>NC_133867.1:8520197-9158933 GCF_044706935.1 Curcuma longa | reverse complement strand
GGGGGGGAGATCAGAATTAGAGATTGATAGAAAATCAAGGATATGGGCCCGTGTGAGTAGGAAACAAAAAATATCTATTCTAGTTCTATCGTCGGCTATGGGTTCGAATCTAAGAGAAATTCTGGATAATGTTTGTTACCCTGAAATTTTCTTGTCTTTCCTTAATCTGAATGATAAGGAGAAAAAAAAGATTGGGTCAAAAGAAAGTGCTATTTTGGAATTTTATCAACAATTTGCTTGTGTAGGAGGGGATCCGATATTTTCTGAGTCCTTATGTAAGGAATTACAAAAGAAATTTTTTCAACAAAGATGTGAATTAGGAAGGATTGGTCGACGAAATATGAACCGTAGACTGAATCTTGATATACCTCAGAACAATACATTTTTGTTACCACGAGATGTATTGGCTGCTGTGGATCATTTGATCGGAATGAAATTTGGAATGGGTACACTTGATGATATGAATCACTTGAAAAATAAACGTATTCGTTCTATAGCGGACTTGTTACAGGATCAATTTGGATTGGCTCTTGTTCGTTTAGAAAACGCAGTTCGAGGAACTATATCTGGAGCAATTCGTCATAAATTGATACCGACTCCTCAAAATTTGGTAACTTCAACTTCATTAACAACCACTTATGAATCGTTTTTTGGCCTACATCCTTTATCTCTTTTGAATAATCCATTGACACAAATTGTTCATGGGCGAAAATTGAGTTATTTGGGTCCTGGAGGATTGACGAAAACAGGTTGTTCCAGCTCGATACCGTCAAGAGTTCCTGACTATTGCATGGGAACAGATTCATCTTAGAAGTATTTTTCCCTTCCAATATTTTTCTATTGGAGCTTCTCTCATTCCTTTTATCGAGCATAATGATGCGAATCGGGCTTTAATGAGTTCTAATATGCAGCGCCAAGCAGTTCCGCTTTCTCAGTCCGAGAGGTGCATTGTTGGAACTGGACTGGAACGTCAAACGGCTCTAGATTCGGGGGTTTCCGCTATAGCCGAACATGAGGGAAAGATCATTTATACTGATCCTCACAAGATTATTTTTGCAAGTAATGGAGACACTACTACAAGTAACGGAGACACTACTATAAGTATTCCATTAGTTATCTGTCAACGTTCCAACAAAAATACTTGTATGCATCAAAAACCTCAGGTTTCGCGAGGTAAATGCATTAAAAAGGGACAAATTTTAGCGGACGGTGCGGCTACAGTTGGTGGGCAGAAATCAAAACGCATCCATTCTTTCCCTTTTCTTTCGTGTTTTCTCATCTCGGTGTCAAACGAGAGCCGAATTGGAGACCCTCCTCATCGAAAATCCCTTCAGAATGCTCGAATGCCACTTTGGACTTGTCTGCTCGCGTCCACAGCTCGGAAAATCAGAGAAACCCTCGCTGGTTATCAGAACAATGGTGCGAACAAGATTGTGAAGATGCAAACTGGAATTCCTCGTCTCTTCGGGCTCTGATTGGTTCGAAGACGCTGTGAAGGTGCTCCACAATCCTCAGAGAACCCCTCGTCGTCTTGTGAGAGCTGATGACGCCGCCGAACACAAGAACTCCATGAAACAGGGGAAATCAGCGCCGGAGAGACCCTCGCCGGTTGCTCGCCTCCAGCCGCCGGTTGTCGCCAAGAGAAGCTGTTCTATACTCTTCAAGGATCCAGACACACGAATAAAGGGAAAGAAATGGAAGGGGGCTCGCCGTTTGGTACGTCGCGCAACAGAAGAACGGCGCGGGAGAAGACGATGAACAGTGTCGGGCGGCCACTGTTCATCCCGAAACCTTCGGCTTATATACCTGATTAATCAATCAATCTCAGCCATTGATTTCGGAATCCAACGGTCAGAACTGATCTGGGGCTTTAGGGCAGTCTAGGGTTCTTGAAAAATTTTGAAATTTTGATCAGGCTCGATCCGAATCATGTCCTCCATGTTGGCTTGATCGGTTTGGCAATTTGACTTGAGTTGACCACGGTTTAGCTCGAGTCGGGTCCGATTTAACCCTAAAATCAATTAAAATTCAAATTAATGCAAAAATTGTCATTAAATCAGAAAAATTATAATCAAGCCTCAGATTATGCAATAAATGACAATTAAGATCAAATCGATTCATTTTATAATTTATTTTCATGTAAAAACCCAAAATTGAATCGATTTAAATTGTAAAAACCCTAAGTCATCACTGAGCAGCACATCGAAGTTCTCGGGAGGTCTTTTAATTATTGACCTGAAGAAGTCACCCTCGGTCAAGCCTTGAGAGAAGGCGTTTACCAGGACGTCGGAGGAGGCGGCTGGCACCTCTTGTGCAACTTGGTTGAATCGGTGCACAAACTCCTTTAGAGACTCCCGGGTCTTCTGCTTGGTGGCGAAGAGGTCCATTATGGTCTTGCGGTACGCCTTGCTGGTGGCAAAGTGCCGCAAGAAAGCGCCTTTGAAGTCGGCGAAGGACCGGATGGAAGATGGTGGCAGCCGATTGAACCACCTCAGTGCAGATCCAGCCAAAGTGGTTAAGAAGACCCGACACTTGATGGCATCCGTGTATCGGTGCAGCAGAGCAGCGTTCTCGAACCGACCCAGATGGTCTTCCGGGTCGGCGTTCCCAGTGTATTCGGGGAACTGTGGCATCCGGAATTGACGAGGCACCTCCTCGTCTAGGATTCGACGTACGAAGGGTGAGTTTTCCGGTCCTCTCACTTCTCCAGTTTCGGGCCTTTTGCCTCGGACGAAATCTCGGCTCGGCGTTTGTTCTGCGGCCGATTCCACGGAAGCCTCATAATCGTCAGCTTCGCCTTGGGGTCTCCGGGAGGGGGCTCTCTGGTCTTCGGGTGGATCCCGCTGCAGTCTAGTGCCGGCGGGAGGGATCTCCTCGACCCGAGTGGGGACTCGGGAAGCCTGCGCGGCAGCGTCGTACTGACTCCGAGTGACGGCTAGGACGGCCGTCGCTATTCTTCTATCCAGTTCTTCTTGTGTGATGGTAATGAGCTGAGGATGTGGCTGTTCACCCATGATTATGTCTTGATTCGGGACTTGTCGTGTTCCCACAGACGGCGCCAAAATGTTCCCGTCAAGAACCTCTCCTGGGCGCACAAGTCACTTCCTCAGGGGCGCTGTGCGGGGAAATGGTTAGGACTGGTCGCTGATCGCCGGAGACCTGAAATCACAGACACCGTGAGATGGTTGGCCGGCGGGACCGGCGAGACCACTCCGATGCTTAAGTCAGCGACGGTAGCGGGAAAGAAAACGAGAGTAGAAGAAGTGAGTAACGGTTAAAGCATACCTGGCCCCTTCACAGGGGTCGCCTTATATAAGGAAGAGGAGATCCGTACCCTGGGCACAGCAAGGGGGACCTTACTGTGCGGGTACTTACTGTACGGGCGAGGAGTGGCGCCCTTACTGTCGAGGACCTACTGTTGTCAGAGGTGTACGTCCGGCGGCGCGTCGCCATACCTCGTGGCGTGCTTGTCAGTTGTGGCGGCCCTAGGACAAGGAATGGAGTGGTCAGGGGTAGGGCGTACGATTCGGGGGCCGACTCCCGGGGTCGGGTCGGGGCTGCGGCTCGAGTCGGGCCATCTGTGAGTCGGTGAGTCGAGTATGCCAGCCACTCGGCGTATCTGGGAGTCGGCCTGGTGAGATTATTCGTCTTCTCGGCGGGCCCACTGGGCTGCCGGGCTCGGGTGGAGAGCCTCTGGGCTGGTACCCGGGAACCTGGATCCGGGCCTCAGTGCTTCAGCCGACTGTCCTTGGATAGTTGACTCGACTCGGTCATGTCTCTCGGTCGGGTCCCGACCCGTATCCTTACGACCGTAACAAAAGTAAAACTTGTTCTCAAGTAAAAATTATCTAGTTGAGTGTGGACGAGGAAGAAGATGTAGATTACAACAGATCGTGGTCAAATTTAAATCATATGAACTACAAAAGCAAGCTTGTTGTAAATATGCTTGAATTATAAACAGCAATCTCACTGGTTGATAAGTAGATTAACAAAGAAAACTTCATAAGTTACCTGAATCCAGTTATGAAAACCAGAGACTTCATAGTCTCGCTCCTTGCCCTTTGATCTCTCCTACAAAAACATGCTCAAAAGCAGAAGAGCAACTTGAGCTGCCATCTCGATCATGTAGATTAAACCATAAACCCAACATCATTATATTCTCTTGAAGTTTTCATAATCATATGAGATCGTGTCAGGAAAACAAACTATCTGATATATGCTACATACATCTCTTCTTTTTGATAAACCTTCTTCCCTCGGCCACAATCAATCATGTAGTCCTTTCCAGGTACCAATCGATTCAGATCAAGTTCCCATAACCAATTGCAAGCTTGTGGCAAATCATCAAGCTCCTCTCTACTGAAGTTAAATATGACCCAAAATAGCAACACACAGAAGAACCAAGAAATTCTTTGCCAAAAGGAAGAAAACAAGGTTTTTGAATCTTATATAAGAAGATAAACCTTATGTGGCCTTTTGCTTGACTGTGGAAGAGCAGTGGAAACACTTCTATCTATATAAATTGGATCTTAGCTCTACAATCGTGGAAGAATTTAAATTGTAGATTAAATCACTTTGTAGTGATGATATACTCTGCCTAAATAATAATTCAAAAACACTGAACAACCAGAGTACATTACTTTTCAATAAAAGATAGAAATTATCATTTTAGCTAGCGGTGTCACATGATCGATCTCACGACTATTTATGAAAAGATAAATCGAAAAACTGTAGTTGACCACGATAGAGGAAGGCATTACGAGATTCGATCATCAATGGTGGAGCCAGAAAGTATGATCTATCCAAGCTAATATTGATTGATTGTTATCACCCCGGTTGATTGTCCGTATGGGATCCGATCACTGGTGAAAAATTTATCAATGTTGATGCAAATGGGACCAGTTGATAAAGATTTGTCATGGGATGCCTTATCATTGCATATTAAAAAAAAAAACATAGGCTCGGGGTAAAGTCCGGGTAAATCAATACTTGGCTTTTCCCTTATCGATTCTTGCTAACTTCAACAGTTTTGTTCCATCGTAACCAACTCAACTATGCCTCAGGAGTACGTTACTCAATACATCAAATAATTTCTA
Organism: Curcuma longa; assembly: GCF_044706935.1. Classification (NCBI taxonomy): domain Eukaryota; kingdom Viridiplantae; phylum Streptophyta; class Magnoliopsida; order Zingiberales; family Zingiberaceae; genus Curcuma; species Curcuma longa. The sequence goes on along the minus strand of NC_133867.1, from coordinate 9,153,837 downwards.
TTAATGAAGTTTGACCATAATTGCAATAAGAAATTAGTTTGAAAGAAAGTCAAAATGCTTTAAAGTTAGTCAGAAGAAAAAAATAACGATAAAATTTTTTGATGAGGTTAAAATAATTTTTTTTATTAAGTTGGAATAATTTTAACCGACTATAGTAATTTGTTTGTTTTAACATTGAAATAATTTTATTTAATATTATGTAGTTTTAATTAATATTAAAAGGATTTTGATTAATATTAAAATACTTAGCCAAAATTATTTCAGTGTTAAACTAATCTAGTGAGAAATCTTTTTAATATAAAATGCCTCTTTAAGGGACGTTTTTTTTTAAATTAAAATTAAATTAATTTACAAAATTATTAATTTGGTAGGGACGCTTGCGATGGTTATTTTTTGCCGCCAGCACATCATCATTCCTTTTGTATCTCGCTGTGCCGTCCGAACCACGAAACAGCTCTTTCTCCTCTTTGTATTCTCTTTCCTTTGACCTGTCTCCTCTCTCTCTCTCTCTGCCTCTTCTCGTCGACTACCAGATCGGAGGGGAGAGGGGGAGATGGCGATCCTCTACGCTCTGGTGGCGCGAGGATCGGTCGTGTTGGCGGAGTTCAGTGTTGCGGCTGTTAACGCCGGCGCGGTGGCGCGGCAGATCCTCGAGCGGATCCCCGATTCCCAGGACACCCACGCGTCCTACTCACAGGACCGGTACGTCTTCCACGTCAAGCGCACAGACGGCCTCACCGTTCTCTGCGTCGCCGATGATACCGCCGGCAGTGAGTCCTTCCTTTTCCTGCACTCCCATCATTCTCTTCCGGGGATCCCAGCTGCGAATGCTTCTTGATAGATTAACTATCGAATTTATTACGTTTCTTCTTTGTGAAATTTGGAAGGGAAAAGGATTCGTAGATTGAAGAAAAATTCATACAGATGCTCTCTGTCCAAAAGGGAGTAATTTAAAAGAAAACTAGTAAAAGTTACATAGAAAAAATGTCTCTTTTTCGTCTTACTGAAGTTATACTTGTGCTTTATTGCCCTGCTGCCTAGAATCATCTGCTTGTATGTGATACAAAAAAGGTGGGGTTTGTCATCATTTGCTAACCAATTCAACATTCAGCTAGAGCCCATAGTTCGAACTTCTAGGACTCGTGAGGCAAATGATAAATGTCAAATTCAGTTTCTTTGTCATACTGTGCTTGCTTGGACAGTGTGAGCGTTTTGGCATCATCAGCTAGCCATTTATGCGTTCAGATGAAGTACATACTTTTAAATTGAAACCCCTGAGTCAAAAGATGAATGCCAAATTCTGTTTCTTTGTCATACTATGCTTGGTCAGAGCAAGGATTTTTGTTTTTTGTTTTTGTCTTGACCACAAGGTATCCCCCCACATGTTACATTCCTGTTTGAGTGGGAGCAACAAAGGTAAACCTCTCCTAACAGTACCATTATATTGATTTGAAATATTGACCTTTGATGAAAAGTGCTCCGGATCTTCCTCATTTACCACTACACAAAACAATTATTAGTGTCATAGCAAAAATTTTGATGTTTCCTTGTGAAGGCTATTCTTTTTCTCTTTTAAAGCTCTTCCTCAAGGACATTGTAAATATATCTAATCTCACCATTTAAAAGTCTTACCACCATTGTTAAATTTGGGCATATTACAAGTAAATTTGTGATGATTTCCATGAAGTATGTTTAACGAGAATATATAACAGTTCTTGTTCCATCGATCAAAATGAAGGTAAAATTTGAGTAATTAGGTTTCAATCGTTTCCCACTTCTATCAACCTAGTAGTTGTGCCAGATAGAATTGTTAACTTGTATTCGATTGGATTGGAAACCTCTGTTCACAAATGGATCGGGAATTTTGGTAGAAAACAGATATATGAGCAGAACAATTGTTTTACTATGTCTAATCTGATGATAGCTGCAAGCCATCAGATTGGAAATATATTCTCTAAATAATCTGAATGGTCGTTGAGTAATATTTTATTCTTTCCTCAACAAATTTAGACATTTATCAAATGCTTAGTTCAAAGAAAATAAGTTTCAGTAATCAGCCAGAGTCATACCAACTCACCTTAGAAACAGAACTTCTGGATGTTGGACGTAGAACAAGCTAGTCAGAAAGTTCTCACTGGGACACATCTACCATCTTTATTGTGGAAAGCATCAAAGACTGATCCAGAAAATGTGGGCAAAAGTTAATGTGCATTAGATGGTGGTCGACTCAAAGAGTGTCTAGAGGAATATGAGAACCAAACACAAACCTAAACTTGTTTTAACTGACATGACCATTCACCATCCTAGCAAAGGCATTAGTTTAGAATTAATAACTTCCTGCATATGCAAGAGACTAAAGCATGAACTTGTGTTTTTCTTTTGTCATAGTAAATTTGCCCAACCTACTCAAGACAATGCTTTGTTAATTCATTCTACTAACATGTCACTCATACCAAATTACCAACCTTAATTTAAGATTGTGGGAATTATCTTTGTGTTGAACTTATCAAACATATTTAGTGTTTCCTAGGATAAGTAAATCTTAAGACTTGTAGGTATATATTACAAGCACAATGACAACCAGTATTTATCAAGCTTTCATGGAGGAACAAAATGGTTCACTCTCTAAAAATTGTATATTGTTTATTCTTTCCTTTTTCTTTGTAAATCATGGGGTTTCCTCATAGACTTACATGAACCTCATTACTAGTATGCTATTTCCTCATTAAACTAGAAAGGTTGGTTGACTATACCTTTTTAGAATCAATTGTACAAAGGGTAGAAATATCAATTGTATATGCTATTTTACATGTTCAAGTAATATCAAATCTGTTATGTTTTGTTGTTGTTGTTGTTGACTTAGATTTCATCGTTAAAGACATTGTTTCAATAGAAATGTCATTTTAAATGGAGCGAATGGTCCATGTAGGAAGAATTCCTTTTGCCTTTCTCGAGGATATTCATGGAAGATTTGTGAAGGCGTATGGTCGTGCTTGTCATACAGCACCTGCTTATGCAATGAATGATGAGTTCTCTAGGATCTTGAGTCAACAAATTGATTACTATTCAAATGATCCTAATGCAGATAGAATGAATCGCATCAAGGGTGAAATGAGTCAGGTAGGGTACTTCATTAGAAATTATTACAATTTGTTGAGATGTTATGGACTTTGCTTTGTGCTTACAAGACATAGAAAACAATGTTACTTCTATTTGTATCCAACATCGATCATATCAAAATTTATATTTTATTTAATTTCTTGTATCCAATATTTTAGGTTAAAATGTTTTTTAATATTTGTGAGATGACCTCAAGGCACTAGTAGATTTATTTGTGCAAGTGTCAATTTAATATGTATGTTATGGATCTCAGAGTAAATAGAGGTCCACCGATCTATGTTGGATGCATGGTGCTTGTTGAGGGAAAAATTAGGCTTCATCCTTCTCAAAAAATTATAGATAGCCCTTTCTACTTTTATATATTATTGATGAATACATAATTTTACCAATAAATTTGTTTCCTATTACATATTTACATAATACTCCATTGCACTCTCCTCAAGCTAATGCGATTGTACTATAGAAATTTTGTTACAAATATAATCAACTAATACAACCTATACTAATGTGAAGGAGAGACTTGAGAAGTCGCAGAATGATGCATGTGGAAATAATTCATAGAATGATCTCAAGAAGTTTGTGGAATGACACACATAGAAAAGGGATGCCTGCGGAATAAAGCATATGGAGAGAAAACGATGTTCACAGATTGACACACGTAGAGATAATTCCCAGATTGATCTCAAGAAGTACATGGAATGTGACACACAAAGATAAGAGCATGTTGACTTGAGATCCGCAAAATGGCACACGTAGAGAGACTCAACCACGATAATGATGCTTGGAATGACACATGCACAAGGACTCATCTAGTGATAATGATGCACGGGATGAACTCACGATGTGAAGGAGAGGCTTGCATAAAAGGAATTTGACAAAGGGAAGCAAATGGATTCTTAGTGACGATGCTCAATTTGAACAAATTGGGCCTTTGGTCCCACAAAGGCTGAGAGAGGAACATCGATGAAGACATGCGTCATATGTGTCCATTCTTGCTTTTGGATTGTCACTCGAGGGAGGTACATGGCTCAGAGAGGTGTAGTTGAGCCACTAATTGTAGTTGACCTTCCGGGCTTTTGGGCTCTCTGATTAAGAATGATGATAGCCTCTTGATGTGGAAGAGGAAGCATTATCTAGCTAGGACTATAGGTAGTCAGTCATAGAAAGGTTGCAGGACTGTAGGTGGAGATGCATGGGCAAAGGTGTGTATAGGATGTACGCATGGTGCAGAAGGTAGCAAAGAGTCATGTGTGACAAAGTTGGAGAGATGTAAAGGTGCTCAAATGGATGTGCACTAATGGAGGCATATGGATGCTAGGGAAGATGCATTGCATGGAGGAGACATTGAACTTGGATTGGCTCATGTGGTGAACATGCGACTAAGATGCATACACGGAGGTGGACAGGTGAAGAGTTCGCAATCATGGGATGAGTGGGTACGCAAACAAGGAGGAAGCCCAATACCATGTATAAGAGACAAGTATGCTTCCTCTTTCTCAAGAAACCCTAGATAGTCCTCTCTACCTTTATACATTATCACTCTGTACCTTTATACATTATTGATGAATAGGGATATTACAACTAAAGTCTTTACCTATTACATAGTTGCATAATTCTTCAATGCTTAAATGCCCCAAATGCAAAAATATATATGATTTCAGAGTGATCAACATGACATGACAATGCAATATTTTGGCTACTTATTACTACAGTAATTCATCCTCTATCTGATTAACACTTCACTAGTACAATGCCATTCAAGGGTTTAATAAAACAGACAAGACAGTATTCAATTGGTTACCATTTATATAACATATATGGTATGCGAGCATGGATGCTATTCATGCTTTAAAATATGCCCAATTAATTTTGTTCAGAATAATCAAGCTAAGCAATCAATCCTAGACATTTGTATTTTGCCCCAATGAGGACTAAAATATCAATTAGGTCCAATTATGTTTCACTTACTTGGAATCTAGACATGTACCTTTGAACATCATCATCACCATCAATCAAGATGTATTTGTCCAAATTATTTGGGTCAGCTGTATGATTTTATTCCCTAATCAAGCTCTAGAATTCAATGAGCAAATCAAAATATTGTTCATGAAGGAATATGTATCCTTATTTCATCATCATCATTGTCATCATTATGAGACTCGCCATTAAAATCACATTGTCACCTAATATCAGTGGGACATGACCGACTGAATGAATGAGTGAATTGTATTAAATACTAGGAAATGGATGAATAAAAATTTGTTACAGAATTGTGTGCTCTTGACAGAAGTTGAAACTTTCAAGAGTTAATAACTTAATTAAGATTATTATCACTCTCTTTTATATTTATTTAACCTGAAATATTAACATCTTTCATTCAGTTTAACCTTCTGATCTTTTTAGCTACTATAGTTCCTCTTAATGGCTTTGTGTCATAGGTTCGCAATGTTATGATAGAGAATATTGACAAAGTGCTGGAAAGAGGAGAACGACTGGAGTTGCTAGTTGACAAAACTGCAAACATGCAGGGGAATACAATTCGTTTCAGGAAACAAGCGCGTCGATTCAGGAACACTGCATGGTGGAGAAATATTAAGCTAACGTATGCAAGTTGCACGCTTTAACCTTTTTTTAACTTCTGTCTTTCACGCATTCACTTCTATGATAGCTTCACTTTGATTTTGTTTTATTTATATGGAAATAGGAAGACCTTGAACCTCAATTGAGGAACTATATTTTTGTCCGAAAGAACATAAGATACATATTTGCGGATCTATCTGAGGGAGCCATCTGAATTGGTTTTAGTTAGAGATTGAGTTCTATGTGCCAGTGTAACTAGTTTTCTCTTGCTGTCGGTTGAATTGTGGCTAGTAACTCTACAGAAATGTGATCATATACTCAGCAACCTGGTTTTTCTCAATGAAATGTAGTCATCATCCAAAGTCACTGTGTAATAGCAATGTAGGCTCATATAGAAGTGAAAATCCAATACCTGTCATCTAAAATTTAATTGTATTGCTTTTGTTAACAATTTATTATCCACATTAAGGGATTAAAATGATTTTTCTGTTTGGACTCCCTTCAACCTTTATATTTTATACTCGGAATTAGAACATTTCTTGAATGTGACTGTATGCATCTTGCAGGATCGCTCTTATTCTACTTATCGTGATTATTATATACATGGTGCTTGCATTTTTCTGCCATGGACTTACTTTGCCAGCTTGTATCAGGTAGAGCTTGTTATAGTTCCTTTCTTATGCCGATGCGGTGGTTATTTGTGATCCAATGGATGTCGGTTGTGTTATAGATTGGTTTGAAATTTTCATCTCGTTGTTGTTGTTGTTGATAACTTATTGTTTGTGCTACCCTTGCGGGAACGAAGATCTGTAACTACAATGACATTTTCTATTATTTATGAAGTGTGCATTGGTGATGTATATGCTAACCATCTCGAATGCAGATTCTCGGTTCATGCCCATGAAGCTTGGGTTTTGAAGAAACTATTCCAGGTACACAAACAATTCATTGTGCTGTGTTTCTTAGATTGAATATGGTTTACTTGATCCAGTTGAATAGCGTCGACATGTGTATCGAGTTCACTTACTAGAATATGAACATTGGAATTGAATCACATTCGACTGCATGAAAGGCAGAATTGGAGGCGATATGTAGAGCTATACCATTGCATTTTTTATTGAAATAAACAAGAAACCGGCAGGCTTGCCGGTTCTTGGTTGCCCAGTAGAGCATATTGTGAAACTCATTTCTGTTTCCGAAGAAACACAACTTTGCAAACTGGGACTCTTCTTGAAAGTGATGATAAAGTGTCTTAATCACACAGAGAGACAAGGAATAGGAAGCAATATAATGTAGTTGAATCACACGCAAATTTGGCAATTAACTGCTAAGAAACAAGATGATGAGCTTGGGTACCTATGCATCGATCTCACTTGCGTTTCCTCTAGAACCCTTTACTTCAGACATGGAACTACAGTTATTGCCAGGAGCTGACGACGCTTGAGAATTTCCAGTTGTTTCAGGTCCAAACATATCATCCTCTAAACTAGAAAGCTTCTCCTTTGAGAACCCCTTGAGAAGATCGACTACTTCAATCATTGTTGGTCTCTTCTCTGGCATGCTGCGTGTGCAGGTGAGTGCAACAAGTACCACTCGCTTCAGTTCTTCTTCGTCATACTTTGCTTCGAGCTTCGGATCTGCAATCTCCTTAAAATTTCTTTCCCTGGCCAAAGGTATCGCCCACTCCGTGATCGCTAGCTTCGATGTCGAGCTCAGTTTCTCTATGGGCTTCTTGCCACTGACAAGCTCCAGCAGGAGTATTCCAAAACTATATACATCGCAGCTCTCTGAGGCCTTTCCATACATGGCGTACTCAGGTGCAAGGTAGCCTGGGGTGCCTTTCACGTTGGTCGTGACATGACTTGCACCATCAGGAACAAACTTGGCGAATCCGAAATCAGCAACTCGTGCCTGGAAGTCTGAATCTAGCAGAACATTGCTTGCTTTAATGTCTCGATGGATGATGACATGGGGCGTCGCATGGTGGTGGAGGTAGCTGCCAAATGAAACAGAAGTTAGAGAAAGGTTTAACATGAGATCCATGTAAACTAAGAAGCTCTGAGGCATACACAATTCCCTCAGCTGCTCCAATGGCAATGCACATTCGCTTGCCCCAGTCGAGAGGGCTCTCGGCCGAGTTTCGACCGTGCAGATGCGAGGTTAGACTCAGATTCGGAAGATAGTCATAGACTATGAGCCGCTCTTGTCCTTCGGCACAGTATCCTCGCAAGCTTAGGAGGTTCTTATGCCTCAGTTTGCCCAGAACCTCAACCTCAACACCAAATTCAAGCTCAGCCTTGTTGCTCCAGACTTTTAGTCTTTTGACAGCAATCTGAGTAAACAAGGGCAACCAAATTTTGAACAGAAAAGAGAGAGAATTATCCCTTCAATGAAACAACCCCTAGATCTTGAACAACATGTACCATCCATCAGCTATGAATCTAAAGGTTGTTAGACTTTAATTCAAATAGGTGTTGGGTGTTCTTGGTTTCTAAACAGCATTGCCAAGCCAAGCTCACTCATTGTGAGGATTCAATGTTTAGCGAAAAGAAAATCGACTTTAGGTCAGTAGAACTCACCAATTCCAACAAGAGAGCATTGATGAATCTCTTAATCTGAAGTTTGAATTAAAGGGGACAAAAAAGGATGATCCATAGTACCTGAGATCCATCCCAGAGCTGCCCCCAGTACACACTGCCAAAACCCCCTTCCCCAATCTTGTTATCGTAGTTAAAGTTATTGGTGGCAGCCTGCAGCTCTTTCAGAGAGAACACTCTCCATCCCGCTGTGGAGTTCTTCTTCCCCCGCCGTCTCCTGCTCCGTATCAAAGTAACAAGTTTAGGTAATGGAGTCAATAGAAACCTCCACAAACAAACCCTAACCTATAGCATTTTGGAGGAGAAATCAATCGACATCAAAGAACATACCTATCAGCAAATGTGCCGCAGCAGAAAAGGGAATGCAAATCCATCTCTTCACCTCTCCCAAAACGCTGATTCAGAGAAGAGTAAAATCTTACTGACTTTCGAGGCTCTTTCCGCTTCTTCCCCTTTCTCCTTCACGAGGCTAAGTTCTAAACTGGAACGTCGAAGACCTTCCGAAGCGCTTCTCCGGCAGCATTGCAGCGGAAGCCACGGCGAGTGAGGATCGGAAAATCCGACGAAATGGCGATGGGAAGAGCAAGATAAAGACGTGAAGAAAAGGATGGAAGACCAAAATGGAAGAGCTTTTAGCGGCTTGGGAAGACAAACGCGACAGGAGGAATTTTGTATAAAGAAAGAAACTTTTTTCAAAACGATCCCCCAAAGTTTAGATGCACTTTCAAAACCCCTAATATTTTGATTTTTATCAAACTACCCTTTATATCATCTCAAATTGCCCCCTTTCTAGAGAAGTAGCAATTTATTTTTTTTCCCGGAAAATAGTTGAGTTGGTTACGACGGAACAGTAGTAATCTATAATGTGTTTTGGAAGGAAAAAAAATAATAAGATTTGGGAGGGGGCATTTTGAAAAATTCTCTCAAAGAAATGCAAAAAAAAGTAATAGCAACCGCACACCAAACATTTTGTATTTTAATACGAAACCTTTCGGTGGTTGGCGCTTTATTTGTTGTTACTATTTTTCATGGTGGCCCTTGGCGCCCAAAAACAAGGAACTCGAAATAATTCTCATAAAAAATTTTGAATTTTCGATGACAACCAATAGGAAAATGACACCTGGATAAGACATTAAATAAGGATTAATGGAAATTGAACTAATCATGATCACTCGATTGGTCGGTGCCTAACGATACTTGTGATTAAAAAAGAAAGTTGTAAATCAATTAAAAGCTTCTTAAATTTCACCAAAGCAATAAACTTGAAATAATGCTTGAGAAATTTTTGTTGAATATTTGATATGCAATCAATGGACTAATGATGGTACGTATGATGAGAAAAAAGTTTTTAATAAGTTAAAAGCTTCTTAAACTTCACCCCAACAACTAACTTGAAATAATACCAAATGGGGAAGTGACACACTCCTGTAGTATGGTAGGACTTGTTATAGGAGTTTTTTTGTTGTCTCTAAGATGCTACATAAAAAGTAAAAAAAAACTTATTTATTTCTCTACTATTAAAAAAATCTCTTGATAATTTTTTTAATGGATCTTACTATTTATTTATATTTTATATTATAAAATAATTTTAGAAAAAATTGTTATCTAATTATAACACAATTTTAATTTTTTTAAAAATAAAAAAATAAAAAGAAATGGCTCCCTTCTCAAGGTTTATAAAAGGAGCTCCCTCTTCTTCTTTTGCTTGGAATCTGTTACTTCAATGGTCTCACATGATCAATCTCATAATTATCTGTGAGGAGGAAAATCGAAAAGTTACAGTTGACCACCGTGAAAGTAGCTCCCTCTCACTATGGGATAGAGCTCGTTCTATTTGACACGCCATCCACAGAGAGGTCCCATTGTGGATATTCTAATAAGGATTAACTAAAAGTTTTTTTTTTAACTTTGTTGCAGCAAACTAAGAGATCCATATGCATCTAATAACTCACTTAATTTATACTTATAATTTTTAATGTCATATTTGAGATCCAAACACTATTAACTATATATCGACTAGATTGTTACTTGCATCTATTGTCTCTAATGCTGCAAAAGGTTGGAATCCGCCAACCTAGCGGCCCCACACGATCGGCCCCCCGACCATCTGTGGAGAGGTAAATCACGGTGAATGCGGGACTGACCAGGGCATGGTGGCCGAGGGATTTGGAGCATCTATTGTCTCTAATGAGTGCAAACAAGGGGGAGAGCTAGGATCGTGGTTTAGTGTAGGCAATTAGGATGCAAATGAATTAAATATGTTCATGAATATTTTGAGTTGGTTCGAAAAATATTTGATTCGTATTTGAATTTATTAAATTCGAGTCAAATTTGATATTTGATAATTTTTTTGAGTCGAATTATAACTTATAATATTTTGTTGATTGTTCATGAGCAGCTCACGAGTTTAACTCGATTTGAATTCTAGTTTTTTTACATAATTTTAATTTAATATGCTAAAATTAAAATTTGAATAATTCTAATCAAACTCGAATTTAAGTTATTTCGAACTATAATTTAATTCTACTCGAATCGGGATTTGAACAAGTCGAACCAACTTGAATTTGATTCTGAATAGAACTTTAACTAAAATTATTTATATTTTAGAGCTTCAAATAGAATTTGAATATCATGTATATTTTTTAAACTCGTACTTAAATATTAATATTTTGATATTATTATTCAGTTCGTTTACACCCATATAAGCACAATATAATATAATTAATAAAATAAAAAATATATAAAATCTTACAATCACTAGCACCATAAAATAATTATTTTATAATTATTTCAGTTGATTATCAAATACGATGGGATTAAATCTTAAGGAATCTTAATTGTATAAATTTTTTCTTATCAAAAGTCAACAATGAATTTTATGCCCACAAACAAATTATATAAGAGTAACTCCATATAATTTGTATATCTATAATATCATAAAATAAATCAACATAATAATAATTATATAAATTTATCACTTTTTTAATGGTTTAAGATGGAACATTGTATTACCCTCCGGACATAGTAGAATTGGTTGGGATAGAATAGACTTGTTAAAGTGGATAAAGGTTAAATCTCGATAAAGCTGAGATAATATCCTCCCGTCGTGACCAACTGTAGATGAAACATTGTAAATCAACAGAAAATCAATTTCAATAGAATTGTATTTGTATAAATACATCAAATAATATCATCTTCATAATAGTCAATTATAATTTATTAATTTATATTTTTATATATGATCATCGAAGTGTAGGATGACAGATACCACCTTCTAGTCTAAGTATTTGTATAAATACCTTTAGGAATGGATAAATACCAAGAGTGAACATTATTAAATTAATAAATGCCCAAAAATAGAAGAAAAACATCCCTTTAATTTCATAAGTCCAGTGGAGGATATTGCTACTCGGAACTGAAACCCGATAGTTACCAACTAATCCATTGGACAAGATCTTCGTACCACTCCATTCATGTGGGCCCGATACGGAATTAGGGTTTCCCGAACGAAAGGTACTGAATAGCAACACGCGATCTCAGTGTTCGAAGGTCAAAGGTGGCCGTTGATTCGATCATTTCGTCTCGCAATCCATTCCTCTGGCTCCATCAATTGCGCCGCCTCCACCTCAAATCCCCTCGACGCCACGGGACAAAGGCGGCCAAGTGGCCTTCTCTCTCTCCGTTGCCCTCTTCCCTCGGATACAGGGAGAGATCAGGAGGCGATAAGGAAGGTGTCAAGTTCGCAGGTGCTTATTTTTCGAATTTGTTGAAGTTTCTATCCTTTTTTATTTAGATGTTGTCAATGGCCAACCTTTGCCTAGATAGAAGGTGCTTCTTGTTTATAAAAAAAATCTTCCTTTCTTTGGTGTAGCTGCAATCTATGTCTAGATGGAGTCTGTTCGTTTTCAATATTTTTATTTTGAGGAAAGTATGTTTTTTGGTTTTCTATTGTTCTTGGCAATCTGTCTCAAAAATGGTATCTTTTATCCAATTAAATGGGGGAAATATTTTTGTTTGCCTTACAAAGCTGCAATCTTTCCTTTCCACAGCTAGCTATTCGACCATAATTTTAGGCCACTAGAAGTCGCTGGTTATGAGAGATTTCCTGCTTTGTTGTTCCGCTCTGTCTTTGGCTAGGACAGGATAAGATGCCATCGACCTACCTGTCGAAGCACAAAGGGCTGCAGACCTCGTCGGAACTCCTACGTGGACGTGGGCGGAGCTTCTTGTTCGGTAACACCTGCTTTGTCTTTTCTGAGCCCTTCTCCACCCTTGGCTGCGCTTTCCATCTCCTGCCTAAGTCATCCATTAGGGATCTCCACGCCTGTGGTGACCGCCGCCCACTTCAGATCTTTTCTTCACCTGCTGTTGCCGCCCAGAATCTTACTAATCAGATTTCACAGCCTGTGCGGAGGTTTCCTTTTTGGTGGAATATAATGTCTTCCGGCAGTGCTTTTTTGAGAGGATCTGGGTTGGCCGCCCGCCCTATGACAAAGGATAATTCAAGTTCTAAACTCAGCTTGAACAGCACGATGAGGGTCAATCTCTGTTCTTGCAATAACGGTCTCAACTTCTCGTGGAGAGCTTGTGGGAGCTTAAGGAATCAAAAACCTTGGGGTTCCAATATGGCCTACAAATGTTTCTGGTCAAATACTCATGATATCAACTGGAGATATAATTCTTCAGTGGAACCAAAGAGTCAAGATTTCTTGGTTTCATGTTCAGCACCATATTCAACTGGTGCAGCTCCGGATTTGTCATTCGATGCAACCGTGCAGGAGGAGCAAATTCAGAATCCTGTCGTGTCTTCTGAACAGTATGTTTTTTGCCATATTTCTTTACTTTTGTTTTATTTTTTTGAATATCCAGTAAATGAGTTAATTTTATATGTTCCTATTTTGATATTGAAGTATTACTCAGCTGCTGATGCTCACCATTACAATTTATTTTAAATTGTGTCTCTAACAAGAAATTGATATAGAAAAATTCAAGGAGGCATGGCGCTGAGCAAATAAGATCAATATGGCTGCTCAAGTAAATTTTTAGTGAATCAAGAAGTGTTTATTAAACATGGAGAGATTATTGTTAAGCAAAGAATTATTCAAGTACCCAAAGTTGGACTTATTTAAGGATATGAAGTTTATGCATGGTTGATTCTGTATGATTCACTGTGGAATGGATTATGAAATTTCAATTTACTTAGCATAACAGATCATCATCATCTAGTTGTGGTTTTCTAAATTATTTGAGATTGTCCATGAATTTTATCTCTCCATTGAGCTTTATGCATAACTATTACTATTAATATTCAAATTAATTAAATTATTTTTAATTGCATTATTTAATGTTTTCTTTAGTCTCCTTTTGTCCTTGTACCTTCCACTATAATAGATTTAGCTTTTTAACTATATAATCTATTTGTTGTCTTTGAACTTGTTGCTACCATCTTAACTTATTTTCCCCTGTTTATCATCTCTCGGAGTTACATCTAATTGCTCTTGTATTTGAGCTCTGCTACATTATTATTTTTTTTCCGCACTGCAGTCTTAAGAATCATCAAATCAGAATGATATAATGATAACTTGTTGTTACGTTACCTCTTGGTTTGACCACTGTTAATAATCTAGGGTCATGCTTGCCTCTAACTAGTTTTCTTAAATTTTATTTTGTTAAATAGTCTAACTTTTGCAACTTGCGACTGGAAAAAGTGCGTGAGGGTTTTTGGTGTGATGTTTAGTTAGTAATTGATTTCCATCCAAATCAGAATAGATGGAGTTTCCCACCAAAGTAACTAGTTATTGGGGGAAGAGCTGCTAGGGATTAGAGTAATAGAGTTGAAGAGTGAGAGACCAACAAAGATTTTTTTGTGTATAATTCTACATAATCTCAAATTTACCTGTTCTGCCATGGAGAACCTAGGCCAACAGAGCAAAGGTTACCATATTCATAGGATGTATAAAAACACACAAGTGATCATGTGTGCTTAGTAATTTGTAAAAAAAATTGATCAAGGGTATGGAGTGGGATCTTATCCTTGAATCATTATCTAGTATCTTGTTTAAAACTTGATGTGATCTGTATTTCTGTTGTAATCGAACCCAAATGATATTACTAAACAACTTGTTGATGTGGATATTGACATTGCATTGGTGAGAGTAATTGTCAGAAGTTTTATTCCTCTAAAAAATTGTCTGAACTCCTAATTTTGATCATGTTTATAATAATTAAAATGTAGTTTTTGTTTACAACTAGTCCTATAAAATAAATGATCCGAAAGTATATTAAGCAAACACATCGGTAAATTTATTACTTATATTGTTTGCTTACTTTGGAAGGTGTATTTATGCTTTGAAGCTATTAAGTGGTGATTTGCTAGAAGTTGACTGAGAAATTTGACAAGATGAACATTTTGTACCTTAAACAGTTTGGTTTGCATCGGTTATTCAATACTTCTATATTTCTAAAATATAAACTTTGCTGGAGTCAGTTTACTTTATTTCCTTAAAGTCATTTAGAAGTTCAACTTTGTGTCAAGTTATAATATGTAAATTCCTTGTAAAGTTTGTGTCTCTCGTTTGCATCAGCCTGTCTTCTAGGCATGTTGCTTGAAATTCTACTACTTTCTTTACAGAAAGAATCAAGATCATGAATTCTTGAAGCTGCTATCTGGATCTTGCTATTTACCTCACCCGGACAAAGAAGATACTGGAGGAGAGGATGCTCATTTTATTTGTGCTAATGAGCAAGCCATTGGTGTGGCAGATGGAGTTGGTGGATGGGCTGATCTTGGTGTTGATTCAGGACAATATGCTAGAGAACTCATGTCCAATTCAGCAAATGCAATTCGGGAGGAGCCAAAAGGTTCCATTGATCCCTTAAGAGTTCTTGAAAAAGCTTACTCAATAACAACAGCTAGGGGTTCATCCACGGCATGCATTATAGCACTCACTGCCCAGGTCTTTTTCCTTTTTATTGCTTTGGATATCGCTAATGTAGCATGTAAACTCTTTTTTTTTTAAAAAAAATTGTTTTTGTTGTGCAATTTTTCCACATAAACCTGAGATAGTTTATTAAAGAAAAATGGTATTACATCTACCTTGTAGTGTTCAACATAATCTTTGGGATGGTATCATGGTTATTGTAGACTGTCTATAACTCTTTGGTTCCCATAACCTTTTGTATTTTCTCAGCATCTTTGTCATATACATTTCCTATCATTAGCTAGCTGGACCCCTTTATCCATTTGCAGATTGCAAGAGGGAATTCCCGGTCCTTCCTCTCTTGCTTGGCCTTGCCTCTAAGAGAGAGAGAAGGGAAAAAAAGCTGCAGCAACCAATTATTTGAATGAAGAACAGAGAGCTAATTAGGATGTGTGAGATTATTGCCTCTCTTGCTGCATCACTATGATACGTAATAGGATCAATAGATGATAAGCTATTATTAGCCTCTGGAGTTGTTCTAATAAGCCTGTCCATAGTAGAATAATGAACATACAACATCGTACAGAGTATGCTGTATATTCACTCTGCATTCTGCATTGTTCTTTTGTAAACATCCAATCTGTAAAATTTCAGTCTCAATATATTTATTTCAATGGATCTGGTGGTGTTTCAATGCTAGATAGAATGGCATCATCCTTTGTTACTACCTCTAGATATTTCATGTTAGCATACAGTTTTCATTCTTCTGTATAATAACCTTTAAAATAAGCTGCACCTAAATGTTTGCATTGCATGGCATTTACGTTTTGCTTCTGCTATACAGAATTATAAAATGGTGAAACTTTTTCCTCCTTAATGGAGATTATTGCTCACCTACACATTTTTTTTTAAAAAAAATTTATTTTTTTGTTTTTATTGATTATTATTTTTATGAATCTTCTGTTTTTCATTTACAGGGCATCCATGCTCTCAATCTAGGGGACAGTGGATTCATTGTTGTGAGAGATGGATCCACGCTCTTCAGGTCACCTGTACAACAGCATGATTTCAATTTTACTTATCAGCTTGAAAGTGGCAATGGCAGTGACCTCCCTAGCTCTGCACAGGTAAGTTCTGATACTTGTTCTGTCATTACCTCTTGATATTACAGCTATTTACTGGGCTCTGGGGTGATTAAAGTTAGTTACTGAGCACTTAGTATCAAAGTGTTTCGATCTTCTTGTTTTCTTAGTTAACATCACAAAAGCGCCACCTTGGATATCAAATGCAAGAGATGTGAAATTGTTTTCTGGTCTTAAACTATCGTATCATGTCTCAATATTATGGTAACACACTGGCTAGATTCTGAAGTGAGTTGCCAGATAATCTTCATATTGGTACTAGAATATTTGGCACCATCAATGGATTTCTTTTTGTTTGCAAAGAAGGTTCTTAAGCTGCATTACTTATTAGTGCAGTCGTACTGAGTTCTAGACATAGTAACTCCAATCAAGAACTAACTCTTCTTTGGTTTGCAATTGATCAGGTATTCAATTTGCCTGTTGCACCAGGCGACATAGTCATTGCTGGAACTGATGGCTTGTTCGATAACTTGTACAACAATGAAATCACTGCAATTGTCATCCAGGCCACCAGAGCTAGCCTTGGTCCTCAGGTTACTGCTCAGAAGATCGCTGCGCTTGCACGGCAGAGGGCGCAAGATAGGAACCGGCAAACTCCCTTCTCAGCAGCTGCTCAGGATGCTGGATATCGCTACTACGGTGGCAAACTCGATGACATTACTGTGGTCGTTTCCTATATCACTGCATCTGATGTTTAACTTCAGACAATTTCTACTTGCAAATTGTACAGGAGGCTCCTGGTATGGGAGTCTAAACATTTTTTTCTTAGTTTCTTTTCTAAGTCGATCTGGATCCTTCAACTCCATGGCAAAAAATGTGCCATAGACCTTTGGTTGCATTGTTATGTTCTTACAAGTTGAAGATTTTGAATAATGAAACTAGTCGTTGTACAGAGTCATTGGTGAAACAATTACTTAAGACTTGAGTTTTATCTAATTGTTTCATTCACATAGCCCCTAGTTGAAAAGGAACTATAACAATCTAGTGTGATACATACAAACTCTTCATTCTGGAGCTTTGGCAAGGAACCACGTAACTATAATCATCGAGCTAAATCTTGTTTCGTGCTAGCTATCATCCGTCACAATGGCTGGCGCAACGTGGAATCGATAGATGATGGGCAAGCAGCAAGGAGGGCTCTCCAAGGTACTTAGAGGTTTTTACCTTTATTCTTCCTCATGTTCAGTTTACTTGCCTATACAACTATTGCTTTTACTTGAATGAAAACAGGTAGAAGTAGAATATGTATATAACTTCAAGTTTTCCTGTTTACTTGGAAGAGAGTAAAGAGGAGAGAAAAATTTAACCATCTAATAAACACAAACAAGAAACTAATAGTATTTTTATCCTTAATTCTGTCTGTGTGCCAATTCTCAAACTGGCACTTCTGCTATTTCATATTTTCTCAGTATCATGTGTTTTCTGCAAATCCATGCAATGCTTCCACTGTCCCTGTACCTCACCCTCCATAATCCAAACCTCTCAGCTATGTCCTTCCCAGTTGTGATCTTTTGAGATTTCAGGAAGTCTACTAGCCACTGCTCAGCACCTACCACCTCTTGTGCAACATTCCTTTCTCCACTCCTGTTTCTGAATCTTCTTCCAGCTTGTCCGGTCACCACATAGCCGAAGACCCCTCCGGCCGCCATGGCTGCTGTCCCATATACAAGCGAGGAATCCATCAAGTGTGCGAATTCCCTAGCCAAATCAGGTATCATATGCCCCATGCCTGCCACAACACTAACTCCTATCTTGAGAGCAAAAGTCAAGAGCTTCATCAGGCCAGCCATGTAAGGTAGCAGGCTCTTGATTGCTTGGTTGTCCAGTTGCATTAGTTCACACCCTATTTGATCATCCACAACATGCATTTCTCTCCGATACTCACACAACATATGTAGGCGAAGCGCGGTCATTCCAGGAACCAGACCAGTGATGAGTCTTCTGGCATTGTTCTGCATTTGTACAAAATAGAACAACCGTGGCACCTTTCTTTCCTCCATTTCGATGTTGAAGTTGATGATATAGTCTACTTTTTTGCGAAGTTCAATTAGGATCTGGTGTTCATAGTATCTGAGTCCTTGAATCTCTTGCTTCAGATCCTGAATCTCTTGTTCAAGAATTTTGAGTCTCTGCAGGACTACTTCTACACCCTTTGCGATGCCAGTTAAAGAAGGTTCGACTGTGTATTGAGTTTCATTTGCATCTACTTTTGGAGATTCCTGTGAGTTATCAGTTGGCACAGCGAGCTCAGCAGCAACATGATGCAGGTCATAGTACCTTCGATGTAGCACTTCTCGGAAATCCTCATCAGAAAGTAGGTCTCTTGCATAATCAGAACCTGACTGTAAGATTATTTTGGTATCGCTTACAACTGAACTCCAAGTGTGCTGGTAATCATACATGCTATCTGCGGGCATTGACAGTAAAGCCTGTTTTATCTGTTGAAGAGGTACACACTGAGTAGTTCTCAATCTAGATGGAACTCGATGCTCGACGCAGTCTGGTCTTATTATTTTCTCAGTGAAAGTGATGCTGGGGGCTATGCTTTGGATCGCAGGGATTATGAACTGGTGAAAAAGTCTCAGAGTCTCAGTAATGCTCTTTGTAGAACAAGCAATGACATCAATATAAGAACTCAGTTGACCACCAGCTTCAACCTGAATGTGAACTCCATTGATGAAAATGTCAATGAGGTTTTTCTCTAGGCTGTAAACTGCCCCTTGTTGGATCTTCAAAGTCAGTAATTTGTTATAAAGGTGCACCTGATTCAGAATTTTTATATAATAATAATAATAATACCAAGCTCAAAATCCCAACACAAGTTTCCAGATCTTGTATTAAAGCTTAGAGCAAATAGAATGATGCATCCACCAAAGAGATTTACATAAACCACCATCATGATTCAAAAGCCTTTTGTTTTTGCTTAATAATGAGTAAAAACATTAGGATGACAAACAAGATTAGGAGTTTTCAATCATGAATTCCAAACCAAACCTGTCATTCTATGTTACTCATCTCATGATTGTTTTAAATGAAACATACTAGGAAAGCTAACTATAGAACTGTCATACATGATGCATTTGAATTTAACTTCCAAATTGTCAGATTATTAGTCTGCATTATGTTATGTTTAGGTTACTAAGCATGATTTCCCTTTTAGCAATTCGATTATCTATTGCTCTCTCTCTTCATTGCTTTTATCATTCAATATTTTAAACTTCATGAAGAATGTATATGTAAAGACACAACAAGGGTGTAAAACTCATATACCTGTAGTCTTGGAAAGAAACCTTTTGTTAGAAACATGTGTGAATGATCACATTCCATTTTCCTTCCAACATAAACACATTCACTTGTGTTTACTTGCCATTTTTGTAGCCCTCCTCTTCCTTCTGTAAGAAGTGATGGTATTAAAAGAAGAGCTTCTGAATTACCAGGATCTTTTTCATAGCATAGTTCTAGCTTTAGCATTATCTTTATCAGATCATTAGCTTCCAAGTTATCGAAGACATTTGCGCCCATCCAAGAATTCTGATTTTGCATTGTTCTTCTTACTATCCTCTCCAACTCTCTCCTACTCATAAAACCATCTTTCTCTCGCCTTTCGGCTTTTGATACATCTAGTCTCACTAGCAAATTGAGAACCTCACCCCAAAACCATTCACAGTCTAATATCAGAAGCCTGAGGTCTTCAAAGAAGATCACCTCCCCAATGAGGTGCAAAGAATTTGCAACTGCACACCTTCGCTTTTCCAACCTATCAACATTGTTGAACCTTGACCGTAATCTTAGTGGCGAGACCTTAAGCTGGCACAACTCACAAAATTCCTTCCATTTCATTACTGGTTTGTTTGTGTTTTCAGACCTCCACTCAGATAAGATTTTTGCCATTTCATTGCACAACTCAAAAACTTGGGGAACTCTTTGGAGAATGGTTTCACTAGTTTTTCGCAAATGCCGTGCAAGTTTACTTACAGACATCGATGATCTTGCATCCACCATAAAAACTGTAGGATAGATATCAACAAAACCTTGGAATCTCTCCCTGAGCCTTTGGATGGAAATTGCAGTTGTCTGCAGGACATTGGATTGTGGGGAAACTCTATCCCAGTGAGTGAGAACTATAGAGACATACGGGAGCATCGACTGTGATGATCCTCTTCTAGAGTTAGAAACTATGAACTTGATCCAATACAGGATATCATCTTCAATCTCATCAGGGCTCTTCAGTTCTTTGCTTGGATGATTTCGAAACAAACTAGATACTATCAGGAAGAAAGATGGGCTTCCATAGCTTGGAAAAATGAGGTCATGTAGCTCAAAATTTTCATGTTGGCCACCAAAATTCCAGATTGAGATTTTTATGTCACCATCATATACAATCTTTATCTTGACATCGGCTCTTCGCATAATCTGCTCGACAGAAATCACCAGAGTTCTCATATGATCTGCATAAGGCAACTTTGTGTTCATGCTGTGGAAAATGGAGTTACACAGAGTGCTTTTTCCTGTATCAATACAAGTAGTTGAAATGTGAGAAATGATACTCATGCCACCAATCTGAAGTTACTCTATCAGTTAACAAAAATTGGTTAGCATGAAACTAGTAATTCTGCTCATAAGAACAGAAAGCTGGTCTGATAAGTCATCATACCTGCATATTCTTGCCCACAGAAGAAAATTCTGCAGCACCTGGGTGAAGTAAGTGGTAAATCAGTACCAAAGTCATCCTCTGGCACAATGCTACCATTCTGTCCTAGCTTCTCGTAAATCTTGTCTGTCTTTCCAGAAATTTGCAGAGGAGTTCTAGCAAGATCAATTTCTTCGATCCATGGGTTAGTCTGCAAGGTTTGCATGATGGTCTGCAACACCATATCCCCTTGAACACCTACACATCCCTCCAACGATATGCACTGTAAAGTTGCATTCCTTTCCAAGGCCCTGAAGATTTTTATGATATCATCTGGCTTCATACTCGAGTCACCACTGATACTAAATCGAGTTACTGTCTGGTTTGTCTCCAACATTCTCAGTATTGCTATCAGACCATCTTTCCCTATTTTTGTTTTCCCACCCCCCAAAATCAATGACTTCAGAGTGGTATTTGCTTGCTTTTGCACTGGAGAGAATCTGCTTAATGGACACAGCAAGTGATCCACCCCAACTCCAGTAAACCAATTCTGATCTAGCTGCAAATTTTCTAACTTCTGGTTCACAAAAAGCCCAGCAGCTATGTAAACAACTGCCTTGTCTCGAAGGCAAGCTCTCGATAACTTGACATCCTTGAGGGTTTGGTTTTGTTCTAGGGATACTCTGAATTCCCTAGCCCACCTTGTTTTCAGCTTGATTCCCGTCATGTCTAAGGTCCTAACAGTGGTGTTCCATGCCAATGCACAGGCCACTCTCTGGGAACCTGAAGCATTGAGCTTATAGATCCTGAGGGTGTTGCTTTCAGGGGTGAACTCGACTACTTTGGAGCTCCTGTCACTATTATCTCTACTCCATATGTGAACCTCCAGATTTCGATTCCTTGCTAGTATTGCAGAGATCAGTGGTGTTGCTGTAAAAGATTCCTTGTCAAACACAATCAGCAACTTGAGTGTTGGATTCACCTCAATCATTCTTGCAAGGTCTTCAGCTCCCTTCGAACCGACTGAGTCCTCCCATATCTGTAGTTCTTCCAGTGTGTCATTTTTTGCCAATGCCAAGGAGAGAAACCTTGCACCAGTCGATTCGATATGACACTCCGAGAACACAGCTGCTTTAATTCCTCCATTCCTATCGAACACACCTGATAGTTCTCGCAAACCTTCTTTCTCAAACATGCATCTCTCGAGTTCAAGGTGTTTGATGCTCGAGTTGGTGGCGAGAAATGAACACAAGCTTTGCAGTTGCCTTTGCTCCCACTGTACACCATGAAACGACAAGTTCATGAGGTTCTTCAGATTACCTCCTTGGGAAATCATCTCGTCCAATATCGCACAGAAAAACTGCACACCTTCTCTGTCTGTGGAGATGTTGATGCTCAATGAGCTCTCTGTCAGTAGGGAAGTGCTTGAACTGGTCGTAGATTGGTAGAAGGAAACATTCTGCAGGGTGGTGTTAGCTGACCTGATTGTATGCAGAGCTGCATGGAGATTGCTGGTGCTTGTGCTGATTGACATTGATTCCTGTGGACCAAGTGAAATCTTCGATGGATATGAAGTAAATAAGGAAGATCTAAACGGCTCAAGCTAGATTATATACCTTTCTTGAGTTCAACTCTATCTCACGTCTTGTTCTTAAAGACGCCTCTTTTGGACTTCTCCAAAAGAGATTGATCTGGCGTGGCCTAGCGATGCCGAAAGAAAAAGAACAAAAGAAAGCAGATTCTTGCTTCTTTTTTAAACTTGCTCTTATGGGCGAGGAAGGAATCGGATAACAAAGGTGAAAAAAAGTTGAATGCTGGTTGAAAAATCTGCTTACAAACTGGCGATTGAACGAACGACGCAGTCTCGTCGCTGCTCTCTTCGCGTCGCGGCATAAAAAAAGGTAAGGATGTTTGAGAAGTTCTGAACAAAGAATTTCAAAGTTTAGAGAAAATTACTGCCATCAAATTGCAGAGATAATTTGTCCATCAAAGAAATTGAAAAGCTTACATGATTGTTTTTTAAAAATTACAGAGATAATTAACTTGATTAGAAGTTGTGGTGATACTGTTAAAGCAAAGAAAATAGTTGATAAAATTTTAAGGATTTTATCATAAAAATTTCAATATGTTGTTACTATCATTGAGGAATCTAAAAATTTATTTATACTCACTATGGATGAACTAATGAGTTCCCTTTAAACTCATGAGAATAGAATGACTAGATGTATAGAGGAACCATTAGAACAGGCTTTCCAATTTAAAATGAATGTGACAGAAAGAAAGAATGAAGATCGATCGAGATGACAAAAATATCAATATCGAAATTCTACTTCAATAGGTGAATCCAAAGGCAAAGATTGGAAGAAAAATTGGTTTAACAATAAAGATTTCAGAAGATGCCACATATGCAAAATGAGCAACTGTGAAAGCAAAGATTGTTGGTTTAGATAATGTAATAATTATGAAGACTTTGACCATCTTTACATCAATTGCCTGAAGAAACAGAAAAATCAAACCAACTACACTGAATATCATGAATCCTCAGAACAATTATTTTACTCTTGCAAGAGTACACAAGAAGATCGAGATACATGGTACCTCAATAGTGGGTGTAGTCGTCATATGATAAGTATAAAGTCCAGTTTTGTCTATCTGGATGATTCATTTAAATCCAAAGAAGCTTGGAGATGAAAAGTATGTGAAGGCGGAAGGCAAAGGTGATATCATCATGAAACAAAGGGAGGTACTTCTAAACTTATCAAAGATGTGTTTTATATTCTTGAATTATCTCAAAATTTATTGAATATAGGTCAACTAGTAGAAATGGTTATATGCTCACATTTGATAAGGATAAATGTAAAATTATTAATAAGGAAAAAGGATCAAACAATAACTATAGTACCGATGAGATTAAATAGAGTGTTCTTAATGTATATATCTCATAAAGAAAATCTGATTTTAACATCTGAAGTCATAAATGATTCAATGCTTTGGCATATGAGGCATGGACTTATAAATTATAAGAGGTTTAAATTGTTTAATACAAAGGCTATGACTATTGGGCTACTCTCTCTATTAACTTAAGAGGAAGAGTTTGTGAAAAATGTGTTTATGAAAAAATTCATAAAATGTCATTTTCTAAATTCTCATGGAGAGCTACAACTTCACTAGAATTATTGCATGCCGAAATTTATGGTTCAATCAAAATTTATTCCTTGAATAATAGAAGATATTTTTTTATTTGTTAATAATTAGTCAAGGATGATGTCGGTATATTTTCTTGAGAAGAAATATGAAGTTTTCTCTAAATTTTTTCAATTTATGACTTATGTTGAAAGAGAAAGTGGTGGGTCATTAAAGACTTGAGAACATATCAAGAAGGAAAATTTATTTCAAAGATATTCTAGAACTATTGAAAAGAAAAGGACATAACAAGACAACTTACTGTTCGAGACAAAGTCCTTAACAAAATGACATTGCAAAGCAAAAAAATCGCAGTATTGTGGAGATGGCTCGAAGCATTTGAAAGCCAAAGGTTTGCCAAACACCTATTGGGCAGAAGATGTTAATATAGTAGTATATCTTTTGAATTGATCTCCAACAAAGAATGTCCAACACATGACGCCCTATGAAACATGGTTCCAACGAAAACCAAACTTAAGATCTTTGGTTCTTTGGCTTATTATTATATTCATCCTTGGAATAGAGAAAAGTTTGATGGAAACAGAGAGAAATACATCTTCATTGGCCATAGTGATTATTCTAAAAACTACAGATTGTGTAATCCCAATACTCGACAGTTGATAATTTCAAGAGGTGTAATTATTTTTTATGAAGGAAATGCATGGGAATGGGGAGACAAAGAGTTGGATTCACATGCAACTCTTTCTCGTCCGTTGAATTTACATCAACACCTTCTCAAGACAATGAAGTTACTCATTTAATTTCTCTAAATCAAGAAACTTCAAATTTTTCATCATCAAGTCATGATCAATTGATTTTGAAAACAACTGACTCATCAACAAGAAAGACTCATTCATTACAAAAAATATATGAAGCATGTGATGTTGCTTTTGCTATTAGTGATCATGAGCCCTAAAATTATGAGAATGTTGTTGGAGAAGAAGTTTGTGTATAAGTTATAAACGAAGAAATAAAGATGATTGAAAAAAAATAACACTTGGTAACTCATTAAAAAGTCACTGTCTAAAGACATTATCGACTTAAAATGGGTCTTCAAGACTAAGCACAACGAAGATGACTCTCTATTCCAAAGCATAAAGCTCTCATTGTTGCTAAAGGTTATGCTCAACAACCTGAAACGACTTCGAGAAGACATTTGCACCGATTGTTCACATGAAAACTATTCATACATTTATGGTTCTTGCTACTTAACTCAAGTTGCTGATATATCAACTAGATGTTAAATCTGCTTTTTTTAATGGAGAAATCGAAGAAGAAGTATATGTTCATCAACCACAAGGATATTCAATTACAAGTCAAGAAAATATAGTGTATCGACTTCAAAAAACTCTTTATGGGTTCAAGCAAGTCCACAAGCATGGAATAATAAAATTGACAATTATTTTCAGAAAAATAGATTCCAAAGAAGACATTAATTATTACAAAAATTCAAGAAATAGACTCCGAATTTTCTTAGATTCTATTTTTGTAATAATTACAAAAATTCAAATTCAAGAACCTCTTTTTAGGATCGATCCTACTCAAAGGTCACATCCACTCACCCAAAAAATATTTAACCTCTTCACTTGGTATAAATATATCCTTCCAGATGCTGAAAATTTCATCGATCAATCATCGAATTCATCGATTCTATTCATCATTTGAGTATTCATCTCATCTTATACATTCGGAGTTCAAAAACATGTTTTTAAATTTTTATCCAAAAAGAAATAGACTGCGAATTTTCATAGATTCCGAATTTTCCTAGATTCCGTTTGAAATAGACTCCGAATTTTCCTAGATTCCGTTTTTGTAATAATTATTCTTGAATTACCACAAACGGAGTATTTTTCCTAGATTTCTTATTGTTCAAGACCTCGCAAACGGAATCTGCATGCATGCTCGTCCTTTTGGACGTCGACCAAGACGAGCGGAGAACTTCGTTTTCTAAAATAAAATGAAGTCCTTCGAGAAACGTTATCTTTTAGTAAAAATAATTATATGGCTGCGTTTTAATAAATACTAAATATGGATTACGTTTTTCTTTTTTTTGGATAAAATGCTCTTTGTTTTAAAGTTTCATGCGTTGTTTGTACTTTGTCCTGATCATTCCTTCTCCTGCTGTAATATGTTTCTTGACCGTGTCACAGGCACTTCTTTCAGTCCATTAGACACGTCCAGGAAAAATTGTCCGCGTGGAATATCCGTCAGCTTGAACAACCGTGCACGTTACTCGAGATTTCATATGGAGGATTGTAATATCATTTAAATATTAATTTTGATGGATGCATGTTCTAATCAAGCTTATAACTTCTGTGTCATCACTTTCAACATCACTACATCAGCACCAAGATTAATCCCGCAAGTCCATGTACACATTAAAGCAATGACAGTAGGGTAGCTGATGCAAAAGACTAGACCCTCCGAGTCTACTTAGATTCTCCATGTACACACTGAAGCAATCTACTAAATTATTCCTCTGTTATTCCTGGTATTGTCACTCCTTCCTTGAACATCATGTATGTCATCAGAGTTCCTGAATCCATGCCAATTTTCTTTGCTCTCTTCTTCCTGCTCTTCCAAGCTAGAGAGTTCAGTTGCTGCCGTGACACAGAGAGGCAGTCGCTCTTGAAGTTCAAAAGAGGAATCACTGAGGACCCTGCAGGCGAGTTGTCCTCTTGGGTCGGCAAGGACTGCTGCTCATGGCGAGGAGTAGGATGCGATGACTCCGCTGGGCACGTTATCCACCTGAGCCTCCGAAGCATCGGATTGGAAGGTGAGATCAGTCCTTCCTTAGCCGCCCTTGAGCACCTCACCTACTTAGATCTCAGTTCTAATGGCTTTGAAGGTCCCCTTCCTGTGTTCATGCATTCATTTCATAACTTGAGGTACCTTAATCTCTCTAATTTGTATCTCAAAGGACCGATCCCTCACCAACTTGGGAATCTGTCCAACTTACGCATCCTTGATCTCTCGTCCAACTCATTGCTCCTTGACGACTCGCGGTGGCTTTCGAGGCTTACCTCCTTGCAGCAACTCGACTTGAGCTTGATTAGCTTCGAGAGAGGGGTAAAATGGCTGCAAGCACTGAACAAGCTCCCTTCCCTCGTCAAACTGTTTTTATCTCAGTGCACCATTCCAGATATCCCCCTCTCTCTTCCTCATCTCAACTTTACTTCTCTTACCACACTTGATCTGTCCTATACCTATTTCAATTCTACTCTTCCTGGGTGGTTTCTCAATTTGACTAGCTTGGAATTTCTCTACCTCGAAGGAAACTACTTTGCTATTCCTTTTCCAGATGCTATCCAGAATAAGGCCTTTCTGAAAGAAGTCGACCTTTCCTTTAATCATGCCATTCGTGGTGACCCTTCAGTGAGATTAGAGGAGCTCTGCCAGCTACAAGTACTTTCTTTATCCTGGATGAACATTACCGGCGACTTAAACCAATTTGAAGGGATTTTTAGTGGATGCATCAGGAAGAGTTTGAGGATTCTGGACCTCGGTGGCAACCAATTGAATGGCAGTTTGCCGGAATGGCTAGGAGAATTCAAGAATTTGGAGTCTCTTTTCCTCTACTCAAACTCATTCTCAGGTCCAGTGCCAACTTCTCTTGGTCGGCTCTCCTCCCTCCAGAACTTAATGCTCTCGGATAACCAACTGAAGGGCAATGTCCCAGAGAGCCTCGGTGGCCTTTCGAGCCTTGTTTCATTGGTTCTTCGAACCAACTCTTTGGAGGGTGTGGTATCTGAAAAGCATTTTGCTAACATGACAAAGTTGAGGAAATTGGACCTGAGATCTACTTCTTTAGCTGTGAAAGTGAGATCAGACTGGGTTGCTCCTTTTCAGTTGGAGACTATTCTTCTGAGTTCTTGCAAACTGGGACCTCTGTTTCCCACATGGTTGAAGACCCAGGTTAATTATTCTTCGCTCGACTTATCGTACACAGGGATTTCAGATGCTGTGCCACACTGGTTCTGGAATTTATCATCTAACTTTGGGAATTTGGATCTATCACACAATGATTTAAGAGGTATGGTTCCAAACTTACTCCAACTTAACCTCACTTTGCCGTCTTCCATTGACTTGAGCTCCAATTCCTTTGAGGGCCCTGTGCCTCTTTTTCCTTCGAATTTGGAGATCTTGGATCTGTCGAACAATTCCTTTTCAGGTCCAATACCTGAAATCATAGGCACAACCATGCAGAGTTTGTCCTATTTCTCTCTTTCAATGAACAATGTTGAGGGTCCAGTCCCCTCATCTATGTGCAGAATGATAAAATTGCGTGCTGTTGACCTCTCGAGAAATCATCTCTCGAAAGAGTTGCCTAATTGCTGGGAAAATCTAACAGAATTGCGAGTTTTCGACATGTCGAGCAACGAGCTCACCGGAGTGCTACCTAGCACAGTTTGTTCCATAAAAGGTCTGCTGTCTTTGCACTTGGATCACAACAACATGAATGGGAATCTACCCATCTCCATGAAGAACTTGACAGAACTCATAACACTTGATCTTGGAAGCAATGAGTTCACAGGAGGTATTCCTTCCTCGATTGGACATGAACTGCCAAATCTCAAGGTTCTCAGCCTTCGATCGAATAGGTTCCATGGTCATATTCCACCTCAGCTGTCCAACCTCTCTTCTCTTCAGATATTGGATTTATCACACAATAGTTTCTTAGGAACTATACCTCCAACCTTTGGCAACTTCAGCTCCATCAGAATATCGCCTAAGAGACTGGGGAAGATCGTCAATGTTGGATCCTACAAGGAGACCATTTTGTTGGTAACTAAAAACCGAGAGAGCTTCTATGGCGAACTGCTTTCAATAATGACAACCTTGGACCTTTCAGATAACAACCTCTCCGGCCAAATTCCTGAACAAATCACGTCTCTTTTAGGCTTATGGAACTTGAATTTGTCAGGAAATCATCTTACCGGAGAGATCACTCACAAGTTCAGTCAGCTAATCGAGCTGGAGTCTTTAGACCTGTCGAGAAACCAGCTCTCAGGTTCCATTCCACCAGCATTGTCCAATTTGACCTTTCTGAGCCACTTCAATGTGTCTTGCAACAACCTGACAGGGAGGATTCCATCAGGAAACCAACTGAATACCTTCACTGATCCATCTGCATTCATGGGAAACCCGTTTCTTTGCGGCTTTCCTTTAAACAACTCCTGTGACAAGGTAGTAACTGATGGGGAAGCTTACAAGAATAAGATCGAGACGCACAATCATGATGCGATTTGGATGTATATCAGCGTGGTGCTAGGATTTGTCCTTGGATTCTGGGTAGTCTGGGGGGTCCTCTTGTTCAGCGAGGCTTCCAGGCATTCATATTTCCGTGCTGTGGATGGCTTTTTTGATCGTGTGTATGTTTCAGTCGTCTTAAACTTCAGATCGATCAAAAGGAAGGTGTTGAACAGAAAACAAGGTGTCGCTTAGTTGTGTTGTAGCTTTGTGCAAGTTTCTGTTTTGTAAGACATTGTCTCTTCTCCTGAATTTGATATTGTTCACTATGCTCCTCTATTGTAATAAAAAGCTTCGAGTTTCAATTTGGTTATTTGTCTGTGTATTTTTGCTTTGTTTTGAGTTTATAGTTGATAAAACTTGGAGAGAAGTAAAAAGTTTCCTCTATTATTAACTCTTCTCCTTCTTAAAGCAAGCTCAATCAACATGCTGATGGAGGAAGAAGAAGAAGAAGAAGAGTTCTAAGGGATTCTTGAAGGCCTCCAACCGTTTTACAAGCAATTAACATATCAAGTAGCTCTTTAAGGATCTGAAAATTATAGATTCAGATTTGAATGATAGAAGGCATAAGGCTTCCTTTCACCTCAAGATTTTTCAAGATAGAGAATCACAAAGCAACATCATCTTTCATAAGTTGCCTCTCAATTTTTCCTTCCATACACAAAGACTGCATATTTTGGTGTTTTCATGAACACATCAATTTGATTTATTTTGTTTCAGAAGCACTTATATCAACAACATTCGATGAACAACTCAAATCTCTTTTCAGGAATGAACAAGGTGATCGACAAGAGAGAACTTTTTCCCATTTCTGCAATAGCATTTTTTACCCCAAGTAAAACTGAAATCTCAGTAATTGGCAACCTGTAGAAGCATTGTCCTGTTCAGAATAACTTCGACTGCAAAACTCTAAAGTTAAATCATGAACTGTTTCGATCCTACAGATTGCAAGTTCGTGTTAGATTAGTTAGATGTGAGAATTCTTCGCATTAGAGAATGTTGATAGGGAAGATAGCTGATCAACCTTTTCTCATTTTAGTTTTTCTTTGTGTGTGTGTGTGTACGTGCACTTCAGAAAATCTTTACACCTATTGAAAGTTTCAGTAATGTATATATAGTTCCTGTTTGAGATTGTCTCCGAATGAGTTGTCGGACACCTGACTTGTATGTTGATTGACTAAAGCGGTACCTACGACTAGCTAAGAAGAGAACACCGAACTCTAACATACCTCTAAGTGCCGAGCTACAAGGAGAAGGAAGAAAGTGAGAACGGAGGCCAGAGGTGCCCTGACTCAACCACTCTGACGCTTAAGTCAGACCGTAATCCAAAAAAGGTACAAAAATGGAGAAGAGAACATGTTTTTGGCTATCTTCGTGTATCTGCACCTGCAAGAGGCGGAGTCACTATATAGAATTATCAGAAAAGAAGATGTCCATATGTGATAAGGAGAATATCTCATCAGGGGAGATGTCCTGTCAGAAGATGTCCCATAGTTGGCAAGAAGAATATCCCATCAGTGGAGATGTTCTGTTAGAGAAGATGTCCCATTGTTGATAAGGAAAATATCTCATCGTCACCACCACTAGTGAAGGGTCTCATCACTCACGCCTAAGACGATATCAAACTGCGCAATCATAAATCATGCTATATTAATGGGGCAGGTGAGCTTCCCTAAATATCATATCATCGCACGTGTCCTTCTGACGGCGATTGTCTGACAAGCTGGATGAGGAAATGAAGGGAGAAGAGTCAATTGAGTGCTAAGTAGGGCACTGGGTAGGTGGAGTTCGAGCAACCTAGGATCGGAGTATAGTGCTGAGCTAGAGATGGACTTTGAGAAAGGTCAAGTGTTGGTGTTCGAGTAAGGTGTTGGGTCTTGAGCTGAGTTGAATTTCGAGTTAGGTGTTGGGTCCTCCCCATGGTTTACTCGGGCGAGGAGCCAAGTTGGCGGCTTGACCACATGGCTAGGGTAGGGAGGGAGTTTGAGCGTCGAATTTGATATAAGACTGATGAACTAGTCAACCTTGGAGTCAAGCTTTATGTCTAATATGTGGTCTTCATTCGGATTAAATCTTGATTTTCCTGACCCAAATATGTCAATTTTGAATATATATATATATATATATATATATATATTAGTTTTAATTTTAACAATCTAGTCTAGTAGTAGAGACAAATCTATATAATAAAATAGTAAAAGCAGTAGTCGAGAGAAATCTATATAATAAAAAGCACAAAAGTTTACGACATGGAGAAGTAGCTTTGCCAATTCTAGCAAACAGAAGCATACAACTTTGCTTCTCGATTTATTCTACTTTGTAAGAGTATACGGTAATAATTTTATTAATTACGCCAAAATTCTGGTTAATTTAATTAATAATTTTCTAGATTTTTTTTCTGGTTGATTAATTAATTAATTAATTGCTTGTATAATCATGTATACTTCGAGCAAAAGCAACAGTTATTAATTAATTAATTAATTAGGTGTAATTATGAATGTTACAGCACAGGACTAATCACGAGTGGAAGCAGAAAGCAGATTAAGCCTTCCATTTGCTCCTTAATCACGTAGATGAGATGGGGAGCACATGTGCTGCAGATTTTTGTTGGGTCGCATTTATAGAATTAATGCGCGACATGATATGATTTTGACAATTAAAATTGGACATGGACAATTTTTTTTATTAAAAAAAAAGTAAATAATTTTAGTTAATATCGCTCGAATAATAAATAAAAATTACTTCAACTTAATTAAAATTTAAAGAGTTAAGTAACCAACAGTGCATTAGTCCGAAGATTAAGGATTAAATATTCATTAATGAAACACAATTACAGACATCATCGATCATATTCTGCCGTGTCTTCCACCTTCGCTAGTGCTTCCCATTGGATGGAACGGTGCCACCGGACCGTACACCTGGCGGCCGCCGCCGAAGTCGTTTCCTGAGGAGGAGGAGGAAGCCATGGAGGCGCCGACTGCTGCTTTGTCGACTTCCGTCTCGCGGAATCGCTGGAGGTAGGTCTTGAGGGGTTCGACGTAGTCGTCGAAGCCGAGGGTGGCCATGGCCCAGAGGAGGTCGTCGCCGTTGACGGTCTTGCGCTTCTCGCGCTGGCACTTGTCGGAGGCCTCTCCGGTGACGAAGCTGATGAACTCCGACACGCACTCCTGCACCGTCTCCTTCGCCTCCTTGGAGACCTTCGCGTTCGCCGGCAGCGCCTTCTTCATGATCCGGCTCACGTTCGCGATCGGCAGGAACCGGTCCTGCTCCCTCCCTGCCGCACCGCCGACCTTTCCGCCGGACTCGTTGTCGGAATCCGCCATGCGAGTAGTTACAGAGGACGTATAGTAGCACTGATCGAGCTGATCCTTCAACGATCAAGAACGTACAGGATTAATTTAAAGGAATCGAGAGAGGAAAAGGAGGTTTTATAAAGGTCGATGAGCTAGGAATTCGTGGAAGGGATCAAATTTATATGGATTTGATCTGATCGCCGGCCGTCGTGGTGGATTCTTCCACCGCCATGCCACCTCCACCACAGCAGCCGTCTGTGTACAAGAGGACAGAGTGAGGAAGAGATCGGAGGCATTATATTACAGAAAATTTCACTTTAGTCCTATAATTTAATTATTTCATAATTTGAAGACAACTTTTGCACTTACTCACATTAAGTGTAGGGTTGTAAATGAGCGACACCGAGCTAAGTATTGTATTGTCCAAGGTTATTTTAAAAAATAATAAGTTAAATTAATTTGAGTCTAAAATTAATCAAACTATTAAAATAACTATTTAAACTTGACTTATTTATTTTAGATTGCATTTATTCAAATTTAACTTAAGCTTGACTCTTTAGATGTAATTAAGCTCTTAATTTGAATTTATTTGATTAATTAAAATGTTTATATTCTAAAATTTATTTGATTGATAAGTGACTTTAATATTATAAGGTTATTTGTTTATTATAAAAAATTTATTTATAAGTTTAATAAAAAGTTTATAGATAAATATAATTTAAAAACTTTACTTATGGATGAATATTAACAAATAAACTATTAATTTAATTTAATAATTTAGTTAAATTTATTTATTTATTTGACCTTATATATATATATATATATATGCGATGAATGAATAAAAATCATCTTTTCCCAAACCAAAATCAAAGTTAATCATGAACATTTTCTTTATTTACATTCCAAATTCGTGCAAAGATTTATATAATATTTAAATTCTGGGGTGGTAATGTGCAAATATTGAGCTGGGATATGTAATAGATCCGTGGAACGAAGAGAGACGTTGATTTCGCTATGTGACAGACGACATCGAAGGGCCTTATCGACCGTCGATCGGGTGCTGAAAGATAATCATGGCCGTTCGATGGAGTGGACCCTCGAGGTCGGTGGCGGAGCAGCGTTAGACAGCGCACAGTGAAATGATGATGGGTCGTCTTTGGGTGACGTTGACCTGCTTTTTCTATTTTAAAAAAATATATATATATTGATTTTTTTTCTTTTTGAGAAGAAAAATATATATTTTTTATAAATGTGATGATATTAAACTAAAAAATTGTGTGGTCATATCACGCGTGACTCAGGTGGGGAGGTCGTCACTGGGTCCCACGGCTTCCGACCAATGAAAGTTGACCTAATTATTTGGACCGGTAAGCCGGACCCTCAGGAATTGAATCGGTCTGCCGCCTTCGCATCAGTAATTCACCAAAATTTGAAAAATTATTCCGTTTCATTTCATCTTTTAAATTCTTTTTTTAATCTATTTTTTATAAATATTAAAAATCTGTTTTATTACGAACCATGTCAGAGTCAACCCAAACACCCATGTGGTAGCCGAGTCTAAGCTCATATCCCGCCCATCGGGCCTGACTTTAATATTAAAGTTTATAAATTATTTTTAAAATTATAAGAAATAAAAAAATAATTTGAGTCATATTTGACATCACTCGGAGAAACATCAGCGATCCAAAGTATTTATACAGATCACTCAAAACATTTTAAATTTTATATACTGATCAAATGGATTCGATTGAATTGAAAATTGAAATTTAATCTTCCTGTTAAAAAATGTCCAACTTCATGACCCTTGAAAGAAATCTATCCACTTGCCAACATCATTATGTGCATTACACATTCTAAAACAATAGATTCTTTTTATTGTCAACTCGAATATGAAAAATAATACAACAACCCAACTGGAAAAATATCTCAAGCTTCAACTGAGTAACCTTAACAATATCAAGTGGAGTATGAATTAGAGTTACATCTAGAAAGCATAAATCAAGGATACTACGGAAATTGCAAATGTTCGATGAGGCTAGGATTGTCTCTTCTACTTCTTGGCCGTGCCATTGGTGACTGCAGCTCCTCCGGCAGGGTTGAGCTCGTCCCAGGCCTCAATCCATGTGACCATAGCATCTGCCAGCTTTGTAAAGTAAGGGTCGATCTTTCCAAGCTTCTCCTTTACCTGTTTGGAGAGTTCGATGTAGCACTTTTGGACAGTGGTGCAATCCTTGGAGAGGACAGCAGATTGGAAGAAGGGGATCAGCTCTTCTTGCCAAAAGATTCCTTTGTATTCCTTTTTCAAGTTAACGAATGGGTTGCTAGCCTTGCTGTGCCAGATGTAGGGTAGGCCTGTCTTCACTCCCAGACCCAAGTGATCACAGATCACCTACAATTTAGTCAATTATAGACATGTTAGATTGCTTACACATAGGATTGCGAAAGTGAACTAACTATATGTCAAATGATAAACCAAACAGCCACATAGTAAGATATGATACATCAGTTTCAGAGCACTATGTGAGACATATTTTGAAGCTATGGAAGAGAAAAATTCAAAACTAAAGTAGAAAACAGACCTTGATACACCATCCAGCCCACATATCATCGTAACGTCCAATAGGCTGACCATCACCCATAAGGCCAAAGTACATTGCAGGGCCAATGAGCTGCCGATCGAAAGCCAGGTTCATTCCGCACATAGGAAACAAAGTTCCCTTGGGTATGGTAAGAACAGCATCAACATACCTAAAACACCACATATTTGCAGACTAAATTCATGTGACAACTACGATCCTCTAGCTGTGAGGTAATAATATTGAGGCAGTTGTCACCTGCTGTTCCTCTCGCGAGGCTTCACAAGCTGAGTGGGAGCATCATAGTCGGGAATGTTGAGCCACAGGCCGTGAGAAACAGCTGTTGGAGCACCTTCCCTGAGGCTGAAAGGATATCCACGAACAAAGTCTGCACCTTCTCGGTAGGGATCATACAAAGTGTTGAAGAAGTAAGGAGTAGAAGGACTTAAAAGATTTTTGATGTGCTGTTCAAGTGCATTGATGTCTTTGCCAGAGGGATCTTTAGCAACCTATTTAAGATGAAAGATAACAGATATTTTAGACACAAGGTGCAAGATTGCCAAAACAACAATCAACTAGACGCAGACATAACAATAAAAAGTGTTCCATGTGCAACAATTAATCATGCATATTTAAACAAGCTAACTGTGATTATACAACATTCAAATATCCGATTAGATAACACTTAATAAAAGTGTAGGTTATATCTGCCAAAATAGTGCTTTGCAGTCCAATATCACACACCTTTTTTCTCCAAATGAGACAGCAATGAAAGCCTCAAGCTCTTGGGTGAAAGTGGGTTTCAAACTGAAGACCTGGCAACAACTTATAAGGTCCTCATCAGCTGAGATAGCTGACACCATCAAACCAAAATATTCGCTAATACATGAGTCAAGAAGTTTCTCTTGACATTTTACTGAATTTCTAACCACTCAACCACCGATTCAATGAACAATGCAGTCCAGGAACCAAACTTAGTGGTTTAGTTTGTATTTGACATATCAAATTCCTACCTAAATGCATATTTTTACAACAATAGAAGATTGAAACTAGTAGACCCCTGACTGATAACTACAGTCTTGTAACCTAAATCATAATAGCATTTGCTTTACAAATTATTAGAGATAATTAGTGACACGAGACAATGAAACTAGAGCCACAGAATAATTTGCTTCAATACTTGTGGATACAGGGGAACTTAAAAGAACATTAAATGACTTAAAAGTAGGTCAAACAGGTAAACCAAGTATAAGCCACATGAAATTAGTACATAAGGACGGAAACAAAGAATACAGATCTCCTGATGATATATGATGGGGAAATTATGATAAAGCAAAAGAGATTAACATAAAAACTTCCTAGGCCACGTGTTTTCTCAGGCTTAACATCTAGTTCCATCCTTATTTACTAACACTCTTGCACAAATTGTTGCACTAATAGATAGATCTATCTCAGATTAACATACGATACGTATTTAGCATACCCTTAACTTCGAATTTTTAACTCTGGAAAGTCAGATCTATGTGTTCTAGTACCACCTAGTAGAGATGCAATCCATTCAGTCAATCAAATCAGATAAATGACAAAGAAATGCATAAACAAGTTAAAGAACGACACTTTCCTCCAGCATAGCTCGCATATTTGAATTGTTTAGAAATAAAGCGGACGAATTCAGATCTATTCATAAGTATCACTTACTAATTCGGGTCCAGATTGTTTAGAACGATGAGAAATGAGAGATTTTTCAGGGACTTTGAATTAAAAAAAAACAAAGTGAACCTCATCAGAGTAAAAAAATTATGTCAGATTATGAATAGGGGCAACTGGCAAAAGGCAGATCTATAAGAAAAAGAAAACGAGAATCAAAATCCGGCGATGGATCTAGCGTTGACTTACGAAGCAGTCATCGTCGATGGTGTAGATGTACTTCTTCTTGGAGACCATGTAGCCGAAGCAGCGGCAGGCAGAGTCCTTGAAGGAGATGCAGTTGGCCTTGGGCCCAAGGATGCGGTTGATGTCGTTGCGGTTGTAGAGCTCGTAGTCGAACCCCTCCGGCACCTTGATCGTCTTGCTCGGGTCTCCGTCCTGCACGATGATCAGGTGGTAGGGCTGGAAGAAGGGCCGCCACATTTCCAAGAAATCCAGGTTCCGGATGGTAGGGATCACGATGTCGAGCTCGTCCTTCAGCAGAGGCGTGCTCGGCACCGACGCTGCTGCCTCCTTCGCCGCCATCTCCGCCGCGCTCTCTCTCGATCGAAGAGGATAACAAAAGGAACGAAAGAGAAATCGAATCGAAAGACGGAGACCGAAATGCAGATCTTCCCCCACTTCGCCTGGATTATATAAAACGCTCGGCACGTGCCACCACGTGCCGGGTCTGAGGATCAATCGCCGGTGTTGGCCGCCACATCTGCAACGACATGAGAAGCGACTTGAGTCGCGCAAGGCTGAGCCACGTGTGAAGTCGTAACTCAAATCATGTGCCTCGGGTACGCATAAAAGTCGGGTCGGGGTTCCCGGTGCGCATGGCCCGGTCCCACGTATTATGCGGTTCAGGTTGGCCGTCGATCTAAGTCGTCGCCGCGACTTAAGCTACCTAACAATAGCAGAAAATTATTTATTAATTCAAATTATTTTTTTTAAAGAGCATGAAAATTCCCAAGAGAAGCTAAATTTTGATTGGCAAAAAGAAACATTTTTCTCCTATGCATAAATTAATAGATCGAGAGTGAGAGAAAATAACTGAGTAAAACAAGAGTAAAAGAGAAGATGTTTTGCGTGTTGAAAGAACACTTAAACGGCAAGTCAAAATGGAAGGCAGTGTCCAGATCATGCATGCCTCTCTGTATTTTGTTTCCTCTCCATTTCCATGTGTTCTTTGTTTCCTTGCTTGAGCCCTGATGGCGATGGCTAGCTGAATCAGAGTTGCAATGCCAGCTGAAAAAGATTGAAACCTTATTCGACAGATTTTTCTGAAACTCATTGGTGTTACAGGGAGGGGGCTTGTAAGATTTATCCCTGATTTCTTCATCATTCACGAGGTTTTCATTGAAATTGTGAACTCTGTCGGCGGCATTGATACCTGAAGCATTCTGGGACATGGGGACAAAAATTGCCGGATTTTGAAGCATTTTTGCAAAACGTTTTTCAGAAGGGATTGTAGAGCTCGTTATCAAACTCACTCTGATAGTTCAGAGATCTACATCTCAAGTGATGTGGCAGGATTGTCAGGAGAGGACCTGGTCAACACAAAGTCAGGTCAGTCCAAAGTCCAAGTCGTTGCCGAAGTCATAGCCCTTGGTCGAAACTATGTCTACTCATTATAACAGTGAAACATGATAAAAATTTCAACTATCGCATAGCCAAGAAGATAAAAGATCATCAAAACAACGCAACAATAGCATATGGATATTCAACTTTTTTTTTTTATGGATATTCAAGTTTTTTTTTATAATTCAAATGTCTAGATTATTACATACTCAATTAATTTTTTAAAAGTGGATGATTCTGTTCTGCATCACCTGTCAAATAAATTTAAAAGTACAAATGACTTGTTATCCAGCCAAAGTCTTAAATTTTTTTATCTTCAGTAAAAGATATTCAAGTTTTAAAAAAACAAAGATGATAGTTTTAACTTACATGAAAGAAAAGATAACTACAATTTTAGATTACTGCAAACTAAAATGGCGCGGCAAGTAAATGGATTTCCTTATTTGTTTTTTTCCCCAATAAATTCTGGCTGTGTGCCACCCATCCAGTGAAGTCGCAGCTACGGAATCAGAGAACCAAGCTTCACAAGAGCGAAGGGACAACACACTTGGTGCCACGGTTAAGGCAAACTAAGGATTTTAAAAGTATCATGATTTGATTCTCCAGTGAGACATATATACGTTAACGTCGAATTTAATAGAAAATTTGAATTGGATGGCCATAGGCCAAACTATCAATGGACAGAAAAAGTCCATGAGTTTATCTTTACAAATATTGTATTAATTTGACGTTGGATGACCTTATAGAGATAGTGAAAACAATGAGAGTGACTGTTGACGATTTAACACTGTGCTTCTATGATTTATCCTTGGAGATTAATGAAAAACTTCTATGAAACTAAATGGATCACCTCTAATTTATTTATTTTTTATTATTTTAAATATTCAATTCGCGCAGATTAATATTTGACTACCTTTTTAGTGATATTGGAGGGAGGAGAGCAAAGGGGAGGGAAAGAGATGGATGGATTGGATTTTGATGAGGTTGATGGAGATTGAAGTCTGGGAGAGTTAAACCCTAAATATTTGAAATCTCGACACTTTTTACTCCTTTTCTTCTGCAAAAAGGTGGATCCGATCGAACTTAGCCATCACTCCATACAGTTGGCCCCACGACCATATGTGAAGAGGTAAATTGAGAAATTGCAATTGGTTACGACGCAGGAGGGTATTGTCTAGCTTCGTCAAAATTCGAACTCTTGTCCTTTTCTGCAAGTCTGCTGCGTTGTAACCAACTCACCTATACCCGGGGGGGACGACACTTACTCCGATGCAGTGGGAGAGGGAGAGCGAGAGCGAGAGCGAGAGAGACGTGATGTGGCGAGCGGCAGATCCACGACGCGACGCCAGATGCCTGACTTCGACGGAAGCTGAGGCTGCCCGGCCGAAATTAATAAAAAAAAAGTACTATATCAATTCAACTATAGTGATGTATTTTATTGCCATTAAATCTTATTTGACTCTATCTATTTTATTTTACATTAAAAAATTATTAAATAAGCCTTATTAAACGATTCAGACTTTTAAAAGATTTTATATATTATAAGTTTTAATATCGTAAGACTTTGAGCTCCACAGTCTATATAGATAGATTCACATTTCATTAGTAACCATTTATTATTATTATATACTCTTCTTTAACGTTCATAAATTCTTTTGACATTTATTATTACAGTTTTCTTGTCGTTGTCTTTTATTATTATTGTATTTTGTCGACTATTTAAACTGGTGCCTTATCTTTAAATAAATTAAATAATAAGCCTTTTATACTTTGAACAATGAATGACTACGACTCCATGGCCCAATGGATAAGGCGCTGGTCTACGGAACCAGAGATTCTTGGTTCGATCCCCAGTGGAGTCGTTCTATTATTATTACTAATTTTGATGTTCGAAATTACTTTTTTAATAAACCTTGAATTTAAAAGGACATTTCCAGGTATTAAATCCAAAATGACAAGTCAAGAACGAACGAGAAGGCAAAGTAGCGTACGTTTTGTTTGTAATTATCCTATTTTAATGCGATTAATTTAATGCATCGAAGTAAGTGCGAAATTAGTCAACTAATAATTACTATTAATCCAATCGCCCCCAATTATTCCGCCGAATATTCCATCCGGCCGTCCAGTATTTGTAGCCATGCGGGCTCTCCGATGATGGACGTACTCCAGTCTGTCACCCTCGATCGGAGGCCACAAGGGACGAGGTGCGAAGAGGGCGATCGAGGAGGAACAGGAACGAGATTGAAATGAGTCCCCTCTGTAAGCTCTGATTTCCTTTTTAATTATTTGTTTGACGATATTTCTGCCATTTTTTTCCTTTCAAATTGTTCGCCTTTGAATTTGCATGGGAGTTAAAAAAGAATCGGGCTGAAAGATTTTTCTTTGCTAGGGTTTCAAATGGCAAATAAGAATAGTTGAGATTCTTTTGTGTTTTTGCCTCGAAATGCTTACTGATGGAATTGGGCGATGTGGATTAGGATGCCTTGTGTTTGTATTTTCTCATATTGGCAGTCGTTATACGTGATCAAAGTTATACCTTTTTTTGCCGACAAGAAAAAGATTTATACATTCTCAACGTTCTATAGGGGTTGCCAGTATGATTTTCTTCTCCTTGTTCATGGGGTCTCACGGCAGGCCACTGTACCCGCTACCAAGCAAGCAACAGCACAAAGAGAAAAAGCCCTTGCAGACATCGAGGCCTTATAACATTGCTCACCGTGGATCGAATGGAGAGATTCCTGAAGAAACAGCTGCTGCTTATATGGTAACTACTCAACTTAAGCTGATGGAATGTGATATCTTAAGTTACAGGACGTATCTAAAGAGCATTCATGAAGTTTTCAGCATCCTCACTGCTGTAAGAACTTTTAGAAAGATTTACTAA
Source organism: Curcuma longa (assembly GCF_044706935.1). NCBI lineage: Eukaryota > Viridiplantae > Streptophyta > Magnoliopsida > Zingiberales > Zingiberaceae > Curcuma > Curcuma longa. The sequence goes on along the minus strand of NC_133867.1, from coordinate 9,112,392 downwards.
AGGATCTAATGTAGCAAAATACATAGACAATTTGCTATAACGCAATCCAAGCGTCCAAACTCATACTGGTGTAATTAATTTAAATGCTTATCTTGATGCCAGGTAGTGGGATCCTTCTTGAACTACGTGATTTTTGTTCTATAGGACATGTTTGTTTGTTTTGAAGAACTACTTATTTAGACTGCTATGGCATTTCCTTGGGCAGTCTTATTTGGGATTTTGAGAGACTGGATCAAGCAAATAACTAACTAGATGTGGTGTTTCCTAGCTATGTCGCCAAGTATCGGAATTTATCCTTTCTACTTTATTTATTTTTTACTTTTTTAGTGAAGCAGATATTTGAGTAAAACCAAAGGCTACATCATGTAAATGTATGGCCATTCTATTTGTCAGTGTAGACAACTATAGACAACAAAATACTTGGTTCTTTTTGCAAACACATGTAGCTCAAAGATTCTGAGAAAATTCTCTACAACAAAATAGTGAAATTTGTTTATTCTGGAAACCAAATGTAGCTAAAGGATGCTAAACAACCAAATGAAATTACCTACAGATATAATTGCAGTAGGTGGTTAATCTGAATTTAGTTAGATAGACAATAAGATTCATGTAGCTAGACTCAAATGGTAGGAACACTATTTCTTTGTAATAGATGTTCAGTTGTTTAATTTGAATCACCAACATTTTGGTTCATGAGTGACTTTTACTTGCAGAGAGCTATTGAAGAAGGTGCTGACTTCATAGAATCAGACATTCTTGCCACAAAAGATGGTCAATTGATATGCTTTCATGATGTAACACTTGATGCTACAACTGATATTATCAAACATACAAAATTTGCCAATCGCAAAAGAACCTATGAAGTTGAAGGGTCTAATATGACTGGGTATTTTGTGGGCAAGTTTTCCTGCATTTCTTCTACTTTGTTTTTCTTACAAGTTTATTGTCTGCATATAATAACATTTATCTTTTTGAATTTAGTGTGTTAAATGTTGTCAGAAATTGTTTGTGATGAACCTTTTATATGTTATGCTTTGCCCTTTAAGTACTTTGGTTAAAAGTTGCTTAGACTATATGCTAGTGTATGATCCTCTTTGCAGAGATCTTATTGAACTTAGTGAACTACTGTAGTAACTTTGGTCTTATATTATTATTATTATTATTATTATTATCATTGTTATTGTTGTTATTGTTATTATTATTATTTTTCTTGTCACATGAAGCATATTAACAACTGACATTATCTTTTGGCTTATTTGCAGTGGATTTCACCCTTGCTGAACTTAAATCACTTGGGGTGAAACAGAGGTTTTCATTCCGAGATCAACAATACAATGGTATACTAACTAGATTATTATGGGTTATAGATGTTTTCTTTTGTCACATCTGTTATACTTAAAAATTATTTTGATTATGTTTGCCAGGAAAGTTCTCAATTATCACATTTGAAGAATTTATTGCCATCGCATTGGATGCCAATAGAATTGTTGGGATCTACCCTGAGATAAAGGATCCAGTTTTCATAAACCAGCGGGTCAGTATATATTAACTGTGTTAAGAATTCAATTACTGCCACAAAGTACAATTTTCCATGGTGCCTTATTTCATTCACATTTGATTTTCAGCTGAATTGATTACGTTTTATCAGAGCATTACTTATATGTACTTCTGAAATCAGCTGTCACAAGTATTTTGATATCCGTCCAACAACTTGATAGGTCAAATGGGCCAATGGAAAGAAATTCGAGGACAAGTTTGTAGAGACACTACAGAAGTATGGATATAGTGGCGCATACATGTCGACTGAATGGCTAAAACAACCAGTGTTTATTCAATCTTTTGCCCCAACTTCTCTTGTATACATTTCAAACCTGACGGACTCTCCAAAAGTATTCTTGATTGATGATTTTGACATACGTACACAAGATACAAATCAGGTTTACTTCTGTCTGAATAAGGACTCATTTATCTATTGATCTAATTTGTTCATATTAAAATAAAGACAATATTTTGGATTCTTCTTCTGGGCACAGCCTAATCCTTTTGTGTTTTTTGCAGTCATTCTGGGAAATTACTTCTGACAGCTATCTTGAGTATATCAAAAACTTTGTGATTGGTATTGGACCTTGGAAAGACACAATTGTACCTACGAAAAAAAATTATTTGACTACACCAACTGATCTTGTCGATAGAGCCCATGCACACAACCTTCAGGTATAAATTTGTGTTCCTTCTCTAGCCTACCATCGATTTTTACTTTTCAATGACATTTTATTGCCAGTGTTATGCTTGTTGTCTGCTTGAAATTTGCTTGTTTGATTCCTTTTCTTTGATATAGTATTTTGTTGAAGAACTGGATTTGGTGTTTGTTTAGATGATTTATAACTTGAAAAAAAAATCATAATTTTTTTTGTCGGGTCTTGTTATAGGTACATACATACACCTACAGGAACGAAAACTCTTACTTGCATTTCGATTTCCATCAAGATCCTTACGCTGAATATGACTACTGGATCAACAAGATTGGAGTGGATGGATTGTTTACTGACTTCACTGGGAGTCTCCATCAGTATCAAGAGTGGGCGCAGGCATCTTTAACAAATGAAGCCAGTGCTCTTGGTTTATTGCATAAGATTGCACTTATGATCTCCTTGTTCGAAGGAGAAGCATGAACATATTTCATCGTGTCTATATGCCAAGCTCCCTTACCGATTGCCTTGAAAGTAAATCCAGGATGTTTGTAAAACAAGTGCTGTAAAATTTACTTATCGATTTGTCTGAATTTTTCAGCAAAAAGCCATCTCTCTAAATGAAACTTGAGGTGATATTCTTATTACATTTTTCAGCCTTTTAGAGCCGAGTGTCTCTCTCCTCCCTTACATTAGTGAACAAGGTTGGTGGCTTGGACACTAATGAGTTTGATCTGTTAACAATTTATGAATAAATTTATTTATTAACTTATATAAATTAATTATTAAAAATAATATATATGAAAAATATTCTTGAACAATTTTATAAATTTTTTATGTTCTTTTTAAATTTAGTATTCAATTGATAAAAAATACTAAATTTTCAATTGATGAAAATTATTAGTACTGATTTTAAAGAGAAAAAGTAGTCATCCATCATTTAAATGCCAGGAAATAAGTTTTTTTTAAAAAAAGATTTCTACTAAAATTATTTTAAATTTAGAAAGAGTTAAAAGATATTATTTTTATATACAAAACCCTGAGTAATTCTTAAACTACCTTTTAAAATTTAATAACTTTAAAAAATAATTTATTGAATAATTAAATCTTAAATATTTTCATTTTTTTAGTTTACAGTTAAATACTTTTATTTAAAATTAAAATACCTATTTTATTCTAGAAATTTAAATAAAATTTTAAAGGACCTATTTGAGGCCGAACCGCTGGGGTTTGTAAAACTCCGGGTCGCGGTTCCCCTCCTCTCTCCTCCACCCGGCGATTAAGCGGTTCCCTCAGAGAGCACTCGAGCGGCGGCGTCGCTGGTCCTCGTGCCGCCGTATGTGATAGGATCCCCGACCGCGCGCCTCTCCTCTCCGACGAAAGGGGCGACGGGACTGTCTGCTACTGACGCTTCCTGCTGCCTTCTTCCAAGCTGTGTTACCGTCTCTTCTCGTCATCGCATCGCTTGACACTTGCTCTAAGCCCTCACGTAATATATCTTCTACTTCTCAATCCAACCCTCCTGAAGAAGAGGTAAAAAGTTATTTTTTGATGTTACGGAATAGATGGGGAAGAGGAAACGAAGCAATGACTCCAATGAGGAGAAGATCGATGTTGGGCACTGCCCTTCCACCATCTTCGTCTCCAATCTCCCCTATTCGTTCAAGTCCTCTGAGGTAATTTTAAAACTTTTATTTTTGCTGTCGTTTGGTTTGATTGTTTCCTCAGTTATTTATTTGGTTCATCTTTTCTTCTTTCATAGCTGGAAGCATTATTCGGTGAAGTCGGGCCTGTAAGACGCTGCTTTATGGTCACTTCAAAAGGTAAGTTGTGTATATACACATTGCACGCCATTAGTAGTAGTTGTTGTTCAGTTTTTCTATGGATGCTTTAGTCTGCAATCAAAGGAATGAAGTGGTAAACATGTTAATTGAGATTAATAGATAAGAATTTTTGAGGTGTAATAAATTATGAGGAACATCTTGGTGTTGGCTAGTTTAAGTTTGTGAACCTGAATTAGTACATATGATATTTGCTTTTTCACTCGGCTATGGTTTTATGTAACTATTGCTAGTATGAGGTCATTCATCTTCTTCTAAAAATAGTTTGCTTCCTCTTTTGCAGGATCAGAAGAGAGTCTGGGGTTTGGTTTTGTCCAATTGTAAGTTTGACTAAAAAAAATCTGTTACCAAATTGGCAGTTAATCTTGTGTTGAAATGATGAACCAAAATGGCTCAATCATACTCTCTTGCTGATTGTGTTAGTGCCTCTATGTGTTGTTTGTTTGATTTCCCTTTCTTTTTTATTTTGTTGTAATGATGGTGTTTCCATGTTGATGTTGTCGTTGTATGCAACTCTATTGACTACTTTTTTCTAAACCTTGAAAAGACTTACTGGAAGGAATTAACACAACATTTACTATGTAGCTGGATAATGGCCCTAAGCATAGTCGGGATGAACTAGAAGTTTTGGTCTTATTTGAAATCAATGATCTAAGAACTTGAAAGTTCCAGGTTTTGAATCATATGAGGCATGGTAAACTAATGGTTCCATCTTTGAAAGATGCACAGTCTAAATACTGGAGCATGACACTATGATTTCTAGAAATTCACAACTTGAGACCAACTCTTTTTGCATATGTTCCCTTCAATTGAATATTTTAGGATGATTTTTTTAAAGTTTGGGAAAGAGAGCATACATTGTCTTACATAATATCGTGATAAAGCCCTAAACCTAGAACTACTAATGTGTGACTAAACTCATTACACCTAATAAGTCTTTAGTTCTAATTCTCTTTTACTTCAAGCCTAAGACAGATACTAGTTGTGTCCGACTTGTTACCTACATAAGAGTTAAACATAAAGAGCCAATGCTAACCAAGACTATGTATATGAAAAATCAAAACATAACTAAGGAAAGCTCTTGTAATTGTTGTTCTAGCACACAGTTAATGATCCCTTTATTCTCATATCAACACACAATCAATGATGCCTTGGACCAAATATCAACATTAACAAAGAGGAGAAAGAGATAAGGAAAAAGTAGAACAAGAATGAAGAGGGATCTCATGAATTAGCTCTTGAGAACATTTCCCACCATAGTGATGCTACAAAAAACACACAATATGCTCAAGGAAAAGGAAAGCACTCAAAAGTTCTAGAGGAATAAATATTATAGCTCAACCCTTACAAACATAACATATTGAGAACATGATGATTTCTTTCTTCAATCTTCACTAGAGATGGATAGCACAACTTGACCATTTGATAAAAGTAGCAAACTGAGAACATGAGAATATGATATTCTCTCTATTTAAGCCTTCACTGGAAAGAAGATAATGTGCTGAAATAAAGTACAAAGGGCACAGAAAACAATGTTTGCAAGTGTTGGAAGCAGCCCGAGGATGTCTAAGCTTAAGGTTGATTGGCAAGGACTCCTCCTTGTATGAGACCTAAAGAAGTTGTAGAGAAAGCTGCATTATTGGGAAGAAATAAAAGGATTTCATTATTAGATTTATGGATGAAGAGGAATATAAAAGGTGAAGCTACAAGAAGAAATAAGGGTTATTTTTATGGATTGAAAATAAGAGAAAAAACATAATTGAGGAAGGAACTGCAGATATAGAAAGAAGAAAAACCTGACAAAGGTGATAAGCAGGAGCATGTTAATACCAGAGAAAAGCAAAGGAAACAAGAACTAGGCAGAGAAATTTTCAATTCAAGATCACCTAATATAGAAGAGGAAAAAATTCCAAAAATCCAAGTAGAGAGTTGCAAATTAGTGTTGGACTTAGGATTGTTGGCATATTTATTCTCCAAGTCCTCAAGAGACAAAGAAGGGCTTGAGGAGCAATGTGCTCAGTGGATGGGGCGCTAAGGATTTAATAATCTACCTGTGCAATGCTTGAAGATGAGTCAAATGCTTAAATATGACTCGAATGCGTGCCATGCTTGGAGATGAGTGACTAGTGGTGATGATGAGTTGTGGCGATGTTTGCACTTGCAAGGATGAGTGATGATCACATGATGGCTGTGCCTGTGTGGTCGTCGTGGGAGTGGACCGGAAGGCGAATAGAAGTGTGAGTGTCATTTAGTGACATCGATATAGATGACTGATAAAGTAGGTGGAGAGGAGGCCACTGTAAATAGTGCAACAAATTTGATGAGGGTGGTCACCGGTGGTAACTCCTAATGGGATTTTTGACTATGCCAGAGATGTGCTAGATATAAGGTTGTTGGCATTTTGAATGGAAATAAGGTGGAGGACGATGCCACCTGGTAGGTGCTGTTAAGATGGCACAGAGGATGTTGAGATTTGTTGAAATTGTGGATACTGTAGCACAAGGAGCACCATAAGGCACTGTGGTGCTGCAACTGGTGCTAGAAGATCCTTGCATGACAGAGGAGAAATTGTAGGATAGGTTAGAGAAGAGAACTAGTGAGATAACTGTTACATGGTTATATTTAGGACACATGATAAAACCGTGAACTAGAATAAAGGATGCAGGATTTAACCTATTCCGCCTAAAAACTCATTAATTCTGATATGTCAATATAGGTGATTAAATAAAGTCAATAGCAACATCCTGTTCATTTTGTTTGTACAATTTGCTTAAGCTCATTTGATGTTAAAATATCCATTAAGGTACATTGGTATTTGAAGTTTTGCATCAATGGTTGTTACATCCCAATTAAAATACTTGAGAAGACCTCAGTTTCTCTATTTGCTCTAATCATTTTTGTCAGACTTGCAGCTTGTGTATTACCATTTCCATTTTGAGGCAATGCACTTTTAAGTCTAATTTGATCCAAATGTTTATTTTCTCCAAATGATATTGTGACTGGATTTTTTTTCATTTATTTTTACATCTGTATGATATCTTGTAGACATTAATTTGCATTGTGTTTCTGAAAATATAATCTTATAAAACTCTTTTTATCTTTGATTTCAATGAAAAAGAGAAGATTATTATATTCAATGCACAGTGTTCATATTTTTGTATGCCTTATTAATTTGATTTGACGGTTTCAGTGCTACTGTCGAAGATGCTGAGCGTGCAATTCAACTGAAAAATGAGGCGTCCATCAATGGTAGAAGGATTAGGGTCAAACTTGCTAAGTCCCGTCTTCCTCTTGCGGAACGTCGGCAAACCACAAAGCATGGTTGCATCATCTGCCTAACATTAATTCTCACATTCCTTATATACCCGAAATCAGAGTAAATAGTTTTAATGTCCTTGGCGGTATTGTTGTTGTGCAGTGCCCTCAGAGGAGATGGATAAAAAAAACAATGATATTGTTCACTCTGGTGGCAAAACTGAGAAAAAGGACACACCCAAGCCAAACAAAATAAGTTGTGATGCAAGTATGTGATTTTTGTTCTTTTTACCGAGATAAGGTCTTATTAAGTTTTTAATTTATCTAAAATCAGTAGCTGTAATAGAATCACCAAGAAGAATTGTCGATAAACTCAAGGAAGAGTTGGGGATCCAGGACAACAATGCTGTAGTGGATGGCTCAGAAAAGCAGAGGTTAGTTTGGTGATTTGTTTGTTGGAAAATTTTGATTTATGCTTCATATCATATATGTCAGTTATCCTCTCCATTTGATGTCAATTTTATATTATTTAAAAAGTAAATTTGAGATATCTTGCAGTCTTTTAATATATTTTATCATTATATACCTCCAGATTTTCTTTTTTCGCCCTTCAATCTTCTTTAACACTCTTTGTAGTCAGAAAATACCTTGGTTTTTATTGAACATACATTTTAAATTTATTTTTATGTACATTGCATTTAATAGAATTTCACACACTTTCCTCATTTTCTTTGCCGTTGTATTTAATTTATTTATAACAGTAGGCTTAATAGAATTTCACATTCACCTACCTCATTAATAGTTCTCTTTGCTGTTGAATTTAATTAATTTATAACAGTAGGCAAAAGGGGACTAAATTCTGACATCAAAGCCATACAGAATCACTCTTGAATGAAACCTAGAATTAACAAGGGCCATCTTCAAGATGTTCAAACACTCTAGAACATCAAGGAACATTGTGAATATATTTGTGTATTGTCTCATTTTGATTGTAAATCTATTTATGTTTGTAATGAGTTACTTAACTGTGTACAATTTGTTTACCACTAAGAAAAGATCCTAGTAGAAGTGGAGGTCAGATGATAAGGTCCGCAGAGAGCGATTTGAGGCTAACATATGTTGGTCATGTGCGAGGACTTGGCTCAATATCACAGAAGAAGAGGTCAAATGATAAGATCTCGTCTTTATGATGGGCAGCAAAGGAGGCAAGAGGTGGAGGGGAGCTAGTGAGGGAGGAATTTCACTACCAATATGAAAATACCGACCTTCCCCTCAGATGGGTTATCATAAGATAGAAGCCATAGTTTTCCTCAATCTACTACCTATATGAGAGGAATAGATTTGTATTATACAAGTGAAAAAGAGAAAAACTACACTGTATAGGTTCCAATATATTATTAAGTGATTACGTATTCCAGCTGAGATTGAATGAGATTGAATTTACATATTCCAATTATAAATATATAATTTAGTTTATATAATTATACAATTATATAATTTTGCAATTTATTTAATATATTATAGAATATTATCATATTGTGTATGCTTCTAAATATATAACGTGATATGCTGAAATAATACAATATAATATTATGGATAATATAAATAAAAATTGTTGCATGGTTTGTGCTAGACAACACAAGCGAAATTTATCTTTTCACTCACTGATTGACACATGAAACACATCAAGAACTTGAGACTTGTGAAAATGAGGAGTGGACATGATGAGCCTTCCTCCACAATGATGATAGCCAGTGAGCTTTCCTTTGTGAGCGGCATGCCTTTCTCCATGAAGATGCGGCACAATGGTCTTCTGCAAGTTGCAGATGAGGTCAGTGGGTTGCAATGAGTTTGGTAGGTCCTCTTCCTCCTCTTCTATTAGGGCTATGCACATGGATTGACATCTAGATTGGCATGACTGATAATTCCAGTCAGTGCTCAAACAAGAATTCAAATCTTGATTATCATAATGTTTAAATATCTCATATAATAGTTAAAATATCACCCTGTAATGCAAAACAAAGATGTATTGAACTATACAAGCACTGTTTCCAATAAGTGTAGATGTCTCGGTTGCCAAACTATCATCTAGTGAAAAATATTGTGTTAAACAAATTCAGAATCTCATATCATTTATATTTTATTTTCTAGTGACAAGATGTTTTTTTTTTGTATTTTGATTCTGCATTAAATGCTTGAACACAAATTTTGTTATCAATTATATGTTTTCCCTTCATGGACCAGGATTGCTAGAACTGTTGTTTTTGGTAATCTGCTGAACTATGAGATGTCCGTTGAAGTCTTTCGGCAAGCTGGAGAGATCGGCACCATATGCTCATATAACTATCCTCTTCCAAAAGAAGAATTAGAGTTACATGGTTAGGTGGTTTTTTTATATATAATATGCATTGTTTTTTTTTGTTGTTGAAAAGCTCATCATACAGAAAATTCAATTTCTGAAACTTCTGGTGAATTGTATGCTAAGCTGATAATATGCATCATGTTAGTCTTACTATTAATCTTATTGAAGCTTGGAATTTGCATTGTGATGGTACAAATGCTCATCTATCTACCTTCTGTGGGCTTGGGATAAATATCCAAAGATCATACTTTCATGAATCTTTCTTCTTGTAATTTCAGCCTTTTTGGCTCCTGCATTTACTGAGCAAGATTCTATTCAAAACTCTAATGCCTAGTGCTATTCATATTTTTTTTCCATATGAGATGATTCTTTTATTTATCTTGTCAAATTCTACCACCTTTGCTGTATTACATTCCTGCATTGATTGGAGGACTATGTAAGAACTTTATCTTCATCCCAACAATAGCTTTACTTAGATTCTCTTTTTAATCAGGATGAACATTCTTGTAACATTCTTATACATGAAACAAGGCCTTCCATGTGCTTAATGAAGAGAGTTTCCTATTTCATGCCCAAACTTTCCATGTTGAGAAACTAGTTAATTGTAGTCTTTTTTATTTGGTTATGATACTTCATTATGTTTCAGTTGCTATCTCAGTTGCAACCTGTCAATGAGTTTGACAAACATTTGTTTTGAATATCAATAGTGCTAAAGAAGATGCAAAGCTATTGGTGCTTAATAGTTGTTTCAAAACTAAATGGTCATTAGAAAAGAAGTAATTGTTAGTATTCTTTTTAGGGCTTGCTCAAGATGGATGCAAGTTAGAAGCTGCCTCAGTACTTTACACAAGTGTCAAATCAGCACGATATTCTGTGACAAAGTTACATCAGCAAGAAATAAAGGGCGTATGTGTTTGGGCTCGCCAATTGGGTGGGGAGGTATAGCTTCTGCTAGTTTTCTTTATCCAGGGTTTTAATAAAACCATTAGATTCAATTGGATTTTGCAGCTTCACTTCAGATATAGATTACATGAGATGTGTGAAGATGATGACTGTTGTGATCATGATCTCATATTTGATTGTTGGCGGCTGGAGGTTTATCTTTAGTTACTTGATTTTATACTTGTTACAACTTCTATTTCCATTGAATAATACTTAACAACCCCACTCATTATGTTACACTTATGTATTTTAATTTTTAAAAGTTCTTTATTTGGTTGTTGATCTATAGAAGTATAAGATTGTTCAATTTGTTAGGTTTAATTTTACATTTTAGTGTCTTATTATTATGCTGGTTTGAAGATCTTTTAGCCGCGTAACTAGTTACCTCTCCATACTAGATCAATCATGTACATAGTTTTACTCGTTTTTAAATTCATATGATTTCAGTTAGCTTATTGTATTTTCTATTGCATGCTAAGCCATATGACTGATTGATATGATGGTAAGGTCATTTACATCATCTTTAAGATATAGACTGTAATGGCCTTGCCCAAAATTTTAATCTGTTTTGCCAAGTAGTCCATAAGTCATGTAGATAGATACCTTAAATCTGATGCATCTTATGATGGTTGGATTTCCATTCCTGGGTGAAGAGGTAGGATAATTATTGGAATGATATTGCTGTTGATTTTGTTATATGAATCTACATTGCGGATTTGCATTAATTTTCAATATAAACTCTTTGGATAAATTGATATTGTGTTGATGCACCTTATGTTTTGCTATTCTTTTCTTCTTTCAATTCGTGTGTCTATGTTAAATGTTTTTTTAAGTACATTCTATTTTTATCTTTTTATCTTGTTACAATCCAGGGTTCAAAAATCAAGAAGTGGAGAGTAATTGTCAGGAACTTACCTTTTAAGGTGGATAATGGCCTATACTGAATTGCCAACCAGTAATTTTTCCAGTTTTTGTTCTAAGAATACCATCTGGCAATGGTTGCAGGTTACAGTTAGTGAAATCCGAGATGTATTTACTTCAGCAGGTTTTGTGTGGGATGTTTTAATCCCTCATATGTCAGATGAAGGGTATTTCTTGCATCCTCATTTTTTTTTGAACCCTGATGAAATTGGCGATCTAATATCCTTTTTTTTCTGATATTATCAGAGTTTCAAAAGGTTTTGCTTTTGTATCTTTCACATGCAAACAAGATGCGGAAAAAGTATGCTCAGTTGTAAATAGTTGTTTACAAGCATATAATTTGTTGGAGCAGTACTAAATGCTTTCTTTATTAGGCCATAAAAAACCTAAATGGGCGATCATTTGCAAAACGAACTATTGCTGTTGATTGGGCAGTTCCAAAAAAAGTATATTCTGCTGCAAACTCCGCTGCCACTAAGGAAGGTAAAGTCCAATGCATGAACTTCATGACATTGTATCTTCTAGTTCATACACAATAAAGAATTTAAAGTTCACTTGTGATGACATTAAATTGGATAGGTGAACAACATCCATGAGGATTGACATGTAATTGTATTTCACAAGTATGACTAATTCCTTCCTAATTCATGAACACTTTTCATATAGAATGCATACAGCTTTCTTTTGTTTCTTTAGTATTATAGGCATTCATATGTTCCATACTATCTACATCTTGCCGACTTTATTGACTAGAAAATGTAGCCACCTTTATCTGAATTATTACGTGGTTGTGTTTCTATTGACGGGCTGTAACAAGAACTGAAGACATTCATTGATAAATAAAAATTGCTTTGGAGTGAATTTGTTTCTTGATGTATAGCCAAATAATACCTATTAAATCCTAATGATTCATGGATTTCGTGATGTAATATGACAGTTCTTTTCCAAAGTAATTTTTGGTAAGCTAAAGACAAAATAATGTTTGATCAACTTTTGCTTCCATAATTTTCTTTTAAACCGAGTGAAATCATGTTGCAACTTTCTAGATTCTGTTGAAACTCTTAACTGTACTGTTTGTCTCATTCTTTTCTATTTGTTATTTGCTAGTTTTCTTCCTTTTTTCCCTCTTGGCAGAGGAGAAAAAGGTTTAATGATTTTAGTGATAAGTGCTTCATCTACTGTGATCTCATTTACAAAGGATTGGATATGTTTTCTCCTCCGGTCTAATAAATAATCTTATTTACAGGACAGCACAATGACAGTGAGAGTAATTCAGACACTAACAGTGACAGTGAATATGATGAAGATGACATGATTAAAGATGAAGTCAAACTTGATAAAGCTGCTATTGTTGAAAAAGCCCCAAAGGCTAGTGGAAATATGGTCCCATCTAACGATATTGATTTTGCATTGGAGGCAGAAGTTGCAAAAAAGGTCCTTGATAACTTGATCAGATCTACTGCTGGGTCTGATGCATGTGGCATGGATTTCAAGACAGATGATAGTATTTCTGAGTTTGGTGCAGAAGATGACTCTGAAAAGAAGGAATCTCTCATGCCTACAAGGAAAGATGCAATAGTAGAAGGCGAGGATGCAAAAGTGATAAAAGCTGATATTACAGAATTGAGAAACAAAGATAAGGATTTGGATAAAACTATTTTCATAAGCAACCTCCCGTTCGAAATTACTACCGAGGAGGTTAAGGAGAGGTTTTCTTCATTTGGAAAAGTGCAATCTTTTCATCCAGTTCTCCATAAACTTACCAAGTACGTTGAGGATGATACCTTTGGTTTTGTTTCTTTTTGTTCTATGTAATAATGAGTTTATAATAACTCAAGAAGCTCCTTTCACACGTGTTTCCCAGAACTCCTTTTGTATTTTATTTTCAATTTTGTATGATTCTTGCTATTGCAGGCGACCCCAAGGGACTGGCTTTCTGACATTTGATAGTCCAGTTGCAGCAGATGCTGCCATTTCTGCTGCAAATGCTGAATCTGGCTTAGGAATCATTATTAAGGGAAGACCACTTAAGGTTTTAAAAGCCTTAGATAAGGAATCAGTTCACAAAAAGGAACTCGAGAAGTTAAAGAATGTGGTGCATGACAGACGCAATTTATATCTAACAAAGGTCTGGTTCTTTTTGAACTTCAATTACCTTATCAAATTTTTTGATATGGCTACTTACTGTAATTTTCTTGTTCCTGTAACAGGAAGGTGAGATACTTGCTGGAACACCTGCTGCAGAAGGTGTATCTGAAGATGATATGAAAAAGCGTGAGGCGTAAGTTGTTACCTCGTCCTGGTATTCTGGCATTGCATGGATAATACATACCCTTTACTTTTCCATTTTTGGACAGAGTATTTTATGTTGATTTCAATATTATTATCTAGCACGGCTGCTTGGTCTCATGATGTTCAGTTGATTTCAGCCTTGCTCTCATTGCATGCAGCCCTCATGATGTTCAATTGATTTGACTTGTTTTCCTGCATGTTGGACATTTTCAGGATTGTTTATTAAACATGTCCATTAACAATGTTTTTCCTTGGAATTGCTAAATTGTGGATATATGTATTCTCTCTTAGGATGTGAAATTTAACAATCATACTGTGAAGACAGATATGTTTCTAAGATCAATCTCACGTGTAGGTTGATGAAGAAGAAGACGGAAATGCTTCAGTCTCCAAAATTCCATGTATCAAGAACTATGTTGATTATCTACAATTTGCCAAAGACAATGACCCCAGTAGAAGTGAGGAAACTCTGTGTAAATGCAGTTACATCCCGTGCTTCAAAGCAGAAGCCTATCATTGAAAAGGTTTCTATTTGATCTTTTATTTACCTTACGTTTGTTAGAATTTATCCCTTAATTTTGCACTGTTTGACCAGGTAAAGGTCTTGAAAGACGCAAAGAAAGGCAAGGTTACAACTAAAAAACATTCCCATGGTGTGGCTTTTGTCCAATTTAGAGAACATCAACATGCACTTGTAGCCCTGAGGGTTCTGAACAACAATCCAGGTAATTTGATGCGTTTTCCTAGTGGATTTGTCTTTCAAGTTTTCTCTAGTGTATTGATGCGGCATTTCTTGCTTAATAGTTTGGATTTCTTTATGCTAATTTGTTGGACATCCTTCTTAAATTTCTCTGTTACATTTCTTTTATATATATATATATATATATATATATATATTTTCTAAAACTTTGCATTCTGGAAGGGGAAAGTGCAACAAAACATTGTATTTTAGTATCTAAAAACTTTGTTCCGTTGATATCATGTAGATAAATTTATTGAACATTTTACTTTGTGCTAATTAATTTGTATTTCTCTACTAGAAACCTTCGGTCCTGAGCATCGCCCTATCGTGGAATTTGCTATTGACAACTTGCAGAAACTAAGACAACAACATACAGCTAACGTGGAGTCCAAGGAGAATAATCATAATTCAGATGTGTTTCGCGATCAAACCAAAGGGCCTGACAGAGACAATGCAGGTGAGGAATCCAAGAAACCAAAGCGCCGAACACTCCACAAGAGATCAGCCCAACCATCGGTAACTGCTGAAGTGCCCGGCGTCGAACTAAGGTTGACTTCCGAGGACACTGATCCAGATGTAAAAGGTAGGGATGCTGCTAAACAGGACAAGAAACAAAATAAAGCTGGTAGAAGAGGCAAAGCTGTTCCTTCCACTAAATTTAAGCATATTGGGTCGGAATCAGAGTCCAACGCGATACAGGGTGGAAAAGTTCATGTAAAAAAGCCAAACAAGAATCAGGTAATTGACATGCCAACTCTCTTTGACCTCAGCCTACAATTTACAGTATACTATAATCTTGTGATGTCATTACAGATGGATACATCCGGTGAGACTAAGAAAAGAAAGAGCACAACTGAGCCTGATGGTGGGTTGGGACATCAAAATCCGGCTCGAAAACCTAAGAGGAGAAAGGGCTCATCAGGGGGGGAAATAGTAGATAAGTTGGACATGCTAATTGAGCAATACCGTTCCAAATTTTCACGCCGTGATCCAACCGATGGTAAAGATGCAACTAAATCTGGTCAAAAGGTTAGAAGATGGTTTGAGCAACTTCCTGATAATTAGATGTTTTGTTCTTCTTTCCTTGCGCCGAAAGCTTCATCTTAGGGGTATAATTAGATGAGATGTAACTGCTGCTGAAAGTATGAAGTTGATATGGTGTTGCACCATATTATTTAGACAGTTATGTATGCTTGATAATATTTGAAACGAGTTATATTACATTATACTTTAGTATTTTATCATAGATTGTTTTGGAGTTCACTTGTTTTCAGAGTTGAAGATTGCTCAGTGTGTTGATTCTGATGTGTGGAACTGATAGATAATCTGATCATAGATAAAAAATCTCAGGTAAAATTTATGCAAACGATAATTAGTCATTAGATATTTACAGCAGTAACGAAATCAAACAAGTTTACTCATGATTAAATTCACAAGGTTTATGCACCTAAATATCACTTGGAATATAATCCCTTCTAGTTAATTCTTCTATTTCATAACTTGCTTCATTTTAAAATATTATTAAAATCAAATTTTAAATGGTTTAGATAATATATTTCTTATATATAAATTGATCCTAAACAATAGCTTGCTTCACTTTTTTTTACTTGTGGCATTATTTTCATTTTATTTATTTATTTTAGTTTTCAATTTTATACTTTATTTTTCTAGAAAAATGAAAATTAATAAGAGTTTTTTTGGACCAAATATGTTGATTTATGCAATGTATTATTATAATTTATAAGTAGGTTCGCTATACATCAGCCACTAAATAAATTTTATTTGAAGATTTTTTTAAAAATAATAATTCTAAATAGTTTTTTATAGAGAGCTGTGAATATCTTATTGGTGAAGTATTATAAAGCTTAGGAAACATCTCAAAAAGTAGGTAGAACTATAAAAAAACAAAAAATTTAAAGAAAAAATATAGAAAGATATAAAAGCGACTAATACTCGGATGTCATAATTTTTAAATATAAATTAAATATTTTTTATTATAATTTTAAATACGAATCAAATATTTTTTTAAACTAATTCAAAAATTTATGAATAAACTCAATCTGTTTACAACTCTAGTCGTGCATCTACTTTACTTTTATGAACTCGACTCTTATGGAAAAAACAAGATGAACTAACTAGGAAACTAAAATAAATATTAAAAAAGTCACACGTTTAATTTTCCAACCTAACATGACACCTAATAAAAAACTAAAGTTATTTTGGAAGAACAACCAAAGATGGCAAATAATAAAAAAATTTTGGAAGGCAACCAACAATCTCTACCCCAAAAATGTTTCCCCTATAAATCTCCTACTCAATTCCTTCACTTCTCATCCATCGACGCCACGACTTCTCTTCTCATAACTAACATTTTCCCATGGCTTCTTATTTTGCTCTCTTCCCCATAGCAATTCTGATGGCTCATCTCGGCGCATGCCAAGCAGCTCGGCATCTCCTCGACACAACGGCGCCGCCGCCGGTGTTGCCTGTCGTTCCGCAACTTTCCGCGCCACCGATGCCGGCAATGCCAGGGGTCCCTCAACTATCAGCGCCTCCAATGCCGATGGTTCCCCAACTGTCGGCGCCACCAATGCCGACGGTTCCTCAACTGTCGTCTGTGCCTCCAATGCCAGCAATGCCTGGGGTCCCTCAACTATCGGCGCCTCCAATGGGGGTCCCTCAACTATCAGCACCTCCAATGCAAGCGGTTCCTCAACTGTCGACGCCTCCATTAATGCCGACGGTTCCTCAACTGTCATCGGCGCCTCCAATGCCAACAGTGCCGACAGTGCCTCAAGCATCGACACCTTTGACGTCGGCCATTCCAACGGTAGCCATACCTCCAATGCCGATTGTCCCTCAAATGTCAACACCGCCGGTTCAAGCAGTGCCGACGATGCCAACCGTGGGAGTGCCTCCTTTGGCTTCAATCCCTCTCGTCCCACAGCTTTCGCTGCCACCGATGCCGGCAACGGTTCCGACAATCCCTTCCAACCCCTTTCTCTCCCCACCGTCGCCGTCGACGACCGCAGCTCCATGATGTCCGGTGATCTCCATATGATTATCATCATCATTATATATTATATATTATTTACTAGTGTGTACTTTTAGAGTATATTATTGTAATCTTTAAGAGGTTTCATCATCGTGCATTTAATTTGTTTGGATCATTACTTAGCTTGTATTAATTACCATGGTATATGAATAAATTATAAGTTCCATATTTATTTACTTGGAGTATATATAAATGTTTCTACTTTAGCAACTAACAACAAATAAATTTCGTTGCAAAGTTTGTTGCTAAAACAATTTTTGTTGTCAAATTCGTCATGATGAATTTTAAATTTGTCATCAAATTCGTCGCTAATTTGGAAGAATTTGGCTTGGGAATTTCTTATTGCCAAAGTTTGAGACAAATTAAAGATTCGTTGCCAAATGTACTGACGAATCATAAATTCGTGTACTGGCCGCTAAAGCTGGCCAACCGCCCGCTGAGGTGAGTGAGGCGTGGGCGCTTCGGGCATGGCCGATCGGCCAGCCTCAGCGATACTATATCTATTCTTCATCTCGTTTGAAAATTTAGATTTTTGATTGTTATGTCAGAATAGAATGTCAGAATAGAAAAAAATGACTGCAACTTGAATTTACTCTATTCAGATTTTAAGATTTCGACATTAGGTGTGATACATATTATTTGTAACAATTTTAGTCCCACCTAAACTAGCAATTACTTGCTATTTATCAGTCAACACCTGCAATTACACATTTGATTGTTGACTTGTTATAGGCCATTAGAGGTGACATCTTAGTGGTTGATTTCACACATTTTTTTTTATCTATTAGCAAACATGGAAAATTTTTTATGTTTTTTATTATGTATCAAATTTTTATTTATTATATCTTAATAATTTTGGTTGATAGTCTTGACGTAGTGGGCATAGACGGACTATTCTTGGACAGTCTGCTAGCTTCGACACTTGACATTGTATCTATGCCTCCCTAATTGGGCAGGACCTTCCCATGCACCTTTGCTAGTACCTTCACCAGTACCTTCGCTACTGCATTCGCTAGTATCTTCAACCGGACAGTCCATTGCTGAGATGTAAAACATTCGAGAGTGTACAATCCCTCACAGAGATTCATAAGTATTTACAATATTTTATTTTTCAACTACTATCTTAATTATTTAATAATATTTATTTATAATTTTATTATAGATTTCAAAATTTTGTATGTGTTATTTGCAAGATAAATAAAATAATGAATAACCATTAGAGAGGAGCTTCAATGATATATATAAGCACTCCATCATCCAATAAACGGCTCTAATAGAACGAGTTTAAAGTATCTATCTCTTTTAATTTATATATGAAATTAAAGTGAATATATAATTATTTTTTTTCATTCTAGCAGACATTCAATTAGGACCCGAATGAAGAATTAAAAAAAAGAGGATTTTTAAGAAAAAATATGGAGATCACATTCGACATGTACTTAATCATGCAAAGATTAGGGGGAAAACCATCCTGCATCATCGAAGAAAATTGGGTCAGGATCTCTAATATTTTACAAACCGAGAAGAGTAAACGAAGGAGTTAACAGAATAAGGTAAATCAAACTTATAATTTTGGAGACTCATCATGACATATGCAGGAGGCTCAATCAATATTAATGAACATACATATAGATTGATATTTTTTTTATAAACACTAATTTATTAATTGATTTCAAACTATTACATTATTTCTAATAATATTTTTTTAGGCCAAGAAAATGGAGAAGGAGCCATTAATTATAGACACTTTCACTCGCACATTAAAAAAAAAAAGACTTAGAGCAGAAATAGAGCTAGAGCAATTAATATTTGGATTATTATTGAATCTTAATTTTTAACTTAGATTCTAATAGTTACATACCTGCTTTATTTTTATTTTAAATATAGTTCTATTAGATATAATCAATATTATATGTGTTTTTAAAATATTATTATAAATTAATTTTAATTTTTTTCATGATAATATAGGAGAAATATGATGATCTAGAGTTAACACAGAGAAATTGAGGTGCTAGTGGTGATAAGGATGGATCTGAGTTCTCTGTCGGTAATAATTTGAATATATAGCTAGAGGCAAGTGGGAGATCCAAAGGAGGAAAGATATTGACAATAAATTCTTTAAGCAGAACTTATAAAGTTGTTGGTACATCTTTTAATTTCACCCCACCAGCGGTAAGGGCACAAATAGAAAACTTAATCGAAGAGGTTAGCAATTTGAAGGAGATAATATTGCAAAGGAATCAAGAAATGAGAGAATTGCGCCAATAATAAGATTTCATAATGTGACATATTCAACTAGGCTCTATATATTCCAAGTCAGATTCCTCTTAGTTCTAGCGATAACGGTGATGATGATGATGGTGGTAGTGGTGATAATTTTTTATGATATGTATAAATGTTATTTTTCTCAGAATTAGTGTTTTTGAACATTTGGTATTTGATTGAGTTTGTGAACCATTCATTTTTGTATTATTGATTAGTACTATTAATTTGTTTCGAACAGGGTTGATGAGATCAAGGAAGATGATGAAATTTAGAAATTCATGTCTGAAAAAAGTAAGTCTTTTTATATTATAATTTTGTATTTTAATTTATATAATATTTTTTCTTGTATAATATGATATATTTATTTTTTGATGTAGGAAAAGAAAGATAATAGAACAAATATAAAGTATTTGTCGAAGATGATAATGCCAAAGATGACGATAATAGTTTTTGTATCTTGTCGTCATTTTGAGACTATTTGATATGAGATATTTTTATTTGGATATACATGATGTCTTCTTGGAATGGATTATTAGATATGATGACTTGTTTCATATTATTTAAGTTTGGCTTGTTAGATTAAAATATTTGTGTTGTATGGAATGTGACTTTTATGTTTGTTTAAAAAGTTTGTTTGTTTTAACTTGTAGAATGAATATGATTTATTGGAATTGTTGAAATGTGTTGGAATGTTATACGTTGGATTTAGCATTGTGTTCGAATGTTATATGTTCGATTGAGTCTATTGTGTTTGTTATAAATAGGATATTTGTAAACATGATTAAATGAATAAGGATTTGGGAGGTTTTGGTAAAAAATTTTATTTTTAGCGACGAATTTATTTTCATCATAAATTTATTGACAATACATTGTATATCATAACTTTGGCGACAAAAACCTATTTTTGTTGTCAAATTTATGATGAAAATAAAATTTCGTCAATTATAAATAGGATATTTGTAAACATGATTAAATGAATAAGGATTTGGGAGGTTCTGGTAAAAAATTTTATTTTTAGCGACGAATTTATTTTCATCATAAATTTATTGACAATACATTGTATAACTTTGGCGACAAAAACCTATTTTTGTTGTCAAATTTATGATGAAAATAAAATTTCGTCGGCAAATAAACTCAAATTCGTTATCAAATTGATGACGAAATTATTTTTTCGTTGCTAATTTCGTAACAAAATCAAATTCATCATCAAAATCGATGACAAAAATTTGTGTTCGTCCAAATCGATGATTTATGATGAATAAATATTTCATCGTCGATTTTAACAATGAAAATATTTTCATAGTCGATTTTGAAGACAAATTTGAATTGAACTATTTCAATCACTTCTAGTTAATTCTTCTATTTCACAGCTTGCTTCATTTTAAAATATTATTAAATCAATTTTTAAATGATTTAAATAATATATTTCTTATATATAAATTGATTCTAAAAAATAGCTTGCTTCATTTTTTTATTTATGGAATTATTTTCATGTACACATTCCTTTTAATCTAAAATATTTTCATTTTATTTTTTTATTCTAGTTTTCAATTTTATACTTTATTTTTCATAGAAATATTTCTATGGAGAACAAATTTCTTTTTCTAGAAAAATGAAAATTAATAAGAGTTTTTTTGGACCAAATATGTTGATTTATGCCATATATTACAAGTAGATTCCACTATACATCAATCACTAAATAAATTTTATTTGAAGATTTTTTTAAAAACAATGATTTTAAATAGTTTTTTATAGTGAGCTATGAATCTCATGTTGGTGAAGTAGTATAAAGCTTAGGAAACATCTCAAAGAGTACGTAGAACTATAAAAAACTACAAAATTTAAAGAAAAATATAGAAAGATATAAAATCGATGAATATTCAGATTTCATAATTTTGAATAAGAATTAAATATTTTTTGAAGTTTACGAGCAGACTCGATCCGTTACACCTCTAGTCGTGCATCTACTTCACTTCTATTAACTCGATTTTTCTTCTAAAAAAATAAGATGAGCTAACTAAGAAACTGAAATATTAAAAAAAAAATCACACTTTTAATTTTCCAACCTAACATGACACCTAATAAAAAAGAAAGCCATTTGGAAGACAACCAAAGATGGCACATAATCAAACAATTTTGGAAGGCAACCAACAATCTCTACCGCAAAAACTTTTCCCCTATAAATCTCCTCCTCAATTCCTTCACTTCTCATTCATCAACGCCACAACCTCAACTTCTCTTCCCTTAACTACTATTTTTTCATGGCTTCATATTTTGCTCTCTTCGCCATGGCAATTCTGATGGCTCATCTCTGCGCATGCCAAGCGGCTCGGCATCTCCTCGACACAACGGCGCCGCCGCCGGTGCTGCCTGCCATTCCGCAACTTTCCGCGCCACCGATGCCGGCAATGCCAGGGGTCCCTCAACTATCAGTGCCTCCAATGCCGATGGTTCCACAACTATCGGCGCCACCAATGCCGACGGTTCCTCAACCGTCGTCTGCGCCTCCAATGCCGGCAATTCCTGGGGTTCCTCAACTATCAGCGCCTCCAATGCCTATGGTTCCTCAACTGTCATCGGCGTCTCCAATGCCTGCAATGCCAGGGGTCCCTCTACTATCAGCGCCTCCAATGCCGACGGTTCCTCAACTGTCGACGCCTCCATTAATGTCGGCGGTTCCTCAACTGTCGTCGGCGCCTCCAATGCCGACAGTGCCTCAAGCACCGACACTTTTAACGCCGGCTATTCCAACGGCAGCCATACCTCCAATGCCAACTGTTCCTCAAATGTCAGCACCGCCGATTCAAACAGTGCCGACGATGCCAACGGTGGGAGTGCCTCCTTTGGCTTCAATCCCTCCTCTTGTCCCACAGCTTTCGCTGCCACCGATGCCGGTGACGGTTCCGACAATCCCTTCCAACCCCTTTCTCTCTCCACCGCCGCCGTCGACGACCGCAGCTCCATGATGTCCGATGATCTCCATATGATTATCATCATTATTATATATTATTTACTAGTGCGTACTTTTAGAGTGTATTATTGTAAGAGGTTTCATCATCGTGCATTTGTTTGGATCATTACTAATTAGCTTGTATTAATTACCATGGTATAAGAATAAATTATAAGTTCCATATTTATTTACTTGGAGTATATATAAATGTTTCTACTTTATTGGTTTTGAAAGTGTATTGATTAATGATGACGTTGTTGTTATTGTGGTTGTGTAGTTTATATATATATATATATAGTACATTATCGATTTATCTTGTTATATTTGGTTCACAAAAGATAAGAAAAGAAAAGAAAAGACAAAGTCATCCCCACACTACAAAAAGTGCTTGTAGTAGCTTGTGG
Source organism: Curcuma longa (assembly GCF_044706935.1). Taxonomy (NCBI): domain Eukaryota; kingdom Viridiplantae; phylum Streptophyta; class Magnoliopsida; order Zingiberales; family Zingiberaceae; genus Curcuma; species Curcuma longa. The sequence continues at coordinate 9,089,174 of NC_133867.1, read as the reverse complement.
CTAAACCAACAACTCTCTTCAACTCATCTCAACTAAAGTGCCGGTAGCTTCTCTGAATTACCACCATTTTGGTTAATCATTACGGTTGGCTAAACTACTAGTCAACAAATAATCTGACATGTGCATTCCACTAAAGTAGTCCTAGAAGACAGCAGAGGGTTATAGTTTGGTGTCGGAGAGTCCCAACAAGTCATTCCGACGTTCAAATTAGGATAACTCTTCAAGGAAGAATGAAAGAAAGAAAGAAATAATGTCCTCCCCTTTCTCACGTACCTTTCCTAGGATTTATATAACTGCTAGAATAGCATCTCCACATTAGCCAGGGCGATGTCATTATGAGAACGTACGCACTACAAGAAAATCGGTCTTTAAGAACACTCAAAAGACATCGATTTTATGGCAAAACCGATGTCTTTTACTTTTTTACAACGGTTTTAAGAAAAACCGATGTCTTTGAGAGGTTGATGGGAGACTACGACAACGATTTTTGGAGGATACAATAACGGTTTTAAAACCGTTGTCTATGTGCGCTTTCAACAACGGTTTTTGAAGACTACGACAACGGTTTGAAAACCGTTGTCTATTTGCGCTTTCAACAACGGTTTTGGAAGCTATAACAACATTTTAAAACCGATGTCTATTTGCGCTTTCAACAACGATTTTGGAAGCTATAACAACAATTTAAAACCGTTGTATATTTTCATTTTTTCTTTCCCTCTCTCCCTCCAAATCTTAGGTTTACAGTGGTTTAGCCGCCGAATAACCTTTTTAACTTCGGTTTCATTTGCATTCCTTATTTTAATAGGAATATTCGCGCCCCTTCCCTCATAAACCCGAGCCCTACTTCTTCCTTCTCCACCGTCTACCGCCGCCGCTTCTCCCCGCTGCCTCTCCAGTCAAAACCCTCGTCGGAGTCCAACAGGCGTCGGCGAGATCAACCATCTCAATGACGAGCGACGCAGCTGCGCCAGCCAGTGGTGGAACCGGCCAGGCGAGCATCCAGGTCGTCGTGATTGGGGACGCCGGCACCGGAAAGTCCACTCTCATTGAAGCCATCGCCACCGAGTCTTTCGTGGCAGACGTACCCCATTTACTGCCCCCCGTCCATCTCCCTTCCAACTCCTATCGCTATAGCGTTCCCATCACTGTCGTCGATACTTCATCCAGGTGTGTAAGCACAGCACAATTTTTTTTCTTCTTCCAGGTATATTCTCCTTACGTTCGATGCATATCCGTTTCAGGCCCGAGCACAAGGAAAATCTGATCGCAGAATGCAAGGCCGCTGATGTTATAATCTTGACGTATGCCTGCGATTGCCGTTCCACTTCCACCCTTGACCGCCTGTGTACCTTTTGGATCCCTGAGCTACGCCGATTGGAGGTCCTTTCATGAAGCCTCCCTCCATCGCGGATTATTCTGGCAGTTAGCAGATTTTAATTTCTTTTCATTCTACGTGTGGGTTGTGCAGGTGAAGGTGCCAATGCTTGTGGTCGGTTGCAAGCTGGACCTTCGGGATGATCAGCAGCATGTTCCTTTGGACCAGGTGATGGAGCCCATCATGCACCAGTTTCGGGAGATTCAGACATGCATAGAGTGTTCTGCCCTCAGACAGATTCAGGTGCGATTATGCTTGTAAAGTTGTTAATAGTGTTGTTCTTCGTGACAAATTCTCTTTGGTTATCTGCAAAGCTCATCTTCTTTTGTTTGGCTACATGTTTACATAATCGGTTAAAGCTATGGGGCACTGGGATATGTTAAATCAGTCTTCAACTCATGGTTCAAATAGATTATAGGCTTACTTAAATCCGTCTTCTGTGAATGGTTTAGATATGCAATTGAAAGGAATTCTATTGTTTGGTTCATTGCAGCTCAAGCCCACAACGTTGAGACAATGATTCTTGCTTCATTTCTACCTGCTCTTTTGTGCAAATCATTGTTCCTTGTGCAACCACCTAGAAGATGCTAGGTTATTCTCTTGGTGTATTACTGGTTGATAAATACTTGCAAGTTGATCTAATAAATTGACCGCCATTATCAGCTTTACAAAACTTGAAGGGCTATTTATGCAATTGGTCACATAATTTACCAAATAGTACGTACCATTTTAGAATGTCTTCAACTGTCATTGCATATCTTCTTGGTACTCAAGATTTCATGCTTATTGTGTAATTTATATAAGAACACAAAGATACATGTAAAAAAGAAAAAATGAAACTACACAATACATGCATATTCCACATCAACAAATATCATTTGGTTATGTTGTTTACTTGAAGGAAAGAAAAGGAATAGAAGGAAAATGGAGTAGTTTGTGTGGAGATAAAGAAAAATAAATGAATTATATTATCTTATTTTTAAGCTATTTCATGTATCCTGTTTTCAGGGATGGAATGAAGGAAGAGAAATACTCTCACTTATTCGTATGTATGAAATGCATAAAATTTCATTTCCATTTTTTTTCTACTTGATTTTGGCAGAAATATATCGAGAAACATTCTTTTTTTTTTTTTGCTTTATTTTGTTCTAAGTATACATGACATTAAACTGATGATGAGTCACATGATAAATGTTAAACACATTATTTAATCTTAGAATCTGCAGATGAAGAACCAAGTATTCATGCTCATGCAAAATGCACAAGCATATGCAGAAGGAAGCTGCCAAAAAAAAAATCCTTCACATGAATGCACATGAATGTTTCATGGGTGTACATCTTTTACACATAAATGTATATATGTACAGTTGTAGAGATGGTTTGGAACATTACTGTGCTTTGCCATGAATGATTTACACCATTTTTATGTACTTTAAATGCTTAAACAAACTAATCTTATTGGATATTGTATCAGAAGCATATTTCTTGTCTAACTATTTTCTGTTTTTTCAGATCCAGGAAGTCCTTGATTATGCTCAGAAGGCGGTTTTTCATCCAACTGCTCCTCTATTTGATCAGGAGACAGATACGTTGAAGCCTCGGTGTGCAAGGGCTTTGAAAAGGATATTCATCTTCTTTGATCATGATAGAGATGGTGTACTAAATGATGCTGAACTGAATAACTTCCAGGTTATTCAATGTTTCATCTGTAATTGCTTTCTTAGGATAAATTAAGTTCATTAATTATATTTAACAACAGGATATTTTTTTAATATATATTTATTGGAATTAATTATATTGACCTTGTTGTACATCTACCAGGTTACATGTTTTAATGCTGCTCTCCAGTCATCTGAAATTATGAGTGTTAAGAGGGTTATTCAAGATAAGATACCTGAAGGAGTTGATGACTGTGGGCTAACATTAATTGGATTTATTTGTCTACATGCCCTTTTCATAGAGAGGGGCAGCCTCGAAACAATTTGGACAGTCTTGAGGAAGTTTGGTTATGATAATTATCTTAAGCTCAGAGATGAACTCCTTTCAACAACACTAAGCCTTACTCCAGATCAGGTACTCTTGCTTGTTATTGCTGTCTAGAATTGTAGTTAAATAATTCATGTGGTTGCTCTCCACCTATTTCCGTTGTTACATTTAAAGTGATGAATTGTATGGAAACTTGCTAGTATACAATTTGTCACAGCCAAAGTTTAGTCTCCTTGGAACTAGTCTCCCTGGAAGTAATTAGCAATGATATCCAATATAATTTGTGATTGAAATTTTGAATTTATTAGTGCTAAAGTATAAGATTGTATTTCTTTGGGAGTTGGGTTATCATGCTTCTTTACTGGTAGAGGTAAATGTTTCCAAATATCCCTTGGATAAGCTAATAGCATTATGACCCAATAGTGCTATACTGTTTTAAATCTCATTAAGTGTGGAACTTCATGTGTCTTATTGGTAGTTCCCCAGATGGAACATTGTGAGAGTGCCTGAATGTCTTAACTCTTAATTGATCACACTTTAAAAGTGTTAAGCTTTTTTTTGATATTTTACAGTACATGGATAGATCTGTGATAAAACTCAGCAAGCATAGTCCAAGTGAACATTTTAAGTATTTTTATTGATATTTTACATAATTTACTGACTTTCCTGTTCATTATTTCTTGGTTGTAGGCACACTTCAATGATATGGTACCAGTGAATAATCTTAGTTTCGTTTCTTTGAAGCTACTTCGAAAGAGCAAGAATGAAGTTGTGCCAGAGAACAAGGATGATGGTGATTCAGATGAGGTCAAAGAGGATGATGATGAACAAGATGGCGAAGACCAGGAAGAGGACGATGGGGCTGAAGGTGATCCTTCTGGGGATGAAAACGCTGAGGGAATGTGTAATATATTGTAAGAAGAATATTTGTGTTAGTTACTTTTGGTTATTTGTAAATATTGAGGTGATTAAATATATCGGTGCTTTGCTATTTGTGATATGTTGGGTGAATTTATAATATTATGATAATTTTGTACTCTTGCTCGATTATAATTTACAAACAACATAAAAAAAAAGTGTTATTACAACAGTTTTAGATTCAATGACATCGGTTTGGAAGCGTTGTCATTAAGTGATATTACATCGGTGGAAAACCGTTGTTAAAATTGATGTTAAACATATATTACATCGGTTTTACACCGTTGTAAAACCAATGTCGTTGTGATATTACATCGGTCGAAAACCGTTGTTAAAATTGATGTTAAACATATATTACATCGGTTTTACACCGTTGCAAAACCGATGTCGTTGAGTGATATTACATCGGTTTTATATCGGTTACAAACCGATGTCGTTGAGTTGTATTACATCGGTTACAAACCGATGTCTAAAATGTCAGACCTTTTACAACGCCTTCATAGACATCAATCGATTTTCTCATAGACATCGGTTTTCCACCGATGTCTATGACTGTTTTTGTTGTAGTGACGGGGAGACTAGATTTGATAGCCGTTGATTGTTTTCGTTTCTTTTTAACGTCATGTGCCGATAGGAAGAGATCCAGGAGATCAAATTTGACAACCTCGTAACTACTCCTTTATGCTTAGGCTACCACATGTTCAGGAATATTCGTAACCACTGTCCATGAACCTGTAAAGAGCAGGGACCCATATTTAGGATATGGAGCGAACCTAGAGATGCATGAAATCAGAGCTTAAGCCAAAGCTAGGATGGGTTTCAAGATTGAGATGGAGCCAAGGACGAGATGGAACCTGAGGCCGAGATGGAGGTTAAAACTGAGATGGAGCCTGTGAGGCTGAGATGAAGCTCAAAGTTGAAATGGAGTTTGAGACTAAGATGGGGCTTGAGACCAAGATAGGGCCCAAGACTGAGATGGAGCCTGAGACTAGGATAGAGTTTGACCAAATTTAGATTTCATCACTGGGATGAAGTCATTTTCTCTTGGGCTATTCTTAACTTGGGCTGACAAATTAGCACGACCCTTGACCTTCGCACGACCCTTGGCTTTCGGGATGTGGCTCCTGAGGGAGATGGCCGCATCATACATCAGCCACCTTCAGTTTCGCAGTTCGTTCAAGCAGCTAGAGCTTAATTTGTTCATGATGTAGGAGACAAAGCCATCCTAGTTAGTTCTCACCCATGGGCATTACCAATTAACAAGATCATTCGGCAGTAATTGTTAGTCCACTTTGTGTTGGATTTTATTTCTCCGTTAGATGGATTCACATGTTAAGATCGTAACACACGAATTTGTCATAAAAGAATTAAACCCAATAAAATGATCTAATTATTAGTTTAATTATGGGTTGATTTAATATAGATGTGGATTTTATATGTATAAAAATCTGTAAATCTGTTTTTTATTATTAATATTGATGGATTGATATATAATGAAACTGAATTAGGAGATTATATATATATATATATAGGTTGTAATCTCCATATAGGATTATTATCGCGTACGGTTATCCTTTCAACCCATCCAGAAGATGAATATGTACGGCTACTATCACTCTAACTCCTACAGAAGATGAAGCCGTTGTTTTTGTTCTTCCTTTTCAGATTGTAAGCGCTATTGACGACATCAAGGCAATATGACAATGAACATCAGACAGACTTGCAGAAGAGGGCAAGGGTTCGAATTCATTAACAACGTGTGTTATCTTGTTTGGGAGGAAAGGAAAGGTTAAATAAATAAAATTATAAAAATACTCTTACTTTTTAAAATAAATCTATATATGAAAAAATATATATATGTAAGTTTTTTCGTCAAAATCATCTTGCCCAACTAAAATTAATATTTATGACTTAAATAAATAAAAAAATTTAAAAAATAATGAGTAGACCACAATAAGTATGCAAAATATAGAATCTGTCGTAAACCAGATGTGACGGCTCGTGTTATGTGATAAAAAGCGACGGTGCAAAAACTCACAGATGGTCGTAGGACCGACCGTGTAAAAAATTATGGACATGCTGCAAGGGTAAGACTTACCCTTCTTCTCCCCTTCCCTTCTTAACTCACTCCATCCCATTCATCTTTTTTACAGAAGACAATGAACATCGATTTAGGTTTTTACCCTCGAGTAGGGATTCTTTCATCCACCGTTCTTTTTCTTTTCTGTTCCTTCACCTATAAAGATTTTTTTTCAGGGGTATTCCTTCCCTTTCTCAATCGATCGGAGTAAACAAAGCCTAAAAGTTAAAAACGAAAAAAATATTTCATGGAATTTCATTTTCTTCCCCATCGAACATTTGAGTTTAGTTTTTTCAAACCCCATAAATCTACACTTGTTCCTACCAAACCATGACACATAACCACACTACTCATTTTGGAAGCCAACCAATTTCATCTACCCTCTCGCAGGCGATCTATATATAGACACCATCACCTTGCTTCATCCTCACTGCATCAACTCCACCTGCCTAATTCCATTCCGATCCATGGCTTCCTTTTTCGGTCTCTTTACCATGGCAGTGATCCTGATTGCCTCCTTCGGGCCTTGCCACGCAGCTCGGCGTCTCCTTGACACAGCGCCGGCTGCTGCACCCCCGGCCGGGTTGGCAGTCCCAACCCTGCCAATGCCAACGGTACTTCCGGCGGCGCCACCGATGCCGACGGTGCCAACCGTTCCGCAAGTCTCAGCACCATTGATGCCGAATAACCCGATGCCCACCGTTCCGACAATGCCGGTACCGGTGGCAGGAGTGCCACCGTTGCCTCCCATGATTCCAGCCGTGCCCAACGTTTCACTGCCTCCCATTCCTTCGGTTCCGACCATCCCTTCCATTCCTTTCCTCAGCACTCCACCTCCTGCGGCTTCTCCATGATCCATATCGATCGACTTCAGGCTAGCTTCATGTATGCATGCAGTGTATTTTAAATAGTTTATAACAGCGTCAGCGTGTCTAGATTATGATATATGTGTGTATGATTCTAGCTACTCATGATTATGATGGTGCGTGGGTTTGTTAGTGTATTGGCATAATAATAATACTTGAACCACTTATTATTTCAGTTTACATGTTCATTTACTGTAGTACTAAAATCTTAAAAGCTATTATACATTCAAAAGTCAGATCGAGTTGGCGAAGAGTTGATTGACGGTGTTGATAGATGTGTAGTTTAATTATGATGTCTTCTTCTTATCTTGCTCATCATAATGGACTGTAGTGTATAACTCTCTTTTGCCAATCATATGTTTCTCTATATTATATTTGGTTGAGGAATGGAATTGATCAAGAAGTTGTCTTTGCTTGGTTGAGGAACGCAATTGATAAGAGTAACCTCTTGAGCCTGAGCTTATATGGACACAACCAGTTGACCAAATCCTTCGATAGCATTTGTTTCCATGCATCCAAACAAGGTCGTCCACTACAAAATGTCAAACATGATCAAAATAATATTAATATTTGATAAAGATGAAGTATTTCATGGCTATGAAATCAAATATCTTGGGATCTTCAACTCGCTGAAATAATTATTACATTTTTGAATGATATGGAGACGATCCATTCTATCTCATTAAGGAGGTGTTTGGTTTTAAATATATTTTTTCAACGGAAAGTTGGGATTGAAAATATGTAAATTATAGTTGAGGTTGAGAAAAGGTTGAGAAAAATGTAAATGTAAATCGAGTGTTTGGTGAATATGAGGTAGTTGTATTTTGGATGTCCATTTACTTATTTACCTTTACTAAGAAAATTAAAAATCCTTATATATTTTTCACAAGGGTAGATGTGTAATTTGAACTTTCAGGTTGGCAAAAGCCATTTCCTTTTTGCCAACCCCCAATTTTCAATTACCCCAACTCCATATGTACATTCACCATCTAAACCCAAACACCCATCATCTATCCATTGCACAAATTTTGAGCTGGAACATTTACATCTAGGGAACCTTAAACCAAACATTATATATGCCTTTGTAAAGATGAAAAAGCCATTTCTATCGATCGGACATGGTTAAAGTGGATCCAACTCAGCGCGTTAAAGACGGGCTTGTTGGATTTAATTTTGTAGATTTAATTATAATTTGTATATACAGATATGAATCGAACATATTTAAATGATCTAATTAAGATTTATCGGATTTCAAATTATCAGATGTGGATTAAATATGTAAAATTCATTAGGTCGATCCATTATTATCTATGAGCTGATAACGGATCAGATTTCATTTGGTTGAGTTTAAAGTTTTAACTAACATCCTAACTTCATTTTTCATTAACGAAAATTTTACGGCACCATCATCCTAATTTCATTGAAGACTATCCTCTTATTTCTGTTTCATTTTCCTCCACAAGAGATCAAATAGTTGACGTTGTAGGACAAGAACAATGACTCTCCAATCAAATTCCTTATCGTTATTTATATATTTTAATATATTGTGTCATGTTAATCGGTCAACTAGATATATATTCTTGTATTTTCAATTATCTAAATTTTTATTCGATTTATAAAATTTATGAGGATTAGTATTTAGCTAGCTACTAAATAGGCCACATATTGATTGCCTACTTTCCTAATTTACTTGTGAATAACTTTAAATTTTACACCGTCCACCATCTGGTCCAAATTTTAATGAAGAAGACGACCTGCAGTGTAGGTGACCTTCTGAACTACTTGTAATCCATCAATGGCCTCCGTTGACTTCCCATGTTAAGCTAAGTTGACCAACCCTTGCTTCAAACATGTCATTTTTCAAACCCTCCAAATCTACACACTTTCCTACCAAACCATGCATGACATGCAATTACTTACACAACTCATTTTGACCTTGCAACCTCCATCATCCTTCATTATATAAACACCAACACAGTCTTAGCTCTTATCTAGATCATCTCAGAATCTACTCTACTAACCTTTCCTTTCCTTCATGGCTTCCCATTTTGGCCTCTTTGCCATGGCAATTCTGATCTCTAGCCTTGGGCCTTGCGATGCAGCTCGGCATCTCCTCGACACACCAGCAGTCCCCACTTTGCCTCGTTCGCTTTACTATTAAAATCACAAAAGGTACTGAAAACTAAGAGAACCTTCCCAGATACTCTCTACTTACTACCTGGGCTGAAGCAGAAAAGAAAACAAGAGAATTAAGAAAAGGCAAACAGATTTGCAAATATTATATTGGAATATCAAATGTGTCATACAAATGCTTGAAATGCATGAATTTTGAGTTTTGTATTGTGTTATCCAGTGAATTTACAAAACTACAGTGAGTGGGCTCGGAACCTATGCCTGATGTATTAATCCCAATCGTCGTCAAAGAAACCAGCGTCCTTCATCTCAGAGTAGTACACATTCTCCAAACGCATATCTTCTTCCTGTAAAGACAAAAATGGATATATATTAAATATTTTGTCGAAGCAACTAGCTCAGGTCAAGGACATAGAAGGTAATGTGAAAGAAAAAACCTGGAAAAAATCTGCCAGGAAGACGACATATAAAAGGGGAAGATAAAGGGAGTGGTAGCATACAGTTGTCAGATTGAACAACCTACAAGAAACACAATTGGCATTTGGCATCACATATTATAATAGACAAGGTCTTGAATTGGAAATAGTCAATACCATATTCCAAATCCGGATCCATTTGCAGCAAACAGGCAGCCAAACAGGGACATTGTATTCAGCAACAGCATAGCACAAACATACTTGTAGAATGATGGTCTTGCTGCCAATGTGTACAATAATTAATAACTGACAGTGAAGAAGCAACGCTGTGTTTAGTAGAACCCCAGAAGGAAATTAGGATTACCAGGTAATCTTTCTCTCCACTTTGACTGATGCATGAAGAAGATGAAGCCATAGACTGCAGTAAGCAACAGCTTATGGACAATCCACAAACTCCATCTTGCACGATTTTCTTTGTCGTTGCTGTCTGCAAATAGAGGAACCCTAAATCCATATATGTAGATCGTCTGCAGAGGGAGGACCAGTCAGATATTCCTCATTTTATTTTATTTGGTGATGTGAGGACCACAATGATGGCCTATGGATAACTAAGTAAACTACTAGTGGAGTTTCATTCAATAATATTCTCTTGTTTATTAGTGCAAGAACCAAACATAGAGGAGATGTGCTTCTTCCAAATCAACATGATCCTCCACACATTATGAAGTAGATCAAAATCAATACCATCTTCAGTCTTAGCTAATGCTAGAGACTAACATGAATTGAAGTAGTCAGTGAATGGGAATATACATGATCCTTCTGGTTCAATCTAAGGACAATTTATATGGCATATCCCAGATGATTACAAAAAATATTTCACAAGTATTTGTTGGAATGAAATTGTTTTTGAAGTTCTATAAATGCACACGATATATACACATCATAAAAATGCCAACATATAACATTACTGCAACCACTTGCACTTAGATAGTCAAAGAACATACACACACTGTACCCTGCAGAACCAATAGGGAAATATGTAGATGACATTATTATACAAGTCTGAGATCTACCCATCTCAAACTATGCAGGCAGATTCCACAGGAATAAGACAACGAATTTGACTGAATAGTAGAAATCTGCTCCAAGGCACCAATTGGTTGAACTATCAGAAGTCTGAAGCTGGCCAAGGCATCAACTAGATCTTATAGAGTAGGCTGATCATCCATTGCCAGACTATGATTAATTAAAATGAATAACCTCATCTTTTGGGCAAGTAAGCGGTAAAAATATATTAATTCTCACAAGACAAATGCTGCTTACCATTTGACATATTATATAATGTTAAAGATTTGCATCATCAGAAATATCATGCCTTTCATATTCCATTTTTCATCATGTCCACCAATCCTGGCACACATGCTTCCCACTTTTTCCCATCTTGTCTCATCTATTTTTCTATAGGTTCTATCATTCTCTTTACATTTTTGTCTATTTCTCCTGGCATTAAGGTTGTTTTGCTCATGAGACAACATTAACCCCATTTTTAAGATCCTGATAGATACTTGAATTGGACATCCTTGAGTAAAGTATGGTTAGTTAAATGTGGTCATGTATTCATGTCCTAATATAGATAAGATAGTTTGTATATTCTCAATAATACTAAAAGTCTTGAAGCCTGACAGATCGTACAAACACAGTAATGGATTTAATTTTTCTACTCTAAATTTGGTGTTATCAATCTGGTGATTAGCACAAAGATCCATCAGTTTCCAGACAAATACTGTAATCCAAAAAGTAGAAATAATAACTTTGTCAAATTATATTCTAGCAGAATATTTTTACCAAAAAATTCTTATGGCAACGGATTGAAAAAAAGAGCACTATAAAGGCAACTTACTGAATAATAGGAATACATTTAGAATTTTATTACCTTTAGTAGTGTATCAGCTGCAACAATTACTCCAGACACTACAAATGTACGTGTCAAAACATCCAATCCACCTGCATGATTTCCTTGAAGCAGAAACGCCAGCAAGCTTATTTCCATGAATAACAGCCCAGTTTCCACAAACAAAGATAATACAATCCATGAAGATTCCTTCGCAGAAGTACACTGCCACACCTGCTTCCAAATAAATAGATGAAGAAACAATTGCAAACATGATATGTTATGGCCAAGATGAAGAACCAAGTTTGCTGATTGTCAGAAGAAGTTGATAACTGGAAATAGATGATATAAAAGAATTTACAGCGGAATGATGTATCAAATAAAAGCAGCTGCTTCACAACAATAACATACTTTTGTCCTTTTTGAGTCTCAAGTATGATAGCTCTCAACTGAATCATAGCAAGGCCATCAATTTGATCAAGGACTTCCAATTTTCTTTGTTTGTCTAATTAGTATCTTTTTTGGATTATTCAATCAATAAACTGAGCAATTAACAGTAAAAAATAGATATTGTGATTATCAATTACAGCTAAAATCAAGAATATAAAGGATAGCATATCTCACATGTTGATGTATTATTCTCTCTCTATTCCATGTCATATTAAGCTATGATAACATCAGCTTAAGGATATCATGTCATGTAGCCCAAATATAACACAATCAAGTAATCAGACCAAATGTATTCCAGAATGCTGGAAAAAACAATTCCTAAGCTGTTATTCGATACTTATGAACCATTTCAAAAGGTACTAGAATTTTAGACACTGTTTATTTATAATTATGTTTGAGACAAATGAAACATTGCTTTGTTTCAAACTCTACTTTTAGTTCCAACAAAGTAAACAGATGTTTGCTGGTCCACAATAATTTCAAATTCTATTTTCAGCAATGCTAAGGGTCTATAATTTGCCAACGGTATCTATTGTCTCAGAATCAGGACAGAGCAAGGTCTGTTGTTGTGTCACCTTGTGTTAATTCCTACATTATCTAACTTGCAGCAACAACAGTTTACTTCATGGAAATCTTATATTAACCTAAGTACTGGGAAATTGTTCATTTCTTCAACCAGCTCAGGCCAATCTATGGGTACAAAATCAAAGCCAAGAAGATTGTACTTTTTTTTTTTAAAAAGGAAAATAGTCAAGCACATTGTAGTTCACAGCCCATTTGGAACTTTTCCTTCCAGCAACACTATAGCAACAGAATCATGATAAGCAATATGCTTAAATTTATATTTGATAAAATAACTAAAGAGTACAATTCTTTAAAAAGTAAAACCAGATTGATATAAGAAGTATCAAGTGTTAAAATAAAGTTACATAGAATTATTCTCATGCATTTTTCTGGTCCTGGTAAAATGACTTATCCATGGAAGAACAAGTCTTGTGGACTATGTCAATGTAAGCGAATAAGTCTTGTATTTTGGGTATATATATATTATTTTAAGCATGACATCCAGTATACTTTTATCCAACAAGAAGGAAATGAATACTAAGTTAAGGTAACTGTAAAAACAGCAGGTTGTGTTTTATAAACCAATTGATGTAGTTAGGTCTACCTAAGCATTATTTGATTGCCAATAAGTTCTATGGTACATCCTCCTTATTTGAATATAAGAATCCATGCGCAGAAAGAAACTATTCATAATTATTGGACATAAATACATTATAGGGTAAATAGATTAAAGAACCAAGTTTGCATAATCATGCAAGTTCCGAATAAAAGAAAAAAAATTGTGGCAAAAGTAACAGCAGCAAATGATACAACACCTGGACTAGGCACCATAAGAGATTGAGCAGGCTGACAAGCCACAGGAGGGCGTAGTAGGCAACCATCAGATAAGACTGACCGGATGTGAGCTTGGCGAAGCTCCTCCTCGCCAGGGAAGCGAGGTAAGCTACGAATAGGGCAGAGGGGACGATCAACGCGAAGTTGTACAAGGGCCCATGGCAACCCACGAACCACGAGGGTGAGGGTGCCGGACCCTGGTCGGTGACCATTGGGAGTCCCGGCGGCGCGGCCGCAAGGGACATCGCGGCGAGCAATTGCTCCAGCGCTCTCATATCTGAGAATCCTGGAGCAATATCATCAGCGCCGAGGCCTCTACCGTCGAATCGAAGATGATCGCTGGGTGGAGGAGAGGCGGAATCGAAAACCCTAATACTGGATTCCTTCTGGGACCTGTGAAGGAGGAGAAGGGAACCTTTTTCTTCCACTTCGCGAACGCGAACGAAAACCAGAAATATTCCTTCTCGAGGATGGTCCCTTTGAAGTGGCCCACGTGGACAATCCGACTCTGTTTATCAACACGGAGGCTGTTTAAAAATAATTTTTCTTTTTTAAATATTCCTTTTTCGAAAATAAAAATGAAAATAAAAGAGAGAAGCAAACTGACGCTGATTCAATCCGACGTCAACCTTCAATCCACGTGGCGTCCATCGGATCACGGTGATCTCGGCCGTTCCTGTTTATTTCTCCCGCGGCCGCTGCCCTCGGATTCCTATCCCGTTAGGGCTTCCTCTCGCCGTCGTCGTCCTCCTCGATTACTTCTCGATCGTCGCCGGGCCTTCACTGGTTGGTCCTCCGCATCACTCTCCTCCTTCATCTCCGATCCCATCTTCCTGATTTAGCTTTTTTGTCAGATGGTGAAGGTACAAAAACTGAAGAGGAAGATCCAGGGAGGTGGTTCCCTGACTCCGTCAGGGAAGATCAAAAAGAAGGAGAAGAAGAACGAGGAGAATCGGCCAAAGGAGAGTAATCCTCCAACATCCTCGACGGCGGACGCTGCGGTGACTTCCGTTGCCAACACCAGCAGGGCGGTGAACAATGGGAAGAACAAGGAACCTTCCGCAGCCACGCCGGTCGAGAAGAGCTCGGGATTCATCTTTATGTGCAGCAGGAATACGAAGCCTGAGTGCTTCAGATTCCAGGTATTTGGACTTCCCGCTGGAAAGAAGGAGATTGTGGAGAGGATCAAGCCGGGCACCAAACTGTTCCTCTATGATTTCCAACTGAAGCTTCTGTATGGGGTTTATAAGGCCACCTGCCAGGGTGGGATGAACCTGTCGCCGGAAGCTTTCAGAGGCGCCTTCCCAGCTCAGGTAAATAAAGTTGTGGTTTTCTTAGATGTAATCTTCTAGCTTTTTTCTTTTCTTTTCCACAATTATATTTGCTAAATGTGTACTTATTGGTGCACAACACTGATTAAAAGAGTACTGATGGCAGTAAACTTGCTTATCGGAAATGAAGATGAATATCATCCCCATTGCATTTTTTTTCTTCATTAAATTTTTATGGTTGCTATGAGAGGAGACCAATA
Source organism: Curcuma longa (assembly GCF_044706935.1). Lineage (NCBI taxonomy): Eukaryota > Viridiplantae > Streptophyta > Magnoliopsida > Zingiberales > Zingiberaceae > Curcuma > Curcuma longa. The sequence goes on along the minus strand of NC_133867.1, from coordinate 9,074,130 downwards.
AGTATTACTGCATTGAAGGGTACCATTGTTTCATCATTTAGAGTAAGACGGTAGCGAAGTTTGGATCTAGAAACAATTAGAGACAGAACAATGTCACACATAGGCAGCTCGAATTCCTTTTGTAAATTTGATTTTGTTTATTAGATGTCGCTGGGATATCATTTTTTACCGCATGTTTGCTGCTGAAAAAAAAAAGAAACACAAAACCCCATCTACAATGCTTTAAGCAACCAAGTTTATTAAGGGTAATCAGTCCCTTGATTGTTTGTCTGCTGTATCTGGTGCTTTTGGAATTTATGGTTAGTAATCAATAAGGTTTTAGGCATATGCAGGTCATATGCTGTTAAACCATTGTAGAATTCACATGCAGTCTGCAAACACATATGCTGGCGCATAGGCACAGTAATGCACAACATGATGTGCTGAAAAACATATCCATATGACATAATTTTCTCATGTTTACCCCATCAATAACTTCTTATTTGTCTATTTAGCAAAACCAGTAATCTTTAAACATGTCTTATAATTTTAATAAGCCCAGATGCTCTAGTCTATATGATCCTTATGCAAATATAAGCAAATGCCATGCATCCTCATCGCATAAGGTTATGCAGGCAGAGAAACAGTTCAATCGGATGCTTATTGAACTATGTTGGTTATTTGTTAATTTAGGAGTGCCTTTATTTATGGTTTTAGTTTGTTTAGTAAACAACATGCATTTGGATTAAACAAGCCTCTTTGTAAGGTATTTGGTGTAGTTTATGGGTTTTGTGGTAGTGTGTTGCCATTTATAGGTATCCCAACTAATGTAGTAAATTAATATGCGAGCATCAATTGAATTTCTTATTCTCCCTCTCTCCTCTCTGATTTATTCCTTAGTTTTCCATCAGGTGATATAAGTGCCTTTATTTTACCACATTTTTTTAATCTCTTTTACCTTCCCTATTTAGATGTTGATTTGTGTAACCAATTCTTCTTCGAGTAGCTACACCAGTTTCACTAACAGAACATCCTGTTCATGCATACCAAACATTGCAACATATATTTTACTAAATGGAGTATATTTAAGTCTAACTGCACTGGGCCAACTAAGTCGAGTCAACTATGTTGTTGGCCCATTTATCTTGTTTGTTACTTTCGGTTGATCGTCACTGTCTCTCTTGAGCTGTTTCCTTTCTTCTGTCTTGAGTAGATCGAAGAAGCCACAAAGTTTTATTCAATCCCTCCCATTATTAACTCCTCACCATAAGAGTAGGTGCTCAAATATTTTTTTTCTCTTTTTCTTTCTATGATCTTTTATAATTTGCCACTTTCTTTTATCTCTTACTTTGAAGAAAACAACTTGGGAAGCAGATAGTGGTTAAAAGACTTTTTATTGAAAAATATTTCTTTATTTTTGGTTTCCTTAGAGGGAAGGAAAGAAATACTAAAGGAAGGAAAGAAATAGACTTTTTCTTCTGACCATTTCCTATGAAGGAAGAAAACAGGGAGAGAAAGTTATTTAAAACTTTATTTGTTAAGGTATGAAAAAAAAATAAATCAAAAGTATATTTGGTTTTTTTTAATATTTCAAGGTCAGATTTTCACTGCATTGCACAAGAACATGAGATTTTCGCTCAAATCAATCAAAAATCTAATTGGGAAAACTAAGAGAAGGTTTCCCTAGTCTTTTCTTTCCCTCTTTCTCTGTCAAAGAGAACAGATGATCCTCTTAATCACCTTAACTCCCCATATCCCCTACTAATGACTATTGTGCCATGATAGTGAAACCATGAACAACCAGCCTTTCCTCTTAAGAACCCTCTCCTGAACTCATATGGGTGAGCTACCTAGCAACAACAGCAACAGGAACATCTACTAAAAAGCAACCAAGAGGAAAGAAGGAACATAGGTTCGGCTGAGGGACTCAATTCTTTATTCTAAAATTGAGCTGCCGTTGTTTTTCCAGCTGTTCTTGAGATGGTCCAGTGAGGCTCCTTTTTCTGTCCTTTTGTGTCTTTGTTCCTTTATTTGTTTTCCTCACCATTACTTGAAGGAATGAATTTGAACTCTTTCTGCTCTTCCCACCCTTAAACGTGAATTAAATATAAAAAAGATTACTCCTTGGAGCCACTGACTTTTGCATCAATTAACTTGGTTTCCTCGTGATGAGTTAATCTGGTCTTGGACAAGGGATGAGAAATTCTTATTAATGATTTTCCTAATTTGTCATGGGGAAAGTCTTTCAATGACCTTGTTTTTGTTCTCATTTCCTTCCCTTATAGGAAACACACGCTTATGTTGTGTCTACATCAGAGGAAGGGAGCCCAAATAGAGGGAAGGAAGATGGGAAAGCAATCATTTCCCTTCACTACTTTGGTGGAAGAATTTAAAAACTAGGGGAAGAGAAACAAATAATTTGTCCTCTTTTCCACTTTTGCTTCCTTCCAAAAGCCGGCTGAAGAGGAGAGAAAGAGAGAAAAGGTATTGATAAGACTAATTTAGCTCTGCATGCCTTGAGAATGACAAATATGTCATTTTCTTTTATTTCCCTTCTTTTCTCTCCTTTCAAGTCGACAACTGCACCCCCCCTCTCTTCCTTCCCCTCTTTCCTCTGGATGCTCTTCCTTTCTTTCCACTCTTCATCCCCTCAAGTAGAGACAACATTAATCTTCATGAACTTCAGTACTATACGGTACATTTAGTTAGGGAATAAACCAATAATGACTCCTTTAAAATTTGGGTCAGCTGATAAAATCTTTTTTCAAAGATCATCAAGTTCAATACAACATGTTTCATCATAAATGTTTCTCAGTCGTTGCATCAATTTTGTGTCATTGATATCATTGCCAAGCATGTTATCACTTTATGCTTTTGTTTGGTAATATTTTTTATGTAGGAAGTAAGATGCCAATGTTTTTAAAAATATAGTCATAGCAGCTATATTTTTTGGATATCATAATGATTGTTGATAATCACAATGATTTCTTTTATATTAGGGTAAATTTATCAATCTATCAGGTACTATATCCTCTTTTTCAAATTTACTTTCATGAAGCTTTAAATTTTGCAATCTATCTGCATCAAATCTATTATTGCATTTAATATCAGTTAATTTTTTGTTAAATGTTGTGTGACAAAATGACCAATCACTAAATTCAACCTCACCCTCTAAACAACCATATTGTTACATACAAAAAATCAAGAACCCTAAGGTTATGATGAAGTACCACATGAGTGGATATATAGGAATCCAAATTTGCTGAATCACTCATGTTATGATCTTCTACATCCTAGGTCTCCCCGTTTCATCATCTGACTTATGTTCTTCATGTAGCATTTAGACCGAATGACTCTATGAAATTACGCCGATACTTCCACATATTATGGGTAACGTAGGAGACATCTCTCTTTTTCCCCGAGGGTTTCTTAATTACCACTGCTTAGCTTTCAATTCGCCTCTAACCATCAAATTAAATGTGAATAGCCCGTCCTCCTCTCTTTGAAACAAGGGGCGCTTCCACTTCTGTGCGTGCTTCAAACAATTTTGTCTTCTCCATATTACCATATATCTAGAGTCAATAATTTTCTATGATGAACTACTGAACTCAATCACTTGCTGCCGTTACTCAACAGTTTTCTGTTGAGGTCTATCCCGTAGAGGTGCTCAAATGCACTCCTATCCCTTCTATCCCCTTCGTGCAGCCCCTCCGGCATATCCTAACATTGGTGATCATCCCTCATCCCCTGACCTTGCATTCACCAAGCAAGTATGCCCACTGCTCGTTCCCCTCCTTTCTCAAGCAAGTCTTGGACCTGGAGTTGAACTCTAAGAACTTGTACTATGGCTTGTGCTTCATCCTTCTCTTCTCCAAGATCCACCTCTCTAGTTTGAACTCCAAACAATCCTTGTCACAAATCCCCTCCTTCCTCCCTAAGGTGTATGCAGACACTTGAATCTTTGTGCCTAGTTTGATTTTATGGTTGTTGAGTATGTTGGCTTGCTGAGCCACCTTCTACTCTTAACAGAAGCGGAGGGAAGAGCCAGAGCAACTCACACAATAATATGCAAGTACTCCAAATTCTGGGACAAACCCTCATCAGAGCTTGATTTCTTCTCGTCTTGAGCTGCACACTTCAGTTCATTGAGAATCTTCCATTCCGCTGCTTGATTCTTGAAATCAACCCAAAAACCAAGTGTGCCTATGCTAGTCCCTTCTGGTTAACATAAAGTTCATGGCCGTGTCACGGAACCTATCAACTTCAGTGGATCTTTCATCTTCAGCATCCTCATCATTGTTGTTGATGTAGGGAGATAAAAATCTGTTTTCATTTACCTTCCAGTTAAGATTGAGGCAACTTCTTATCTGCTATGCTTTTGGCTATGAATTAGTTGATTTCTTCGCACGCAAGATCCAATTCCGTCTCCATGCCAACTTGCAACTGCCTCATTTACTTCCACCATGTCGGGGACACCATCTGCTGGAGGCTTAATGCTGCCAAGGTTTTACCCACTGCCTTTGTGAACAGAACCATTGCGAACCCGAGTGAGAGGCGTAGGGGTCGATGCCGAACACCAAGTAGCATGTGATATTGAATGACTGGTATGATGCTTGACGATGTTGGGATTCAAGAGAGGGGCTGCATGAGCAGGACAAGAGTGGGCATCAGGATATCAGTGCGTTGGCCTTGAGGTTTATTTTTTTAATATCATATAGTTGATTGGAGGGTGAGGTGGCATGTGATTTGTTAAATTTGACAAGTAGTCATTTTGACACATTGACATTCAATAGAGAATTAACAGAAACTTAACACTACAATAGATTTGATATAATTTCTAATCTATATGATAGATTAAAAAATTTAAAACTCCGTAAGAGATTTGGAAAAGAAGGCATAATATGTTATAGATTTAGAAATTCACCCTCTATATTGAGATAAAATGTTTTATACTTACTATTGTTAATATTACATGATTAATTTGAAGCTACTACTTTTCTGTATTGAAAGAAAATTAAAAAAAAAAAAGGACTGGATATTGAAAGAAAATTAATCATTCCAAAATGAGTTTCCAACCATGCATATTCAAGGACTGGATATTAAGCTACTTTCTTTGAAAATAATTTCCAAGAAAATGTTTTTCTATCATCATATTGTATGTGAATTGTACTAAGCATTGTAATTTTGAGCTCATGCAAGAAAGAGAGTTTAAGGAAGAAGAGATGAATGGGCTGGAATCTGAGAGAGCTGTATATATATGAATGAATGAGATAGAGAGGTGGAGGATCTTAAATGCCTTAATTTTTATAGGTGGAAAAGGGGAAAAATGCAGCTTTTCTCTGCCTGTTGTGTACATCTTCAATAATTTTTTTGTTGATCTACTACACAATATTTGGAATAACCAATAGAATCACTCGAAAATGAGTGATCCACCTATTGGGCTACCTGTCACACCGTGTAAATGAATGACCATTCTTAGAATTATCAATCTCTGGAGCTTTCTGATATAACCACTGCAGCAGCTGATGTGTTGTTAAAATATGCTGACATCTCAATTTCAGTCTTGCCACAATTGCCTCCATCAACCTGATTTTTTTAGGTATTGTAGTTCTTATTTTTAGAAGTATATTAATTTAAATTATAGTTTGTTACTACACATTGTCTGTTTGCTTTGTTCATATTTCTTGATTAGGATTGCCTATGAAGCCTTCATTTTAATACTTGTAATTTCTAGCATATAGTCATCGAAGATCTTCAAATGACTAAAGGTTAACCTCTTAGTGAACAGTCAATTTTTATTGCTATATTAGCTTTGATTGATCATGATCTTGCAGACTCAATTTTTAGCTGGATGCATCACTTCTAATTGAGTACATGCCCATTGCTTCTTGATGTGTTCTTTGACGTAGGTGAAATTCAAGGTTTATATGGACTGTCAGCCACTTCCTGAGGCTATATTTAGATCTGCTATTATAGAAAATTATAACAATGGCAAATTTACTCCTGAGCTTAATTCAAAACAGGTACTTGGAGCTCTTGGTTTGGTGTCAGTCATCCAAGATGACTATTTTTCTGTATATAAATATATTTCAAACTTATCATCTTTGTACTATGCCAATCAAAATGCAGGTTCGTAAACTGTTATCATTGTTTCGTCCTATAAACGAGATATCACAATCAACACCTTCTCTCCCAAAATTGTCGTCATCCACTAAAAATGTGGGTGGGCATATCATGTCTACTAAGTATGTCCAAGATCGTCCTCATCTAGCCCATTTGCTTCTTGACGATCAATATAGGTCGGGTCATGTGCCACATATCACACCTATCCCACCACATTTGCCTCTTGAAGATACGTTTAGGTTGGATCAACTACCACTTGTCACATCTAATTTACCACCTGAAAATTCACATAGGTTGGGTCATTCGGCACATGGCCTGCCTCATCTGCCCATTGAGGATCCAATTAGATCGAGCCATTTGACACATGGCCCGCCTTATCTTCCCATTGAGGATCCAATTAGGTCGAGTCATTTGCCACATGTAACACCAGTGGAGTTGAGATATATTCGTCAAGCTCATGCAAATGATTCCTATGCTTACTCCGTACAAGCTCCCTCTATAATACCTGCAACCAATCAACATCTATTGGAGGCGACACGAGCTTGCTATGTTGAAAATCCTACACGAGGTGAACGGTATGTAATTACTATTGTTTCTTTTCGCATCTTTTTGTGCACTTTAATTGAAAATATCTATATTTGCATAAATGCACCTTTGATTTGTAGGAAAAGTATTCTATTTCTTATGAAATCTAATGGAATAATTATTATTATGTTTATGAACTAATTGAATATGGACAACTAATCTCGGCGGAGCATAGTTGCTGAAGTGGATAAGGGTCGAATCTCGACAAAGCCGAGATAATGCCCTCCTCTGTCGTGGCCAACTACAGCTTCCCAATTTACTTTCTCACAGATGGTCGTGGAGCCAACCGTGTGGGGCCGCTGGGGTGGCAGATTCCACCTTTTGATGAAGAAAAGAATATGAACAACTAATCTTCATAGAATTGATATATTTTTTGTTATCCTTCCTAGGTATTCCTTTCACCATTTCAAAGGATACATATACTATATTTTATTTTCTAAGGAATAAAAATTTCAAGTAGACAGGATGAGTTAGGGGTGATTGAACTAGTCCAACGAACCAAGAGGGACTACATGGGTTATGCGAGTGAGTTGACAACTATCAAATCACTAGCGGTTTCTATTTGATTTGGCAACTTCATTAGCACGTGAATTGGACTGAACCAAATATTTGTTAGGTTAGGCAATTATTCTCTTGTTCCCTCGAACTTATGGAATGGAGTAAGACATCAATTTTTCAATACGATCAATTATGTTCATTGCATAATTGGCTCTTAAAAACATTGACACACGTGTAAATGAGGTGCTCTACCAACTGAGCTATATCCCTTGTTATAGACATCTTAACATATAGACAATTTCTTGTCAAGATAGATATTTTATAATCCCACATGATAGCTCTCTGATTTATTTATTTTATTTAAGCTTAACAGAAAGAAATTAGTATTGCTTGGAAATCTTATTCTATCTATAATTCCCGAAGTGATGGGGGTTCTATTTGTAGTGATAAATGACCTACTTAACTCAGTGGTTAGAGTATTGCTTTCATACGGCGATAGTCATTGGTTCAAATCCAATGATAGGTAGAACTTATTAGATGCGGGAGTCAATGAAATGATTCTAATAAGTTTTTCTACCCATCTTTTTTTAAATTAGATTAGACTTGATTGTGTTCAATTAGCAAAGTCAAACACGTGGTGTATATATAAAGAACTTTTAAAAAGTTTATTCTTTTTATTTTGATCTAATGACTTAACTAGTAGAAAATAACATTGACAGCCTCTACTCGTGTCCTAGCTCGTCTGAAAGCTAGATTCGCTTCAATTGCTTGCCTCTTACCCTCAGCTCCACTCAAATTAGCTTCAACTATTTCAAGAGCTTGTTGAGCTTCTTGCGGATCAATGTCAATACTTATTTCTGCATCATTTCCTAAAATGGCGATTTCATTATTACCTATTCTAGCAAGACCACCCATCAGAGCTACCGTTAACCATTGGTCATTGTTAAAGTGTATTCTCAAAAGACCTATATCTATAGCCGTGGCAATGGGAGTGTGGTTTGGTAATATGCCAATTTGACCATTATTAGTAGATAAAATGATTTCTTTCACTTCTGAATCCCAAATAATTCGATTAGGAGTCAGTACACAAAGATTTAAGGTCATTTCTTTTATTTGCCCTCCTCTTCCAAGTTTATAGCTTTCGCGGTAGTTTCATCTATGTTACCCACCAAATAAAAGGCTTGCTCGGGAAGATTGTCTAATTCTCCAGAAAGGATCAGTTGAAACCTCCTAATTGTTTCTACAAGACCAACATGTTTTTTTGGAGAACCAGTAAATACTTCTGTCATGAAGAAGGGTTGTGATAAGAAACGTTCAATTTTTTGAGCTCTGATTATAGTTAAACGATCTTCTTCGGATAATTCGTCCAACCCAAGAATAGCTATAATGTCTTGAAGTTCTTTGTAATGTTGTCAAGTTTGCTTAACTCTTTGTGCAGTTTCGTAATGTTCCTCACCAATGATTCAAGGTTGTAACATAGTCGATGTTGAATCTAAAGGATCCACTGCAGGATAAATAACTTTGGTAGCTAACCCTCTTGATAGTACGGTAGTAGTATCAAATGTGCAAATGTCGTGGCAGAAGCAGGGTCAGTCAAATCGTCTGCAGGTACATAAATGGCTTGTATCGAAGTTATGGATCCCTTTTTGGTATAAGTAATTCTTTCTTGCAAAGAACTCATTTCTGTACTAAGGGTAGGTTGATAACCCACAGCAGAAAGCATTCTCCTCAATAAGGCAGATACTTTTAATCTCGCTTAGATGAAACGAAAGATATTGTCGATAAATAGAAGTACGTTTTGCTCACTAACAACCCGGAAATATTCCGCCGTGGTTAGTGCAGTCAACCCAACTCTCATACGAGCTCCCGATGATTCATTCATTTGACCATAGACTAGACCTACTTTGGATTCTGCAATATTTTTTCATTAATTACTCCGGATTCTTTCATTTCTATGTAAAGATCATTTGACAACTTGAGTAAGTTAAGTAGACCAAGTGGATTTAATGCATTAGATTGGTGGAATAAGATGGAGGAATTGAGCAAGCTAGAAAGGACATACAAGATGTATGAATTGAACGAGCTGTGGGGGAATCACATAAGTGAACTAAACAAGCCAAGCCAGTTGAACAAGCTAGATAGATTACATGAGACTGACAAATCATGCGAGTTGACCAATAGACGAGTTAAGCCAACAAGGCAAGATAAGCAGGTCAAGTGGGCCATGCAAGCTACAACTAGCTAACAAAACTAGATAAGAGAACTAATTTTGTAGGTGGGCAAGCATGAGTCATAAACAGGGACGGAGCCAAAAATTTCATATTGGGAGAAGGGGGGGGGGGGGGGGGGGGGGGGGGGGGGGGGGGGGGGCGGGCGAAAGATGTGTATTTACGTTGTGTGTGCGTGTGAGAGAAAGAGATGGGGTTGTCGCTCTCATTTCTATACCCCTACATCTCTTGTAGACTTGTACTAAAAAATTAAAAAGGAGAAGAGGGGGGTGGCCGACCACCGCCATCCCCTTCGCCCTTAGTTCCATCCCGTATACATTCCAATAAAAGTGTAATTTGTTGATTATTTAATTATTATGTTGCATTCTTATTTGTTCAATTTTCACTTTTAATCTCAACCTATGGCACCCATCGCATGAAGGAGTTACAGCATGTGACCTTTGTCATGGTCATCTATTATTGTGACCTTGAGGTCATCAATTATTCTTGAAGAGGTCAAGTTAACTAGAGGTTCTTTTAAGATTGCATTATTGAGGAGCGGATCTAAAATATGCCATTTGAAGACATTCTAAGATATCATGAACAAGCTCTTTTAAGGTTTCGTAATATAAGTAATTGCTCTTTATATTAAAAGAACAATTATTTGGAGGGTAACAAGTCTGATAATCAAAGGACCAATTTTAAATATGAAGTCTTTAAAGTTAGGTTATATGATTAAATTAAAAGTTCGTTGATTTAGGTGAGGTAGTAGCTATTGATGTTGATTTCAAAGTGCCACTTCTTAATAATATACCTCCCTTTCAGCTTGAATATTTATTTTTTTGTTTTGTGAAATTTTGTGATCACAGTAGGATATATGATATGGCAGCAAAATTGAATCAAAACTGAGATAGAATCTGAATGAATTGATAAGTAAATGGATAACTATCTCACACAAAGATCTCACATAGAGAATCAGAAAAGTAGAAATTTTATTACTTGAAAAATGATCAATTCATCGAAACACTAAAACAGAATTAACTCTTATGAAACTAGGAAACAAATATTGAATATTAGAAAACACAATTATCCAACAGCTACTAAATCGAAAGATTCCCTTACCAAACTAAAAGATACGTATCTTTTTGACACCAATTAAATAATTACTCAAATTTAAATTTAAATTGATTCTTTTTCTTGTTTCCATTATTTTCTCCTATGCCACCTGACTTCTAATAGGTGGTGAGAAATTGGCCCACTTTATTTTTGTCTTCTAAATCTTTATATTTTTTTCCTTCTTTTTTGGTACTTTTATCAGTTTCGTGTAGGATGATATCCTCACCTGCACAATCGTCACAAAGAACATAATAGGCAGGGGCTTAAATTTCTCTTTCCAAGTTAGAATATTCCTCAAATTCAAAAATTGAATTAGTGTTAAAATAAGTTGACATGATACATAGCCAAACATTATAATTAATTTTCTAGATAATGTGACTTGAGAGATTGAACATCATACTCCTAAAATAGATGATATGAATCAATCTGAATTTATGAATGTGACAATTTATTGTATCATTAAGTACTTTATAATAATAATAAATCAGTGCAATTTCTTTTCTAATATTGACATGTGTCTCTTGTATCATCTTAGCAGATAACTCATTGTGATAATGAGTGGTAGACATCTCATTGTGACGATCAGTAGTTTACATTCTCATTGAATCTCTAACATATATCCACTAGTATGGGTTTACTGTCTTTTTATTTATACTGTAGTGCCTATATAAACTATCAAACTTGGGTTAGTATTTTTCCACATTTTTATTTTAGGTTTATAAATTTATATAATTAACCCTTATAATCTAGTGGACTATGTTTCTTGATCAGTGTTCATTTCACCTCAAGCTATGTGGAATGAATTTTGACTCCAAACTTTTTCACCCAAAACTGAGCTAAGCAGAGTAACAATCTAAGTTGATAAGAAAGTGGCAACAAAACCTTTATCGCAAATGTGCTTGTTTGTGCTCATTCTCCTAGGGAAATTGTGCTTTTACACTTTTCTAGCGGTAACATTGTGTCCGACTCACAGTCCAATGCAGTGCCAGTGGTGTTGGGTTTTGGGCGGTGGTCAGATTGTAAGTGGCAGTGGAGGTCGAGGCAACTGGAGAAGAAATAGGCTGGCTCAGGTTGTGGTGGTGGCACAAGTCTTTAATTGCCAATTAAAGTCTTTCATTAGCAACTGTAAAGATTATATTTTGAAGCTTGCGACTAGAATTGACAATAGGCCTGGTACCAATTCCAATTAAAACCATCCCAGTGTCTGTTCTTGTTTATTGTATTGAATGTTCATGAATTGCTCAGCATCATCTATTTCTAATCACAAGGAGAGGATCCATGGTTACCTGGTCTGTCCCTGGAATTTTCTGGAATAAGAATTTGGATGTGTAGTTTGTGGTCTGGTACTCTGTAGCATAATAGTTGTGATGCATGATAGTTTTTTCGATTCTCATGTTGTGCAATTTATAAGTAGCAGAAATGTTCAATTTGGTATCAGAGTTGTCTTCGAGCCCAATGGCATCGTTGTAATTATCTTCATTCGCACTGCTACCGAGTTGTGTTTATCAATGCCCAACTAATATTGTTCAATGCCAGTCTTGTGTACAGGTTGGTTCCTGAGAGGATTCCGGATATAGAGGGAGAGACCGTTTCAAATTCTGAGCAGAGGATCTATGAACGAGCCATGAGCCACCAAGTGGTAGGATATGAAGATCCAAATATACCAAGCAGGGTTGCGACTGTGGAGACTGTGCCTGTTTCTTCGCGCTACCTGTTTCCTGGGACGGCTGCTGTGTATCGCTCGTAGTCGCATGGAGAACTTCAAAGATGTTGTAATGGTAACCGCGGGAAGACATGATTTTGAATATCTGGGTAGTTAATTAGGGCTGGTACGTTTAACATTTACTATGTCGTATCAGCTCGCTTCTATTTGCTTGTTAGTTTTTTTCAAGTAGAATTTGAATTAAATCAAACTTATTTGACTGTCATATTGATTTAAACATTCAGTTTGGTTTCATTTCGAGATGTGATATTGGATCTTGATCAGAATGAGATTGTGTGGCTGCTTTGTTGGTGCCTACGACTAGTGTTGGTTGACACTGCTCGATTAGGAATCTGGAGGAAGGAAATGCCAACAGCCTTAGCATAGTCTGTGTAACTGAAAAGGAAGAAGGGTCATTGCTGCTCGAGAACTATCTGTAGCAGCTGTGTATCTCAGTGAGAAAGAAGCTCTTAGATTCATTACCTTTGTTGTTGACATTGCTACTCATGTTGGGCACAGAGGTCCTGAGATGTTCGCTCCCGATCCGGCAAGGTCTGACACAGCTTTCTTTTCTCGTCTTAATCTTCTCGCAAAGGTCATGTTTTTGTGTCATTTATTAATTTTTTCTTTTAAGGTTCTAGATCTACTATCATCCTCAGTGAGTCTGTTTTTCCCCCTAAAATGTATTTTACTCTCGTGTCCTTCGTCCCTGACTGCTGCTTGTTTTTCAATCTGTTCTGAAAAACCAAAAACTGGTTTTGATTGATTTGTGTAGGATCCCTCTCGATTACTGGCTGTTTGTTGAAATTTTCCTTTTTATTTAATGGATCGTAGCGGTTCCTCGGGTGTGTTGGTAAGGAGGTTTGAGAAGCTTGGAGTTATCTTGATTTATTCATTTACAAATTGCATCGAGGTGCTTTCGTGCCTCCATTCTGTAGATTTTACTCGTATGTTTTTTCTTTATAAATAAACATTGCAGGATTGGCAAACAAGAATCCATCATACATTGCTGGTCAGTTAATTGTTAAATAGAGATAAAATTAGAATTACATATCAAACTAGTACTATCGGATGAGTTGGTTGAAGTGAATCCACTCCATCTCACTAACTGCGAGCAATCGCTTTCTGTGAATGCACCAATTGAAAATTTTGAATAACCTTAGGTTTTGATTGCTCTCTAATGGTGTAGCTTCCTTAGCCATCTCTAGACCTACGCAAACAAGCATCCAACTGAATCTGTAACCACACCTACTATGTCTTCAGAAATGCGCAATCGCATTCGCATCAAGTTCTTGAACTTCTTCATGAGAGTAAGGGAGAACTATGGTCATCGTTCAGGTCCAAACGACGAATAGGGATCAATGCTGGATCACGGTATGCAGTCATGAGCTTGTCGAAGAACTCATCCGTTGCTGGATCTTCTCGATCTTTCTTTATCAAAGTCTAGAAGCAGCAAGATCCAATACATTTCGATCAATAGTATATGGTGTATCAAGAATAAAGAAGTTACTAGGGAAAAGAAAGGACTTCTGCGAAAACAAAATTGACTGATATGATCCATCTATCAACACCATCACTTTGCGCCAACTCAGTGGAAATAAACATCAAAACCCCGAGGAAAATTGAAATGGAAGATAGCCACTTTGATAGCATTTATAGCTCACACAAGAAAAAAAGAACAAACCTAGAGAAAGACAATAGATTTTGCGAGATACAAACATACCTCGGCGGAGAAATTGTTGAAAACAGGAAGAAAGCGCTTTCGACAATAGTCATTAAACAGAAAAGTAAGCACCGGAAGTGGCACGATTAAGCCCGAGGCAAGGGGCAGCTTCTTAAGCCCAAATATGCCAAATGCGATAACATGCATAAGCACAAGAGAGAATATAGTCGAGTTGTGCACCACAGGCCAAAACCTCCCACCTGTGTCATACTTGGGTTGATACACATCAAATAGCTGCAAGAAATTCCAATTCCAGAAATCAATTGCAATATCATTTCAAAGGTAGCAATAGATGTCGACATTTATCACGAGTACAAAAGAAATAATCATAGATAATGTTTGCTAACCATCGTTATGCGACAAAGATGTTCCTATCATGGTGTAGAGTGGCACACAACTAAAATGAAGCACAAAATGCCACTCACCTGATTCCTGTAGATAATGTAACCAATGCAGAAGAAGATCAATATAAATGGCAGTATCATTGGAGCTAAAAGGAAGTAAGTGAGGCCAAGGAGCACAAATAATAGAATCCTTGGTATTTCACTGTGGTATGGGATTGATGGTATGTCAAACTCATCCTTGCTCCTGCTAAAATGCCTTGTTACGAGATCACCGATAAGAGGGATCGTACGATTGAGTGCCCAAGATAAGCTAGTCCATGATGTTACCACATAAGCGATGAAAAATGAAGCCTAAAAACAAGATAATGGCTTAGCAAACTTTGATGTCAATTTGACAAAGCAAAATGAAAAATGAAGCCTAAAAACAAGAAAATTAACAAAGCAAATTTATGACTAGCCCCATTGTTGTGCCTAGCTATTTGTATAAAACATACCAAGCAAGCACTCAAGTACAACAAGCTGTACAAGAAAGTAAACAACAATAGGGGGGGCAAATACTAAAACTTGTTGTAGGAAAGATTTTGGTTTAGCAAACATTAATATATACTTAGTGAAACACAACTGATTAGCGTATCAAAATTTCAATCCTAATTGGTGACATTCACTTGTTGATACTAACATGAACCACCCTATACCAACACAGTCCACCCTATATATATCCTAGATATCTGGAACTTTTACTAACTGAAATTTAATGTCCAACCATAATAATTGTTTCTTGCTTCTTTTGCCATTATTGGAACTACATTTATACATTCAGTATTTTGGTTTTAGTTCTGATTAACATAAAAATCAGTTTCCAAAATTTATCTCCAGAATGCAAGCTTCATAGTTTAATCTATTCACACTCACATCAGTTATCATGATATTATCAAATAGCATATACCAACAAGGGTTTATCTTAGGTGATAAGTTCAAGTATTAATGCAAAAAAGAAACTTATAATTAATTGTTAACACTTGGTATAAATCTACAATTACAAAAATAACAAAAACAAAAACAATTTGTTGTGCTCTATATGGCTCTAACACTAGAATCTAATATTATTGTATATGTCCTTTATCACATTGTTAAAAGTAACTACATATTTTTATCTCCAAAACACCCACATAATTGTTTAAGAACTCTATCTTAAACTTTTCTACACCACTAGTTATCTCACTAAATAAATAGCAGTATAGCATCTGTAGTTGACCTTCCTGTCATAAAAACCAAATCAATTTTCAGAAATGGTTGTTCCAACCCCTTGTTTTTCTTTCAGAAACTTTTCCAAATTTTGGTCGAGATTAACTTGAAATTCTAGAAATTTACTCAAACATTTATGTTTCCAAGACAACTGTATTGCTTTTACCTGTGCAGGAACAGCAACAGCTAGTCTTAAAGGAATAGTTTTTGGATCAAATAATAACTGTATTTGGCTTGTAACTGATCCAGTGAGCACATTTGCGAAAAAGAGGAACCACGTTGTGAACAAAAGCATTTTATTGCATGCACTTATCTCAATCTCACTTAGGGCTATATATCCTTGCATTGCAGAGAATAGCTTCATGATAGGCGGTATAAGAGCTGCCACCAAGTGAAGGATGAGGCTAGGCAGATAACCTGTTACAATCTGACTGACGACAGTTCTGCAAGTATACGATTTCCACGTGTATTATTATTCAGAAAAATAAGTAGAGTTTCAACCGATAACATGACTCAATCAACAATAAAGCAGCAGCAAACAGTTGGTTAGTACACCCTTTCAGCACCCTTTCAGTTTAATCATATGGCATACCCATCTAAAAGGTGTTAATATGCTTATTGGGAGAAATAAGCTTCATATGGGTATTTTAAATAGCTACCCATTGATTAACAATCATTCGGCAGTGACATAAGAAAAGATAGAACGACAAAGGATTTAGAGAAATTTGAACACTAAATAACACAGGATAAAAAACTAGCCTATAACCCCAGCTCAGTTGGACAATGGTGATCAAAGTCAACATGGAAACCAGAAATTGATTGCAAGTTTAATGAGGAAATTTGCAAAAACAAAATCTTATGCAAGAAAGATATTTTACCTTAACAATGCATATCTATCATATGGGCCAAAACATTTATAAACAAACAGTTACAGGAACCCAAATTCCTCAGATTTACATCATGTCTGACAATCTAAGGTTTACATAGTTTGTGTCGCCTACAACATATGCACAATTAGCTGCAGCTTTATCATTTCTGACAGTCCAGACCAGACTGCAGATAAGCTACCGGAGTGTCTCACAAGATTAAAAGAAGCCAGACTTAAACAAGAAGTTCAAGATTGAATAACACCAATAATATAGTCAAGTGATTCCTTGTCCCTCCGATATCTTTTAATGGGATAAGGTATCTTTCAGTTGTATCGGCTTCAGTCAAAAGAAAATCGTAACTAGTGGCTTTGGAGACTAACGTGGATAGGTTCCTTTTCAGGCATACCATCAGAAGCTTGTGAGACAGAGAATAAGTCATCTTGGTTTCAATATTATCATAGAAGCTTGTGGTAGTAAGAAATCATGACAAACATTGGCAGGAGCAGAATGATCTCATGCAAACTTGAATCCACATGACACTAGTTAATTAGGACCAATCCCATAAGTAATTCATGTGCTTGTAATCTGGGTATTATATCATTTCAGCATAATTTAAGGGAACTTTCACGAACCATTGTAAGCACCAGTCCTAGAGGCACAGGATGTTACAGGAGATAGCTTGTGGGCATGGACAAAATTATCAAGACAGATTTGGTCAGCATGTCAGTGATTAGGGGGGTGGGGATTAGGGGAGTATAGAAGCTAGAATGGATATAGATACAGCATTAAGTTTCCTCGCTGGAGGGTAGAACATATGCAAACACAGAAATTCAATAATACTTTTAAAAAACACAAGAATAGTAAAAGAATGAGCAACTAGAACTACCTACATTTTCAGTATTTTCCCCAAAAAAGGAAACAAAGCCTCCAATTGCTCCAAGTAAGTTAAACTTTGAACAATGCCAACAACTAAAAGGAACAAAATTATTAATAGAACAGATGCTGCAAGGATGATCAACTTCGAAATCCATCTTTGCATGAATGATGTAGAGAAAAAGGGCCAATACACATCGTGAGGCTCAGGAGCTTGTTCTGTTACCCATTCAGTCGGATTGACAGATTGTTGAATGTGAAGAGCCTTAGCTGCACCATAACGAGTTTTGAAGGAAACAAAGGCAGCAGGGACTTCCTATTTTTTTATTTTCATAATGATCAAGTTAAGAACCGCATGAAGCAAGAAAAGAAGCTACAATCAAAATACTTGACAGAAGACATAGGTGAATCAAGTCTCCATTTATGTTAGCTCATATAAGAATAAGACCAGAAAGACAATATTTCAAAGTAAGAAAATGGTAAAAATGACTTTAGTGAAGCATTTCATGAATGTCAGCTAAATCAATAAGCCCTTGTCAAAAGGATGCATACAAAAAAAGCTTCACCCCAAAAGATTTTCAACTAGATGATAGCAAATATTTTGCATGGATTATCACATAAAGAAGAATCCTGGTTCAGTTAGAAGCAACTTATACAGAACATGCTTAGTGGTGCTGTCAGCACAACTGCATTGCTGGACTGAAGAATAATCTTAATTTTTTGTTGGGTAAAAGAAAAAAAGCCGCTCACCATCCTATCCATAATACCAGTGCAATAGAGCGTCAAAACTGGCACCAGTATGGCATTTAAAACCTTGCGAACATCTCCAACATAGAGTTCGATCCCAAATTTTATTATATCAATGCTTAGTTTAAGATATTTATTTTCTTAATCCTGCTAGATTTTCAAAAAGATAGGTTATAACTATCTGAAACAAAAATATTTTGTCCTTCAAGCTGACTTTAGCTATCTGAAACACATGCATCTAATCAACCAGCAAGAATGAGATGTTCTATCCTTGAAGAAAACTGTAGTGTTTATTAGAATCCTATTGGCTAATGTATGCAGTAAAACTTGCTCGATTAGTGTAAACTCTATGAAATGAAACTAAAATATCCTAAGAATACTGGAGGAAAAGCATTATTCAACTTCACCCAAATAGAAAGATAATCATGCAATGGAAATTGTAGCAACACAGTTTTAGCTGATTATACAAAAACTTGGACCTTGCTGGAAAAGATGTGATTAATCTTCATATGGGATCACTGAAATTCAGGAAAAAGTGATGTACCTCTCCCTGTGAATATGATTGCACTAATCTGACATTCTGTTCTATATCTTCCAATTTCTTCGAATAATTACGCACAAGATCAACATGTTTTCCAAACAGTCCAAAGAAGCCACTATGATTTTGATTCCGTGAGGAACCGGCAGTTGATTTCAGGTGGGTGAGTTTCCTATAGATATTCTCAGCATCAGTCTGCACAAAAATTTGAACGTCATACTCAAATGGGAATAGTAAAGCTAAAGACAAGCAAATGGAACAAAAGACATGCAGATCACAATCAAAACTAGATGCATAAGGAGAGCCTAACATGCATCCAAAGTTCCAAACAATCAGTAGAACAGTGAGTTAGCAGTCTTAGGTCATCAAGCATATTCTTGCTCAAAACAAAGCCAAATGAATGAGCTTCAGCATTTATCAGAATATCATAACACTACTAATGTGCATGCTGGAAACATGAATGGAAAAGGAGAGGTGGATGAAAGAGGAGACACCATTGTGAATGGGACTTTACTCCCACATTGGGAGTGTCAAGGCAATATAGTTGGCTTATAATGTTCCACATGCAGTGATATTGTGAACATATGTATGGGGAGAGATTCTCTCTCACGCGTGGGTGCACAGGAGTACAAATTTAGGGCTTAGATTGCACTGAACTAAGTTGACTTATGTGTGAGCACGATTCTCCAATTTTTCCCTCTCTATCGTGCATCTTTCACTCAACATACTACTCGTGAGAGGATTTGGGTACCATCTCAATTTGCCGCGACCACCATTGCTTAGTGGGGATTGTGATTTTGCCGTTGTATCTTAGGAAACAAACGACTCACGAAAACCTTGAAGCACCGCCAGAGGTGGGGCAAATCTGTTTTAAAGAATTTGTGTTGAACACATATCTCAGCTTCTCTGTTTTTGATCACTCGGAAACTCAGTCGGACTCGAGATTGCTTCCCAAGTACTCAACAACGCTCTCTTGACTCGACGCACAAGCAGGGGCGACCCACTCGACCAACTCAATAGTCGGGCAACAGGTCCACTTGGTGTCACTCGGGGAACTCGACAGGAGTGCTTGAGCATTCAGTGCACTAGGGCGACCTAGCACTCGGACGACAACGGTAGTCGACCGAAGTTCTCTCCTGACTAGGCTCAGTAGTCGGACAACCAATCTACTCGGCTGACTCAGCATTCAAGCTACTCTACACTTGGAGTACTCGGCAACTCGACACTTGGAGTATTTGGCCAATTTGACACTCAAGGTACTCAACCGACTTTAAGGCTGATTCGCTGTACTCGTGCACGGACAACCTAACAACTCGAGACCTTCAAGGCCAACAGCTTGAGATTATCAACTCAAACCGGTCAACAGATAAGTCTAATTTGATTTGTAATTTCAATTCAATAAATTCCCTTCTATCTCCGACAACAAGATTATATAATTTCTCAAAGTTCTAGCGCTATTTAGTAGCAGAAAATAGGTAGTCAGGGCCGTCAAAAAATATCATATGCTGACATCATAAGCTAACACTTACAACAGCAGGGCGATGAAAGCCTAAGCTAGGTTTGTCAATAATCTAAACCTAAAGGCGGGCAAGTACACTCAAATTTTCCATTTAGAAACGTTCACATAACCTAGCCAACTGAAATTTCTTATGTGCATGTATAGCCAAGAATACTATGGGACAACTTAGCTAACTATATGCTAATTTGCAATGCTGATTTTTAATATATTCTCACTTAACAACAAGCAAGGTACTAGAACATGTACCTACATATAAAAGCTTAATTATGTGCTAAGGTACATACATCACAAATGTGTAAGAAGATGCCACACGGTGAGTTCAACAGACTCACTTAAAAATTGTTAGAGATATTAGATTAATATTTAGTCCCACATTAGTAGTCCTTGATTTAGAACTTTGTTGTGAGTTGTAACTTTATATATACCTATGTAATAATTATCTCATTAATGATGCAATACAACATTCACTTTTCCTTAAATTCCACATGGTATCCAAGTCAACCCTTTTCTAAGATTTCTTTCACAATAAGGAAGAGGCCATTGATTTTGACAACCACCTCCCAATCCTCATATAGCATTTCTATTCTCTAGCCACTAAATCACAAAAATCTCTCTACTCCAGCGAAGACTACGAGCCACACCCCTCTCCTTTTCACTCGATCTCACTTCCTTTCCCCTAGGTACATCCCAGTAGTGGAATTGGTTCCTGTCCTCCCCAACAAGGTATTCTGGTGGCTACTACTTTCATTATTTCCACAGAACTGCAAGCTTCCTCCCTCCTAGCTTCCCTCCCCAACAAACTTCTCTTTTGAGGATTTTAACATTGAGATCTAAGTTCCTTCGAAGGCACATTTTCAACATCTTGTCATATCCAACCAAGTGAACATACATAAAACAACAGTCTTCTCTGCTTCTCTCCAACTAGACCTCATGCATCCTCATGACCTACAACATCAAAGGTGTCTTGGCGACCTACTTGACTGTGAGTTGAGGTTTTTTTACCCTTTCTCCTTTTACTTCCACGGGCAATTTAGCCTCCTTTCTTCCTCCCCATTTTGTAGATTCAACTTGTCCTTTTCACCAGCCTCCAGTGTTCCCTATATGTTTTCCTCTATTCCTTCTGTTTGATCATAACCAGTGAGCAACAAGCACTCCATACTCTTCCTCATCTTCCCACAAAACACATACCTCTTCCTCAATGTCAAGACCCCTCTTCTGATCTGCCCTCTTCTTTCTCATTTATTTATGTGTTGTGTATATAAGCAGCCAAAATCCAATGGGGACCTGAACAGAGAAGTATCATGCTCTCATTTTCTACTTCTAGCAAAGGGTCATCTATGCTATCCATCTGTCCTCCAAGACTTTTGAGTGCTTTGTTTTTTGGGTTTTCCATCAGTTTATTCCGTGTAGTTGAATGGGTCACTTCAAGCAGAAGCTATTCAAGAGACTTGTTCTTGAGATTTTCTTCTTGTTTCACTTTACCCTCTCTTTGTCGATGTGTTGGCCGGTCTAAGATTGAAGGATATGAGTCCGAAGTGATCATTGAACATGTGCTCCTGTAAGTTTTGTTTAACCTTCTTGCAAATATTATATTTTGTTTCATTATGGTCATGACCTAGTCTTTTTTCTAGTTAATCTAACATGTTGGATTAGATGAAAATATAGTTATTTAGCCTAGTAGCTTATGTAATACTTATCTCAATCATGATGTAATACAATATTTTCCCCCAAATTCTACAAAAATATCAAATTTTGTAACTTCTCTAACTATTGAGTGAACATGATCAATAACTATTTTATATATTTGCAGTGGACTAGTTCTATATAATATAACAAAAACAATGGTCAATTTTCCAGAATTACAAACTACTGAAACATTGAACAATTTTCATTCATCATGGTATAATTCTGTTGCATAATTTTCTTTTCCTTACTATGAGACCTTGAAGCTTGCTCGTTCGGCAAACCACAATACTAGACAAGTAATCTGATGGATGATACTCCGTAAAAAATGCCTGAATAGTGTCATTTATAGAATTCCCAGAATGTAAAGGGACATCACGAACAAGAATGGTAAAATGATGTGGTTGTGGTTTTGAAGAACTGAAGTATGCAATTCTCTTCTCAGATATATATTTATACTCCTGCAAAAGACAACAAAGTACCACCCATGAGTATCTAAATCAGGGTTACTCTTCACCAAGTAGTAGATATATAAATATTACACAACCTACCCAACCAAAGTTCTATCCTGCAATCCTTCAAGCGAGATATATATGTATATATATATATATAGAGAGAGAGAGAGAGCAGAATCACAAGGGAAAACAACTTCAACAAATAGACAGGGTATAGCATGTAAAAGAATTCAGCACAAGCAACACTTACAGCATACAGAAGGTAACATATAACACCTGTTATTATGTATGCTGCAGAAAAATGACACCATAACCTGCCAATAAATTCTTAACTTCAACAAACATGTCCTCACCAAAGAATGAGAAAAAATAGATAATCCTTCATATTTAAAGACCCAGAAAGAGACAGACAAATTAATAACCATGAAGAATCTGCCAAGGAATTCTTAAGTTCTGAATGGCAATCCAGTTTCCACAAGCATCAAGAACAAAACTACTGATTTGGCCAGTTAAAATTGTCACTTAAAAGGGTACTATAATCCAAGATTTGCCTGAATTTAAAATAGAATCATAAGACAGAGCCACTCTCATTTACTATTTAATTTCCACATTAGCTGAGAGGGCCAAAACGTTGACACATTATACACCCTGTAGAGACAAGCAACATGCTCCAATCAAAGTAAGTGCACAAAACACTGTAACATACATTATATTATAAAATTGATCATTCAAAAGGGGTTTCTTGGACAACATTTGAAAACATCAACAAATGTGATCACACCCAGCTACTTTACCCCCCTTAACTATTAAGATTTGCAGAACAATGGAAGATTCATATAGCCCTAGGTATCCCACCCCATGCTTGCAAAAGACTCACGCTTGTCCACCAAGGTGTTTTGTGGGTCTTGGCTATGCTCTGCTCGCTAGTCAGTGGGTAGAATCAAATGTTTCAACTGGGTCAACCGGCATGAAACAATATTTCAAGTCGTTCTAAACAATGATGCTCATAAAAATTCAATCACAATGAGAATGAGAGGCAGACAGTGAGGTAGGTAGGACACACACTAAAAGTGCTTTCCTATGTCTTTATCTTGGATGCTTAAACTCAATGCACACATACCAAGTCAGACATTAGCATTTATATTGCCCATGTGTAACATGTTTCAAAGAATGAGGAGTCACATACCTACAACCATACCTATATGAGATATTTGACATCAAATTCTATATATGAAATTTATTCTTTGAATTTAATTCAAGCTGTGTGAGGTCAAATACTTAGCAAGTTTTTCAGTTTGTCAACCAAGATTTTGCACAAAGAACCTTGGTTCTAGGTTCCTAGCAAATCAATAATCAACTAGATATTATTAGCATCAGTAACCATAGTGTATCCAGACCATATTGTAAACAATCCATCAAGGTAGAAGATCTCAGTAGATTCCCTAACTCTCTGATCCTACCAACTTTATACCCCAACAATATATGAGGGAACGTCATTACAGTATAACAAGGCAAGGATGCTACGAATTTACAGGAAATAGATAGACTAGCTTCTGTGAACGCATCAGAATTGAAATAAGCTGGCAAGTTCATTTACAAATCCAAAGACAAAAAAATCTTCCAAGTCATGCCAGCTCCAGAATTTTATGACCGATTGTTTGAGATCATTATATTAATTAGTTAACAACTTGCCTAGGAGCTAAGATATTATAAGACCCTCATATCTAAAGTTTAAATTTGAACATTCTTGTCAAGTTTGGACGTGATACTGGACTATTATAGACCTCCCTCACGGTCTGACTTGACTTATTTGAACATGTACTTCCGTAATTACTGGCACTAGCAAGCTCAAGCCCTCTTGTTCTGGATCACGTTAGTTGGATGACCGCATATCACAAGAGATTAATTAAGACTTCAGATACTCAGAAGCATATAAGTGTTTCCTCAAAAAAAAGTAAACTAATAATTTGTGTGCAAGATATACAGCAAGAGAAAAGCACAATAAAAATGTTAATGTAAATATGCGTTACCAATTAGAGCCATCTTTTACATTTGAGATAGTGAACAGATCAAGAGATTTGTTGGGAAGATCAGAAAAGTCGATATCCCGAAGGTGATCACCCAAGTAATTAACGGGAAGGAGAACAAATACTCCTATGATTGCAGCAAGAGAAAAAACCTTCAAGCTGCAGAAATTTAAAATCCATAATCAAAACGTACATTTTAAGGGTTAGTCAAAGTGATCCGTGCCAAAATAAGATTTTGAGGCAATACGAGGAGAGATTAATAAGAAAAAATGGAACCTGAAAACGAATATTCGATCAAAGACGACTCCATCGAGGCCGCACGAATTGTAAAGGTCTTCCTCGGTGGGTCGCCATGCCCTACGAACCCAACCGGCGGAAGGTAGTAAGGTTTCAATGCTAAACCGTCCGCGCGCTTGTGCACGACCCTCGGCGACCAGTCGAGGGGCGTATATTTTGATGTTGCACGGCTGCTTCCGGAGCACGGAGTACAGGGCGAAGAAGAGGACGCTGATTCCGAGATTGATCCCCACCGACGTCAGAAGAGCCGAGACGATCATCTCAAATCCTCAGTAGCAGATCTCGATCCCTCTCCCTTTCGTTCGACTCTCATCACAAGGCACGACGTCGAGGCTCGGCGAGGTCGGAGAGGATTGCGGAAGGAGAGATCAGAGAAGAAGAGAAGCCTTTGCTAAGAAGTAAGAACTAACCAGAAGCATTATATAAACTATGCGACGACGACGATGACGTGGCGAACAGATTAATACGCGAGTAGGCTCAATTTGTTGACGTGGCCATTTATGACGCGATTAAGCAAGCGGCATCGGCAATTACGTGGGTCCCGCCGTTGACCGGCTAATAGTTATGAATTTATAGATAGGGAAATTTTTTTAAATCGCTCTTAACATTTTCGTACTTTTCAAAATGCCCACTCAAAGTTTTAGAATCGACAAAATACGGAAAGATCTAAACCCGTAACGGCTACTTATTATTTTTTTCTTCCCTTTTTAAATAAAAATCAACGGCCGTCTCCCTCCGCCTCCACCTCCTTCAGCGGAAGAGCCCGCTGATCCGATTGCTTGCTCACCTCCCTCGATCATGGAAGCCGGCGATGCTTTCTCCCACGACGAGGCGGCGATGGAGCCCTTCGTCGAGTCGTCTGCGTCCACCGTCATCGGCAGCGGCAGAAAGGTTAGTATTGGATCCCAGCAAATCTAATTGAATTTTGATCATGATCTGCTTTTACAATCAGCCAACGGAGTTGAATCACCGAGTTGTTCTCATTTTCTTCTTGATTTCTTGGTCTTTTCTCTTCTCATGGCGGATCTTTAGGATTTTTTATTGCAGATTCTGGCGTTGCCATTGCCGACCTACCGCCATTACCGAAACCTAGTTGTTTAATAACCTTTGTTAGACACGGCATCTGGATGTATTGGTGATTACGCCAGCATGTCAGTATTGGATCTAGTGTTTTAGTGTTGTTGTTAGAGCTAGTCTACTGCCATTGAATGTCATCAGAATCATTTGTGAGTTTTGCCAGTCTTTCAGAACTTGGAGTGAAACTGTACTAATCTCAGCACTCTTGCATCAATGGAGTTCCATCGGACCATTGCGCAACTAGGGCAATGCAGTATTCCATATGCTCAGGGTCATGCTTACAGCAGATTCAAAAATCTACTTACAGGCGGACTATGTCCTCCTCCTAAGTGCAAGTTGTTGTTTTTCTGGTTGAAAATATAGTGCCAGCCCTCAAAACCTGTTGATGGAAATATAAATTTTGGTTTAATTTAACATCTTCCCGGCATGTTTTACTTGCCAGTTATTCTTTTAAACGAAAAGAATGAAGATACTTGGTGAGTTCCGAGTCTCCAACCAAATCTATCGATTGTGTAGTGGGACTTCTAGGCTTGTCCCGATAGTCTAGCAATCGGTAATTGCCGAAGTCGTATTATCTATGATTTTTTGTAAAGGCATAGCCATAGAGGCTAAGCTAACTCGGATTTCCTTACAGTTAATTGACTCTCCATCCATCATGGGGAATGCTATGGAATTATACAATACCCTTCTACATGTAAGAGGATATATTTGTGACTGTTGTTTAAAAGTCTGCACTTAATAAAGTTTAGTTTGCATCTGTACTCTCTGAAATTAAGATTTTGAATATTGATTGAATTGTAATTATGGCAATTTAGTTTAACTGTGGCGAATGATTGTTTTTGTCTGAAATTTCTTTCTGAGATTTAGGATGATGTACTAGGACTCTTCTAATAGGTTTGTTCTTCAACTTATAATCCATGTACAAGTTTTGTTGTAAAATCATATTTCAGCAGAACGGTTTATTTTCTTTGGATATCCTCCCAGTCTAGGCAAGTTTTTGGTGAAGCACAAGAAGTTCAAGAAGCAAAGAAAAATAGTCTTTCACTAGAAGAAAAGAGAATGTTGGGAACAATGGAGAATGAGGATGTTGAAAGGAAGTTATTTAATAAAAATGAACCAGTTGTCACTGAAATACCCAGTCTAGATAAATTTCTGGTAAAACATGTCTCAAAACTTGAAAGACAAATCGAAGAAGCAAAGAGAAATAATGCTGTGCTACAGGATCAGAGAACATTAGGCACAATGGTGAATGAAGATGTTGAGGAGTTATCTGAAATAGATGAAGATGGGAAGAGTATGGAATTAAATCTGGATTTTAAAATCCAAAATGAAAACATGAAAGCTAAATCTACTAGTGTTGCACTGTCGTGTGGCAGCATCCCGACTCAAGGAGGAGATGAATGCAACAAAGAGAACAAAGATCAGATTCCTGTCAACTGTATACATAAAACAGATAAATGCCTGTTTCGAGTTAAATGAGCTAAAATGGGATTGAACATCACCATTTCAGTCAGTTTAGATCAGATCTTGGTAAAGCATGTGTCTAGACTTGAGAAGGAGAAACAGACACTGAAAGTAACTGAAGTTGTAAGAACAGGAAACAAAATCAAACAGCAGGCTGAACAACTAGGAAACTTAGATGAAATCCTAGCAAAACATCGATCAAAGCTGGAGAAAATCAAGCTGTCTGCAACCCACAAGAGTCAGCAGACCATGTCATGCGTGAAACTAGCAGAGAAGTTAGGGAGGAGTTGGAAGCAGCATGGGGTGGCTTGAGTTAGGGGAATTCCCTGCGACCCCATTTATCGAGGATTGAATGATAAAAGGTACATTTAACTTTTCAGGATATACAAGAGCCTATTACCTGTCAAATTACGTTCTTTGCTTGTAGGCTTCTTGGAGGAGGCTGAGGAAGAAGAACGTATGCTAGAAATGGAGCAATGAGGGAACACATCTCGCATGCTGCTTCCCTCTACATTCTTTTCTGGAGTATCTTTTGGTAAATTCTGTTACTTTAGGTTGAAGCCCATCAATTCTTCTGATGCTTTATCTTGTACTTTTACTACGTTCTGATAAACAATAGTGCAATCAATTATCATTTTTAGGTATCTCATTCTGAACAACAATAGTGCAAACCTTTCTATGTACATTACGATACAGAGTGATTGGTGTGACATAGCTCAAATGAGGTGTAACCCCTGATAGACTTTTAGAATGTATGGTAAAAAAACAAATCTAAACACACGTTGAAGTGGGGAAAATGTGTTTCAGTATAGAGCATCTCTTGATGAATTAGGTATATACACTTAATAACACAGCACTTCTTCATGGATTTGTCTCTACTCTTCAAAAGAATTTGATAGTTAAGCGTACTCATCTTCCAGTAAGATTCTATCATAGGATTAAAATCATGAGACCAATTATATGGAATGTCAAACTAAGCTAACACTAACTTAATGTTCTTAAGCATCTAACGCATTATAATTTAGTATCAGAGGCAGAGATATATACCTTCATTACAAATTTAATAACAAAATTACATCTCTAGTTTATTCCCACCAATATGAAATCCTAGAAGATCGAACTACATTGAATTTATTGTACACAATCTTATCCTACATTGCAAGAAGTTGTTTTCATTAATCGAACCCGTAAGCACCAAATCACATGGTAATAATTTTACCGTTGTGTCAAGGCTCCCCTTCCATCTCAAGCAAAAGTTTTTTTGCCCAATAATTTTTTCATAACAATTTCTTCAATATAGAAACAAATTTTCAAATTTCAAATGATGAAGTTCCACAAGTCAAAATTCTTTTCATATTTTTTGTCCAAGTAGTCAAACCCTAAAGGTGCCTTCAGTCTAGTCCCTCGATGCAAAATCCATGTGAAGAGCAGTCAAATTTGCCTCTTTAAATCTTGAATGGTCACTAGCAACGGTTGAAATTAAACAAAGTCAAATCCAATGGTTAAACCAAGAGTCTTGATATGAATTGGGTGAAGGATCCCTTCATTCTAGTTTTGTTCATCTTCCATTGGCAAAATAAAAACATGTAGTAACATATAGAAGGCCTTGCATTATATCACTTCACAAAAATGTTTACTTTCATTTACAGAATCCTATCTTAAACATGTCAAAGATAGTAGAATCAATATTACAGGATGATCCCAAAAAAATTTAAACAAAAATCGAGATTTACATTTAGATCACTTTTGTTGAAGTGCACAAGATTTGCACGTGCTTGAAACTTGATACAAAGTACACAAAATACACACATCAGTTCTTTTTAAGTAGAGCATCAACTAACAAAACAATGTACATGAAACAGGTCCAACAAAACAAATTGTACAACTTGTAGTAATAGAAAATGTGTCCTGAACATAAACATCCAAAGCAGTGATAAGAGGTCTTACCCGATCACAAAAGGGGACTAAATATTTATATGAAAGTTATAAACTCTGCATGTTTCTATTCCATGTAGAGATCATTCAACACCAAACTATAGAATTCAACTGCTTAGGCAATTCCATGTAGATATATCAAAGACTATCCATAAATTGTATTTTGTAACTACCTCAGAATAACCAAATGCTACATAAGATTTAATTTTCTAGGACCTGAACAATAAAGATACATATAGTAGCTATCTATTTAGAAAATGTCAAACATTAATATGCAACATTAACCTTTCTATTTTATTTGAGTTCTTCAACTTCCTTATTTCTTATAGGTGAATACTTTATGGACCATAGAATATCCTATTTTAGTGCATATTCGCACCAAACACATAATTATACTATTACGCAGCAAGGCAACTATACATATATAAGTGCATATTTGACCATATAAACTAGTAAAACAATGGATCAAATCCCCTTTTGGATGATCCTGTGAGTAGATTACAGTGCACTTGAAACTTTAGCAAACACAGCATATACGACCCGTGCAGACTTTGGCAGTTTTTTCTCAATGATTTGCTCCTTTTTTTTTATGAGCTCAGTAGGATAGAAAAGGCTACTTAATAATGAGGAATGGCAAAAGATACAGAAAGAATGAGATAGCAACTAAACTTTGACAGTATAAGACAATACAATTGAATGAGAAATGAATATAATCTGTTAACATTGGATTATTGATATTCACATTACCTTAATTTATTTTAATTGTCCGCTGCAGATATACTCCATATCCAACTAGTCAATATGTGCTTAGCCTGCATTCTGCTACTGCTTACCTAAGAGGCTGCCTGAAGGAATTTGATCTACAAATACTCATAGAAACATTAATACTTGATCTCTTGGAAAACATTATCTTTCAAATCCACAATGTTGTTTAGATCTAGCCTTCATTAAACATCTGTAGTGTCATGTTAACGTAGTAACGATGCTCATGAAGTATTTACTATGATCTTCATTTAATTTAATGCAGAGTTTGCTAAAAGGGCTTGCTATATATATCTTTATTATCTCCTCTATTTTCAAGATTAACTCATGGAACTATTTTGTAGGCATCTTTTAACAGCTTCATATCTGGAACTATGTAATTGAAATGAATTACTTGGACAGTGACTAAATATTTGGCCACGGCAAGGAGTTATCAGAACATTGTTAAAGTGTAAAGGTAAAACAGTGGAACCATGTTTCTAGAAGAATAGGACTGCAGTGAATAGCCTGACTTCATTATTTTAGAACAGAATGCCTCGGTATAGTTTCAAAAATGAAACAACAGATGGAAACTAATATATCATTTACAAGCATAGCTCATTCTCAGAAATGACTATGAACTTAAAATTCCTTTCGAAATTGAAATTTTTACAGCCTAATTTGACAAGGATGTAAGATCCATCACAAGAAATCGGCAGATTTAGAATGATCAAACCTATGAAGGCGAAGGTGTATGCCATTATCCTTTATTCCATATTCCATGAAGTTTGGTGTATAAATTCAGACGCCTTGAATTTCTCTTTTTCATTCTTGGAAATATAATAGACGCATATTATTATTGCCCCACAAAGTTTAAAGAGGAATCGGATCCTCAAATTGTGTTCTCCAGGAATCACCATGAAAATGTAACTAAGACCATACACAGGTCAGATTTCAATCTTCTGAAAAATGAAAGCAGATTTTCTCAAGCTGTAGGGGGGGTCGATCACCTCCAAGTAAATCAGAATTCATTTCCATTGCTAATCGGAAATCATGTGAGGAAGCATAATAGCACCCGTTTGATGTTTGTGCTTGATCCAATTGCCACAAACCTTTCATGTTATGCGAAATACTTCCATGTGCACGATATATCTTATTCAAACTACGCCTAGCCCTAGCAAGGTTCATGCAAGGTCTGATCAACCTTCTCAGGAATGCATCCATCCCATGATTTAATGCATTGGCACAATCAACTGACAGCCCAAGGCCTCCAACCTCCAACTTCCTCTCCAACCAAACCCGCAAGGCCCTCGAATCTGGTAGTTCAGAAGTATGATGACAGCTGTCGAGTACATTCGACTGCACACCTCGAAAGCTCGACGAGAAGCCACCGGAAAAAGATTTACAAGAACGATCACCAGCAGTTGCTGGAATGCCTAGCGGAGGCCTCAGAGGACTTCTACTCTGAACACTCGGGCTACATCGATATTGATCAACCTCTTCCCCATCCTCCACAGATGTTAGTGCTTTGCTGCCAATAGATATCAACTCTAGGGCACTTTGCTGCTCTCTTGACCTCTGTAAATCACAAGAATTAGTGACTTCTTGAACATGTCCTGGAGGAATTTTTCCATAAGGCCCGAGTAGGCTAGATCGCTCCGCTAATCTTCGATCCCTACTGTTTATGGATCTTCCCCTTCGAGGTGATGGAGGAACGGTTTCACCAATGCTGGAAATTTTCGATGTCCGCGAATTTCCTGTGAGTGTCTCTCTGCTAGGCGGAGCAAGTGCAAGACAAACATTGCTGAGGATGGATCTGATGAACAAATTATGGAGGGCAATATTTTCCTTCCCGATAATACTATAACACAATTTCTCAAACTCCAACTTGCTGAGTCTCAAGTTGAGTAATCTCCTGAGGTTGTAGAAGTACTTCTCAGCTCGTTGGCGCCCGAGCTTCCTAAACAGCTGAGATTTCAGCTCAGCGGTATCGATTCGGGAGAACTGCTTGCAAGTTGCCATTTTGACCTCTTAAACGCTAAGCAAAAACGCAAGCACAACTCGAATCTTGATGGGGGAAGATCAAAGCTGCACAGAATGTAGTAGATAGATTATGAAATGGGGGGAAAACGCAATACCAAAGCGCGCTAGAATCGAAATTGAGATTAATAAAGAGCAGCGACGATCAAGGAGAAGAGCGATCGATTTCGAATTGAGTAAGCGGCTTCAAAAACCCTAGAGTAGACTAATCCAAATCACTCAAGATTTCGAAGATGGAGCTCGGGTTGCTCAAGAACCCTACCGGCAACAAGAACGGACGAAAGCAATCAAAAAAAGAGAAAGCAACAGCAAATCGAAGTGCGACTGAGAGGATTAAGCGAATGGGAGTAGAAAAATCCAACCTTGAAGACGGAGATCTTGTGGATTTCGCACTCGATCGCTGAAATTGGGGTAAAAAGTTGCAGAATTTGGCCCCCTTTTCTTTAGTATGATGTATAGTCAGTTTTTCAGAAAGTTACCTGACTATTTCAAAAATGTTAAAACCCTCCTTGCTTATTTAGATTATACAAATTCAATCACACTTGAATATGATTTCAAAATTTATTTTTAAAGGTACAATGTTTTCAAATTAAAAGTTTTATGATATATCATTAAGATTTTAATTAACAATATTACATGACTTAAAAACTTTAATCAAATAAATAAGAAAATTAAAATGCAAAGTAAAACGATAATGACACATTTTGGGTACAAATTTTGTATATTTTACAATGACAAATATCATGTTCATAATTTTAAATAGGTCAAATTTATTTGCTCTATCAATAAAATGATTTAACCACATTTAAAAATAACAATTTACTCATTATATAACTATTATATATTAACAAAGCTAATAATACAGAATAATCAAACTTCTAGAAGTATAAATAAAGACAAAAAGAATTGGAATAATTAACATTTAGAAAATGAAATATCTTATTGATCACACTGATCTAGGAAAAACAAATTGGAGATGACATTTCTTTCTAGGTACAAAAGAGAAAGAGTCCTCCTGTCTTTTTAAGTTTGCATGTTTAATCCTCAGCATCATAGTCAGCTTGAAACAACATGGATTGCTTCCTCTGCACAAAATCAAGTAGCAAGCAATAAGTTGGTTATCATAAATGTATAATCTTTATAAAAAATTAACAACAATTCTACATCATGCATGAAACTTGTAATTAAGAAGCTTTCTCCCATGGTTATAAAAATCAAACTGAAACCGACCCGGGAAAACTGGAAGTTGAACCAATGGATCAATCGCGAAGTGACCAAACTAACTGGATGAGCCAACCTCTAATTAAGCATCCCAATTGGTATCTAATGTTAGAATAGATTTGATTTTTTCCATGTTATTAGTTCTTGTTAAGTAAAAATTGTAAGAAGACATCCTTACTCATCTAATATTAGACTAGATAAATGAGTGTTTTGAGAATTTTTGGAAGACAATAAACCACCATGAGTTCTCTTATATTGGTGCAAATTGTCTGATTCAACCGCAAATGGATAACTGGAACAATTTGGCATTTGAGTCCGACTTTTCTAGTTGAACCAGCTTGTCTAGTCTAGTAGCTATATTGTCTCTAATGAAAAAGTATTATTATTCAAATTAGTTGCTATTCACATATTATAACTTAACTCTAATAAGTATGAATTACCTGAGCAGACATTTTTCTCAACTGAGTTCTAGCCTTCAGATCAAGATCAAATTCTCCAAAAACCTACATGTAGAATAAAATTTATTTTATGACATTCTTGAAAGTAACTGACATATCATAAGCAAAATTAGAAAAATTTTAGCCACAAAATTCTAAGTCTGGCAAAGAACTCACTGTTGATCTTGGCAATGGCCTTTCTTTAACCAGTTGCTCAATCTTCATTGCATCGAGTAGCCGATTGTTTCTCTAATGAATACATAAGAAAGGCAGAAGGTTTCTTTCTAGGTGAATAAAGAGATTACTTCCAAAAAAATTAATAGAAAATTTGTTCATAATACACATCAAGTACTCACCTTCATGTGTGTTGAAAATTTACTTCCAAGAAGTTTTTCCACATATCTTAGCTATAAAATTGATGTAGGTCTTAGAAAAGAGTATATGTATGTGTGAAAGATGTCAATTTAGAAAATTTAAAGCCAAGACAGAAATCAAACCTGTAAAATTTGCTTCCAAGTTGACACCCTTGGAATTTGGTACTTCTTTGAAATCTTTGCAAAAACTTCTTCTGAAACGCCATTCTAGAGAGAAATGTCATACTCAGTATCATTTAGATGCATATATAAAAAGGTAATGTTCAGCAAACACAGACAAAAAAAAACCTCAATATACAAGAAAAGATCTTGAAGAAACTCTTCTTCACTAGTTATATTTTTGATACTTGTGTTGGTTCCATTGTTAGACTCCTTAGAAAGCTTCTTGAATTTCTCAGATAATTGAATTTTTAGTGAGTCAACTGATGTACAAGAATTTTCTTCAGTGAATTCATGGAGTCTGTTGATATGCAAAAGAAGGGCTAAAACTTCTGCAATAGTCACACAGAGAGATTGATCCTCCTTTTCCATTAGGGTGTAGAGGAAGAAAATTGATCTGTGTATCATTGAAGTGTTAAATGTTAAGAATAAGTATATGTAAACATATAAATTGGCAAAAGAAAAATCGCTTGTTATAATGTTTACCCTTTCCAGTTTGTCGGATGAATTCTCCATTCATCGACAAACGTAAGAAGAAATGCCCAAGCAGACAGTGCTGCAGATAACACAGCAGGACGAGTTTCACTAAGTTGATCCTGCATTTTATTAATTAGAATGTTATAAATTGATGAACTAAATAAACAAAACTGATAAATTTATATCCAATTATTTATACAGATAATATGGTTGCTACATACGGTAGATTTAGGATAGAAAATCTGCCATGTAAAATTCATAGAATCTTGCAGTTCATTTGGATCCATTGCACCAAACGAGCTAATCATTGCAATGCATTGTAATACCTACAAGAATATAAGATAGGTATCAAGCATAAGTTGGCATATAAACATCAAAAACTAGTACTTTCATACGAGTATCTTGACTGTTTTGCTTCCAGACTTGAAGGCTTCACAGAGTAGCGGAATCGTTTCTTTCATCATTTCATGTGAAGAATCCTTGCAGTCAATATTGATTGCCAGCAGTCCTGTATATGTAAACATCATTTACTTTTATCCATAAACAAGAAAAAGAATAATTGAAGGAAGATGTGGATGAGTACAAACCTATGAGACGACAAGCTAAATGAGATTCAACTGTTGTCCCCTTTTTAATTAATTTTAAGGACCAATATGACAATGTGATGTACCTAATAGCAAAGGAAAGGCAAGTCAGGGTAATAATAATTTGTGGAAGAAAGAAATGGAATATACACTTCATTAGCAGAGTTCTTAAAATCAGACAATATGTAAGAAACCAGGAGCATCTTACTTGTTTTCTGTAAATTCAGTGAGTACATTCTCCTCGTATGCCTCAACAAGCTTCTCCAAAGCTTTCTTTCTATTTGAGCCCCTAGGAAACAATTTCAGAAATCGTTGTAAAATGAATTTTCAAGAATTCTGTAACCTTCAGGAATTATGCTTTCTCTCCATCAGATCATCCAATGGTTCAAGAAAGAACAAAGTTCCATGAAGTGGTCGCGCTGAGTTTCATAAACAAATTCAATATACAGATTTTACCAAAATATCATGATTCAAAAGTTCTCCATTGAAAAACTTGGTAATTATGCATTCGTTGTTGTGGAAGAAATCTTACCTCTTGAGGCTTAAATCCTCTATGTACTTGCTATAATGTGCGAGGCTGGTGGAGGGAGCAGAAGCAACAGCAGGGCCATCAAAATGATCATCCACATCGACCGGCGAATCAAGTACACACGGATTGCCCCTGACCAACAGCCTACGCTCTTCACCGATCGCCTCTGTCGGATCGAAGGCATTCAGCCCCGAGTAAGAAACACAATCGAGCTGTTCCCGAAACCCCAAACCAAGGCGGGGTTTGACAAATCACTCACCGAGCCTTTCTCGAGATTTGCTTCCCCTAAAGAACGCCTCCTGCCGCCCGAACGCTTTGCTCCGCGGATCCAAATTCCCTGCCAACAGTGAAACAGACAATATACGATCAGCTAATTTAATTGCAGATCTTTGATCTTTGCCTTGACACATGATTAATCAAATTTAATTGCAGATGAAACCAACCACGTTAATCTAAATTAATATAATTAATCTCTCCAATTGTAACAGGGAATTATATATATGAACATGGTTATTGCACTAATCAGCTAATTAACACCTTCCCTAACTCTTAATTGCTCCATTCCAAACTGGCATTCAATCTGCTCCTGCGCCGGGAAAGCAACCAGCTGCCGCCCTCCGGCTATCACCCAGTCGCCGGATGCTTGATGACGATGCAGCTGAGCGAGGCCACCGCCCGCACTCGCGTTGGGGTTCGACATCTCCACGAACGGCGCGACGGCGGCGGCGGCGTGGTGAGGGTGGTGTTGGAGGTGGAGATGGTGGTGGGGGAGGAACGGGGAGGGCGCGTAGGCGGCCGCGGGGCCGAGGAAGGTCGCGAGCTCCTTCCTGGCCTCGGCGAGGGTGCACTGGATCTCGGCGAGGCGGCGCTGGAGGAGGCAGATGTGCGCGACGCAGCCGTGGACCGGGTCGTGGATCCGCGCCTCGGCCTCGTAGGCGAGCGACGCGACGGCGTCCTCCCGCCGGCCGGGGGCTACTTCCTTCAGCAGCTTCCCGACGTTGCTGGCGCCGAACACCCGGTGCACGCTGGCGAACTTCTCCGGGTGCTCCGCCGGGAAGTACGGCGCGAAGATGCACTCCTGCGTGCACTTCCGGCGCAGCAGCTTGCACGCCGCGCACGGCGACGACGAGCTCGACATCGCCGCCGATGTCCCGATCAACTAACTGATCGATCGATCGATCGCCTAATAATAACACACAAAAAAAGAAGAAAATTTTGATCAAAGATAAAAACTTGAAAACAAAACAAAACAAAAAATCTGCTAGAGATAGGGTTAGGGTTTTCTAAGATCATCATGTTCTTATATATATATATGGAGCTATATCTAGGGTTAGGGCTTCATTAGATCACTGCAAAATTGGTATGATTGCGTGGCTATATCTAGATTTGATAAGAACTTAGATGTCTAGATCTCATGGATCCAAAACAGAATCTTTGGCTTACAGATGCAGATCCCAAGTCAATTTTTAGATCTTTTCAATCACATATATAGATATGTATATCATAATATATTAAAATGTGGGGGAAAGTTTGAAATATAAAAGAAGAACAAGGAGAAAATTAGGGTTTGTTGTCACCTTATTTGTTCGCCAAATTTGGAGAGGTTAGGTTTCAGATCTCCAACAGGGAGAAAGAAGAAGATGAGCTTGAACATTTATTTTTAGAATACATTTTAATATTGTAAACATTTTTCCATTAAAAATAGATAATTTTTCCTTTTTTTCATTTATTAGCTAGTGATATATGATGTCGACTTCATTAATTAGACCGATATTTTTTATACAGATGTTAATTGTTGTATAATTGTAATAGGTGATAAAATGAATATATATAGAAGGAAATCAAATAAAATTATTTTAGAAATACAAGGTTTCTAGCACTAATAATTAACAAAAAGAACTCAATCAAAAATATTATATCACCTCGTGAAAAAAAAATTAAAGTTTGATCATTTAAATATATATATATAGTTATATATTTTATTTTACTGAATTTTATAACCTAGTTTGCAAATATAACAAAATTAATAATTAATTTGTTTCATGAGATTATTCATTCAAGATTGGTCCATAATGTAATTTTCATTATATTTGGTTGATGCATGTTGCAATCATTTATTAATTGGGCCAATTAATCACAAGTCTTGGAAGATGTCTTATATATATTTTGTAATTTTTTATCACATCAAAAATACTCATTCTATCCAAAAATTAAATTAAAAAAATATAATTTAATTTGAGAGGAGAAACGATAAGGGTAATTGTATTAACTATTAAGTTGTTTTTCCTTTGAAATTAATATTGTTGCCTAGTTCATTTTAGAGAGTTGTGATTCTTATGAAAACATAAGTTCTTTCAATGACAAGGGGAGCGAAGGTGAAGGGGATTTTACGTGTAGAGCAGCCGGTTGGATCGAGTTTTCTTAGGACCTATACGAATGCTTCTTTCACAATTCTCATAGTCGCAAATGTCACGGAGAGAGCACTTACGAGTGTCGACAAGTTGTTAACATGGGGGCTAGCAAAGATGGGCAAGGTAGGATAGGAAGAGATGCAAGAACCATGATAAGTTTAGGTGCTATATAGATATCTATATATCAAGTGGGTGATTTGATGTTCTACCGCATGAACATCAAGTCACCTACTTAATTGTTAAATATCAACAAATACTAAAAGTTAGTAGTCATGAGATGTTTCTATGACACATTTAGAAATAAGATTGTTCTCCATTCAAAATAAGAGCGATAAATTAGTTAAACTCTTCGAAACAATATCGTTATACATATTTAATTTGAATTCGGATGCAACATTTTTATTCCTAGTAAAATGGTAAACAACATGATTTTGTATTTATATATTTTTTCCTTCTGTCGATGCAAAAAAAACAAAAACAAAAACAAAAGGGGGCAAAATCGGTCTCCATTTTCCTCATAATTTTGTTCCAAATATCCGAAGGCCTCTTCTCTTGCCTACATTTTATCGACAAAACTCTCAAACTCTATACAAGGCACAACAATACACCTACAGCAATCCTCTCAGATTTCTAAGTTTCAGCTGTAAACTTCACTCGGGGCATCCAGTTGAAGCTTCTCTCGAACTTCCCATCAACTTCCAGGCAGCTATCTCCTCCGGCCGTGCCGCTGCCGCCGCCGGAGATGGCCAACTGAAGGGGGCTTTGAGGAGAGCCAGATTGGGAAACAGAAACACGAGCAGTGTTCTGCTGTGTTGAGGAGTTGGTGCAGTTCTCAGAATGCATCCAGAGGTCTCTCGAGGACGCAGCTGGCTTATTAGTGCCAGCTGATGAACCATAAGGCGCCTTTCTTGTATGTAATCTATATTTCTGGAGAAAGAACAAGAATGGAGAATTAGCAGATAAAATTTTGAAGAAAAAAAAGGGGAAATTGTGCAAATATTCCCAAATCTAACTATCTATTTTACACTGTCCAAAATGGAGGTTGTTTTGACATTATAAAATGTTAGGGGGCAATTTGAAGAATCTCTCCGACAAAAATGGAGGTTTTGAGGAAATCGTGTAGAAGATGGAAGCTACCTGGAGGTGGCTTTTCACTTCGTCGTTGGTGAGTCCATCGACTTTCATCAGTTCTCTGATCTGCTTTGGAGTCGCTGCTGCATGATGAACAGCTCGTAATCAGAGGTGGAATTGTTTAATCACTCAAATGGAGGGGAGAAAAATGGAACTTTTGTTCATTAATGATCTAAAAATCTAACCTTGCGAACCACCGAGTTTCTGGAGAGCGAGGACGAAGCGGCGGTGAAGCTCCGGCGACCAGCACCGCCTCGTCTTCCTCTGCGGATGCTGCAGCTGCAAGCTAAGGAGCGCGCCGCTCGTCAGCGGTGGGACTCTCCCGGCTCGCTTGGTGCCGGAGCCACTGTCGGAGTGGTCGTCGGCGGTGGAAGAGACAGAGAAAGCAGAGCTCTTGACGGCGGCGGATGACAGAAGAGAGAAATCAGGCGGCGGCGTTGTGGACTTCGACGCCTCCTTTGAGCTCTTAAACGGCAAGAATCCAGCCCCAAAATAGTGCCTTTTGGACTCCGAGAAAACGTTCTCCTCCTTCTCCTCGGAGAGATCTGATCTTCCATTTCTCTGCTACCAACATCGAATTATTGTTCGCTTAAAAAAATCATCAAATCGGCGAAAATACAGCTCAAAATTACTCTTTTGTACCTCATCCGTGACGCTTTTGCCATCATCATCAACCTTGTCATCGGCAGTAGAATTAGGGCTCCATAGCTGGGCAGAGCTCATCCAGTGCGTCTTCTCCTTGCAGTCTGCTTCAAGCTTCATCCCATCCATACCCTCCTCTTCGCACTCACTCCTAATGGGTATGAATTCTTTGAAGCTCTGCGTCAATCGCTCTCCCGGGCCGCGTTCAAGCTCCTTCTTCAACAGCTCAATTACTGCTTCGAAGAACAAATCGACATCAGAAACCATCGAAATTAAAATTTCAAATTTTCAACCGAAAAATCCGCCTAGGGATTAAAACTCAAAAAGGGGGAAACAAAACTAGGCACCTTCGGTTAGGAGGAACATGCAAATGGGGAGCTCGCGCTTGAAAACCTCGATCTTCTTCCTCTCATCCACCAAGCTCCGCACGGACTCCTCCAACTTGGTCACCCCGCCGTCGACGGCCGCCGCGGCTTCCTTGAGGAAGCTACCGGCAGTCCTGGTAGCAAAGAGCTTGAGGTCCAGTCCGATCTCCGTCGCTGCCGATCCCATCTCCAGCCACCACCTCCACTCTTCTTCCTCCCACAACTCCTCGCTGGCGATCTCTTCGAGCACGAGGGCAACGACGGAGAGAGAAGGGGACGTCCATTTTATACGCAGGAGAAACCGAACGGTCGAACCGGGAACCAAGAAACGGACCGGATGCGACGAGCCGTTTGCGTTTGTAACATGTTACAATGGGGCGAAACGAAACCGGTACC
Organism: Curcuma longa; assembly: GCF_044706935.1. Classification (NCBI taxonomy): domain Eukaryota; kingdom Viridiplantae; phylum Streptophyta; class Magnoliopsida; order Zingiberales; family Zingiberaceae; genus Curcuma; species Curcuma longa. The sequence continues at coordinate 9,033,617 of NC_133867.1, read as the reverse complement.
CGGCGCCGAGATACCGCTTCCGCGGCGCGGTGGTCCGTCTCGCCGATATGACGATATGTCGGATTCCGTATCCATCACACAAGTAAAATGAATAAAACATAATAATAATAATAATAATAATAATAAAAGATTTGCATGACAATTTATATTTTATTGATTTAATTTAAACCTTCAATTTCTTGGGTGATTAATTTAACCAAACCTTATCTAATCCCATTTTTTAATTAAAATTTTGCGGAGTGAAAGAGAGAGATTCTTTGGAGGAGCTAAAGGATAAGTCCGTCCTCGTCATCAAAGATTCCTTTCGTCTCTTTTGCTTAAAATTATGCCAATAAATTTCAATTTATTAACTTATCACCCCCAACAACAACACTTATTTTCATTGGGTGTTAATTAAATAAATATGAGCATTTGCCAAAACCACCCCCATTTTTTCATAATCGATGTTACTAGGACCGGCTTCCACAATAATTTTTTTTATCAAAATGCATTGTTTAAATCTTAAATTTTGGTTATAACTTCTTATAGACCAAATTGTATTATGAAAAATCATAGATTTATTCATAATTTAGCATGATATAAAGTTGAATAATTCAACATCAAGATGCCTAATTAAGTCACAAATTAATTTATGACAATTAATATTATTTTTCACGGTGCTAACTGATTCATATATAAATCAACTTATAATAAGCCTATCCCATCTTTAACTACGATACGTCTCAAGTTGAACATATCAACCAATCAAATGTCAAAAATATAATATTCTTCAACCATCAAGCATATCCTAAACTCATCTACATATCCATTCATATTTTAAGGAATGACATAAAAAAAATAAAAAAAATGTGTTAAAGAAATAAATTGTACGAGAAGTATTTCTTCATCCAAATTTGCTTCAATATTTTAGCTTTTGTTGCCATGAAGAAATAAGACCTAGCTCCACTTCTATTATAAGGCTCCTTTTGGTGAACTTAGCATGTACATTTTTGTACTAGTGATTTTTGTTCATTTGCATGCACAAGGTTGATGGAGGGACCCCTCCACTCATAGTGGTGGAGAAGAAACACAAGCTTTTTAATCTTCCATAATGGTCTCCTTTGACCTTTTCACTTAATGCTCAATGGCTTTGTTGAAGTTTGGAATCTATCCCTTGGAGTTCCTCCAACTATACTTGTGTACTCCTATTTAAAATATTTCATTAAGAATCTAAAAGTCAAATCATATCTAGATAAGTGGGTCATCAAATCTCATCTTAAGTAGTTTCACATATATTCTGACAATCTCACTTTTGCTGAATTGGTAGGTGCTTTTGCATGCCTGCCTCTTGCAAATTGTGGGTCAAACCCAACCAACCAAGTTAAAATTGGTTGTAGGGAAAGGCATTTATAAAAAATGAAAGAGAAAATCTACTTCCTTCCATCCATCAAAGGAAACTGTAATTTTCCTGCATTATTTCTAACCCTAGCTAATTCCTTTTTCTACTAGGAAACTAAACTTAATGTGCAACAAGTGGCACCACCTTTGCTACTACTACTTCTGTAACCTTTTAGTGAAAGGGGAGACAAGTGCATTATTTATTGTTCTTGTACAACAAAGTAAAGAGTATAACACTACTAACAAGCAATACTTGATTTAAAGGAATTGTTCCAAAACTATGAGGTAAATGGAAAATATTTAAAGTCGAGAGGCCATAGTTTCAAAAATTGTCCTTGAAACAAGTTGGACTTTGGAATTGTGGGAGACAAAGAAAGGGTTGAAAATTTTAGTGGAGTTGACAGTGTTGGAAGCTGAAAGAGGGTCATGAACCGACAGAAAGGTGAAGTGATTTTATCCTAAAAGAAAAATGAGATTCTTCCAAGACAGCAAATACGTCCGGCCCCAGTTAAAAAGTTGGGAAGTCTATTGGAAATCAGTAAAGGAGACTTCATAAATGCAAAGCTCTTCTCTTTCTCTTGTTCATGTTTTGATTTCTATGTGTTCAAGAAGGTTTCAGGAGAAGCATATCACAATTCTAAGTTGCAATGTAGGAAACTGTTTAGCCAAAAATTGTATATAAGCAAGAGTAAATTTTTTAAGAACAGGAAAGAAATAGCACTTGAAACTATTAATATTCAAGGATCTCGAAGTTAGTGTTCCTCTTGCTTCTACATCAAAATAAAATAAATATAATGAAGTCAAGGTCAGTTTATAAAATAAAATAAATACGTTAGCAGCTCATTTTGATTGAAGCAGATAACATTTTAATCACTCCACAAATTAATAAAGCAACACATGAACGAAGGAAAAAAATTGAAAATAATACTTCTCTACCTTGCATTATTTGGGTGTATTGTATTATGAGATAGTACAACATGTCACTGCTTATAAAAAAAATTGACGTGGTTCCATCAACTGCCTTGATTCTTTATTCCTTAACCAAGAAGATAAGAACATGGTGTGCATGGTTTAATTGACCAAGTGAGGTTGCCCTCCAACTAAGAGAGAATCCAAAACCATTTTGGACATATCTTAATCATTGCTCAGACCAATAGGTCCTAAGGTAAGCAAGGGATTTTGTATGCGGGTTAAGGAATCTAAAACCATCCCACTTTGCCAACTAAAAGAAAAAGAGGCTTTGTCCACAAGCCATATACCATCAAGTATCGACAGTGAGATTCTATCATAATCGTCTCCAAGAGAAAAGCCTACCACCAACTTGCAGGTTTATGATTATTGATATTGTTTCTTAAATGAAATAAAGATGGGATATGACAATCTTAAATTCTAACACCAATACAAATGAAACAATCCCTTAAATTTAGGTGGTGCAATTGATTACTACTGTTCAATGTTGTCATCAACTTTTGCTGTCAGGCTTTAGAAGTGGGAACAGCTTGCAACTATTTACATCAAAAGCTTGTCAAAGCCCAAGAATTTTAGCCAAAAATCAAAATAGTATCCTTCTTTTTAAAAATTATTTAAAGGTACCCTATTGTGATTATTATCAAAGAGACTCCCTTCATATGGATATGTCCATTATAACTTTTTTTTTATGTCTATTATAGTAGGTCTAGGTGTGAATATTCTCTTTTAGTAGGTAATAGAGTCACATGAAAAATTAGAAAGTTTTAATTTCAACTTAGTAAAAAATGAACAGTTTCATTAAAATTATCTACTTTTTAATAAATTAGGATAGTGGCAAGGAGGAATAATGGGGATGTTCAAGGTGATAAGGTATCTCTTTAATAATAATTAATACAGAGGTGCTCATCTTGATGATTTTAAAAGTAAAGGATGTCCTCTTGAATATTTTTCCCCAAGAATTTTAGTAGGCATGGCTTCTAGGGGACCATACAATCGATTGCAGCACTATAATCAACGCTTGTCCTTCACTGAACAAAGAATCCAAGATTTCTATTTCTCACAGAATATTGACTAATTCTCACTTTCCTTGAAGGGAAGAGTATATATGACGCTGTCATTCTATAAAGATGGCATGCTTATAACATATGCTGTCCAGTAATTATTCTTTTGAGGGAGCAGAGCACAGGCATTGCAGTATATTATTATTGGAGATATAATGATATGAGAGCATGAAACTGAACCAGAGAAGGACCAAAATATGCTGTTGAATAATAATAACCTACTTGTCTACCTGTGAAACTGAGGCTCTCAGATTTCCGAGTAGCTTCATCTTGGATCCATCAAAGGGCAGCCATTATTGGACAGCTTGCTTTATGAAGCATCTTACCCTTCTGCTGTCAATAAAAAATATATTAAATGAAGAACAGCAATGAAAGTTGAGTAAATGTGGTCCGTGAGATTGTGGTCTTACCTGCAATGATCAATCACTTCAAAAGATTCATTGGCTGTAGCCATTAGTGCTGCAAGTATACCTGTGATCTATCCTTGACTGTTCACCAGCTACCTCTGTGACAATATTCAGCAATAAATTCATGCAGAAACTTGAAATTGAAAACAGCAAGTGTTTTCTTTGACTCATAAAAGTTACCTGAGAATGCTGAAAGAGACTAATTAGTTATTATTTCACTGTTTTGGCACTTGTATGGAGATAAAGTGGTCCCTTGAGGAAGGCACTGAAAAGGACCAGAGGAATCTATTAATGCATAGGGAAAAAAAAGCACAGTTATCACATTTTGTGGACACTCATGCATTTGTTAAATGTACCTATCTTCTATAATATTATCTTTTATGTACATAATATAAATGTGTATATATATATAAATGCATATATAAAGAAGAACACCAGACAGCTATGCTTGGATAATACCATTTCTGGAAATAGATTTATTATTATTTTCTTTACTTCACATATATTTTTTATGTTCTTGCAATAAGTAAGAAATTTTTAGTATCTTAAACTTCACAGTTTCCACAGAAAAATAAAATTGAATTCTGAACTGACTTGTGATTGAAAACTGAAAATTAGATTCCACAATTTTATTTCACTCTAAATTAGAATACAAATTAAATATTGCTACCGTTTATGTTTTGTTTTCCTTCTTACTCCAGCACACACTTTTGAAGCATCTACTACAAGGTTTAAGGCTTTCAATCTTCCCAAGGGCATTTTGGGGAAAAAAGGATCAGAAAACAAGCCTAATAAAATGTGCATTTTAGTAGGATTAAACCAGTAAAGACTGGCCTTTCTGTTTCGGCTTAACCAATCCAACCAGATAATGCAATCTAGTTCCCGAAACATTTGTGAGAAAACGGTGACCAAACCTGGCCCCTAGCACTACAATCCTGTCACAACAAAAGTTGAGCAGTGACAGTGGAGTTACTGACTTCTCTGAAGCATTGTTTGGCTTTTGGAGAAAAGCAAAGCACAATCAATGGTGTGAGATACCGTAGCCTCAACCTTATCCACAATACACTTCTCTTTTTTACTTCTTTTTCAATGTGGTTTACACAATCCTCCCATCCTCCACCTCAACCTGATCATTGACATTGTCAATGTGTTTAATCCCTACCCTACACCATTAATTCTGTTACCTAAGTATTTTTTTTAAAGCAAAATGGAAAACCAAAGAAAACGTGGTAGGTGGCAGCTAGTTAAACAGGAAAGGGATATCCACTTAAGCTGCTCCTATGCAGAAACGAGCTGTCTCTTATCCATTTCTTTCCTGTGGCATTGAAAGCACATGTACTAGTTACACGAGGTCTGAATGCGAGTTTAGGTCTCATGGTGTGCCACAGCTACTTCCGCAGCTCTTATCTACTGTCCATAGTCATGCATGCAATAAACATATACAGCTTTCATATCTCAACTAAGATTTGGTTCATTAATTTCCTCTAAGATTAATTGGATGCGTGTATTTCATGGGAATAACTATATTAATCCCTAGAAATTTTCATAAAGTTGCAAAAATTATCTTAAAATACTATTCTCACATAATTGTGATATCCCATTCATAAAAAGTAGTTATTCCTTACTCTATTTTACAAATAATTATTCCTTATCTATTGCATTCTTCAAATAATATAAATTTTTACTCTATTTAATCTTCAAGAAATGATAATTATGAACATGGAGCAAAGGCACCCATCGGCTGAGTGGGTCAGGCAATAGGTCAAACTAGATCGATTTGGTTAGATTGGGTAGGCAGTCAATCCAACTATATGGGTTATATGGGCAATAGGATTGAATAGTTTCAATAGAGTCAAATGTCTAATAGGATTGACAGGTCGTGTGAGCAAAGTGAGTCAATTGAGCTAGAAGGTTAGATAAGCTGAGTGAGTTGATCAAGTCTTTGGATGTAGGTGGGTCGAATGGATAGCTTGGGTCAATCAAGCAAGACAAGGTTGGAATGGACCAAGTGGGTTAGATCATATGGACCAATCAAGTCAACAAGTTAATTAGATCAATTGAGTTGGTGAGTCAAAAAAAAGGGTGGGTGATTGATAGAATCAAACAAAGTTGAGTCAATTAGGTCAAATAGGTGGGTCAAGTCAATCAAGTCAAATAGGCTAATGACGCCAATTGAGTTGGTCGACCAACAATTGAATGGGTCGATCTAGCTAGAGGGACTATCGCATTGGATGGGCCAATTTAGACAAGAGAGAAGACTAAGGGTTGATGGACAAGGTAGATTGGTTGAATCAAACTAGATAGATTATACTACCTACACAAGTCAAATGGTTTTTTTTGTAGAGATATTTTTATCATAGGGAAAATTTTCTTCTTTGCAACATTCCTGCAAACTAAAATAAACAGGCTTTCCATGTCTCTTCCATTGCAAAAGGAAACTATGTCTATTCTATTCCTTCTATATTTCGTTCCTAGGTTGCCTATTACATGTCGTAACCAAACCAACTGTAAGTGATGACTCATAAGGTTCACCATTCTAATTAGACAAAAACTTACACAAAAAGATAGTCATGATGACCGATATAGTGACACCTCAATCAAAGGTCTTAAATTCCATCAAGGACCCACTTCACGTGGACTGGAATCTGCATGTTTCCACTCGTCAAAATCATTGCATTACCAAGCTAAAAGATAAGACAATCAAATTGCAACTTTAACTTGTCCAGATTCTATCTACCCATCCCGGCTGAGATCTGGTCGATCTTGTTATGAATGAGAAGGGAAGAATATTAGTTGTGATGCTATTAGCTACAGTGAAGGTCAAGTCTGAAAGACACATTTCATGGCCTGTCCTGTTATGATAAAGACAATAAAAATGGAAAAGAGACAGAATTTAAAGCTAAAATCTGAAAGAATCGAACAAGAAAATATGCTGTTAAATCACAATGCAAGTGTGCATCGTGAATCAGGCCCCTCTTGAATCAGTACCCATTATGTGGAGAGAGATTCTGAATTAACTGACAAAAGATTCTAGTGAAAGGTGGGATTGGAAGATGGGAATTAACACCTAATTTTGGGATGCTGCTGAGAATTTACCTTCAAGTTTAAACATCTTGGAGATTTGATGAACTATACCTGTGTCAGAATTGTATACATTTTTTGGGCTCTTATATACGAACTCTTCACCTATCTCCTCGTAAATAATGAGATATTGCCAGCCTGGGCAATCAAATGAAAACACTAAAATGTTTAAGAGAAAAAAGTCCCAAATTCCCAGCCAATCTGAGTTGTGTTAAAAGATTTCAAGCAATGCTAGCTTGTTTAATAAACATCAGCATGTGCCCAGAATTGCATTGAAAAATGCATATTAATGCCAGAGATTTGAAATCAGTGGTGCAGGTGATAACAACCAGAACTGAACTCAAACGTTTGGATAAAATAGAGAGATGCATGATATCTGCTCCAGCATGAAATCTTATTATAATGTATGAACTTTCATTCAAACAACCACAAATAATTTCCTGCATTTGTCGAAAGGAAGTTTATTTTTATGCAATTTTTTTGGTGAGAGAAAGGATGCTTAAGAAGTTTGATGATCAAGCCATATAGGGAAGCTTTATCAAACAAAAATGATGAAACGATTGTGGCAGTTCATGAGATTTTGCATAACTTGTTAACATCTTAATAAATAACCAGCCAAAATTCAAAACATATGTAGGGACTGCAATGATAAGTCAGAAGTATTTTCATAACATCTGCAACTGCTCAATACGTTTAACCCGGTTTGTGTTTGACTAAATTTTTAGATACTTGCATACTGCACCATTAAATTGGATGCGAGTCTGCTAGAGTTCGGCTCTTATCATAGTCACTTAGTGTTTAGAGTAGAAGGAAATATAACTAGAGTCATGGTCAAGTCAGGTTTAGGTACACAATTGATTAGGTTCGAGCAATAGCAAAGTAATGGCCTAGCTGATACCTTACCTATTGGAAATGGAAGACTATATGAACAACAGATGCTTAGAGAGAATTGTAATCCACAACAAAAAGAAAAATAAACTTCACCGCTAAAAATCATCTCTTGATTCTGGAATGGAAGACTATATACTGCATCATTGATTGCTTAGCTTGATTCTGGAGAAAAAAATACAGTGTAAATTGAGAGTTCTAATTAACATCTTAAAATATCATAGGAAACACACCTAATATTGCATTCAATATGGGTGTTACATAAGTAAATTGATAGAATCATCTCGATACACTCATCAGAATGTTATCCTAGGAATCTTAGCATAACACAGGAGCACCAAAAACAGGATAGTTTATCAAAATCGAGGTCATCTATTACTAGTTGTTGCTCACACTCATGCTTTTTACGAGCAATCTTTCTAGACAAGCAATAGAGCAAGAAGATATTAGCACAAGCACCAATTGTGCATAACGTCAATAATCAAAAAACTGAGCAATTGCTACTCGACTTAGTAGTTCTCTAACCCTTAAACTAACTAAATTTCACTGGTTTGCGCCCATTTATGAATCTTTTTCGCAATCTTAGATTGCATTAAGTGGTCACATATCAGAGACAATAACATCTGGCGCTCAAATCAAACACGGAGACGAAATCCAAAAAGGAACTTAGATTATAAACTCACCGTTCCCTTCTTCGCTCGCGCTCTCGATTGCCACTACTATACTCACGCTGCTCGCCAGAAGCGTCCTCAGTCACCCGGTTCTTTGATCTCTCCATGGAGGACTAAATCAATCTGCTTGCCTGTGCGACTTCCTTCGTGATCGGTCGCCGAGGGACTCGAGGAGGCGGAGCGGCACCGGAAAGCTCTCCGCTTCTCCGTGCGCCATGGCGGCTGGCTTCAAATTTTGGGCCTCGATTTGGGCCACCAAATAAAAACCCGTAATTAAATCCGTTCAGCCTACTAAACCGCCAATAAGTTCGGTTTGATTATTTCGAAAATTTAATTTTTTAAAAAAATATCGATTATTTTGAATAATTCATTTAGATCTCGATTTTAAAATTCCTAATTAGTTAAATCGATATTATCAATCAAATAGAAACTTAAATCCATAAATTGATGAACTCTAAATCCTTAATTTAAGTCACACACTACTCCTCACCTTGTGTACGTTGTGCTCCTCTTGCCACTCTCATTGTCAGCTCAAACCTCAACCCACCCACCCCCCCTCCCCCCTCCTCTTGTTGCTCTCGCCGCCGATGAGGTTGGTTCCTCTTGCTCAATCCTCCCGAGTCTCCTTGTCCTTACGCCATGTTGGTCTCTACATCCTCGCCTCCTCAGTCATCTTTCAGTTTCAGGTCAGACATGTACTTCAATTTTGAAAATTATATAATACGAAATGTAGAAGAAGTGCCTTCTACAACGATCTATGAACAAATAATAACTCGAACTAGATTTGCTTAAGTAGAGTAAGATGTTGTCCCTTTAGTTATTCTTCAAGATTTATCAAAGCAAGCTGACTTTTTTCATTGTCGTTGTCTAATATGGGAGATGATGTAGAACGGATTGAATAATGAAGTTGCATTAAGAACGAAAATATTTCTTTTGAACAATGCCATGAAAGTTATTTGATTGATTAATTCGATCTCTTCAGCTAGTTAAACTAGTGGAAGAGCTCACTTAGCTTAATAAGTTATGGATATTCATTTGTATTTTAAAATAATTAAACTACTCGACATTCACTTAGGTTAGTAGGCTATTGAGATTTATGGTTTTCAGTAGTTCATTCATGTTTCCTTAATTTTGAGTGGTTTTTTTTAATTTAAAGTGATTCTTGAAATGGATGAAACTTTTAAAGTATTACTTATTCTTCAATCATCCATGCTCTTAAATTACTTAAAAGTTTATGATTATATATATATATATATATATATATATATATATATATATATAGCATTTGTAGATGTCAATATAAGAAAATTTATCAAATATGGATATTAATAATAATTGTTTAATATCATAATCTCATATTAGTTTTCAATAAAAACATAAACAAGAAAGGTTACCAAATGAAAAGTAATAAAAATCAAAAAGTGAAGTATAAAATTATTTCACAAAGTTTACTAATGATAAATTAGAGATTAAAACTAAATACAAATATTATAATAATTTTTATTAAAAAAGTTAAAATAGAACGTCTATGATTTTAAAATGGATAGATATCTTTTGACTTTTACTCGTAATTATTTCTTTAATAATATTATTTATATATTTGATTGGAAATATCAATAAGAATTTTTATCCTTATTTATTTTATTTTTTTTATTTTGCATACTGAACCACTGACTTTTTTTTATATAGAAATAGTAATTTTCTTATTAATAAATAAGTCTTCTACTTACTGACGCCAAACATCAAACGGTCAGTCGATTCCTTTGCTGGCTACGACTCCGATCAACCACCATTGCCGCCTCGTCCTCTTCCTCCTCGTCACCGTTTCCCCTCTCCTCCTGGGTCAACGCTTTGGGTCAACAACCCCTCTCAGGTCCGGAACACCATCAACTTCGAGGGCGGCTCCCAAGTGCGGTCCATCCTCCTCCGCCTCAGCCCCCTCTTTGACGGCCACACCTGCCTGCGGATTCTACTGCCGCATGCAATGCCTTCCCCTTTGTTGTCTACGCTGGCAGCGGCGGCTTCATCACCGGCACCAGGATCGCTCCTCCTTAATTTGTCTGGTCAGCCAACCGAACCACCCCCGTGGGGGCCAAGGCCATCCTCTACCTCATTGACCTCAACTAACTCGGTCTCGCTTACGCCAATGGCATGTCTTCTGGTCCACCAGCATTGCCTCCGGATCCATAACGGGTATGAACATCTCCCTATCTGGAAACTTAGTTTTGTTTGATCAGAGTGGCACGCCTATGTGGCAATCTTTCGAACACCCCAACGTGCATGAACATCTCTCCATTGGTAGAGCTCTGGCCGAGTACTTGATGGTCAAGCCATCAATCAATAAGTGATCCGATGTACATGAAGTCTGGCTCCAGTGGATAAAGAAACCTGAGATAAAGTTGAACGAGAGATTAAACTGACACTAAAAAATCCTAACAAACTACTCCGAGTTCAAATTAGGATACTTTGAATAGAAAAATGTTTTAATTAAAAAAAGGAGAAATAAAAGCTGCCCTCTTATTTTAAATTCAAAAGAGTTTTTGCATATCTTTGCGAAAGTTTATATACTCATCCAAAAAGCATCTCTATGTCGCCCCAAGAGCGTTATATGGAGGGATCAAGAAAATTGGATCAGACGACTATTGATATTATGCACAGACATAGGGTAATTAGAAGATAACTTCATAATCGTCCTCTTTTTATTAAGATGTTATGTGGCAGTCATTGAATATTATTGCTTTCTTTTGACATTATGCACAGATATGTGAGGTCCGACTAAGTCTGACAGTCTCATAATCACATTATACATTTTAAATTGTTATATGTAACAGAAATCGGTGTAACCTCTGAATTAGGCAAAAATGGTGTCCAAAATTGGGATAATGAAAGGTCAAGTGACTGAGCAACCGAGTGGTAGAATGATCGAGAGGTCAAGTGGTCGAGAAGCCGAGAGACTGGGAGATCTAGTGACCGAGAGATCGAGTGGTCCAGATAATGAGATTCCAAGAGGTTGGGTGGCCGAATGACCGAGAGGTTGAGATATTGAGTGGTCGAGTGGCCGAGATGCCGTGAGACTATGAGGCTAAGTGGCTAAGTAGCCGAGTAGCCGGGTGAGGTTCATTCTCTGTGGATTATTTATTTTTGACTCGCCACTTCATTCTATCTTTTGACAGAAAATACCACGTAGGAGCAACCGGAATCTACTGAATCATATAGTAAGACTCTGATTGTCGACTCATAATTGAAGGGATACAAATTGACTAAAACTGAGTTCCGGCAATAAAGCAAGAGATCAAAAATAGTTGACGTCAAATACCAATTGCTAGGAAGAGGTCGGGAGAGAGACAAAGAGAACATATACATAGCGACGAAAGGAACAAAGTCATGGCCTGAGTCCATTAGCTTCTCCTCTTTATGTGGGTTGGAGGCCCATTATGTTGAATATGATTCGGATAAATAAATTTCCTTGAATAATAGTTTTTATATAAATATCAATTGGACTTTTTGTCCCTTTTTTTAAAAAAAATTTTGCGTGTGTCTACACTATTTGTCTGGAAATCATTTTTTAAATTTAACCATTTTTTTCTTATAATAAAGGCTCCAAGAATTCCCGCATGCTAACACCACACATCAAATGGACAGCCGATTCATTCCCTGGCCATGACTCCGGTCAACCATCATCGCCGCCTCGTCCTCTTCCTCCTCTTCACCATTTCCCCTCTCCTCCTCCTGGCCATGGAACAGCAGGATTACCCATCCGCCAACCGGGTCAACAACTCCTCCCAGATCCAGCACAGTATTTTTGCCGTCTTGAAATGCATTGATTAGCTAGCGAGAAGGGTTGTAGTTCATCAACTTAACCATTTTTGCTTCTAAAAGGTGGACATTATCATTATGCCCAACTCTATACTGCTGCTTATTGCATCTTCTAATTTTTCAGTTTTGGGACATTATCATTCTGTATCATCTCTTGTTTGAAAAGCTAATATGAGCTTACAATTCTGACAGATGGGGAACAAGGGTGCTTTTATTCGTTTCACCGCTCCTGGTTTGAAGCCAGACATCATTTCTTTTTCATCTGTGGTGGGTATTAAATTCATTTAGACTAATAGGAAATAACCTGCTGATCTCTGTTTCCCAACTATCTCCTCATAGAACACTTGAATTGATAACCTGAATGTTCCTCCTGCATATAGATGAAATCACTGTGGCATCATTTATACAAAAACCCACTTCTTGTATCATTTCAACTAATGCTCAACTTTTTAGAGTCTCCACGCTGTCAAGAACATTGGCCCATTAGATTGCATCGAGCTAATGAAATCCCATCTCATGTTTGTGACATGCAGCCACATCCGGATGTCAAGCCGATGGCATATGCTAGCAATTTCCTGCGGATGTTCTCATGATCCAATCAGAGGATCAAACTTATAGTACCTTCTCTCGCTTCATTACTTATACGTACCCACAGCTGTAGCTGTAGCAAGGACGCAGAATTTTGCACACAAGGAGCAGCTGAATTTCGCTACAATACAGTTTTGCATTGTTGCTTCATTACAAACTATAATTCTAGTTTAGTTCAGGATTTTTTGCCATCTTTTTTTTTCCTTTCAGGAAACGAGGTTAAATAGGTGCAATATTGTAAATGTACAATGGTTTGTTTTCACAATAATTCCTCCTCCCTGCTGGTTTTTGTATAAATAAACATTTTATACAAGTGTAAATGAGCATTGCCTCGTTCCAGATCCCCGAAGGGTGGTCACAATTATTTAGTTCGGCAGGGAACACGTATTTATTAATTATGTTTTTATTTTTCTACGTGCGCTAAAAATACTTAGCAGTGGCACACAAGAATTAATTAATGTACACAACAAAATAAAAACGAAAACAAAAAAACATCAAAAGTAATTAATTACTGGAAATCCACACTAATCAAGTATGACCCACATCATGGATGAATTTTTGTAGCTTTGTCTAAGCGTATACAGACGTCCAATACTCTTACAAGTGGATATTAGCAAGTCCAGAGTGTCCAAACACATTCATATTAACGAATACATTTTATCCCATTTGTAATAGAAGAACCAGCAGGACTTTTAAGCATCTTCGTCTTCAAGGGTATAAATTTACCCTTTCGCACTCATCTATCCATTCGCTATATCTGCAAGACAACGTGTTAGCTAAAAAATCACTTGTGTCTACAAACAAACATGGAGAAGTAGATTGACTTACATATCTATAGGCTCAGTGAGTGCTGCAAAAAAAAAAAAAAAGGACAAACAAAGAGTTATGTAGGATTTTGAATGATAGAAATAGACAGAGGATGCAAAAAGAGTAGCAAAGGGTCATAAACTCTAAAAATAGAATGGTCTACATTAATAACAGTAATCTACAAGTATCATGAAGAAACTCAAGGCATTCCTCAGAAAACTCTGAATAATTATTTTTACTGTAAAAAAATGAATTATGGTTTTAAACATTGGTGCAACATGTCTGTATCACGTAAAATTGAGTTTTTGAACTTAAGTAGTCATACCAGTGACAGTAGTGCTGAAACTTTCAAGACATATCCTGCATGAGGCTTCACCAATCGAGTTCTTCATGTCACTATATGAGAAAAAAAAGATCAAGAATAATTAAACAAACATAATACCAGGAGAAAATAATTGACAAATTAACTATCAACAAGGCAACTTTAGATAATATGACCAAAGTCAGAGGAAGGAAAATTCTTCAAAAAATGTTGCATTCTTACTTATTGAAATTGATATTAATGGGCACTTACATGTGACACTCAACACTATTGCCATGGTTGCAGAATGGGCAACAGAAAACAGTGTCAAGCTTGTCCATTCTCTTCTTTGGAGGTGCCTTGGCTTTCGACTTTCTCCTTCCCATTAAGATCGATGTTCTCTTTGTCCCCTTTTGCAGTTTTATGATATCTATTAAACCAAACATAATCAGTAATTAAAAAACCATGCCACATATATATAGTGAAAGGAAATATGAAAAACAAATCCTAATAATTAAGAGGTAATGTGCTCATGCTATAAAATAAAAGCATTGTCACAAATGCGAAAAAAAATATAGACAGATATGAAGAAATGACTAACCAATCTAAGATATATATATTCACAAGATACCCTTATGCCTCTAACTATATATAGTCACTGAAATGATTTCCACAGGAAATTAAGGATGGAGCCTAAGTGAACGCTGTCAAGGATAAAGGGTATACTATTACCAGAAATTATTATTCGTCTTGAGGATATTTCTTAGGAATTGAATAGAGGCTGGCAAGAGTGGCACAACTACAAAAGATCAACGTGACACAGTAATACTTATAGCAAATCAGACCGATCACCAGACGTCCTTCCAAAGAGATTTCTTTCTTTTACATACACAACAAAAATTGATAAGAAAGCTTCAGGCAGGAACCATGCATGATAACGTGTATGTGAAAATTGCCACTCCAAAGGTACGACTAATGATGATAGGGTAGGATTCAGAATGAGCAAAGTTGAATCGACAAAGTTCATCTCTATCTCTAAACTAAACGCAAGTTAATTTGACCCATATCCGATCCAGATTCTCACGACCTAAATTTTCGTCCCCGCTACACGAAGAGGAAACAGAATTGCAAAATCCCATCCAGTTAACAATCACATAAGGGAATAACGTAAGAATAGTAATGATTAAACAATATTCATACGCTATCGAAACGCAAGAAGGAAAAAAAATCAAAGAGATGAAGGGAGAGAAATCAAAAACTTACCTAAAACCGAGTTCCGGCGACAAGATGAAAAAGAGTCGATCGATGCCAAATGCCGATTGCAAAGGAGAAGTCGAGAGTGCGTATATATATAGTGACTGGGGTGAGTAAAAGTTCGTTAATGAATTTAAAAATTCTGTTTGATTATTTTGAAATTTTAATTATTTTTTAAAAAAAATTATTTAATTCAATTAATTCCGTTTGATTGCGAGGAAGAATTTCGGAAAGATAGGGCGTATATATAGTTATGGTTGATCAAAAACCTGTTAAATTGAATTTAAAATTCGATTTGATTATTTTAAAATTTTAATTATTTTTTTTTAAAATATATTAATTTAATTCGATTTTGATTTTAAAACTTTTTATTCAATTAAATCGAATAAAATGAATTAATTAAAATAAAAAATAATTTTTAAATTTTTAAATAAGTAAATTTATAAAACCTTAATTAATAGATAAATTTTTCATAATATTTAAAAATTTTAATTACTTCGATTAATTCGATCGAAAATCAAATTAATCGATATTTTATCGGTTCAGTTTATTCGATTTTGATTTAAAAAGTTGATCGATTCGATTAATTAAAAAAATTTGATTTAATTTAATTTTAATTAATTAAATTTGATTCAAATTTAATTTTAATCGAACACTGAAGTTTAGATATAATGACGAAAGAAACACAGCAAGGGCTCAAAGATGAGCCGCTGGAGGCCCATGGTGGTTGACATAATTTATTTATTTTTTTAACGAATAAGACGCTTTTTTATTTTCAAGTCATCTAACGTATCATTATCCAATCCAAATATGTATTATTCAATAGTATTATATCTCGTTTAAGTTTAAATTTAAATTTAAAATTTTAAATCGAACGTATTGTATCAATTATGATTTTATAGTTGAAAAAAGCTACTTGTCACAATAGAATTTCCGTCACAAATGTTGTGATGGGAATCTGCACCGTTGGATTTTAAAATTAAGATTAAATCCTGATCGTAGATTGAATGGATGATTGTGATTGAATGTGTGATTGTGATTGAACGGTCCAGATTTCCATCACAAATTTGTGAATGGTTACACATGTTGTAGTAGTTGATTTCTTTGTATCTTAAACGCGTTCAACATACTTGACATTCAAAAAATTTCAGATTGTAGTAGTTATTATTTTGTAACTACGATAATATGGATTCAACCTTATTTATCTATTATTTATTATTTATTTATATTATAATAACTATTAAATCGTAACTATTATTTGACATGCTCATTTGATATTATAATTAGTTGTAGCAGTTAAGAAATCATAATTGTTATAATTCAAATTTGACATGCTCATCTAATATTTAAGTTATAACAGTTACGAAATTATAACGGTTATAACTCATATTCGACCTACTAAATTAATATTCATATTATAATAATTATGAAATTATAATTACTAGATTGTATATATTTTTAAATATTAAGTTTGTTCGACATAATGTAATGTAGAAGTTATGATTTTATAATTATTATAATATTAGTTAAAATTTAAAATTTATATGACAGATAATCGTACTAAAACGTATTTAGATAATTATAATTAATTAAATAATAAAATATAATATTTTTTTAAAATTTTTTATAACCCAAGTCTTTAGTTTTCGAACTAACTAATTCTGAAGGTGACTGATTCACCTACAAAAGTTTTCCATCGATCTCCAAGATAAACTAGGGTAGCGCTCGCGTTATTGGACACCGACGGATAAAGATTTTTTTTGTAATCCATATAAGAATGGAAGAATTTAGGGACAAGTGTTGGGTTGCAAGGGTGCAAACATAGTCCCACATCTAAAGTACATGAAAAAGATCATGAGGTTAAAAGGATGGAAAGTATCTCCATTAGAATGAGGCCTTTTAGGGAGAGCCTAAGAACAAAGTCATAAGGGCTTAGGCCTAAAGTGGATAATATCATACCATTGTGGAGATATTTTGATTCCATCGGTACTAACAAGTGGTATCCAGACTAACCGCTGGATGAGTCATGATCCAGATCTAACCATATGGTTTGAACCTTAAACAAAGAAAGTGGGTGCTCCCGTGTCTGAATCAAGAGGACCAGACACCAAGTGAGAAGTCTTATTAGGCCGGGTGGGTCGAGGGGTGGTCGGATGGACCGTGGAGCAAAAAGTCCTAATTGCGACTAGATGAGAAGTCCTAGTAGATCGGGTGAATTGAGGTGCTCCCGTGTCTGAATCAAGAGGACCAGACACCAAGTGAGAAGTCTTATTAGGCCGGGTGGGTCGAGGGGTGGTCGGATGGACCGTGGAGCAAAAAGTCCTAATTGCGACTAGATGAGAAGTCCTAGTAGATCGGGTGAATTGAGGGGCAAAAAGTCATAGCTGGATGGAAAGTACATAGTCCCACATATAAAGTACATGGAAAAGAAGATCATGGGTTAAAAGGATGGAAAGTATCTCCATTGGAATGAGGTCTTTTGGGGAGAGCCCAAAGTTGATAATATCATATCATTGTGGAGATATTTTGATTCCATCAATACTAATAACAAATACAATAAAAGGAGTAAGGTCTCAAAGAAAAAACAAAATCCTCACATTGTCACGTCATGTAAAAATCAAGATTGTAAAATGATCATTACTCTTTAGTCATCGGAATGTAATTTATGTAAAAGTTGAATTATGTTTATCATATCTTAAATTTTAATTGACATTTGACAAAACTTATCATTTTTAATTTTGAACTTGTAGTGGTCGAACTTTTGAAAGTTAGAACTTGTAGATCATTCGTGATTTAATTTGAAGTAATTAATTTAGTCAATTATGTGATATGCAAGAATGTAAATAAATTTGAGGTATTTATTGAGTTAATTTTATAAATGCATTGGAAAATTAATTCTAAGAGTATACGGGAGTTATTTTGATTTTTTTTTGATAATTGATCGAACCATGTGGAATACCTCTTGAAACTCCTTAAAAAATAGTTTTTATAATAACTAGTGGCTCCTTGCATGGTTGATTCTCTTCTACCTCTTTATAATTCACCCTTGAATTTATTAAGACATAAAAGCACTAACTTCCTTCTTTGGTGGATTGGTTTTAGAAGGTTAAAATGGAGTTAAAGTAATCTTCTTTTCATTAAGTGGGTATATAGCCATCCTTTGACACCCTCCTATCTAATCCCATGGACTTCCTAATAATATACGACAAACATCCACAAGAATAACGTCACACAAAACTTTATCTTTATAATTATTGTCGATAGAAAAACAACAAAATATCTTTTTGTTACCACGATTTCATTATCTTTTGCAACCATCGCAATTGTTAGAAATTTGAATGAGGGATAATATCCAATTTGTGATTTTACATGATCTCAAATGATACCATATTTTTAAATTTATCTATAACAATGATAAGCAAATATACTTCTCAAAGTCGTCGATTTAAAAATTAAAATTGGATAGAAATGTCCGTTAAAAAATTTAATTAATTTAATTTTTGATCAAATTAATTAATATTTTGAATTAAAAAATCTAAGGTGTTTCTATTAGAAATAGAATCACATCACACGCACATTTAAATTTACTTAGAAGGTCAATGAAAAATTTTTAAAATTAATTACCTTACAGATTAATTAAAGAGAAAGAATCGGATGAACATGATGCATCGTATTCCACTGATACTGAAGGCTCTTTATTACTGTTCGCTACACGTAATGTCAATGCTGAAGAGGGGGCGGATGGATTGCTCCTCCCTCATGGGAAACAGCATGTGTGGGCCTCTACCTGACGTGTCACTTTTAAGACCCCTCTCATCCAATTGGTATAGCGACAACAACTTTCTAGCTTCAACTAAAAACTTAAACATAAAAGAGAGTTTTTTTTTTAAAAAAAAATATTTCAAGTTGATGTATTTATACCTTGAGCCCACTTCTCGCATCGATATCCTCCATGGTCGATCCAACTCTCGTTGTAAGTAAACAAAGCCTTTCTTAAGTCAACCGAGGCACACATTCACCAAGGTATGTCACAATCACCCGCCCAGCCACCAACACCATAACCCACTATCCAAATAATTTACTTATCCTATGAGTGCGGGCGGGCCCCATGCCTTCGTAGCCAAGGGGTCTCATTTCTGGGGACAAATAGGAAGGCGAGTAAAGCACGGTCAAAAAAAGGATTTCTCTCATCCGTTGGCTGGAGAAGCCCGCCATTTGTCACGAGCGAATCACGTGCCACCATTCAAACAGTGCTGCATTTATGAGCACCAACAGCCCGTCGCCCACTTCCACATCCCTTCGCTTTATCTCTCCGTCCGCCATTAAAAGCGAGCAGGCAGCTCATTAAATTGAGGCATGCGACCGCCATTAAGGAGCTCCACCTCATCACCATCCACCTTCTCTCTCCCGCCACGGCCGGCCGCCCGCCGTTGGCTACTTCAGCCGGTCCGGCGACAGCAGCGCCTCCGGGTCCCCGCACCGCATCCGGCTCGAGGAAAACGCCACCGACAGCGACGACGACGGCAGAGCCGCCGTTCGCACGGACAGCGATAGCGACGACGGGCTCGTCATCGACCTGCTCCTCCGCGCCGACGGCCCCGCGCCGAAGCTCAGCCGCCCGCTCGGCTCCGATGAGAGCGGGAAGAACCCGCGGCGCTTGAAGAAGGCCGGGGATTTGGCGAGACGGGAGGAGCGGAAGGAGAACACCCGCGATGCGGAGGACCCGCAGAAAGGAGACGGCCAACGCTTGCTCCAGAAACCCCCTGCTCGCCCGTGGCGGTGCCGCCACGGAGACACCGTTGATGGTTCTAGAACCATCCGATCCGCCTCCATCCCCCGGTCGAAGCCGTCGGAGTAGGATCGCTTGAGGAGGAAATCCCGCGGGTCGACAGCGCGGGCAGGGGACGCCTCTGAAGAGACCGCGATCTCGCGATCGGGTTGCTCCGGCGGTATCGCGGCGGTGTCGTTAGGGTTTCCCGGGGTCAGAATCGGGGGATCGACAAGGAAAATGTCATCGAGGCTGGGGCGGATCCGGGCGGCGCGGATTGGGGCGAAAGGGGGGATCTCGCGGAGGAGGAGCACGGCGGCGCGGCAGAGAGGGCAGGTGGCGTGGGAGCGGAGCCACACGTCGATGCAATCCGTGTGGAAGGCGTGGGCGCACAGCGGCAGCGTGCGGAGTGCATCATCATCCTCGAACTCCAGCAAGCACACCGCGCACTCCCGATTGGTGGCGGCCAGGTGCTTGGCTTTGACCCGCGAGAAGAGCGACACCGGCAGCGCCTTGATCGCCGCATCGTCAAGGCCGTAGGCGGAGCGAAAGATCTCGGACGAGTCGAAGGAGGCAGCGCCGACGCCGCCGAAGGGCTGGGGCGATTCCAGGTCGGAGACGGAGGCCGTCGACTGGAGGAGCCGCCGTCGCCGTCTCCACCTCCTCCAGCGGCGGCGCAGACGGCTCAGATGCCGGGAGACCACCCCAGCGTAGAGCACGATGAGGATAGCGGTGCCGACGACGGCGACCATGGCGATGAGCGGGGGGCTGAAGTCTGGAGTGACCCGCGCCTTAGGCGGTGAGTCACCTCCGCCGCTGCTTCCGATCGAGGGGGACGGCCCGCCCCCCCAAGCGAAATCGTAGAAAGCTGCGGCCGCGACGGGGGCCGCCGCGGGTGTCTCAGCCGTCGTCTTCATCACTGGGAACCAACTACGCAAAGAAGCATCGTGAGTAGCCTTCGCTCGATCTTTATTTTGTCCTCGCGTCGCCTTCCTCACTGTGTGTACCATCTGTTCTCGCGACACCGCATTAACTTAACATGTTCCCGCAGGCTAATCTTCCGCCATCATAAATCCCAAATTCAACGAGGCCTTCTAAAGTGTTACCGCGGGACATCGTAACCATTCGAAGTACACAATGACGGCGTTTCGGTTCAGAAGGAGGCCACCCCTGAAAGTGCCGCGAGCACGTGCATGGCGCCTGACTAGCAAAGGTAAGAAATTGCACTCGCTAAGCATTTATGAATTATTATTATTTTTTCTGGTTTTCAAAATTGTTTCATGAGAAATGGTAAATTAAATTTGATGTATTAATTGCCGAATAAATAGGACTGGACTTTTTGCTCATATGACAGCCTATAGAATAGATAGCCTTTGCCCTTATCGTTTACAATAAATCCTTCACTATAAAAATAATCAAATAGCAGATAGTTGCTCTTGAACCCCAAGCACAGCATTTGATACAATTAGTCGAAAATAACACACACTAATTTATGTGTGAATTTTTAATCAGCACCTCACCAATATTTATATATGCAGGAGAAGGCCATAATTATGGATTATGCAAATCAACAACAATAGAAAAACAATAAGCAACGCATCTACAAAGAAGAAACAAAGAATAGCTGATTTATTAATCATTTAATGTAAAAGCTTCTGGTACTAGAGAAATAAAGATCTTAATTTTATCTATATCTGCATTATATATGTATATATAAGTCATGGACTTGGAGGTGTTGAGGGCTGTATGAGGGGGGCTATGCTTCGTAAAGGAGAAGGATAGTTCTGTACCGGAGCTTGTCCATGGATGTTGCAGGATCTTCATGGTGACCTCTTCTTAGAACCTTTTTTTTTATCAGTCTTGCTCCAAAGACTATTTTGATGATAAAGGTCTGGGCTGGGAGTCTACCTTTTTAAGTACTGCATGCGTTCTACGTGACCAAGCTAGAGATCAGGGAGTCAAAACTACGGCCATAGAACCGGTGGTTTGATTTGATGCGTTTCTATTTGACAGAACCGATGGGTTACCACAGAGCCTAAGATGCCATGAGTAAGTAGTTCTTTTAATATGAATATGAATGTTCCGATTGGATGTCGTGGACAGTCAAGTCATTAGTCAACAAGGATCTGACTCATGTAGAGCTTCGCTCTCGCCGATGAAGGGATTTGAAGAAAAATTGAACGAGAAGGTTAGATTGGCGTCGGAGATTTCCGATAGGCTGCTCCAACATTTAATTTAGTATTCGTGGAAGAAGAGGAAGATGCAGAAAAAGAAATGTATGAAGTTACTGAAGTTGTCGAGAGACCTAGTGGCGAATGATCGAGTGACCGTGTAGCCGAGATAGCCGAATGACTGAGATGGTCGAGGTTGAGACAGTCGAAACTGAGTGAGATGGTGTGGTTAAGAGACTTAGTGGCCGAGTAATCGAGTGGCCGTGTAGTTGAGTGAGATGGGGGGTTGAGTGGGATTCAAGGTGACGGTCTATGCAATATTGACTATTGACTAATTTGACATATCAGTTCACTTCTTGATCACCTCTGTCTGACGTAAGGCTAATTAGAATCCGTACGTCACATCAATAAATTTTATGGATACTTGAACTAAAAGTTTCCTCACACTACATTTGTGGATACAACTAGTCTCCTTAAACACATTTGACTGTCATTGATGTAGAAACTATTTTGTCGAACTAAATGAAATAACCCAATTGATTGAACTAATGAAGGAAATAGATTGAATCAAACGGAGTATGGATGCTAGTGATGAACTAACTCATTACTAGTATATTAATGAACTTTGGTGCTGTAGACAGTTCCCTTTTTTTCTTCTCATGGCAGCTGATAGAACAGACAGCCTTGGTCCTTATCGTTTACAATAAATTAAATCCTTCATCACAAAAATACTCAAATAGCATGTCGACACATAATAACACCTGATTGGGATTGTTGCTCTTGAACCCCAAGCAGATCACTTCATACGATTAATCGATAATAAAGCACAACCATTTAGTCGCCAATAAAACATATGCAGGAGAAGGTTATAATTATGAACCATGCAAACTACAACAATAGAAGGAACAATAAGCACGCATCAATTTTGGGCTAATGGTGCAATGGTTAAGGTCCTACTATGAATCTTAGAGATTTCCAGTTTGAGATTCAGTTGCGGCATATTGTAGGAATGATTTCTTTCTAAATAATGGGTCAGAGGAAATTGATGAGATGGGTACTGTAAAAGATTTTTGATTTATTTTGATGATCGATAAAAAAAATTTTTATGGATAGACCGGTCACTTTCATATTAAGGATTAGTCAACGTAAATGATATGTGAAGGTGATTAAAAATTGTTAACCAAATGAACGCATATAGTAAATTTAATTTTAAAAAACATAAAATTATATATATAAATGGTGGCATATGGTTGAAATAACGAAGGTGCGTACTTCAATTAAATAATGGAACTGTGAATTAATAATAAAAAAATTTACACAAAATGGTTAATTTAATGCAGTGTGAAGGGGGTTTGCGTCCTTTTGACCTAAAGATTTTAGTTTATCTTATTTCACATCCTATTCCATTTTATGCATGTCCCATCATACAAATTAATTAATTTACTATTAAAATGTCAATGCAAGTAACATTGAGAAATAATATGACTTCTTCGGGCATAGGTGAGTTGGTTATGCAGCAGATTTACCAAGGATTCAATCAATACAAATTAATTGATTTACTATTAAAATGTCGTGGGAAAGCAAATAAATCCATCTTTTTGCAGAAGAGAAATAACATGACCAAATAAATTGATATTATGTATTAATCAAATAATGTTCGAATGCTCATATTATATATACTTTCTTCCTAAAACACGAAACACGTTACACGTTATACGTTACATTTAATCAAATAAAATATTCTTACTAATATAAATATAAATGTCATTTCGAGATAAGCAATTGCGGCCTTGCGGGTGTGAAAACAAGCGAAGATAATGCAATCTTAATCAATTAGATACACGTTAATCTCGAAGATCAATAAATTAAACAAAAACATAATACAAAATTAATGAAGGTTGACCATTTGTCAATCGAAGATTGTCAAACCGCATTTAATTTATAATTATTTTTCAAACATATAATTTCTATATATATATATTTTACGGTGGAGTTGCAAGTAGAAATTATGTATGATTTTTTTTCATTGAACTCCAAACAAAATTGCTAAACTTAGAACAACCACTAGCATATATTTAAACACGATTACAAACATTTAAAAATTTTACAATTAGCTCCCCCATTTTTTATTATTTTCTAAAATAAAAATTCCCTTTAGAATTTCAAAAGTAACATGAAGTCCTTCAAACTTTTAAAATTCTAAAGGGCATTTTAAAACTAGAGGGGAAAATATGATATAAATTTATCGATATATTATTATATTTATCCCTTGATTTAGTTCAACCATGCTTCTCTTGTGTATAAATGTAGTCGGTGTGCGCCACCAAAGTCCTTCTCATCAAGCATTCATCCTCTTCTTCTCCATTACCACATCCTTCTACTTTCTCTTCCATCACCTCCTTTTCCAAACCCTATAACCAATATAAAAAACATATCAAAACAAAATCATATCAAGAAAAAAGTATTTTTTTTTCCTCCTTAAAAATTGAGGGGAAAAAAACATACCTTAAAGTTGTCTTCCTTTGGATGATGATCAATTGGCCCTGACCTACCTGCATGAACTAAAGACACAAAGAGGAGAGCAACCAACAAAAACATGATATTTTTGGAGCTAAATGCCATGCTCTATTACTTGGGGTTTCTAGTTGCACTAGATAAAGGTTGAGGCATGGAAGTGGAGATGGAGAGGGTTTAAATAGTGCATGCTGTAGATTATTTTATATATATATATATATATATATATATGAACAGAAGAAAAGAAGTGATTTTGAAATAAATGCTTTCCCATTTGGAGGTGTTTGATTTGGAGCCTCAAATTGGATGAATTGGATTGTATTAGGGAAGGGGAGATGTCAATGCATTTAATTCCATTCAATGAGTTGGATTTTTGGCCAGAGAGGTTTTGAGAAGGAAATGGATTTTTAGTCTTCTCAGCATTTTACCAAAAAGCACATGTACATTTTAGAAATTATTAAAGAGTGTACTATGTTTTAATATTTACAAAGACCATGCTTCTTTCTCAAAATATTTCTTTCATCGAAAAATATTTAAAAAATTTCCTTGATGCCATCAATGACCTTCAATAGCATGACCAAATTTGTCTTAGTTGCACTTAGTCGTGTTGTTGCTATTAGAACCGATGGAATCAAAATATCTCTGTCTTAGTTGCACTTAGTCGTGTTGTTGCTGTTAGAACCGATGAAATCAAAATATCTCTATAATAGCATGATATTATTCATTTTAGGTTTAAACCCTCATGGTTTTATTCTTGGGCTCAACCCAAAAAGCCTCATACCAATGGAGATATCTTCTATCCTTTTAAATCCATGATCTTTTCCATGTGTTTTAGATATGAGACTATATTTGCACTCTTGCACTCCAACAATTCTCCTCTTAAACAAAGGACCACAAACTCCCTTCAAACGGAAAGTTTTCGTTTAATGTCCGAATCCTCGACCCATCAGGACTTTCTGCCCCTTGGTTCATCCGACCTACTAGGACTTTCTGCCTGGTGTCTGATCATCTTGATTCAGACACGGGAGTATCCATTTCCTTTATTTTTAATGTTCAATCCACATGGTTAGATCTGGATCATGACTCTTCTGGCGGTTAGTCCGGTGAAGAGCAATTTTGTTCTGATACCACTTATTAGAACCGATGGAATTAAAATATCTCCATAATGATATAATATTGTCCATTTTAGGCCTAAGCTCTCATGATTTTGTTCTTGAACTCAACCCAAAAAGACTCATACCAATAGAGATATTTTCCATCCTTTTAAATTCATAATCTATTTCATGTGTTTTAGATGTAGGACTATATTTATATCCTTGCAATTTAACAGTTGCGATAGACTTAGCATAAATTAGATTGATTGGTCGCGACAGACTTAGTCGCGACATTAGAGAATTATATATATGTATATTTTTAATAAAAGAATATTTTGAAAGAAAAAAAAGATATATGGTCTTTGATAAATACCAAAAGATGATGTGCCTTTTGATAATTTTGACAACCTGTGTGCGCAGCGGATTATCTTTGTCTTATAGATAGGTTAGTGTCTATTCTCTTGGATGGATAAGGGCAAAGAGATGCTTCTAGAACAAATGATAAGAAATGGATTGCATGGTAGATCGTTGATCATTTATTTATTTATTTGTTTTTATTATTTATCTACGCAATTACTAAGGGAGATATATATAGTGGAGTTGAACAAATACGTAAATAAATATTCCAAGTGATAAGTTTAAGTCATGTATAATTTATTGGGACATTGAGTAGAAGCAGTGGTTATCCATTAGTTAATTAATTAAAAATGATTAATTGGAGTTTAAATGAAAAACAAAAAGTTATCAAAAAGGTTGTGGTCACTGGAGGCCTCAGGCTCTGTGCATGTTCAAATGTTTAGATCCATTAAAAATTAATAGATCCTTTTAACATAATAAAAGGATGATTTTCTCCTTTTAACATAATACAATTATTATATTATATAATTAATCTCTTCCATTATTTTTTTCCCCTCATCAAGACCATTCCACCCTCAAGATTAATTGAGTTAAAAGCTTAACTATTTAAATTATATATATATATATATAAAATAAATACACACGCTAGATAAAGATTAATCCTTTCCTTTTTCTTGAAAATTCCTTTCCTTCCCTTCTTTATGTAAACTGAGCATAAAAGATAGAAGAGAGGAGATAGGATGATATTAAATTTTGATTTATTCTGTTATTTATCTCAAATTAAAAGAACACATTCTATCAAGGGGCCTCGTAAAGATTTAATTTCTTATAAATGGTCCCTAGCTCTCAACCATCTGATCGGTCTCATTCAATTAAGGTCGTCGATACCCGCTTCATCGATCATCTACGACCAAGATCCCTATCCACCCTGATCGATCGGATGGATGAATAAGACCCCTCCATGAGACATACTATTAATGTAAAAACAACTCCTCCATACAATTTGTATTCCCATTCAAAGGCTTCTATATAAGGCTCACAAAGAGCCAAGTCATCGCAAGGCGACCCGATGCCTAGGGCATCATTAACATGGGTGATGATGAACAATCAAAATCAGTGTGTAATATCGAAAAGTAATTGTCTGATATCTGAGGAAATCACTAGAGATGAAACACATGTATACACTTCAAAAGAAAAAAAAAATGTGGTTGATGGAACTAGAAACCCTAGCTAGTTCTATCCTTATTATGTGATTTGTGTGGAATATTAATGCATAATCTTGGATTTGAATCTGATTGATGGTGAAGTTTTTTTTTCTTTTCTTCTTTCCCCCTTTGAATTGTGATCCATTAATCATGTGTTCATGTAGTTTGTTCTTTGTTTAGGGTTGTTAATTATCATGATGATAATGATATGTAATCAGACAATATCTCTCTTTCTCTTTCTGCCCAAATTGAATTTGTCTCTTAATTTGTCTTCTCACCCTTAATATTTTCAAAATTTGCGAATCATACCGACTTCGCTAAGGAGTGTACATAAGGTAATTAAATAATTAGTATGTCAAACGGAAAAGTCGATCCAAGTGATCGAATCAGCACGAGAGAAAAGTTTAAATTCTCAAACTCTAAGACTTTTTTCTATGTCAAACATCCAATACGACATAGAAACACCGACAAGTACTACTTCTGTTGGCGCCTTTTAGCGAGCAAGAAACCACGAAATAATTCGACAATAAGCTAAGTAATTATTTGTTTTCATTATCTCATCATCGATCACTTCTTCTATGGTATTGATACCTTAAGATTCCTTTGACAACTCGATCAAAGACACAACAGCAAACATGATATTATTAATTAAAAAGCTTTACAATTTGATTAATATAAAATTCAATAGTTAATAATTAATTGTGTGTGAGCTAGCTGTACTGCTAATGAACACTTTATGCTAGTGACTAATCTCTGTCATGTCATGGATTAATTTAATGGCCATCTGGGATTTTCAATAATTAATAGATTGATTATCACAATTATATATGATCACCTCGATGCAAGATGCTCCCTCGAATTGAATTATTTAGGGTTGATGGATCAAAATATGCTCACGAGTTGTTGCATAATATTTGGCATTTTGCGACCTAATCGCGTGGGGGATATTCGTAAGGTCCTATAAGTATGTAACGGTTAACAATCAAAGAGTTGTGTGTACGCAAATTGGGTCGTGAATGGTTCGAGAAAGAGTGAAAGTGATTTAGTTGTTGCCGCCTTAAGAGTGAATCTTAAGCTTATCTCGTATTCATTTAAGATTTGGAGCGAGGATAGCAAGGCAACCGAGGTAACTTGGCGAAGAGCAAGAGGGGATCGAGAAGGAAGAATGACTACTAGTACAAAAGTATTTTTGACGAGTATATATCGTAAACTATATATGCTCTTGAGTTATTCAATTCAAACTTAACTCTAGTTTCTAGCTTTGCTTGACTATTAATCCTTCAACAAAAAGTGAAAAAGGTAGATGCAAAGAACTTTAGTCCAAAATATCATATGGCTTTTGACATGACTATGGAAACTTGATAAACCCTACCCTCCCTCTCAATTATTCATTAATGATAGGGCATGCCATCTTCTACATCTACAATTGAAAAAGTGTGACATAAAGCGAGTCAACCAATATAAAGTATAACTTTTCCTTTAGCATGGTGTCATTGATGACATCCCTCGGGCAATGATGTAGCAGCAAGGTGTTCGGTGGTTTATCCAAACATCCATGATTCAAATATGGTGCATTGTAGAATATTTTTCTATAGTGGAGAAAAATGAAAAATCGCATGCGCTTCGATGTTAGCTATTGGGCATGGAGTCGCACACGCTTCGTGAAACCTAGTTAGTCTAGTGTAGATATAAATGAGCTACCAATATGCATGTTGATCGTATGTTCCTTTTTCTCAAATTAGACAAAGTTTTAAAGATCAACAGTGAGCAACAAAGGGTGCTACTCGCTTCTTCTTTTAGTACTATATGAGCTAACACCTAATTAAGTTCTATTAATTAGGTGGAGAAGTCCAAGTGAGCCATTATTGATCGGATACTTGACATGCAAGAGGAAGTCCAGGTGGGTCATGGAGGATTGGACATTTGACATGAGATAGAAAGTTCAAGTGGGTCATGGAGGACCGGACACTTGACACAAGATGAAAAGTCTAAGTGGATCACGATTGACTGGACATTTGGTGATGACGAAAGTCTTAACAGATTAAAGTTAATCGGATGTTAAGTAATGAGGAAGTCTTGGCAAGTCAAGGTTGATTGGATGTCAAGCAACGATGAAGTCTCAGTAGGTCAAGGTTGCTCGAATGCTAGACAACGAGAAAGTTCTGCAGACCAAGGTTGACCAGATGATAGGCAACGGGAAGTCTTGAACTGGTAAAAATTGATTAGATGTCAGATAAAGGAAGTCCTGGTAGGTTCAGGTCAACTGGATATTGGATAAGACAAGAATTCATCTTTGATAAGGCTGAAACAGGAGTATTAGTTGATTGATAGTGATGCAGAAATGATAGTGAAAACTTCCGACTCAAATATCAAAACGAGGCGATCGTTGATGCAAAACGAAGCTCGTTCAAAGCTCTTTGTTACTCGATATCAATCGACTGATCATGGATATTAGTCAATTAATGACAATCAGAAGCGAATAAAAACAAGTCGAATTCAATTGCTTGATTCTACTGATGATTAGTCGACTAATGGGTTGTATCAGTCGACTAATGAGTTGTATCAGTTGACTGATGGTTATTTACAATGAACAGAAGTAAGTCAAATTCAATTGCTTGATTTGACTGATGGCATTAGTCGATTGATGACTTGCATCAATTGACTTTTGTCGATCGAAAGTCGAACAGAAGTATATCGACTCAGTTGCTTGATTTGACTGATAGAATCAGTCAATTGAGAGAGTTGCATCAATCGACTGATGTTCAAATAATCAACAAAATTAGACATATTTCAGAAGGTTCAGAGGTCGTTCAACGGGTTAGAGACCATATTAATCGCTAATGTGTAAGATTAGTCGATTGATAGGTGAAAATCAATTCCAACCTAAAGGCTATAAAAAAAGGTTTTCAATGAGTTTTTTGTCACCAATTCTTGGGATTTGAGGATGAAATGTTGTTGCATTTTTCATACCAACAAAAAGCATTCGAAGCAACAACAAGCATCCAAAGCAAAGCTCACTTGTGTAAACGTGTTTATTTCGATTTCATTTATATCTCTGTATTTGCTTGTGTATGTTGTAAGAATAGCTTGTAAAAGATTTCTCTGCATTCAGAATGTATCCAAAAAGGAGAAGTTCATAGTAGAGGAAAATCACTAGAGTATGCCTTGAATTAGTCGCCTAAGAGGTGGATACAAAATAAATCTCGAAAATGTATATGTGGCCGCAAGTTTGAGTTAAGGTTTTCAATGCACATTCAAACGACAAACCCACAATTAAGACAAGAAGTGATTGGAGTTATTCACCCCCCCCCCTTCCCCCTCTAGCTTGCAAAGTCCTAACACCTAACACTTAATGATTTAACTAATTAACTAAGCATGAGAATTTCTAATATTATTAGTTCTTGTGATTTGCAATATATCAAGTCAAATCAAGTATAGATTAATCATTAATTTTACCTAATGACAATCTTAATCAAGTTGGTGTTGAAAAACAATAGGAGTTTGTTTTGAGATAGAGAAGATGTTAATTAAAAACTAGATTATTTTTTAAAAAAAACATTGGTGGAATACTCAATTTTCTCCGTGCAAAGAAAAAAAAAGAAATGTGAAATAAATATAAAATATCACAAATTCCAAACCGGATAATATTTCTCCATGCACGAGTTCCTCCAAGAAATCAATTACAGTGCTCAACTTAACCCTAAACATTATTTACACACGCAATTAAATGTAAAAACCTCCATTAATTACATTATCACACGGCCATGCACTTGCGCTGGTCCCTCCAGTGGCTGGACCACGCTCTCCGAAGCTCACCGGCCCCATCGCCGCCGACGAACTCTCGCCCACCGCCGCCTCTCCGAAAAGCCAGTCCATCTCCTCCAACTTGATCGTGCTGAACTGGAACAGCTCGTCCAGCTCTGCCGTGACTCCGTATGTACTGGAAGAGCATCCTGATGAATAATTACTGACAGTAGTGCTGTCTTCACCGGCCGGAACCATCACCGGAGCTCGGACTTCTTGGCTTTCCGACGATGCTGTCGGCAGCCAAGGCCAGCAGCCGTCGCGTGTGGCACCGACAAGAGTTGGAAGTTTCTTCTTCGGCTGATCAGAATTGTTCTTTCCGAAGAGCCTCTTCTTCAACTTGGTGTTCCAGTAGTTCTTGATCTCGTTGTCTGTCCTTCCCGGTAATTGCGTTGCAATAATTGACCATCTATTATTTTTTTTTTAAAAAATGTCAAATTCTAAACATTTTTCATAAAAAAAATTGTATTAATAACAAAATGTTAATCTAAATCGGAAAATAAGGAGCTAATGTGGATAATTGTCGATCCATCTTCCATCAACAAGGCAAATCCATTACCTCCTCCCTCCCACGGAATAAGACATTTGATGGATTCTTAGAGTATTACGGTTCGATCCTAATTGACTAAAGTATGCACATACTCTATTTGATAGAAAAATTATAGAAAACAACACGAAATACGATTGCCCAAGCGAGTTTGGTATTCGATGGACCTCAACCCTAGCAAAGTGGCCATGTTGTGCTCACGGCTCTAGTGCTCAAGTGAAGTATTGATGGGTCGATTATAAAAGTAGACTATCGGTGGTCTTCAACACGAGTACTTTCGAATGTACCCAATAAACGAACTACGGGGAAAGGCAATTCACCTTCGACCCTCTTTTAGTCACTTATGCTAGTCATGATCAATGACCATTCCTTTAGTAGCTAGTCGTCGGTCATCAATGGTTTGAAATTTCACTTTCGATCCTTGTTGGGGTGTGTACATGTGACAATTGTTGTGGTAATATAATTTGACTATTAATCCACTAAGTTTAATTAACTAAAGCTTAATTAATTATCGATCACCTGCTTCCGATGCTGATGAAGAGGCTGATGATGATGTTGTCTTCCTCCTCGGAGAAGTGGCCGTGCTTCAAGTTTGGCCGGAGATAGTTCAGCCACCGGAGCCGGCAGCTCTTGCCGCACCGTTTAATGCCTATATAATTAATATAATCACATGATCATTAATTATATAGCAGCAAATTAAATTGGTTAACCAGCCAGCTGCTAATTAAGCACACCATTATTAATTAAAGGAATTAATTAACTAAGAGCATTAATTATAACTAATCATCATCATCACTTAATTACCAATCTTTTTGGGGAGAGCAATCCAGTTATCCCCGGTGCCGTGCTGCTCGATGTAGGACTTGAGCTTCTCGTCCTCCTCCGGCGACCAAGTGCCTTTCTTCACGGCGGCCTTGTCGCAACACGGGGCGCGGCCCATCGTATACTAAGCCAAGCCGTGAAGAGGCCAGAAGATGAAGAAGAAGAGGAAGATGGCCGACTGGTCGGTCGGTAACCTAGTCGAATGGTGATGGAGAAGGAGATTGAGCGATGGTTGATAAGAGGAAGATGAAGAGGTGAGGAAGGGGGATGAAGTTGATGGCTTGTCTTATTTGGAGTTAGCATCTTAACCTAATTAATTTTTAATTAGTGTGATAATATTGATTGATTAGTCTGTGGTGGATGCATGCATCACCAACGTGGTCCACCATTAATTGCTCCATGCACATTATTTGCTCACCTTTTGCCACATGCCACATACTTTGTTTTATGCAATTAATTAAATTGCATGTAATATTTCTCTCTCTATCCAATATATATAAGCATGCAAAATTCATTTCCTAATGTTTAATAATATTTTTTAAATTTTATAATAATGCATTAAAAACAATAATAATAATAATAATAGATTCAATAATTAATCCTTAGAATACTTTATAGTGTGTCATAGTTAAAATTCGAACCATGAGTGTTTGGGTAGTCTGTGGAATATCTTATCACTGTATCATATATACCGAAAGACATTTAGGTTATATACTCTTGCCACATCAAATGGAGCGTATTAATTATATTTAATTATGTTTGACATGGAGAATAAACATCCAATTGGCGGCTAAGTATATAAGCACAAGGCCAAGTCCAAAAAACACCTAGCAAATGGCATCCATGTGACTCGCCATCAAATTTTGTGGTGACCACAAAGCCTAAGGTTAAAGACTCAATCAATCATGTAGCATAAAAAATGTACGTCGAACTTGAGAGATATATCATTAATTAAGTAAAAGGTGTTTAAGTGAAGCAAGGTTGCCTAACCTTGCACGGACATGTGAAGAGCTTGAGGCCAATCGACTACCCACGATAAAGAATTTAGATTATGACTTCATTAGGAATATCTTAAGACAATTTATCTACGACGGTCCATGCCCTCTTAGCCTTTTAACATATTAATGCCGACAAAACAACTATACTTATAAACTTGGATAATAGCTATTTTTTAAAAGCATTTTCAACATTCCCTAGCTCGTCCTACTTCGAGATTATGTTAATTATTTACCCCAAAGTTTTGATGTAGATGTAGGACAGATTAGAAGACAAATGTATTTTTTAAGTTAAACTAAATTCATGCAATTAACAAGATGCCAACACAAAGCATTAATTTGACAAAGTGATCATCAATAATCACCATCATCACATTTATATTTTTGATAATAGTTTTGTCGTAATTATACACTTGAATGCCGACTTGTGGTAAAAATTATACATTAATATATCCATAGGGGCAACCTATAAAAATCTTGTAATTTATATTAAATTTGTGGACTAATTGGAAAAGTTATGACCCACATTTTATGGAAAGTCACAACTCAAAGGACAAATATCAAGGAACACGAGGAAATTTTGAAGCTTTTTTTAAAAAATTTTTGGGTTGAAAACGTGATAAATATTTGTATTTTTTTAAAGAAAAACTCTACGTTCCTGTATTCATTTAATAACTAACAACAAAGACATGGTTTTCAAAGAACACTCCAAATTTTCGTGTTTCTATTCTCTTTTTTTTTATTATTATTTTTCAATATTTTTGTAAAATGTAAATTTCATGACTGTTTTTTGTTTTTTTGTTTTTTGTCCTGAAACTAGGATATATCTCATGAACCAAATGCACGTTTATGAAAAGGAAAAAAAAGGATTTGGATATTTAATAATTAAACAGTTATTGTAGAAAATGGACAAAAAGAAATTATAGCAAAAATATATTAAGACATCAAAAGGAGAAAACAAAAACATCACTATTCAAGAACAATTAAATATAACTGCAACAGGAGAAAAAAGAACAGATTATTATTATTTTTCAAATATAATGAATAGATTCTTTCTACCTCATAACAGATAAAAGAAAGACAACAAAAGTAATTATTGAAGTTTACTATTACTAACAGTAAGTTTCATGTAGATTTCAATCAAAGAATAAAACTAGTGTGACACAAACTTAATTTTCATGCATATTTTGGCGTGATCAAACAATTTTTTTAATCAAGAACCAGCCAAATGTGTGTGTTAACCTATGAACATTGACAAACAGTCAAAGCCTCAGACTTCCACTTTTTATTTTGTACTATGTGTTATCTAAACTTGAGACTCATAAGCTAATCAAACACCTACAAACCGGGGCCCCAAGCCCACAGAACCTACTCATGGAACATTGCACCTGGCCCTGCAATGATGGTTTGGCCGAGTCCTAAGAACAAAGTCTTGTCTGCTTTTGTTGATTTGATTAAGTTGTAGACTTGATCCGAATCCAATGAGGGAGAGGAAAAAGAAAAGACGTCTACTTCAACAATAGCATGGCAAATAAACGTGCAATGATGAAGAAATGACTGAGGAAAAAAACTTACAGTGAAGAAGATGAAGCCTTGGAACAATTGAGAAAGCAGCAAAAACCAGAAACCTTGTGATGGCCATTAAAAGGATTCTGAAACAAATGAAGGGCTGCCAAATACTTTGTAAAACAACTAGATTATGATGCAAAATGTTTCTTACAATGCACAAGGCAGGTAGAAGAGAGGCTTAGGCATGCAGGAAAGCATAGCATTTACAAATTTGGAAAGGTAAAAAGAAAAAGGGTCCATGTTGGCAAACCAAACAGCCACATGGAAATCGAATGTACACAAAGTTCTGAGTTCTGATCACAACTATGAACTCCTATCCAGATTGCGGGAGTATTTTAGCAGGATAGTTTGGCAAAAGCAAACGATATCTAACCTCTACCATGGCCATATCAAGGTCTTCAGGTTATAAGGAAATTCCATAATTTTTGCTTCACAGATGATGGTGTTTCATTGCCATCATCGTCTTCATCTTCTGATTCATCAGCATCCTGGTTGAGTTTCTCTTGCATTTTAAGCCTGCCATTATCCTTAACGACATGACCACTGGGAGGCTGAAATGAAAAATGTCACTAAACATTAAGTCTTAGAGCATAACGTTCTGTTGATGTAATAGAGAAGGCACAATCTCATATATTTATCTAAAGATATAGTTTGGGTAAGAAAAACAATTATAAAAAACTCTAAGCTAAATTAAACACATATTTGGTATGTAGTATATAAAAAAAATGATGAATAGAAAAAAAATCGATGCATTAATTTAATCCCTTTAAACAAACTTTTCAATAGTGAACAATGATGTTTATTACAGTTGCAAAGGATATTGTCCAAAAGCCATTGTTTCAAATCTCCAAATTTTACCTAGTAATCCTAGCAAAATTATCAAAAATAAGTGTAATTAAGTTAGACCCCAGTTTATATACACCAGCCTGGAGCAAATGGAATTATTATGTTGTGTATTCATCAGGAAGTTGAATTCATGTGATATATATCTGCTAGTAAATACCCCTAAAGTATATATACACTGGTTTAGCCTCGTTTGAGATATTATTCAGTGAGATCCGACCTATGTGTTTATAAATGTGATTAGCCAAAAAAAAAATTATTGAAAATTATTGCTCTATTATTCTCAATTTGGTATCAGAATGAATGAACGTGGTATTTTTTAGGTTTCTATTTTGAGAGGAAAGTGGCCTGAAAGAACTGCAGCCTCCCATCCCTTGCTCCTCAACACGCTCTTTCTTCCTTTATCTTTTGTTTTCCTTAACCCAGTAATTGCATCTTCTATCAGTAAGGAATATCATAAATCATGGAAAGAGAACTCAACAAACAAAAGATAAACAAGAAAAATTACCACATTAACTTCCTCAGATGCATCCTTCCTGTATGCATTAGTTTTATTAGCATCTTTGCTGGGCAAAACTGTGACCTCTCCAGCAAGTGAAGAATGCTCAAATTTGCATGATGTCCCATTTTCTACAATGCCGAACTTTGAATCCATTTTAGTTTGTGCCTCTTGTTCCTTAAAAACTGCATGCGATGTTTCTTCCGAACCCGATTTATGCTTGTGTACAGATTCCACTCCTTTTGGATGTGATTCAACACTTCCAGTCGAACAAGCCAAGTTAGTATGATGAATGATTTATAACAACAAAAACAAATAAACAAATCTTTTTTCATGTGCATATGCATAATCAACCAAAGTGGTAGACATATAGCTAAAGAGAAGATATACCAGTTAGAAGAATTCCCATCAGCGCCAGAATTTCCATTTTGCCTAGCTCTTTTCTGTGACTTCAGATTTTCTTCTGAATGAATATCTGCATGATTATCAGATAGCATGCTGTTTGGTCTCTTTTGGCCTAACAGCCATGAATTGACATTGTTAAGAATTCTAGATTTTTGTACAGAATTCTCAAAGTGTCGCTGAGACCTACCGCTACTTGTTCCAACTATAGATGGGCTTTGAGCATCAAAAACTGGTTTCGCATCAGCCATCTGATTCTGCCCACCCAAACTATATCTCACTTGATCAATCTCTGCTCCATATAGTTTTTCATGCTCATTAGACCTGGTCTTCTCGGGAATAACAGATAAATCCTGAAGATTGCCTACTTCTGGAGCATTAGTTTGTTTATCAGCAACGACATTCTTATTCAGATGAAGACCAACCTCTGTTGATTTAAAATCCCTATATTTCTCTTTCAGTTCATTCTCCACCTTCTTCCCAGTATCAGAATCTTTATCAAATGAATACTTGAATATCACCTCGCTGCATTTCCTGATCCATGATTTAGTGTCCGGAGAGATAGAAGTAGTTAGGGCACTCTGAGAACCCAACTTCTTTGTACAATAATCATTACTAATAATCTCTCCATGGGAAGCATCATAGCATTGGTGTTTCTCTAGAACAGGAGTCTTGCATTTATCAATCTGCACATCAGATAATGCTTTATTTTCAGATTCAATATGCAAATCCTCCAGATATTTAAGGTGTTGAATTTTTTGATCAATTTCTTCTCGATCAGCATGAAGTAAAAGTCTCTGTTTTTGCAGCTTCTGACATTGAACATCCAGTGCCTCTGTAAACTTCTTCATTTCAGCCCACTCTTTTTCTCTCTGTTCACGATCCTGAGCAATCTCCGCTCTCTCAGTGTTAAGTTTTTGCATCTCCAGTGCAACATGTTCTAGCTGCTTTGCAATAATTTCCTTTTGAGAACTTATATATTGAAGCTCTTTGGTCTTCTCTTGTTCAAATGCTTCTTCCCTTTCTCTCAAGTATGCTTCAATTTCTTCCTTCTTTTTCTTGATACTATTTTCTAATTCCTTCCTCTGAAAATTGATATCCCTGACAAGCTCATCCCTTTCATGCTGAATCTTAGCAAACCAATCTGAATGTTGTCGATCCATTTCTTGGATAAATTCCTCCCTCTCACTAGATAAATGCTCACTATCTCTCTTTAACTTATCGTGAAGGTTGTCCTTCTCCAGCTTAATGTTTTCCTTTTCTTTCTTGAGGTAGCGGGCAACTGCTTTACTCTCTTCCTCAACCCTTTCTGCTTCCCTTTTTAGGTCTTGTCTTTTCTCTTCCATAAGCTCCCAATCAGATTCAAATTTCTCCATTTCAGCCTTCAGTCTTTCAGTTTCAGCAAGAAGTACCAGTTTCTGGGATCTGAGACTGTCAATTTCTCCTTTGAGTTCATTTTCTAGAACATGCAATTTATTTCTCTCTACTGAGGTGATTTCCAACCTTTCTTCCAAAAGAAGAATCTCTTTCTTTTTGTCTTCCAAACTAGCTCTAGTTTTCTCAAGACCTACCTCCAACTCAAGAATACTCTCTCTTTCCTTCTGCTGCTTTTGAATTGCAACCACTGCTTCTCTTTGTGAAAAAATTAAACTTTTTTCTTTCTCCTCAAGTAATCTCAATTTGTTAGCCACATCTTCTTGCTTCTCAGCAAACTCAGAAAGCTGCAAAACAATAGCATGTTCTTTTTCACCAATAGCAATTTCTCTAACAGAGAGATCAGCCTCCTTAGCCTCTAGTGCAGATTGTCTAGCCTCCAGTTCGTTCTTCAACTTTAGGTGTCGCTGTTCAATTTCATTTTCCAATTCACTTTTTCTCTTCTCTAAAAGAGCTTCATGCTCCATCTGAATTCTTTGAATTTCATCCTACAAGCATAAAAAAATACAAACTAAGACCAAAAGGAACTATTTTATAATCTTGAAAGTTTTCAGTACAATGCACTAGAATTTTAAGAAAAATGATTAAACACCAGAACAAAGAATACATCACCTGTTCTTTGCACAAAATCTTTTCCTGTAAAACAAGTAAATCACGTTCTTTTTTATCAAGCATTGTTTCACGCTTAACAATGGCCTGCAAAAATGAACCAATGTCACAATAAAGAGGTAAACAAAATTATATAAAAAAACATTTTATTTTTTAGAAAGAAAGTAGCAGACTTCTTCTCTAGTTGCAAAAGCAGCAACTTCTAGATCAAAGTTGGATTTTTCTACTTTGAGAGACCGAGCTTCTTCCTCATGATTAGCCTTTGCTTCCTCAAGTTCTTTCTCAAGGCAATTTAACTCTTTCATCCTTTCAAAGATGAATTCCTCCCTCTGATTTAATAATTTCTGACTATCCAGTAATCTCTCTTGTTGCTCATACAGAGCTTTTTGGCTCTCATATAAGGCTTGTCTTTGAAGGTTCATCTCATTTTCCTTAGCATCACATCTATAGAATATAATTGAATTGAGAATCAGCAAGACAAATAGGAACTGCTAAATTGTAAACTGTAAAATTAACAGGACGGTTTTGGAGTTGATATAACGATACATGCTGTTGATTCAACTTTAGAACTAACAAAGTATGTCGCAAGTAGCAAAACCATAATAAAACCACCAAAATGAAAACATCTTTGCAACTGGATGTTATTTTCCAGACATTTGAATAAGCACATGATAATATGGGAAAACAAAATGCTATTATCAACTGGTTTACAATGACAAAAATGCTATAAAACTGCAAAAATGCAAAGAAGCTCCTTCATAAAAGATCACCGCTGCAGAACAAACTGAAGAACAACTTACTCAGACTTGAAAGTAGAATGGCGCCTCCTGAGATCATCTTCCCGAGCTTCAATATCATCTAATGTCCTTAATGTGGAATTACGTGCTCTGGTTGCTTCTGCTTGCAAAGATTCTGCTGCAAGTAGTTTTCTTTCAGCCTCATCAAATTTCTGTTCGGCTTCTTCCATCTTTGTCCGAGCTTCTGCAATTTTGTGTTCATATTCAACCTTTCTTTCAGCAGATTCCACTAGATTCTCATGCAAAGCCTTCTCAATCTATATAAGAAGATCGCATGCATAAATATTCCAACTCTTTTACAGCATAAAACAGCGTGTAAATGACAGTAGAATGTGTAAGAATCAAGGTGTCAAATTACAAATCAAACTGAAAAATAAATCAAACAAACTGATACAAAATTTAACACCTCTGCCTTTCATTATAAATAGTAACGGGCTCCAGTCTGAATGGTTAAAGCAGTGAAACTTCCATTTCAGATTTTAAAAACAATCAAGGTTCAACTATTGAAAGTTAAAGAAATATCAAAAGTAGTGCACCTTTCTCATGATCAAGTTGATAACCATATTTAACATCTTCAGGAAAAATGCAATGTATAGCATGAAAGAAACATTAGCATATAAAATTTTTTAAACAAATTGTGGAAACATCTAATAATCTGAAAATTGACATAAAGAACAATATAATTTAAGTTTGACTCAGTAAGGATTTTCATGTAGATTGCGAAACTTGCTCATGATTTGGATTAAGGAAATCAAAGCTTTGAGTTTTGTGAATAAAACTATAGAAACGTGACCTTCTCCTATGGTATGAGAAGCAAACTCAAAGTTTTGGAGCCATCATAAGTTTGAATTTTTGGCAAAAAACATTTAGTGAAGTGTTTACATGCTACAATATAAATTATTTATCAAAGTAACATCTATCTAGTGAATGACTCCAAAAATTTACTCATTGCTTTTTAGAAGTCAAATGAGGAAAGTGATGGCAATTAATCCAAACCATAAATGGTACAAGTTGGACAAGAGGTTGCATAAGCATTGCGAGAGAATTGCAAAGAATTTTTTTTTTGTATAATAGTAAAATTTCAGATAATATTTTTCACCGAGCATGCACTCACATTTGAAACACACTCTTTCTGGATTCCCAAAAGCTTTTCAAGACTTTTTTCCCGTTTATGGGCTTCAGCTAAAGAAGATAGCCGCTTAGCATCTTCTCGCTTGTATATAACCTCGGTTGAGTCTGAAGATGCTTTAATTTGCTCATACTTAGAAAGCAATTCCTTTCTCTCCAAAATAAGAAGTCCCATGTGGTGTTGATAGTCATAGATCTACCATAATAAAACAAATAAAAAAGGCATATCAATAAAACATATTGACATAGAAAGAAATTGAAGTTCCAATACAAAATGCAGCATCAGGACTTAGAAATTCATGTCATTGGAATAAATATGAAGCATGGAGAAAATGACATCATAAAATTTGAAATTGAACCAAGAAATTGCTAGCCAATTAGAGCAGCAATGACTGCTTTTATTGACTAACCCATTCAGACACATACTAAATATGTCAGCAAAGTTGCTGCTTTGTAAATGCTTATGCCAGTTATCTGGTATAGAAAATCAGAAAAGAATTGAATCTCCTAAAAGAGTCATTCATCTAACAGTGACTAACATCCGGATCAAATATCAATGTTTACCAACATGCAGTAAAAAATCAGGGAAAGAGTCCGGCGATGACAATAAAACAAAAAGGAAATCAAACTTCAAGCAATGGAAAAATAGTTAGCAACCGTCATGTAGTATTTATCTCTACTATTACTTTAGGAGATTACGCTATAGGGATAGCTGAAAGAAGTTGAGAAAAGTAAAACTACCTTTCAGTACAAGCTCATGCCTATGATGGTAGACGCGATTTCCCAGATGATACCACAAAGTGTCATCACTGAGATGGCGAAACTAAATTGCGACAAAAAAATCCATTGGGGCAACTCTAAAACCTCGTACATACAAGGACAATCCTACTTGAATACAAACAATGAATGAGATATTTTCTTAAAAAACAAATGAATGCCAAAGTACAAGGGAAAATAAATCACGATTTTCATGCCAAGCCTAACCAGAACAAGCGTCCCGATCAAATTTCTCTGCGACATCGCTCGCAGAATTGCAGGAAAAATTCAATATTGCTTGAGAATCTTGCTCAAAACTATGTAGTTCTAAAAATTGCTCCAAAAAAAATATCTGAATAACTCGGTAGCCTTAGCATAACTGAAACCTAGTCAACAACTCATGAACGGACAAAGGGAGGGAAATCACCTCGGTTTCCAGCTTCGTGATATAAGCTATCAGTGCGGCCTTATCCCTCCTCTTCACAGACTCCTCGTCCAGACCGGCCTCCTCTAGCCTCTTCCAGATCGCGTCGTCCCCGAGCGGAGTCCTGAGGGCATCGATGGTGAGAGACGCCGGCGTCATCGCTGCCGTCCGAGGGCTCGCCATATCTAAAACCCTAATCCGAGTACCGGCGGAGCAAGACTCGCCGCCGCGGGAGAAAAAGGGACAAAGCGAAAGAGATCGAGCGAGTGGACTCGGCCAGTCTCCACTTTCGGTTTGGCTTTTTGTAAGAAGGTGAGTCTTGTAGAGGACGATTACCCGATCCGACTCGTCCGAATCGCATCCCGAGCTCCGCCGGTACGATTACCGCAACAGCTCCGGCTTTATGGCAGCCTGAGGAATTTAACAATCCAGCTGCCTGCCAACCTCCATCTACCCAAATACTTACCTTCATTGTAACTGGAGTGAAAACGAATACAAACGGGACCCGCAGTTTTCCGCAATCATATCCGAAGGGTTGGTAACGGAACCAATTGTTCTGTGGGCGCGTTTAAAATTTGAATGGTTTTGAAAGGGCTTCGTGCAACCGAAGCCAGTGCCTTGAGATTCGTGCAAGCTACGATCCAGAAAACTTTTTAATTTTAAAATTTTTGTTTTCAGTTTCTAAATAATAATTAACAATAACAATATATATTAAAACATTAAAAAATTAGGAGAATCGTGTATAGTTATTCAAAATAAAAAATCATCTTAATTCCTTTTATAAAAAAAATAATAATCCCAACTATTGACTCAATCCCTAGAGGTGACCGGACGAAAATTTCCTATCGATCACCAGAGTAAATCGAGAAACGTACGCAAACCCAGATGCCCAACATCTTTTGATCTTAATTCCTTTTATAACTTTTGACTTGACACCTTAATTAATCGACCAAATATAATTATAATTTTCCTTTTAAATTTTTATAATTAATAAGGGTTATCAAAAAATAATTAATTAGCTCGGTTATCAATAATTGATAGCTAATAAGTAATTAGCCCGTAATACAATATTTTGAATCTTGCAATGAAAAGGTTCAATAGATATTTTAATCAAGAAGGTTTATTCTTCAGTTCAAACTAAAAAAATAAAGATAACCAAACTGGTTTCATTTAGTTATCAAATTAATTCAATTTAATCTCGATCAATCAAAATTACAATGAAAAGGTTAATTTGATTAACTATAAAACAAACCAAATAAAAAAAACTCTATCTTAAAATTTAAAATATGGTAATTCCAAATTTTTACTTAACCAAACAAAATCAAAACTATTTCTTGCTCACAACAAGAGTAACAACTCTTTCAATGATATGGTTACAGGGATTCAAACTCATGTTGGGCCAAACAAAATCACACACCATTGATTCAAATTTTATCGACCGAACGAAATCACACCGTCGAGTATAAGATTATTTCTCGTGTCGAGCATGACCGAACCGAGGTAGGTCAGACAACAAGTC
The DNA here is from genome assembly GCF_044706935.1 of Curcuma longa. Lineage (NCBI taxonomy): Eukaryota > Viridiplantae > Streptophyta > Magnoliopsida > Zingiberales > Zingiberaceae > Curcuma > Curcuma longa. The sequence continues at coordinate 8,990,140 of NC_133867.1, read as the reverse complement.
ATGAACAGCTTGGAAGGTAGGGTGTGCCATCATAAATAAAAAGACTCAGACCCACATATGACATACACTTTTCTATCTTTTATGCTTTGCTTGAGGCCTTTTCTAGCTTTTACTTGAATGCCAAAGTTAAAGTAGAACTACTTTGCAACCATAGAACATCTAAAGAAGTTCCTACTTGCACAAAGGCATCAATAATACCACATGGTTCAGTTTCCTAGCAAATCTGACAAAGACTCAATGGGTTTATGATCTTATCAGTTTCAGCAAGTATAAGATATTGTAACTACACGATGAAAGAGGATGCCTTTTGTTTATGATATTCAGATAGCCAACCTTCGATGAGTTTGATCTCTGAATTTCTCTGTTCTACCAGCCACTCAGGGTCCTCGTCGGTAGCAGCGCGCAGGTCAATGTGATGTGCCCCTGAAAACAAGTCTTCCAAGTAAACAGAACTTTCGATGGAGAAAAACTAACGGATCGAACTCAGAAAAGATGTACCTAGTTCAGTTACTAGTGCGATGATACTATCTGATATGTTTTGCAAAACACTGGAAAGAACATAGAAAGAATCATTAAGTTCATACATGGAACAAATCTGAACTGAAATCTGAAAGGATTTGCAAGAAACATAAATGGGTGAAGTGGTTTACCTGCCGCCGCTCCAGGGATCCAACAATCCATTTGAGAATATGATATTACTGCCAAATTTCATCAATGTGGTCTTGATATCCTTCAGAATCCAATGATTGATGATATTTTTTTCAGTTTTTTTTTACCATTTAATAGGTACGAAATATTAATTGTGAAAATGAACTTTTATCAGCTTATAGAGAAAATTTGTTAAACGTTTTTATGACAACTAAATAAGAAAATAAGTAATAATCAATTAATAAAAGCAAACAACCTAGCACCATGCCTTATTTAGCTAATCAAACTGAATCTGCTGTAGACCTTTGAAGAAAATCGAAAAATGAAAAAAGCATCTGATCTAGAAGGTTAGAACAACTGGAATTATAGTTAGCATCTCCGGCCATTTGCCACGAACTATGCCTTCTTGATGGAAGTCGACACAATTCTATCACTGTATCATATTTTTAAAGGTAGAATCAACTGTTGCAATTAAACTATACTAGAACAGATTGCAAGGAAGCATTGCACATTTTAATGGACTGTGTTTTCTCAGCAAGTAGAGCAACAGAACTTACATGACCTCCAAACTCAGTTGTAATCCACCGAGGCCTAGGCCTGACACCAAAATCCCGAACACACTCATCTCGGTATGCAGCATAATCAAAATCAAATTCCGGAAACATACTACTGTCTTTGTCACTCGACATAGGCATAACCATCTCTGTACAAGCCTGGTGGTAATGGAAACAGAAATTAGTTACTCGAGTATCATGGATTTTCAGTTAGAACAAGCAAAAAGCAATAAAATGGAGGAGGATGAACCTGCCAATCCCATCCGCTCATTCCATGTGGGTCATCCTCCAAATCAAAGCAGTCAACATTTCCAGTATAATTGTAGTAGATGCTTACTCCGGCAAATATGCGCTCTAGGATACCAGTCCCATTAGGATAATTGTCGACTTTTCTGCATAACTAGAGAATGGGGAGGGTGACATATAATGAACAATCGATTGCTATACCAAAAAAAAAGAAAAAAAAGTCTGACTAATTGCATTAATGCTGTGAGAAGAAATATGCACATCTAGAGATGCCAATGTCTAGAACATGAAAAATTAGCTCTAATGCTGAGGCTCTGGACGAAAGAGCATCGCCCCCACTCCCAACTTCTGGACAGAATTGATTAAACTAGTGTCCCATCTAACACAATCAACTTAGGAAGTATGGAGCTCTCGATGCACTGAGTACAGAATTCCACAGCGTGGCTCAACCTAAATCAACAACCTGAGGAATTGTAAATTACGTAAGGTGGAGTTTACTTGGGGAGGAAATGTAGAGGAAGAAAGGAGGAGGAAGGAATAATCACGATAAAATCATTTTCCTTTTCCACATGGTAAGAAAAATGAGAGGGAAGGAAAATAAAGGGAAGCCTATGTTAGTTGCTAGAAAATAATTCACTCTTGGTAGTGGATGCAAGTGATTCGAATATTTAGAAAACCATTATGAAGTTGATATTATTCAAATAAGCCTACTAATAGATGATTTGAAGGAGACCGATTTACCTATCGTATAGTCAAATCAGTCATTCAACTGGTAAATTACATTGATCTACAGTACCGAAACACTGAGACATTGCATCGCTTAGATAAGAGCATGCATAGTTTCGATATTCAAGTCTTTGAACAATGGCCAGTTAATTGCCTTGGCCAACATATCTAGCACCATGATTATCTGGGACGCATGGTGCTTGCAATAATAAGAACGGGCCTTATTCTATCCCTCCACATTAACAACCTCTATTGGTCACCTGAAGGACTCCACATTGCATTGTTATATTAAAGCTGTGTGTGTTCTCTCCAGTTTGCTCTTCGCTTCTCATCTAGCGAAGAATAGACACAAAGTTCTTCCTTGGTTGATCAGGGTTTGCATTCCTCTATTCCCATTTACATATTTATGTGCAATATGACTTAGAAGTACAAAGAGTGTGAGAGTTACTCTAGCAATTAGTAAAATCTCGACCAGAAATTTCAGGAAGAAACACAGATCTAATAGTTCTATATCGATGTGCAGTAGTGTGAGCTAACCTCCTTTATTGGATTTGCAGGTAATGGCATCAAAAAGTCAGATGGATATGGGTAGTCCACCATAGCAAGATAGCTGTAGGCAGAGCTCAACCAGTCTGAAAGTTCATCCGTGTTGTTAAGATTCCTGTAGTTGACATCCACACTTGAAAAAGCAAGCAACAAGGAAAATGGTAATCTAGAGGAAAAAACCGACATTAGGCTCTCCTTACTGATAACATCAGTGACACATCGCACCTGCACAAGTGAAAGTCTTTACTGAGTTTGAGAAGACCATCATTATCCGTTCCTTGAGCTTCCAGTACGTCCCAGGACTCCTTTATGATTTTAAAGCAGCTTAAACTTTCTCGCTGAAACCAGTTGTAGGCCAAGCTCATTAAACTAAACAAAGTGTGCAATTGTGTATGCAGATATCCGAGCAAACGGAAATGGATATACTGACTTTAAAATCTTTGGAGACAATATTATAGAATGTATCGGGTGGAACAATGTCTTCAAATTGAAGAATAGGGGCAGAGGAAGCAAGTGCACCTATGGCAACATGGGGATACTTAAGCCTCATCCAAGCAGCCAGCACTGCACCAGAAGCATTAATGTGAGTTAAACTACCATATCTCACTAAAATAAAAATGGAAAGAGAATAACTTACTTCCCCCATAGGAACCACCAAATAGCACAACTGGGCTATCTTCTGAAGAAAAATTACGCTTTAGGTCAGTAAGCAACACAGAAAAGTCAGCAAGCGCTTGCTCAGCTGTGAGATATGATAAAAAATCAGCATTCTTATATGCCTCCTCTTTGCTTCCATAGGGCATCGACTTGCCATAGTAACGGTGCTGCCGTATACAAATAAACAAACAAAATTAGGTCTCTAACACTTGAAGGTTAGCCTGGTAATGCTACCACGAACTCAAGAATTGTTTAAAAGCAACACAAACTGTACATACACAATTCTAAATCCACTTATAGTTTTATATAGCACTTCTCTGCAATAACAAAGCCATAAAAGAAAAGAAACTGGGAGAAGCTACCTTGCTCTTGATTTATATTTTAGCTCATGGAACCTATTGTAGTAAAATCACCATATATGGAACCCTAAAAAAGAGATTTTTTAATTAAAACTTGATCATACGATAAATTCTGTTACAATTAATACTTCAGTTTAAGGATCTTAAGCTATAATCGATATCTTTTTATTGCTTTGTCCGTGCATGAGAACACTAATTAGGCCACCGCATCATCAATAGCACTGGCGAATTTCTTCTAATGACCAGAGGATCAACTTTTAACAAGAATCATTAATACAAAAATATTCAGTAGCGACCCGATCACACCGACCTCGGCGAAGACGATGAGGGCGGAGAAGCGAGGGGCGATGTCCCAGACGAAGCCGGTGTTGGCGGCGAACCACTCGATGTCGCCCTCGTTTCCGCAATAAAAGAAGATGGGACCGGAGGGGCCTGCCCAGGTGTCGACGCCGGCGATGAGGTAGCGTTGTTCGAAGGAAGGAAGGTCAGCGAAGCTGAAGTGGTCGAGCGGCTGCCGGAAGTACCGCTCCTCGTATTGGTACGTCGCCCGATTGGAGACACCGAGCCGCGCAAATCGCCCCAGAAACCGCGGCGGCCGCCACCTCCGCGGTAACGCAGAAGAAGTGAAGAAGAGGGAGGAGGATATCAAGAGGAGGAGAGAAGCGGAGGCGAGGGTTTGCGATCTCTCCATTCTTCTAGATCGATCGAGTGGCGTTCGAGCAGAGTTGAGTAGCTACTTCGCCTGAGCAGTGAGATTGGATTTAATTTCTATTTTCCCCCTGGATGTTTTAACATTCTCTTTAATTGGAAGCCCCCCCCCCTAAATTTAATAAAATTTTCAAAATGCCCTCAAAGTTGCATTAATATCACGTTTTTTGGAAGTTCCTTTTTAATTTTTTTTACTATCAATCTGTCGTCTTTATTGATAAATGAGCTATTTGAATGTAATTAAAAATGATAAAATACATATTCTAGTCCATTTTGAAAATAAAAAAACAATTAAAAAAAGATGTCATCATCCAAAATTTCTCATCAAACACGGAAAAAAGATCAACCATAGAAAAGAAAATTAAAAATTAAAAATTTCATTTAATTTTTAATTTTATATTACATCAAATTTTCTCTGGTTTCTCTACCCCTCTCACAATTCCTGACAGTCTCCATCATCAATTCTACTCGATTCAATTCCTCTCTCTGTAACACATGTTGCACACATGAAGGAATTTGGTGCTCGCACAGAGAATGCTTGTTCATGATTAGAAAAGGAGATCCTTCGAGTGATCTGCTGATCTTAAACCCCACGAAATTCTCACGCTTGAGTTGAAGTCAAATGGCAGATGAGGTTTCTGATACTTTCTGAACGCACTCTTGTTCTTGTTTGTTCTAGTAGCTTTTCAGGGAGGATGCAAACTGATATGGATCGTCGAGGCTAGTGTCCAACACTATCTCCATAAACGATATTGCTCCGCCACGGTGCTTATAGATAGCAGCAATTCATTCCCAAGTGTTCCGGTTGAGAACTGCTCCTGGACACGTCACCGGGTCTAGCTCGCCGTGGAAGTGGAGCAGGAGGAAGGGAGGAGAGTGATGAGAGCTCCAAGGGCTTCAGGACCACCACGCCGAGGAAGGAGATAGGAACAGCCACCTGGAGGCCCTGAAACATCACAGAGAAAGAGGTCATCCTGGCGCCGGGGAGTCCCCGGACGGCCACTCCGACGCTCAAGTCAGCCTAGTCAGGAGGAAGAAGATGAACAGTAAAGAGAAATACTGTCATGAAAAATTGTAATAAAAGGAAATGCTAAGCTTATAAAAGATAAGGAGAATGAGAGAGAGAGAGGGAGCGGAGCCCGGAGAGCGGAGCTTAGAGCCGCGAGAGAGATCTCCTTTTTTCGAATACCTTCTTCCTCCCTTTATACATCAAAAGCTCCCTCGAAAGTATGATCAGTTCTGACAAAGCATGGTCTTGAGAAGACAACCAATCACATCCGCATTTAATGCTTGGTTAGGTTATTCATTGGAGAGAGAGAGAGTCCTGACAAGTGAGACGTCTCCCATTAATACTTGACACAGTTGTTTAATAATAGAGAGAGAGATCCTTTCTGAAAAGTTACATCCTTCTGACAAGACATGTGGTCCTTAAGAAGATCTTGATAAGACCTTTCTTGATATGATATGATATGAATGGAGGTGGGCTGTGCCGAGTGGAATTGGCAGAATTGAGCTGAGTGTTGAGTGGCCTGGGTGGAGGTGCCGGGTAGCAGTGTTGAGCTGCCGGATGGCGTGCTGAGCTGAACTGTGCCGTACCGACTGGGCAGAACTGAACTATACCAAGCCGAATGGGCCGAGTTCTAGATGGGGGGCTATAACACCCATGTGGCCGAACGGGCAATTCGGCAGGCGATGGCCGAATGGGCGATCCGGCAGGCGATGGCCGAATGGGCTATCCGACAAGCTAAGGTCGAATGGGCTATCCGGCAGGCTAAGGCCGAATAGACTAAGTCCTTGGTGGGGAGGGGGGCTATAACATCCGTAACATAAGCCTCCCCACTAGTCTAGTCGAAGGAGCGGAAAGTCGACTGACTAGACCAAGTAGTAGTGGCAGACCGTATCCTATTCCCCTGGTGAGGTAGTAAGGCAAGGTGACCATCAATGATTCCACTTGAGGAGTCAGCTGAGGACCGCCGGATAAGTCAGCTGAGGACTCGGATTCGACCTGAGGAATCGGCTACGGACTCAGATTCAGCCTGAGGAGTCTGTATGGAGTTGGCCGACTGCGGAGGAGTCGGAGTCGGAATAAGGAGGAGTCGGACTCGGACTAAGGAGGAGTCGGAGTCGGACTAAGGAGTCGGAGTCCGGAAGAGTCGGACTCGGACTCGGACTAAGGAGTCGGAGTCGGACTAAGGAGGAGTCGGACTCGGACTCGGACTAAGGAGTCGGAGTCTAAGGAGGAGTCGGACTCGGAGTCGGACTAAGGAGTCGGAGTCGGACTAAGGAGGAGTCGGACTCGGACTCGGACTAAGGAGTCGGAGTCGGACTAAGGAGGAGTCGGACTCGGACTCGGACTAAGGAGTCGGAGTCGGACTAAGGAGGAGTCGGACTCGGACTAAGGAGTCGGAGTCGGACTAAGGAGGAGTCGGACTCGGACTCGGACTAAGGAGTCGGAGTCGGACTAAGGAGGAGTCGGACTCGGACTCGGACTAAGGATTCGGAGTCGGACTAAGGAGGAGTCGGACTCGGACTAAGGAGGAGTCGGAGTCGGACTAAGGAGTCGGAGTCGGACTAAGGAGGAGTCGGACTCGGACTCGGACTAAGGAGTCGGAGTCGGACTAAGGAGGAGTCGGACTCGGACTCGGACTAAGGAGTCGGAGTTGGACTAAGGAGGAGTCGGACTCGGACTAAGGAGTCGGAGTCGGACTAAGGAGGAGTCGGACTCGGACTCGGACTAAGGAGTCGGAGTCGGACTAAGGAGGAGTCGGACTCGGACTGAGAGTCGGACTCGGACTGGTAGAGAGTCTACCATGATAGGCGACAACTCGGCATGGTGGAGGCTCAGCCATGATGGGCGGCGACTCGGCTCGGTGGGGAGTCGGTCGTGTTTGAAGGCATTTCGCAGTGAGAGGAATAGGCTAGTGTCCGATTGTGGGCCCTGCCCATTAATCCATAGCACGCCGTGACGGGGAGAGCCATTCCCGACCAGATGTCGACGATAGCCAGTTCTGTCTCCAACATGAGGTGGCTACTATCCGGTCGTCGACGCCCGTGTGGATCCTGTCCGAGCAGTCGGCCGCCGACTTGGCCAGGTGGAGTCGAATCAGAAAAAGTGTTGTGAGGGGAACTATGTGCCGGACGCCGAGGACTCGGCCCCGTACGGGGGTTCAGGCGTCCGCATGTCGAGTGGGAGGAGCTTTCGATCAAGATGAGGACGCCGCTCTTTGGTGGCAGAGCTGGTCTCGGAACAAGCTGATAAGGTTTTAAGATCTGAGAGACCTTTTTCATTCAATCCCTTAGTATGCACTTCAGCATTGCCACCGTCTGATTTTCGGTAGAGCGGGCGGCTAACCACTCCTTACCGTGGCGAGTGCAATACCCAGCATCTCGAGAAAAGATACAAGCACATACCATCTTTTATGACTGATTTTATTTTGCTAGCCACCGTTCTGCATGCACCTTTACCATGACAATGAAACTTTATTCTGCATAATTGTCATTCCCAAGGTCAAAGTAAGCAATTCGTTCCTTGATGGTGGGTTGGAGGGATTGATCGTCTTTTTATGGTGTTCATTGGAACTGAAAGTGCGGGAAAAAGAGCACTGTGCCAGGCTGTTCCACATGACGGCCTTCCTAGTTCCGCATCGAGTTTTAGCTGCATGTCTTGCGCAGGCTGAACTTGGGGAGTTTGGCCGCGAACGAGACTTGGCCGCGTTCCCTGTGCAGGCCGGGAGCGGTGGCGAGCCCGACCGTGCATCATGAACAGACCGAGAAAGCGGCTCGATGGCAGCGCCGTTTTGCCGAATCGGCACGCGCGACGGAGGATGGCAGCGCCGTTTTGCCGAATTGGCACGCGCGGCGGAGCAGAAGGAAAGCGGTTCGGCTGCCGCGGTTTGGTCCGGGCAGACAGCGGAGAAGAGAGACGATTCAGCTGCCGCCATTCGATTCGGCTACTGTAGTGATTCGGTTCGGGCAGGCAGCGGAGAAGGAAAGCTTGGACTTCGTGATTCGGCGCAGGCAGCGGAGAAGAAGGAAAGTGGTTCTTCAGCGATGGGGAATGCATGTGAGCAGTCTTGTTTTTGTTTTCAGCAATGGGAAGCGTGCTGCAGTTTTCTCAGCGATGGGAAACGTGCTGCAGGCGGGACGGAAACTTGTTGCAGTGAGGATGGAGGGCAGCCGAATGATGTGTCAGTTGTAATGAGCTATGTTGTGCTGCAGCGTAGGGGAGAGTGGGATGGGTGCTGATGTGACATAGACATGTCTAACAGAGCTTAGCGGTGCTGATGTGGGAGATAACGTCATTATCTCTTCTCTCTTTATCTTTCTCTTCTTCGCATCTTATTTCCTTCCCTATCTATCTCTAACTTTTCTTTGGAAATTGGCAGCAGCGTCTTCTTGCCATCAGCAGACGTTCCGGAAAACTAGTCGGGGAGGATGAGCCGGATGAGCGTCATCCGGAGGCGGAGGGGCATGTGCCGGCTTGTGCGCCGCTTCTATATGAGCACTACTTATGCCGCGGGTGGTGAAGGGGTTTCACAACGCGATGCCGGAGTTCCGGTTCGAGCGGCGGGCAAACGTGTTGCTGAGTATCAAGTCGGACAAAACGGACGAGGCGGAACTGCAGGGGGTGGTGGAGCTGGCTGCCGCGATGCCACCGTCGCCGCCGAAGCTGTTGTCCGACTAGCAGATAGACTTGCGGCGAAAGGAGGCCGAAGCGAGGAGGCGGCCATTTTGGAGGAGAACCATAGCGTCCTCCACCATCCCAAGGTGGTGACCGGCCTGCCCGAGCAGCTGTGCGGCGGAAGCTACTGAGGAGTGGGCGGGCTCTGCCGATATGCACCAGTCACGAGCGAAGCATTTGTTGATTGCAGCTGAGTCGTCAGCAGTCGGAATTGAGTAGAAGTACGGCGGACTCAGTCTTGGCAGTAAGCACTCAGCAAGGTTTTGGCTGAGTCAATGTCGAGGAGAGCTTCCTTGTGGCGCGACCAAGGTGATTCAGCGAATGACAGACTCAGATAAAGGCGATGACAAACTCGGGCATGCGGTTGATCAGTCGGCAAGTTCAGGAGATTAGTAGTGAAGCGGAAGAAGGCAGTAGAGCTGGTGTCTCCCGCGGCGACTGTAGATCCGGCTGTTGCTCGGTGGCTGAGCGCGCCGAGTCGCGAGTGGAGTAGGATGGTGGGCATCATGGGGTAGCGTACCATACCTTAGGTGGTTGGGTAGCGTGCCATGAGCGGGGATTCGGGAGTCGGCACTTACAAGTGGTGGGTTAGGACTCTGGAGAGGGCAAAGATGGTGGTTGTAAGAGGTGGAGGACTCGAGTATGTGTTTGACAACTGTGAGGAATCGGCAGAGGGCTCCGGCACAATGGTTAATTGATTGAGTGGAGTTTGGGAGTTTAGTTGCCCCATCGTGGCACGCTGCCGCGAGGCAAATCACAAAGCTCGCGAGAGCAAGGCAGCTGCGAGTTAGGCCGAGGAGGAGGTTGGCGACCTCGCAGTGAGATCGGTTATAGGCGACGGGGAGCTCGTGCGAGGCAGGAAGATCAGGGTGGAACCCGCGAGGGTTAGCAGTTCATACGAGGCAGGTGGCCGCAAAGGACTCGGACGCGCACCTGGTCTCCGGCGCTTGCGGAGGGCTCGGGCTGTGCAGATGCATGGGAGGTGAAACGAGGCGACTGCCGACTCGGCAGTTGCCGTTTTGGTAGTTTCGGCAGTCGCCGTTTTGGTAGTTGTGCGTGGCAGGGGTGCGAAGTCGGGAGTGGCACATGGCGATGGAGTCGGGTACTCAACTGCTAGCTGGGAGAAGTCGGCAGTGAGGTGCTTGGACGCGACGATAGTGGGCAGTTGCAGAGAACTGGGGAAGTCGGCGTGTCGTGCTTGGAGGAGTCGGCAGAGGCGACCTTCTCACGTGGCATGAAAGAACTCGGTAGTGGAAAGTGTGATGCATGAAGAAAAGCGGGAAGCCCAATATGTGAGGTCGGCATGAAGAAAAGTGGGACAGGAAAAGTTGGACATGACTGCTAATGTCAACGTGCTAGGACAAGGCCTGGACGCTCATTGATTGGAGTTGGCCATCTTGGCCATAAGAGTAATTATACTGACAAGCCTTGTACTATTGAATGGTGTGAACAAAAATAAAATGAGTGCAAGCAAAAGATAGCCTCAAGAGTCTGTATTGAGCCAGTAGCACAAGGAGAAAGAGAGTATTAAAAATCATTATTATATAGTGCTTCTCGTGGAGGTTTGATCGGGATGACTATGATTAAATACGGATCCGGGATAGGTGAAAGGTTTGGTCGCCGATCTCTGCATCGAATCGATACGAGAAGGCGCCCGTACCAGGCCGGTAGCAGGGAGGTCAGCAATTGTAGGATGCGGGAGTCGGACTAACCTGTGCGATGCACGGGTTGAGCTCAGTAGCGGTTACTCGCGACAGCCGCCGAGCTTGCGGCCGAGCTTGATCACCATGCGTGACATGTGCACCGAGCTCAATGGCGAGCTCAGTAGCCCCGGATCGTTTGTCGGTGGTGGTCAACGTGGACGGGAGCCAGTCAAGGGAGATCGTGTCACTTGTAGCGAATGATGGCCAGTGTAGGTCGGGCCCTCAGGTGGGGTATATGCCTTATAGGTGCCACATGCGGGGTATATGTTTTGTATATACACAACACATTTTATCCTCTATGTTGAAGGAAAATTACTGTAAAACCAACATAACGGAATTGAGGGAAGGAGAGGCACCTGGAGTCCGAGACAGCCCAAAGCAATAACAATCCGAAGATAGAATACCTCAGCATGTATAGATGAAACTTTACTAGTGTCTTTAAGTCAGGAGACCCAGAGAGTTGTGAGCTGCTTAGTTATAAAAGGAGTGAAGCTGAGAAGGCTGTTGAATGCTTAATATTAAATGAGTTGTAGAAGGAAGCCTAGAGGCCCGCATAGTGCTCTGTAGCATAAGCAAAGCCGAGAGGGTTACAGAGAGCTTTGAGTGAGCTGTAAAATACTGACTGAGCTAAGTGAGACCCATAGGATAGCTGAGAAATTTCGGACGGAGCTGAATGAGTCAGAGAGAGCCAGTGAGAGTTCTGACTGCGCTGACTAATCAGAGGGAATCAATGAGCATTCTACCGGCTAAGCTGGGTGAGACTGATCAGATAGCTGAGGAGCACGGATGAATGACTGAGAAGCCTTGGATGAATGACTGAAAAGCCCGGATGAATGGCTGAGAAGCCTTAATGAATGGCTGAGAGCCTAGATGAATGGCTGAGCAATGCTGAGATCGACTAAGGCCGAATCAGTCAGAGAGAGTGCTGACTGAACTGAGTGAGTCATATAGAGAGTCAGTGAGGGTTCTGCTGGCTGAGCTAAGACGGCCGACTGACTAAGCAGAGTGACCGAATGACTGAGCAGAGTGGCCGACTGACTGAGCAGAGCAGCCGAATGACTGCGTAGAGTGTTTAGCTCATCAGCGTCTATTTCCGAGTCGGAGGAGGTTGAACCCCAAGACGGGTGTCGATGGAATAGGTCCGAGACCTAATTATGTCGGTGGAGATAGCTCTACCCCGACTATGTCCGAGTCGGGGGAGGTTGAACCCTGAAAAAGGGCAATTGCTGATGGAGCAGGTCCGAGACCTGAATTGAGCTCGACCTTGACTATGTCCGAGCCGAAGGGAGGTTGAACCCTGAAAAGGGCAATTGCTGATGGAGCAGGTCCGAGACCTGAATTGAGCTCGACCTTGGCTATGTCCGAGCCGAAGGGAGGTTGAACCCTGAAAAGGGCAATTGCTGATGGAGCAGGTCCGAGACCTGAATTGAGCTCGACCTTGGCTATGTCCGAGCCGAAGGGAGGTTGAACCCTGAAAAGGGCAATTGCTGATGGAGCAGGTCCGAGACCTGAATTGAGCTCGACCTTGGCTATGTCCGAGCCGAAGGGAGGTTGAACCCTGAAAAGGGCAATTGCTGATGGAGCAGGTCCGAGACCTGAATTGAGCTCGACCTTGGCTATGTCCGAGCCGAAGGGAGGTTGAACCCTGAAAAGGGCAATTGCTGATGGAGCAGGTCCGAGACTTGAATTGAGCTCGACCTTGGCTATGTCCGAGCCGAAGGGAGAGTGATGTTGAATGGCTGAAAAGCCTTGGCGTGGGGAGGACCTGCGGAGGCATCATTGTTACTCAAGTGTAGGAAAAGTAAAATACTTAGTGTTCTTGATCGCTAAATGCGGTGAGGCCGGAGATGCATATCGTTCCATGGCCTGGTTAAGTCCTTGCCCTCTGCATCGGCCTGAGATGCGTAGCGTCGATGTAGGACCGGGCTTGGGCCTGAGCCTGGTGAGCCGGGGCCTGGTAGGCTTAATGGGCCTGATGGGTCTTGATCTTGATGGGCCTAATGGGCCTGATGATGTTGGGCTTGAAGGACTTGAGGATTCTGGACTCGAGAAAGTGGGTCTCCGTGGGCCCATAGCGGACCTCTGTGGACCTGGAAACTGCCAGGACGGTGGTGCGACAGCCACGGCTCTGCGAGAGATGGAGGTCATTGCGTGAGGCGAGGCTGAGGAGGTTCGTCCGTCGGCATCTCAAATCCGGGCTCAGTGGTTTCCCACAGACGGCGCCAAATTATGTTCCGGTTGAGAACTGCTCCTGGACACGTCACTGGGTCTAGCTCGCCGTGGAAGTGGAGCAGGAGGAAGGGAGGAGAGTGATGAGAGCTCCAAGGGCTTCAGGACCACCACGCCGAGGAAGGAGATAGGAACAGCCACCTGGAGGCCCTGAAACATCACAGAGAAAGAGGTCATCCTGGCGCCGGGGAGTCCCCGGACGGCCACTCCGACGCTCAAGTCAGCCTAGTCAGGAGGAAGAAGATGAACAGTAAAGAGAAATACTGTCATGAAAAATTGTAATAAAAGGAAATGCTAAGCTTATAAAAGATAAGGAGAATAAGAGAGAGAGGGAGCGGAGCCCGGAGAGCGGAGCTTAGAGCCGCGAGAGAGAGAGAGATCTCCCCTTTTTTCGAATACCTTCTTCCTCCCTTTATACATCAAAAGCTCCCTCGAAAGTATGATCAGTTCTGACAAAGCATGGTCTTGAGAAGACAACCAATCACATCCGCATTTAATGCTTGGTTAGGTTATTCATTGGAGAGAGAGAGAGTCCTGACAAGTGAGACGTCTCCCATTAATACTTGACACAGTTGTTTAATAATAGAGAGAGAAGATCCTTTCTGAAAAGTTACATCCTTCTGACAAGACATGTGGTCCTTAAGAAGATCTTGATAAGACCTTTCTTGATATGATATGATATGAATGGAGGCTGGGCTGTGCCGAGTGGAATTGGCAGAATTGAGCTGAGTGTTGAGTGGCCTGGGTGGAGGTGCCGGGTAGCAGTGTTGAGCTGCCGGATAGCAGTGCTGAGCTGAACTGTGCCGTACCGACTGGGCAGAACTGAACTATACCAAGCCGAATGGGCCGAGTTCTAGATGGGGGGCTATAACACCCATGTGGCCGAACGGGCAATTCGGCAGACGATGGCCGAATGGGCGATCCGGCAGGCGATGGCCGAATGGGCTATCCGACAAGCTAAGGTCGAATGGGCTATCCGGCAGGCTAAGGCCGAATAGACTAAGTCCTTGGTGGGGAGGGGGGCTATAACATCCGTAACACCAAGATACAACGACGAACGTCTCAGAATAGTAGCACTTCAAATTCCGAGATCATCGAACCTTTTCGTAGATTTTTTTGAACTCTGAGGAAAACTTTGAATTTTTATTAATAAGAAAAAAATGATTAAATTTAAAAAATCATTTCCGCGTAAATAGTCAACAGTAGACACACACAAAATTTTTTTTAAAAAAAGGACAAAAAGTCCAATCGAATATTTATATAAAAATTATTATTCAAGAAAAATTTATTTATCTGAATCATATTCACCATAATGGGCTTCCGGCCCATATAAAGAGGAGAAGCTTGTGAACTCATCTCTAGGTTACTGCTTTGTTCCTTTCGTCCCTATGTATACGCTCTCTTTGTCTCTCTCCTGACCTCTTCTTGGCAATTGGCATTCGAAGTCGATTCTTTTTGATCTCTTGCTCCTGTCGTTCGAACTTGGTTTTAGTCAACTTGTATCCCTCCAACTATGAGTCGACATTGTAGTTAGAGTCTTCTGATTTATCCTACGTAGTGCTTACCGTCAAAAGAAAGACTGAAGTGATGAGTCAAAAGTAAATAATCCATAGAGAATCAACCTCATCTTGCCACTCGACTACCCATCCACTTAGCCTCTTGGTCTCTTGGTGTCTCGCCAATTCGACCACTCAGTATCATGACCTCTTGCTCACTCAATCACCCAGCCTCTTGGCCTCTCAATATCTCGACCACTTGATCTCTCGACCACTCGACTATTCAATCTCCCAATCTCTTGGCCACTTGACCCCAATTATTCGGTCACTCGGTCACTCAGTCACTCGACCTCTCACTATCCCTATTTTGGGCACCATCTTTTGCCTAATTCGGAGACTTCTATTACATATAACAGCTTAAAAGGTATAAAAAGAATGTGATTATAAGGATCAGACTTAGTCGGAAAGCAATAATATTCAATAACTGTCGCATAACATCCTAATAAAAAGAGGACGATTACGAGGCTATTAGATCTGATCTCCCAGATACCCTATGTATGTGCATAATATCAATAGTTGTCAGATCTGGTTTATTTGACCCCTCCATATAACCCTCTCAGGGCGACATGGAGATACTTTTCGGATGAGTATATAAAGTCTCGCAAAGATATGTAAAAATTCTCTTGAATTTTGAAAAAAAGAGCATCTCCTATTTATCCTTTCTTCAAGTAAAATCATATTTCTGTTCAAAGGATCCTAATTTGAACTCAAAGTAGTCTGTCAGGATTTTTCGACGCAAGTTTAATTTCTCGTCAAACTTTCTCTCAGGTCCTTCATCCATTAGAGCCAGACTTCATGTGCATTGGATCACTTATTGACTGATGGCTTGACCGTCAAGCATTCGGCCAGAGCACTACCAGTGGGGAGATGTTCATATCTGTTGGGGTGCTCGAAAGATTGCCACACAGGCGCGCTGCTCTGATCGAACAGAACTAGTTTTCTAGATAGGAAGATGTTCATACCCGCGATGGATTTGGAGGCAGTGCCGGTGGATCAGAAGACGGTGCCATTGGCCTCCACGGGGGTGGCTTGGTTGGCTGACCAGACGAGCTGAGGAGGGGTGATCCTGGTGCCGGTGATGAAGCCGCCGCTGTCGGCTAGACGGCGAAGAGGAAGGCGTTGCATGCGGCATTGTAGTAGAATCTGTAGGCGTAGGTGCATGTGATCGTCAAAGAGGGGGTTGCGCCGGATGAGGATGGACCGCACTTGTGAGCCGTCCTCGAAGTTGACGATGTTCTGAACTTGGGAGGAGTTGTTGACTCAAAGCGTGGACCCCAGGAGGAGTGGTGAAACGGTGAAGAGGAGGAAGAGGACGAGGCGGCGACGATGGTTGACCGGAGTCATGGCCAACAAAGGAATAAGCTGTCCATTTGATGTGTGGTGTCAGCATGTGGGAAGAATTCCAGCCTTTATTAATAAGAAAAAAATGATTAAATTTAAAAAATGGTTTCTAGACAAATAGTCAAGGGTAGACACACACGCAAAATTAAAAAAAAAGATAAAAAATCCATTTGATATTTATATAAAAATTATTATTCAATGAAAATTTATTTATCCAAATCATATTCATCATAATGGGCCTTCAACACACATAAAAAGGAGAAGCTAATGGACAGATCTAGATCTGGACCATGACTTTGTTTCTTTCGTCACTACGTATACGTTCTCTGTCTCTCTCTCCCGACCTCTTCCTGTCAATCGACATTCGACGTTGACTCTTTTTGATTTCTTGCTCCTGTCACAGGAACTCGATTTTAGTCAACTTGTATCCATTCAACTATGAGTCAATATTGTAGTTAGAGTCTTACTATATGATTCAGCGGATTCTGGTTGCTCCTACATGGTGCTTATCATCAAAAGATAGACTGAAGTGGCGAGTCAAAAGTAAATAATCCACAGAGACTGAACCTCACCCGACCACTCGGCTACCCAACCACTTAGTCTCTCGGTCTCTCGGCATCTCGATCACTCGACCGTTCAATATTTTGACCTCTTCGTCATTCGGCCACCTAGCCTCTTGGCCTCTTAATATCTCGATCTTTCGATTACTCAATCTCTCGGCCACTCGATCTTCGAGTCTCTTTGGCTTCTCGACCACTCGACCTCTCGATCATTCGGCCACTCGGTCACTTAGTCACTCGACCTCTCACTATCCCAATTTTGGACGCCATCTTTTGCCTAATTCGGAGGTTGCACAGACTTCTATTACATATAACAACTTAAAAGTATAAAAAGAATGTGATTATGAGATTATCAAACTTAGTTAGACCTCACATATATCTACGCATAATGTCAAAAGAAAACAGTAATATTCAATGACTGTTGCATAACATCTTAATAAAAAGAGGACGATTACCAAGTTATGAGATCTGATCTCCCAAATGCCCCATGTCTATGCATAATATCAATAGTCGTCAGATTCGGTTTCCTTGACCCCTCTATATAACCCCCCTCGAGGCGACATGGAGATGTTTTTCGGATGAGTATATAAACTCTTGCAAAGATATGTAAAAACTCTTTTGAATTCTGAAAAACAAAAGAGAGCATCTCCTATTTCTTCGTTCTTCAAGTAAAATCATCTTTATGTTCAAAGGATCCTAATTTGAACTCAGAGTAGTCTGTCAAGATTTTTCGACGCCAATTTAATCTCTCGTTCAACTTTATCTCAGTCCCTTCATCCATTGGAGCCAGACTTCACGTACATTAGATCACTTATTGACTGATGATTTAACCATCAAACATCCGACCAATGCTCATACCAGCTAGGGTGTCCGAAAGATTACCACATAGGTGGCGACGGTGGTTGACTGAAGTCATGGCAAGCAAAGGAATCGACTGTCCGTTTGATGTTTGTCGTCAGCCTGCGGAAGACTTTGTGTATTTCTTAATAAGAAAACTATTGTTTCTATACCGACAAAGTCAGTGGTTCGCACACGCACACATAAAATAAAAAATAAAAAAAAAAAAAAGAAATAGGGATAAAAACTCTATTGGTATTTCCAATCAAATATATAAATAATATTGTTAAAGAAATAGTTACGAGCAAAAGTCAAATCTTTCCATTCTAAAATCATAGACGTTTTATTTTATTTTATTTTATAAAAATATTATATTTTATTATTTAATTAATTATAATTACCTAAATATTTTTTTAGTATGATTATCTTTCATATAAATTTTAAATTTTAACTTCTCAATCAGATGTATAATAATAATTATACAATCATAACTCCTACTATTCAAACAAATTTAATGCTTAAAAATATTTATAATTAAGCAAGTACAATTTCATAATTGTTATAATATGAATATTAATTGAGTAAATTAAATTTGAGTTGTAGCAGTTATGATTTCCTAACTGCTACAATTTAAATATTAGATGAGCATGTCAAATCCCCTCCGTGAGATTTTTTGAATGTTAAGTATATCGAACACGTTTAAGCAACTACGAAATCAACTACTACAACATGTGTCACAAATTAGCAGCTATAAAATCATAACAGGCATAATGCATCCAATTTTAAATTTTAAACTTAAATTTAGACAAGAGATAATAATATTGAACAATATATAATAATAAAATCTAAGGATATTTGGACTGGCTCAGCGGTTCATCTCTGAGCCCTTGCTTGTCACTATTAGGATTGAGTATTAGATTAAAATCTAATTGAATTGAATTGAATTAATTAAAATCGAACTGAATTAAATTTTTTTAAACTAATCAAATTGACTAAATTTTTAAATAAAAATTGAACAAATTAAATTAATAAAATATCAATTAATTATTTTTGACGGAATTAATCGAAGTAATTAAAAATTTTAAATATTATAAAAATATTATTAATTAGTTAAGAATTTATAAATTTATTTATTTAAAAATTTAAAAATTATTTAATTTATTTGATTTAATTAAATAAAAAATTTTAAAATCAAAATCGAATCAAATTAATTTTTTAAAATAAATAATTAAAATTTTAAAATAATGGAATCGAATTTTTAAGTTTGATGGATTCGTTAGATTTATTTAACAGAATTTTTACTCACCTGTCACTATATATATATACGCCCACTCTCTCGACTTCTCCAATCGGCATTTGACTCTGTTTGACCTCTCGCTGTTGTCGCCGGAATTCGGTTTTAGAGGTAAGTCTTTGATTTCTCTCCCTTCGTCTCTTTGATCTTCTCGATTGTTTCGGGTTACTATGATCCTATTTCTCTCGATTTGCGGATTTAGGTTTTTTTTCTTGATAGCGTATATGTGATTGTTAACTGGATGGGATTTTGCAATTCTGTTTCTTTTTCGTGTAGCGGGGACGAGAATTTAGGTTGTGAGAATCTGGATCGGATATGAGTCAAACTTGCGTTTAGTTTAGATATAGAGATGAACTTTTGACTATTCAACTTTGCTCATTCTGAATCCTACCCTATCATCATTAACTAGTCCTACCTTTGGAGTGGCAATTTTCACATACATGTGATCATGGTTCCTGCCTGAAGCTTTCTTATCAATTTTTGTTGTGTATGTAAAAGAAAGAAATCTCTTTGGAAGTACGTCTGGTGATCTGATTTGCTGATAAGTATTACTGTGTCACGTTGATCTTCTGTAGTTGTGCCACTCTTGCCTGCCTCTATTCAATTCCTAAGAAATATCCTCAAGACGAATAATAATTTCTAGTAATAGTATACCCTTTATCCTTGACAGCGTTCACTTAGGCTCCATCCTTTCCTGTGGAAATCATTTCAGTGACTATAGTTAGAGGCATAAGGGTATCTTGTGAATATATCTTAGATTGGTTAGTCATTTCTTCATATCTGTCTATATTTTTTTTCGCATCTGTGACAATGCTTTTATTTTATAGCATGAGCACATTACCTCTTAATTAGGATTTGTTTTTCATATTTCCTTTCACTATATGTGGCATGGTTTTTTAATGATTATGTTTGGTTTAATAGATATCATAAAACTGCAAAAGGGAACAAAGAGAACATCGATCTTAATGGGAAAGAGAAAGTCGAAAGCGAAGCCACCTCCAAAGAAGAGAATGGACAAGCTTGACACTGTTTTCTGTTGCCCATTCTGCAACCATGGCAATAGTGTTGAGTGTCGCATGTAAGTGCCCATTAATATCAACTTCGACTGACTTAATTTGATCATATTATCTAAAGTTGCCTTGTTGATAGTCAATTTGTCAATTATTTTCTCCTGGTATCATATTGGTTTAATTATTCTTTATCTTCTTTTTTTTTTTTTTTTTCATATAGTGACATGAAGAACTCGATTGGTGAAGCCTCATGCAGGATATGTCTTGAAAGTTTCAGCACTACTATCACTGGTATGATTGCTTAGGTTCAAAAACTTAATTTTATTTGATACAAACATGCTGCACCAATGTTTAACACCATGATTCTTTTTTGTCCATCTATGAATATTATTAATTTCTTAGTACGGATAGCATGAAGTGTTTCCTATTATGGCTTAATATAGTAGGAATGCTCCAAAGGCAATGCCAATTTATGATGCCATTTATCACTTGGGATTCTGTCTTGTACAAATAAGACTTATATACACTCAAAAGGAAAGGAAGAAAGTAATGCACCATCTACGATTTTGCTATTGAGGATGATCAATTATGCAATTTCTGTAGTTAACCACCAAGTGAACTCTCAAATGTACTTTCATCCATCAGTACTGTGTTGACACAAAATGTCTTAGCTCTAGCAGTGCAAAGATAATTATTGGTGAACAAAGTCCAACTTAAGTTGTCCTGAATAGGTTGCTGATTAGCTGTTTTTGATCTTGCTGATGAATCATAGGTTGCTAGCTGTTGGGATCTTTTTTCCCACATTAATTATGGTGTTGGCTATTCTTAGTTTAATTTGAATGTATTGGAAATTACAAAAGAAATGGTAAGAAACATTCATGAGGAACATAGGTTGGTGATACAAGGTTGCCATAGTGTCCATGGTTTCATCATTCAGAAAGACTTATATGACTGCTGTATATAAATTTGATGGTGGGCATTGTTTACAGTTTACATGTGAACTTGTTTTACAGTAAAAATAATTATTCAGAGTTTTCTAAGGAATGCCTTGAGTTTCTTCATGATACTTATAGATTACTGTTATTAATGTAGACCATTCTATTTTTAGAGTTTATTACCCTTTGCTACTCTTTTTGCATCCTCTGTTTGCCCCCTTTCTATTTCTATCATTCAAAATCCTACATAACTCTTTGTTTGTTTTTTTTTTTTTTTGCAGCACTCACTGAGCCTATAGATATGTAAGTCAATCTACTTCTCCATGTTTGTTTCTGGACACAAGTGATTTTTTAGCTAACACGTCGTCTTGCAGATATAGCGAATGGATAGATGAGTGCGAAAGGGTAAATACCCGTTGAAGACGAAGATGCTTAAAAGTCCTTCCTGCCTGGTTCTTCTATTACAAATAGGATAAAACGTATTCGTTAATATGAATGTGTTTGGACACCCTGGACTTGCTAATATCCACTTGTAGGAGGAGTATTGGATGTCTGTATACGCTTAGACAAAGCTACAAAAATTCATCCATAATTAAGATGAGAAGCAGCTTATCATCTTAATCTGCATAATTGATGTGGGTCATACTTGATTAGTGTGGATTTCCAGTAATTAATTACTTTTGATGTTTTTTTGTTTTCGTTTTTATTTTGTTGTGTACATTAATTAATTCTTGTGTGCCACTGCTAAGTATTTTTAGCGCACGTAGAAAAATAAAAACATAATAAATAATTGTGACCATTTACGCTTCGGGGATCTGGAATGAGGCAATGCTCATTTACACTTGTATAAAATGTCCTTTATATTTAAGCTCCTTCTCCGCTAGCATACCATAGAATTGTAACATCGATCGTCCTTCCAAGTGTATATGATGAACAGGCGAAATGAATTCGAGTAATATCAGATTTCCAAAAACATTGCAGTGAAAATTTTCTGAATTATTGTTTAGAGAACTAATAATAATGGCTGAAAGCTTAGAATTCAGCATGCCAAGGCAATGACTCAAGCAGCAACAGCTTTTTACGGAAATACTCAAGCCAAGACAAAAACCAGCAGGGAGGAGGAATTATTGTGAAAACAAACCATTGTACATTTACAATGCACATATTTAACCTCGTTTCTGAAAGAAAAAAATGGTTTAAAAAAAAACCAGCAGGGAGGAGTCATCGCCAAGGAATAAATCGGTTGTCCGTTTGCCGTGTGGTGTCAACATCAAATTCTAAGACTAACGAACCTTCTCATAGATTTTTTGAACTCTGAATACACAGAAAATGAGTAGAATCGATGATTGATCGATAAAATTCAAATTCTAAGACTAACGAACCTTCTCATAGATTTTTTGAACTCCGAATACACAGAAAATGAGTAGAATCGATGATTGATCGATAAAATTTTAAACATATGGAGGGATTTATTTATGTCAAATGAAGAGGTTGAATACCCTTTACGTAAGGGGATGTGACTTTTGAAGGATTTATTTATATCAAATGAAGAGGTTGAATACCTTTTACGTAAGTGGATATGACTTTTGTCGAATCGATCTGGGTCGTCCAATCTGGAGGGTTGTAATCTTTTCACATAACTCTCTTAATTTCATCCATCAGATCTAAAGGGTTGTAACCCTCAGATCTCCCCTTTGATCATCAACTGTCGGATCTGGATCCAATGATCTATTCGATCTGACGTTTTAGATCAAATTTTATCCCAAGCGATCAGATCGTGACTTTTCACGATCTAACGCTTTAAATCGCATCACATGCGATCCATCACACCTCTTTGATCAACGGTTGCTATTCGTTCGCTCAGTCAGCAATCCAGTCATTTCTCCTTGCTCCACGTGGATGCCACATAAATACTATCACGTCATTTGGAGCATAAATTTAAGTTTTTCAATGTTCCTCGCGATGCGCCAATGAGAATAGAGCACATAGACTTTTTGTGTTAACTCTATTAACACAACATCATTAAAAAGGAAAAGAACCTCATCGAAAATTTTCGATGTGGAATCATTCTTCATACATTTTCTTATATAACATTAATTAACAATGAATGTTGTTCTATACCAACTTTAAATAATTAATTTCTCATTCATTTTTAATCGATTGTGAAAAAATTAATAATTTAAATCTATTTACGCGAAATGCAGATTTCAATTTTGAAATCAATTACGATTTTCATCAAATCGATTGATAACATTCTAATTTTGCTATAAAATTGTATTAATCCATTCAGATCTCAATATCAACAGTTCTGCCATGTTCCAATATCTTCACAGGAAACAAACTTGCTTTCGATTTCAATTTCTGCCCGTCACTGTCAACTGTTGTGACTAAAATCTGCATTTTAATTGTTCAGTCATCTCATATGTCACCCTTCTGCTTCCAAATATCAGCATGAGCATGCCAAGCTGTGTCTTAACTCTAAACAGCTCGGTTTCTGCCGTTCTGAAATACAAGAAACATCATCAGTCACACCAATTGCTGCTGGGGAGGCCACATCTAATTGCACAGTTTCAGGACTGAAGCTTACCACTGTTGATGGAAGCTTGTGACCATGCACCTACAGGCAGCCCCCGTGTTCTCCGTCTTCAAGGCTTCTGCCTCGAGCATTTCTGTTTTCCAGATGGCAACGATCACCATTCTTTACCCTCTGGCTCAACGATTACATGACCTTTTATCTGCTTCTTTGGTTTGCTTGTCGTCAGGCCATTGTCGGATAGTTGACATGCACAACATGTGAACTCCACAAGTTTCTTCTCGACTATGAATGATGCATCTTTTGCTCTTCCTTCCTTCCTACAAGAGGGAATTGTTTCCAAGCAAAGCTCATGAACACAAGTGCGCAAGCAAAGCATGTTCCCATCTCACGAAATAATTATGGAGGTGGGAGACCAAGGCTTGCAGGTCAGTGGTGGCACGGCACCTGCCCTTCCCTGCCCCGCCCCGCATCAAACTCTCTCGAATTGTGAGGGAAGCAACGAGCTTGCTTTGGCCTTTTGCATGTTGGGAACTCGACTCCCTCTTTTGATGCGCCTTTTGTTCAGAGCATGGTACCACCTTGGCTTTCAACATACGGTACCTGCCAAAAGCCAACAGGAAAGTAAGCACAGACGAGAAAATTAATTAAAGGAAAAGGGCGAGCGAGGCATCAGCTCACTACTTTTCACGAGCTTCTTTGGCTGATCAAGAGTTGTTGGATGGGTGGACAATAAAGTAGACCACCAAATCTCTCTGTAAAGATTAAGTTCAGTTTGATTAGTCTTGCATCCACTTCTGTTAAAGCTTTATGAAGTCAAGTAGGATCAATCATTAACTAAACTAATTCATGTCTAAAATGGCGAGGAGAGAAAATGAGGAAGGAATTTCCCCTCCCCTCCCTCCCTCCACCTCCCATTCCACTCCTTCCTTGTTAGTTAAACAAAGTGGGGAGAAGTGTTGGTTGGGTTGATGGAGGCAATAATGGAGGCATGGAATGGTGCAACACAGGGATGGGAATCACATCCATCCCTATCTATCCATTATTATGCTATCTATCTATCTTTGATGCCCATTTCTTTTCTACCCTTCTTTCTTTTTTGCTTCGCTGACTTGAATGAATGAATGAGTGAGTGAGTGGAGGGAACTGTAGGTGGCAGATCGGTCGTGCCAAACTCCAAAATGCTTCTTAATGGCCGGCCTTTAATCGACTTTGAATCATGTGGCAGTGCAGTGCAGTGCAGTGAGGGTGCTGATCCATTGTGCATTTCTTAGTGTAAAAGGCTAAAAAGTGCAGGATAATCTACATGCTAAGCATGATGACTTGTTGGCCCCAATCCTGATGCCTTGTATTTAAATCCAAGGACCACTGAGTTGGAGCTTGACGTTGATGTCCCAGTCAGTTTGTATTGTATTCTCCCCACGATGCTCCTGCTGCTTAAGCTGCTCTGCAGTATCTGATTCTTGGGAAACCTTGGAACACATCCAAGATGGAGTTCGAGTAATCAAGGATTACTCCCTTAACCCTTGTTAACCCTCCTTAATCCCAAACGAAACCCTGAATAAACCCCCCATGCCTTCCCCCACCCACCCATCTCGATTGCATGCACCACCACCTCATTCCTCGCCCTGCTTCTTTTCTCTCCTTTCTACCCCTCCAACAAACAGCGTCACAACTTATAACCCCGCTGCTCATGTCTGTCGAAGAGCATCGTCTTGATCTCTTCCCTTCCCAGACCATCAGAAACGGGTGATTGAATCTGCGTACCTGATCTCTCTGTTGCCATCTCTTCTCTTCGTGCGTGAAGCCGACTGATTGAAGCTTTTGCAGGGAGTTTGTCCACGACATGCAATTGGGATTCGCCGCTGGAACTTTGCTTCCCTTTGCTGCTCCAATGGCCACGACGGCCGCCGCAGCCTCCACCTCCGAGAGCGGCCTCACTTTCAACAACCTCCCCGCGGCTTCCAGGAAGCGGCCGCGAGAGTTGTCTGATAACACGCTCACCTTCCTCGGCGAGGACTTGTCCTCCCTCGTCCAGCAGCAGATGCTCCACGTCGATCGCCTCGTCCTCCACCATGTAATTGCTTGCTGAAATTGGAAATTTAATGTTTTGGAATCAGGAGAGAGGGGAAAACGAGATTTTTATTGGTTGTGTAACAGGTGGAGAAGGTGAGGATGGAGCTGGTCGAGAAGCTGAAGCGGTTCCTGCGGCGGATCCTGGCGGCGGTGGAGGAAGGCGTGTCGAAACGGCTGAAGGCGAAGGAGGAGGAGATGGAGAGGGTGAGGTACCTGAACTTGGCGCTGGAGGAGCGCGTGCGGAGTCTCTGCGTGGAGAACCAGATGTGGCGGGAGCAGGCCCGTAGCAGCGAAGCAGCAGCCCACGCGCTCCGGGCCAACCTCGAGCAGGCGCTGGCGGCGACCGCGGAGGCCCAAGCCGAGGCGGACGCCGAATCCTGCTGCGAAGGCGGCAACACGGCGGAGGGGAGGAGGCTAGTGTGCCGGTCGTGCGGCGAGAGGGAGCCGGCGGTGCTGCTGCTGCCCTGCCGCCATCTCTGCGTCTGCGCCGCCTGCGGACCTGCGGCCGCGGCCTGCCCCGTCTGCCACTGCTGCAAAACTGGCAGCGTCCTCGTCAACATGTCACCGTAATCGACTCGTCTTCCATAAAAAAAAATTACAAGAAAGAAAATAAAATTAGACAGAAATTACCAGCTTCCTTCGTTCCCATTCAATCAAATCGGATGCCATGCAAGAATTGCAAAGGGGATTAACAATTAACATTGCAAGCGAATCTATTAATCAACCTGTTTTAAGTAATCTCGTAAACATAATGGCTTCTCAATCGAGATGAAAGAAAAACATGAGCTCTAAGCCAGTTTGTCTTATCCAACTTTAATTCAACAAATGAGATTTAACGATGATGGAAGTGATGATAAAGCACCAAGAGAGGGCAAGAAGAATCAAAAGGATTGGCTAGTAGCAAAAAGAATGAGACAGGCTTGAGAATGAAGAGAGAGAACATTCATGCCATGACTATGTCAATATCAATTATGTATCTATTTACTTTGTTGTAAATTGATATCAACTAATTGCAACCCAAGTAAACATCTTTTTTTAAACTATGTATCTTGGTCGATAATTATACCTATATGCTCTTCAAGGAACAACACATGAGAAAACATCAGTCATTAGACATGAACAGAATTCAGCAAGAACCAAAATGCCATTCTTAATTGCAGCAAAAAAAAAAAAACACTAAATTTAATGGAATTAAGGATCAAGGATTTCACAAACAAAGCATACAAGAAGCTAACTTGCAGAGACGTTATTCCTCAGCGTGATGAACAGAGAATATAAGCTACAACATTAGCATTTCCAAATTGCTATGAACAGGTGGGGGGGCAGTGATGTTACCGATGCGGCCGTAGGTGCCATCGGGAATGGCGATGCTGAGATCGGTGGGGACTAGGGCTTTGCCACGGGCGGGCACGACCACTGCCGCCGCACTGTATCGAGATTGAAAAGCAATATGATGCTCAAATAACTATAGCAAGCTATTTCCTCAAATAGCCAAAAACCTATAGCGACTCTAGATAACTTAAAACATAACTTATCGAATTTCAGCACAACATATCGCGACTCTAGATAGTTGGGATAAACCCGAGTTTTCGATACGCAGGAAATGAATAATTACAGAAGGTTACACAAATCCTAAGAGCCTGAGATGAGAAGAGGCAATTTGTAATGGCTCAGGAGTCCTCTTCAATCAGGTTTGTAGCATCCATTTGAGAGATTGAGAGAAAATACTGTAGTGCCCATGAAACAAAGGGGTGTACGTTTCTCATCAATGTCGATGGTAAGGTTCAGATAACCCTCCTGTGTCCACCAAATGCCCAAATCTGTAAGAACAAGAATCCTCATCAAACTTGATTCACCTTTGCATCAGAGTCACGATTTCAAATTCATTGAAACCAAAAGAGAAAAAAAGTGTCCTTGGATGCAAAGGAAGTAGTAGGAAAAACAGAGTTGGGAGCTTCTTGCATTCTAGATGAGTATTCAACGTGGTGGCTGTTGTGGTAAAATTACTACTAGATTGTATGAATCTAGTAGTTATGGATATCTAACTTTGATGTCGGATGAGGACAAGGCTAGAGGAATTACATTTGGATAAATTCAGCCAGTTGCAATCAGGTGGAACTAACTTTGTGCGAACTGGATTCTGTGGGGCTCAAGTGAAGTCAGAATGGGTGAATGTTGGTAAAAGGAAGAAGTTAGGTGATAGGTCACCCAAATTGGAGAATACTTTGTCATCAGCAATCACTATATGCAATTGATTGTGTTCACAAGGCTAGAGGAATTACATTTGGGTGAATTCAGCCAGTTGCAATCAGGTGAAACTACCTTTTGTCCAAACTGGATTCTGTGGGGCTGAGGTGAATGTGGCGAGAAAAGGCATGCTTAACTCGTTCGAATTGCAGATAATTCAAGTGAAGTCAGAATGGGTGGATGCTGGGAAAAGGAATAAGTTAGGTGAGAGGTCACCCGAATCAGAGAATACTTTGTCATCAGCAATCACTATATGCAATAGATTGTGTTCGAGTATAAAATCGGCTGTGAAATATTCACCTTGAGGTTCTTGTCCCAACTCCCTGTGCATAAAGCACTACCATCAGAAGACAAGCTTAAGCAGCTTATGCGTGACTCGTGAGAATTTTGAAGTGTTCCCAAGTTCAAAACCACCTACGAGAAATGAACATGCACCAACATAAATCATATTGTGGTTAACAAGTTGCTGAAAATTATGCATTTTAGGATGGCAGGAAAGTGCATTTACCTCGGCCATTAGTGTATCCCATACATAACAATCACCACTGGAATAACCAGCAAAGAGTAATCTTCCGGATAAGGAAAAGGCAATAGACGTAACAATTGGGACCTCATCGTCGTCAGCATCATGCTGTTGACTGTAAACTTGAAGCTGATGTCCTGTTCGCATGTCATATAACCGGCATGTGCTGTCATCGGAGCCAGTCCCAAATCTCTGCCCATCGGGGAAGAACTTGACAGTGTTGACATCTCCTTGGTGACCATGATAAGTCCGAACGGCACGGCTAGCAATTCGAGTATCCCATAACCGTGCAGTTGCATCGCAGGAACCAGAGACAAACATGTTTGAGTTTGAATTGTTGATTGAGACACTGCAGAAAGAAACAAAGAAACTGCATGTCAAAGGATAGCTTTAAACAAAGAAGTTGGTATGCTAAATTTAAATTTTAGATCTTTTAATCTCTACACTTATAGATCCTGCATGATAGTAATTTGTATAACAAATCCTAGTTTGATCAGTGTTTCTATACATAAAAATCCTTGGGAACAATTTTTTACAATTATAGTTTGTCTAATGTCTCTGATGATTCATCATTCCATTGGCTAGCTTCAATTTCTTATAATGAGCATGAATCACATGATTTACCTTGATTTAACAAGGTATAACACAGTAGCTTGTTAATTGCCAGATGTTATATGTTTCTTGCTAATTTTCTTAAGATCTGAAGCATTAAACCGCTAGAAAAAGTGTATGTTAAGCCTCTTATATCATGTTTAATCAATTCAAAAGTGCAGAGGAAGTGATAATAC
The DNA here is from genome assembly GCF_044706935.1 of Curcuma longa. Taxonomy (NCBI): domain Eukaryota; kingdom Viridiplantae; phylum Streptophyta; class Magnoliopsida; order Zingiberales; family Zingiberaceae; genus Curcuma; species Curcuma longa. The sequence goes on along the minus strand of NC_133867.1, from coordinate 8,961,383 downwards.
TACATTTAGGTAATTCAACCCCTTATCTGTTGTCTTGAAATTCAACCTCATATCTGCAGAATATGTGGTTTTACTTGAATAGCCAATCAGGCGATAGCAACTCTTGTATGGTGGTGGTATGTAATGGAACTTTCAGTTCTAGATTAATTTTTTTATCATGATCAGTATGAAATGAAAAGCAATAAGTTTATCATACATTTTAGATGATATGCTAGAGGAAAGAAAAGAACTATCTCAAGTACCAAAGAAGCCAGCAAAAAATCTAAACTGAGTAGCCCTCGGGGTTAGTTTCTTAAAATCATGTTCAGGAAGAAAGGACTATGCCAAAAGTTGTGGTTACGCTAAATAGTTCAATTGTAAGTTTTTAAAATGTACCTGAATAAAAGAATGTTACCTCAATACAGAAGCTGTATGTCCTGAAGGAAACTCTCCCCCAAAAACAGAAATCCTTTGGCCAGTTGTGACATCCCATAGAACACATGTTTGATCACCGGAGCTAGTAATCAACCGAGTCTCTTGATCAGGAACATACTGACAAGAATACACATAGCCTTTGTGCCCGGTAAGTACCCTCGAGACAGGAATGCTATCTCTTTCAACATGAGAATTGAGGTTGAAAATAGAGCAAACACTGTCAAGACCTCCACAAGCAACAGACAGTCCATTTGGTGCAAATGCACAGGTCATAACCCAGGGGCATTGAAGCTTTATAGCATGTGTTTTCTGACTCGTTAAAGCATTCCATACAATCAGTCGCCCGTCCTGAGAAGCGCTAACAATCCGGTTCCTTTCAGGTGTCCAGTCCAATGAATAAATCTGGAACCTTAAAATAAAACTCATTGGTTTCCAATCTTGATAAAAAGCATGCTAAAAAACTATGTATTGACAAATAAAGTTGTAGAATGAAAAGCAAACACTAGATGACTGGTTATGCTGAGCAACTCCCCACCCTACCATACCTTTTCAATCTCCAGTAGTTCTTTACCTTATCATTACAACTTATACATAGTATAAAAAATTCCACAGCTCTTAGATTATTATGCACGATAGCAAGGAGAGGTTCATGTAGGTAGGAATGGCCAAAAATAGCCAGAAAAAAAAAAACAACCAACCTTGCCAGTATGACCCTGCAAGATCCTGCAGCAAACGAGATCCGTGGGGCTGAAACTAATTGCCGATCTCCCTTGGCTTCTAGCATACCCAGACACTGAAACACCGAACACGAGCATAAGCCTAGAGCGCATGTAAGAAAACGAGATACCCCAAAAAGTGCGGCATCCCACCATCAGTATCGAGAAGCAACTGCCTCCTCTGCTTCAATCTCTCCCTCAGAGAGTTGACCGTAGCCGTTGCGGCAGTGTGCCGCTCCTTCAACTCCGCGACCGACATCCACGAAACCCAACCCTAGCTCCAACTAAACCGAAGCGAAGAAACGGAAATCAAATGATCACCCTCTCCTTGCGCCCGATAGGCGCCTCCTAATCGCCGACTGCATGAGCCAAAATCGCGCCTCGGAGGAGCAAGCGAGCGCGGAGGCGGAGGCGGAGGCGGAGGACGAAGCCCGAGGAGACGAGGAAGGCGAAGCGGAAGAGAGTGGCGCTGACGTCAGCAAATCATCTGGATTCAAAGTCGACGGGACTCGGTGCGGACGTTTTCTGTGTACCACGCGTCACGGGCCGCAACTAATAATCATCCCATGCGAGATAAATAGACGATCAGATATGGAACGTCTGAACGAATCTTAAAGCACTCGAACGAATATAAGCAAGGATTTTTCACGCACGCCTCTAATTTTCGGAATATCTTCTTCCTTTCCCCCTATTTCCCCTCCCTTCATCCGTTTACTTCGGCGGTGGCTGCTTCTCTTTGTTTCCTTTGTTTCACTCTCATCAGTGAATTGCTTCTCTATAAAATGCTTGGATGAGCCCTACTACTATACACATTGCACACACGACATTTGTCAAGTAATATCGAATGGATGTTCGTCATGAATCTTCACGATTAGTACTAAAATTTTGATACTCTCAAGTTGGGAAGTTTTTCAATATTACTACATAAATCGTGCTATGATTTATGCATGAAAAGAAACAAGAACCCTTTTATATTGTCACTTGAATCATCTAACTTGATAAACAAGTCTTACAAATTATTATTAACATTTTGAGCCACCTTAGATGATTCTCATGATATTATTTAGAGAAAGGAAGGAAATTATGAACTCAAATCCACTAAATTCTAGTTATACAAGCATCAATAAGCTCGCAATTTTAACATTAAGATAATTTAAATTGCTTCTAAGTTCCTCAAATAATAGCCAACCTAAGCATCAAGATAAGACTATAATTAAATATATTGAAAAAGATTGTCATAATCACTTTAAATGTGATTTACTCATGCCCTATTCAATTATGAGGTCATTGAAATAACATTTTAGAATAACATCTAATAATAATTAATACACACCAATAATTAATTTCACACTTTTCTAGTGGCATAATTAATTCCACTACCTTTAATTATTGGAACCAATCCATCATCATCTACCTTTATTCCTCACCTTCTTCTTTAATAAACATAAACCAACAAAAAGCTTATTCTTCTTTTTAGCTTCCTCCATGTTCTTCTCATTGCCCTCCATTGTAAACACACTTGGAGTAACCTATTCCATCAAACAATAGAAAATAAGAAGAAAAAAATCACAATATTCATTTTTATTAATTTTCTCTTCTTTTTTGTTAAAAAAAAGCTTATTAATTTCATTGGATAAGATTAAATGATAGTAATGTTTCTTTTTCTCTGCCTTTCCCTACTTGTAACTTTCCGTCTAAGTAAACAGCGCTTAAGGAGATTATGAGCATTTTAAATTTTGAAGGGATTTTGTCAAAAAGATTATAAGTTTGACGGGGTGAATTGCAAATTTCCTTAATTCAATTTTGTAAATTATGAGAAAAAAGGGTAAAAATTATGCGTCGCGAGATGAGTCCACGTACTGGGGTTGTCGGTGGTGACGACGCCGGAGCCGGAGAAGTCGCAGTCATAGGAGTTGCGGCCGGAGACCTGGTAGAACTGGTTCATCGAGTACGCCGCGTGTGATCGTACGGTGTTCGGCTCGAAGCACGCCCCTCCTTGCTGGATCGGGCTGCAGTCCACCGCCGGCTGCCCACAAGCATAGTCCAAGCTCGCCTGCAGCGCCGCCTCAGTCGCCCCCTGCTTCGGCACGCACCATCCTTTCCCCACAGCCCTCTTAGGCGCCGCCTCCGTTGTGTTCTGCGCCACTGTCGTCGTTATTCGTTGCCAAAATCTAATTTTGCTATCGAAATTCGATTTTGACCGGAGCTCTCTGTTGGCTTACCTGAGAAGCAGGGCCGCCGGCGTTGGGGGAAGACTCGGTGAGGCCTGCGTCGTAGGTGGGCGTGAGGTCGGGGCGGAAGAGGCCGAAGGAGCGCTCGGAGGTCGGCCCGGGCTTCAGATCCTCGTCGTAGAGCGCGAAGATGTAGGTGTCCACCGACTTGCCCGGCGCCATCGGCGTTCCGGCGAGGGAGCGCAGGTGCGCCACCAGGCCACCGTTGTACGCCTGGGCGTTCTCCACCGTCGCTCCCTGCTCATCTGCGTCCCCCCTGTACGGCCACCCGGTCTCCGCCACAACGATCTCCACCCCCGGGAACCCCGCCGCCGCGATCGCCGCCCTCACCGCATCCACCTGCGCGTCGAACATGTTCATGTAGGTCGCCCCCGACCCGGCGTCGTGCCGCCCGGCGTTGGGCTGGAAGAGGCAGAAGGCCAGCGTCTCCGGCCTCGGGTCACTCTGGTACGCGAAGTAAGGGTAGGGGTTGATCATGAAGGGGCTTCCGGTGTTCTTTAGGAAGTCGAGGACGCCCTTGAGCGCCGGGAGCACGTCGGCGTGGAAGGCGCCGGAGGAAGGCGGGTCGGAGCTGGCGAGCACCGACATGATGTTGACAGTAGAGACCTTGATGCCGGCGGCAGCGGAGGAAGCTGCGGCGAGGGCGGTGCGGAGGTTCTGCATCGCCGGGAGAAGCTGAGACGCGAGCGAGGCGTCGCCGGAGCTGAAGGCCTCGTTGCCCAAAGCAACGACGGAGATGTCGGTGGCGGGGAAGAAGGGAAGAACGTTGGCGGAGACCCAGTTGGCTGCGGCCATGGGGTCGGAGGCCAGGGCGGCGATGTCGCCGTTGGCGGCGCCGATGATGACGGAGATGCCGGTGCCGGCGAGTGCGCGGAGGATGTTGGGATCGGCACCGTAGAGGCGGACCTTGGAGATGGTGGTCGATTGGAGCAGCTGCACCGTCGCCGCCGGCGGCGGGAGGTTGTCAGCCACCTCACCGTAGTTTACTCCAATAAACGACTGCGACTCTGCAATTCCACCATTAATCCGTCAATCGCGCATAAAAAATCAATAACTGGAAGATTAAAAAATTGATTTTGAAGATTAAAAAATAGGAAACTTCACGAGAGCAGCTCAAAGATCTAAACTTTCACCGCTAAAAAACACAGAATAATATATTTTTTCTCAGATCCTCGATCGGAAAGGCAGGGAACTCACTGGCAAAAGGGAGGGCGAGAAAGAGAGCAGCGGCGATCACGGCGCAGAGGGTATTCCTGGAAGCCATGGCGAAGAAATCAGAGTGTTCTTTCGCTGCTTTGGGGAAGAAAGCTGAGAGCTGTATTAAAATGGGAGCTATGAGGAACCAGATTCCCGGATCACGATCATCATATCTGAAAGAAAATGATGCGCTGCTGAAGAACAAGAGGAAGAAGAAGCAGTAAATTCTTGTGCCTTTTCTCTACTCGGAACAGGAGTCAGGAGCTTAGTTGTGAAGGAATCCAGCCGCCACGTGCTTGTAGAAAGTTATTGATTTGGAGCGCTTTGTTGGATCACGTTGTTTGGTGGATTGTTTATCCTTTGTTTGATCTTAAAGTTGGGTAACAGAAGAAGCGTGTTCTTCTTGGACTAGGCAAACTCTAAAAGACTTTTTTTTCCTTCTTTTTTCGTCTAAATTCCTACTTTTGTTTACTTCTAATTCATTATTAGTGATGTTTTTTTCATAAAGAAAATACTTTTATATCATCAAATGTATTTTACAGAACCATTTTCTGGAAATTGAATGAGAACAACATTATTGTTACAGAACATTTTATAACTAAAATTCTGACAGATTTAGTTCGAGGATACAGCAAACAACCTGTCAAAAAGATTCACCATATTTTATTATTCAAGTTTCTGGAAATTAATCAGAAGCTAGAACTCTGCCCTAAGCAAAAACCCTCCGTGCCCTGAAACTATCAGCAGAATCAAGATAGAAGAGATTTCAGTATCCAACAGCAAGCATTTTCTTCAGCATGGTAATGCATCTTATCTTGGGGATTACTGCCCTAAATTTGTGCCATCTTGTATTACATCCAAAGATTGAAGCATGGCATTGCGTAGGTAGGATCACTTATTCGTGTTCAAAAAAATCTCCTCTTGAAGTTTCGACTCGTAGCTCGGTATGTGCGGATCAGCAAACCAACACCAATTCCGATACCGATACAAACACCGACGCTGATCCCAACTCCAACTTTGACGCCTTCGTTAAACCATGAGAGTTCGCCATCCTCGTCTACGTAATCTGCACTAGGTTGCAAGCTCTCATAGTCCATGTCTGTGCTATTTTCGGATTTGCCGTCCCCGTATTGAGTTTCCTGTTATAGGTCAAAAGTGGAAGAGAGCGATGAGAAATAAGCATTCAGCACTCGAGGACAGTAGGAGGATAAAATGGACTAACAAGAATTGATGAATGATACATCATATTGTCAATAAGCTAAGAGAAAAGGCAAGAATATACTCCAGAACCACTTACATAGAGGAGGAAAAGAACAAGTTGAACATGAAAATCATACAATCAATATCAATAGCTTATTTGATATCCTCAGATTTGAGAATAAGTTTCCAACTCATAATCATCTGAGAGCCCAGTAGTATGTGAGAATCTGTATTTAATGTTATGTCAACTCTCCATGACATGATTTACTAGGTGTTGAATCTAATCTAACAAAGAAAAGTGTTGTAGTGCAGTTAACTAAAACTAGAAAAGATTAGTTCTAATTTTCTAAAAGTACTAATTTAGATGTGGCATATGTCAAACTGAAAAGTACTGTTTCTATTTGTCTCACTGAAGAGTTAACAAAAGACAAAGAGAACACAACATAGGACAACCATAGTTAATCAAATGGAAGAACCCTGCTGCACAATGTAAAGTAAATTAGATAGTAAGATACAGTTAATCTAATGGAAAAGATGAAAAATTTAGGCAATATGTGTGGAATATGCTTGCATTACCTGTGAAACATCTTTGAGTGGTAAATCTTTCGCCGTATCCATGGAGTTGTTATCTAGGATTGAATCTTGCATTAGCTTGTTCTGGCATTTCATTCGGCCAGAAAGCCTCATAGTCTTAGTCAAGATAATGGGAGATCCTGAGGAACACCCAGCAACATAAACCTCAATTAGAGGTGCAACTGCAGAAGATTCTGAACTCTTAATCTTGTCGTCCAAAAAGCGAAAGGCTGCTGTAGGAGCAATCCAGCACTTGATGCGCCATTTGCTTTTACTTATCTTTGTTTCAGCCTTCTTCAAACCATTACTATCTCCCAGTTCCAGCACTCCACTAAGCAACATATCGTCTCCATCCCAAACATCAAACCTCACACTTCCAGTCATCCTTATGCAATCTGTTCCGACGAAAGTAGCTTCCTCTGATTTCTTATCCATCCTATCTCTTCCAAGCAAGCATGAAACACAATCCGAGTGAATACCACTTCTTCTTCCATCAACTTCTAAAATGGTATCCGGAGTCAAGGAGGTGTGCTTGATAGTGAGATGCTCAGGCGTTGATTCACCAACCTCATAATTGCTCAATCTCACATAGAAGGCCTTCAAATCAAGCCAAGGTGATGACTTGGGAAGGTACAGAGGGTGGATGATGATGTTCCTATTATCCTCGTTCCTATGGAACTTGGGCAATTTGTGGGAGGCAGAACCCATGTCGAAGTGATATCTCTCTTCTTCTTCTTCTTCTTCTTTTCTATATTATGCCTGTGTTGCTAATTAATACCACATTTGTGTCATTGATAGGGAAGAAGAACTCAATAGATTTTGATGATCCTTCATCTGATTATTCAAACAGTATAAATAATTAGTAGAAAAAGCATTACTTTAACAATGAAGAACATTCAGTACTAGAAAAGGCGATCAAAAACTTGTTTTTTCAAAACGATTTCTTAATTAGATTCAACCACATATCAGAATAATCAAAACTAAATAGAATCGGGAATCGAAATAAAAGAAAAGGGATTATTTAGGCATCTCATGCTCATCGGTGAGAAGATGCGCTCATCTCAGAATATGAAGCAAAATCGAAAGACAAGACATCGCCAATGAAATCGTAAATCTTCATTAAATTACACGAAATAGAAACCAAAACCCAAAATGAAATCGGAGGCAAAAGTAGAACTTTCGTAGGCGGCGGCGGTAAAACAACGGCAATCGAGCACAAACAATTAGTGATTTCCACGCAATCAAAAAAAAAAAAACTTGGCTCAACAAATCCAGAAACCGAAGTTACCAGCAAAGCGATCGATCTCGGTGCCCGAATCCCAATCTGCTCCCCCAATCACGATCTCGCGGGTCATCCATGCGCGGTATTGAACGGACCGTGCGAGCAATCGACATGGCCGAAAAGGCCACAAATTTTTTCTCCAACGTGGATGGAGGAAGAGCAGGGAAAGCAACAACCACCGACGGGCAAATCGAGGATGAGGGCGACGACGGATCCTTGACGTCGGCTTCGCTCGCTTCCTCTCCTCTCGAAATGGATAGGGATCGATGAAAAATATCGCGTTTTTTTTTCGATTTATTTATTTTCACGACGAGAAAGTAAAAAATATTCTAATAATAGTAGCGATGAAATTCTAATCTAAGTTTTCCGTTATAATAGTTTTTAATTAATATTGAAGTTTATATTATAAAAATAATTAAATAACAAAAAATAGATAAATTCAAATGGAATTCAATATGAACATTAACAATTAGAAATTATTTTAAATTAATATTGAAGTAGATTAATTAATATGAATTCAAATTATTTTTAAAGTAGATTAATTAATATTTAAGTTTTAATATAGATCATTTCTTCTGTATGATTGAAATTATTTTTTCAGACGATACTCGTGCAAAATAGTAAAGTTGAAAGGATATACCTGCAATTTTGCAATCTAATGGACTGGGCCCAGTTCTCAAGTTGGGCCTCTGCCATCAAAAACAGAATTTAAAAGTCAAATAAATAGAATTTTATTTCAGATTTTTTTTATAATTTTAAAATTCAAGTTGCGCCTACGTCTCCATTTTATAATTTTATTTTAAATAAATAAATATATATATATATATATAGGATTTTCATATCATGACCTAGTGCACGACTCGTCTACTACAGAATATTTGAGGTGTCCAGTCATTTTTTAATTTTTTGGCATTAAGCCATCTAAGATTTTTCCTTTTAAAGTTTAAAGGCTGAATTATAATATTAAACATAAAAAAATTTTAAAATAAAAAAAATTTAGCTGTTCACACAGGGTGTGTCGAATAAGAAGTGTGGGATAACAACCCATCACATCCCGTAAACAACTAAATTTTTTTCGTTAAAATTTTTTTTATACTTAATATTATAACTCAACTCCTAAACTCTAAAAGAAAATCTTAAATGACTTAACTATAAATAAAAAAAATAAAAAATGACACTACTACTATTTCGGGCATCCTAAATCTTCTATCGCAGTCTCACAGACGAGTCGCGTATTATAAGACGCGTAGAATATCGAAACTATATATATATAAGTATTTTTTTTTATAATTCAAATATATAGCTCTTACGATTCGATCCGACTCTACGAAAATTTTCCACCGGTAGTGGTGTAGCCATGGGGAAGGGAGGGGAGGGCGACCACTCCTTGAGATTTAAAAAATAATAATAATACTATATTAATTCCTCTCTTAGTTTCTTCTCTAAAATAGTCTCAAACTCTCCCTGTCACTTTGACCAGTCGATTCACCACCTTTCGTCGTTGAAAAGTTGAAATTGATTACATATTTAGAAAGTCCTCAACCTAAGTTATCTATTGGTACAACTTTTATGAGGGAACATCGTGACTTAAAATGAGCTCATCAACCTTCTTCTCTCGCCAAAACTGCGCAACGCATTTTTTGTCATCACCGTGGGTTCTTATTGTCCGAAAACATAATTTGAGGAAGCTTAGACTCAATTTCAATACTTAAAGTGAGATTTTGGAGGATGTGGTGTGCGATGAGTCCAAGTGGAACCTCAGCTCAATTTCGAATGTTAATTCAATTTTTTAGCATTTTGGGTTGAAAATTTTGAATTTTAATTGATTAATTGAGTTGTATTGTGTTCTTGAATAGTTGTTTAAGAAAATAACTCTAAGAATCTATAGATCATCATATCAATTAGAACTTAAAGGCTAAGGTCAAAATTTTTAAATTTAAATTTATTTTCAGCTCCATAAATTTAAAATTTAGACTTTTAAATTGTGAAAATCCAATGTTTGATTTTTTTTTTAAATTTTAACTTATATTTTTTGAAATAACAATGTTAATGATAATTAGATGAAATAATTATTTGGTATCATATATTAAGTGAGATGTATTTGATATAGTTGATAATGAAACTATTATTTAGTATTTAAAATATAAAATCTCAAAAAATATTATTGTAAAAATATATAAAGTTAATATATGATTTTTATTATACATTTTTATTTTTATGTTGTATTAATTTTTTTAAATTTACCTTCTGATTGAAAATCTTGGTTATGGCATGTCCATCCAAGATAAATTAAAAAAAAAGATGGATCTTAATGGATGATCCAACATTATAAATTTTTAGAAACCTAGGTGTAATGTACCATGGGTGAGATTTAAACTCTCTTTTCTTAGCAAAAGATGAAATCCACCATCACAACAGTCTCACACGATCAGTCCTACAACCATCTTTGAAGAGGTAAATCAGAAAATTGTAATTAATCACTACAAAGGAGGGTATTATTTCGACTTTATCGAAATTCAACCTTTGCCCACTTCAATAAGTCTGTTCCATCATAACCAACTCAACTATAACCCTAGGACGAAATTTAAACTTATTGCTTAGGAAGCTTGTGTTATATTTTATCATTGCACCATGATCCCAAAAGATATATGTGTTGTTAGCAGAGATGAAGATTGAGATAAGATGCGAGGAGGATGAAGAGTTATTGTAATAGAAGGAAGACAAAACGTAGGCAAGTGGGGAGGAAATTGGACGGCGCATAAATCCAACAAAGATCTTTGACCACGTCATCTCATCTCATGCTCGCCACAAATCAAGGAGTCGACGTGCGTGCATGTTCCGTTGATTATCATTATCTCACTTTTTCTTTCCCAATTTTCCTCCTCCATCAGTCTTCGTGGAGTGGAGATGAAGTCACGAAGCCAAGCCCATACAAACAAGAAAGTTAGTTGGCAACTCGTTTCGTTTCGACTTCTAATGGAGTCCAGTTAGTCATCCTTAACAATCTTCTTGCTCAAGTGAAGTCTTGTTATCTTCTATTCGCCGAGGCCGAGATAAAGCTAGTTCGAAAGGGGCTTTCCCGCGCTCGCGATATAAACTAACACGAAGAGATCTAGACGCTTGGACCAAGTCGACTACGATGTGCTAGCGGTCGGTCCATCCATGTTCTAAAGGGCGAGCCTATTCTCTTGGTAGGCATTAAAAACTTGCCCTTTTCTGTTCCCAACTTCGTCAACAACGCACACCACCTTTGAACTGGCTGGCACCCTCTGCCGTGCCACTTCACCCTGCGACCTCAGCAATGGCGACTATTTACACAAATAACATAATACGCGGAGAGCCCCCACTGTACGGACACTGCTATCCTCTTCCCTTTCCCTCATTATTTGACCACCACATTTGCCTCTTCATACAAATCGACGTTGTGGTCGATGTAGAGTCGTCAGCTGGAGGAAGAAGAAAGCAGTCTGAAGGTTTGAAGGCTTCTCGTCTTCTTTTTTTTTTTTTTAATTTTGTTGTTGGGTTTCAGACACTCGTCGGTTTTGGTTTTCAGGTACCTGCCCGGCAAGAGATTGGATTTCGAATTTCTTGAGTTGTTGCTGGCATGGGCAAGAAGAGGAGCAAGCATGAAGTTGGAGGGGAGGAGTCGTCTCCCTGGGGTGGAAGAAAGAGAGGGAGGCCTCGCAAGGTGGCCGCAGGAGAGGATGAAGAAGAAGAAGAAGAAGAAGAAGAACAGTTGAAGGAGGAGGAATTAGACCGCGAGGAGGAAGAAGAAGATGATGATGAAAGTGCTGAGGAGGAGCAATTCAAGAGAAGAAAAAACAAGAAAATAAATAGAAAAGTAAGCAGAAAAGAAGAAGAAGAAGAAGAGAAAGAAGGGGAAGAAAGTTGAGGTTTCTTCCTCCTCGGCTGCTGCCAAGAAGGACGAACCGAGAAGGAGGAGGTGGAGGAAGAGTCGACGGCCTCGCAAGAGTAGTGCTTGATTCCACCAAATCCAAGCTCTCGTTCCCTCTATCTCCATGGTTTTTTATCTGCCTCAATTATGTTAGGACAAATCTGAGTGACATGTTTGTTCTTATCTTATCTTATCTCTCTCTCTCTCTCGTTTCATTTCTCCTCCCTTCCATTTCCATTCTCATGGATTCAGTTCCTTCTCTTACCTCAAACATTGTATCAGTGACTATTTTTTTCTTCTTTTCCCTGTAAATTTTGGTCAAATGCTTGGGTGGATGGAAGTAAAAAAAGTCAATAACTAGTCAACTACTCTATGTTTATTAGGATTGCTCATGAATTCTCAGTCTTCTTGTTCATCTTCCAATGACATCTTGTTTACCAAAGGTGAAAGTGAAGGGACCTGTTTTGCTACACAAGGTTATTTTTTTTTACTATCTATTTTATTAGCAGCACAACAAGGTTCCATGATACTGCCTAGGGTTAGCAAGCTTTTCGAATTAATTAAAAAAAATCTTATTCATATTCAAAATTATAGAATTGAACTCACCATGTTCGAACATATAATACGAATGCTCGTGAGTCTAATTCTAATCAAACTTTAATTATTTTTACACCATTTTAATACTCAAATTAAGATCCAAACGATTCAAATCGATCGTTTTAAATTATAATTCAATTATGTTCGAATGGAATTTGAATATTAAATGTTAATATTTTCCACATGCTAAACTAGAGCATTAGTCTATGAATGAAATAGTACAAGGATTTGAATTTGAGAAAGTAGCCCTCTGTGCAAAGTGATTAGCACGAAGCAGTTTGAGTTTATCTTGACTGAAACAGGATATTGTTTTAAATTGAGCTACTTTAGATGTCATGCTAAAGTTGAATGAGCTAATTACAAAGAAATTTGGGCCAAATTAGCTAACAGCTGGGAAAATAACCTCTCACTAACTTTTATAGACTTGATCCTGACCATATTAGAAAATAAATATTGTGAATCAGAAAAACACAGTCGACCATAATTGAGAATATAATTATCCCTAATTATTATTTTAAAAAATGCAATAATTACCAGAATATCAAACGACTAAAATAAAATTTATTTATAGACGCGTCAATCTTGAATTATTCTTCAAGTCATATCTGTTTTGCATTATTCTTCCTACTTGAATGAAAAGTTGAATATTAGATAGACAAGACAAGCTTTTATATATTTGATGCTAAAGAAATTAAAAACTAAACACTGGTAATCAAGAAAACACGCTCAAACCATAATAGAAATATAATTATTAGAAAAATGTGAATTCCTAAAGTACCAAACGCTAAAATTAAATTTAAAATTTATCAGCAAATGTGCCAATCTAGGATCATTTCTTTTCTGCATTAAATACAAGAAATGCAATCCTACTTGTTAGTTTAGGAAGTTGACCATGGCTACATAATGACTTTGAGTAGATGTAATAGATAAGCACTTAAACAAATAAAACTTAGATCAATGTAATGCTATCATCAAATTCAATAGGTAGCAATGCTTAGTTTCCACAAACATCCTAAACCGAAATCTATCTTTCCTAATCTACTCAATTTAGAACCTTTTTTGGTAACCCAAAGTTAAACAGTCATAGATGAGGAGCATAAGATGCTGATCCTCACAGAGTTGCAGGGTTGAAAGTAGTATTTTCTCACCTGTTAACTGTTTCTATGACGAACCAAAATTGAGGGAGGAAAGCAAAATCATTTATTTCTTCCTTTTTTTTCCTTCTAGCTCCAAAGTAAACAAAGATTTCTTGCTCTTTTCTCTCTATCCTGTCTCGCTGCTTGGGCTCCATTCTCTCAACTAGATGTGCCCTAAAATATGATAGTTTAAATCAACCTCGACAGCCTTCCTCACCAATGTCGTTATCTTCATATCATCCATACACAATTTGCCATGCAAGCCCACAGTAACGATCACTTGTCATACATCCTATTTGTCCCATCATCAAGCCAACAAACCTTATCCAGAATTCCTTATTAAAGACACAATCATACAGAACATCATTTGCATCATCATAATCATTGCTGCAGAAAGGACAATGGAATTACTGGATAGCCTCCACAAGAAACTAGAATTGCTGAGATTTTATCACAAGCTGCAACTATGAAGCAGTCTTCTACATTCTTATCTTGAAAATTGTAAGACTTTCTAGCTGAGAGATTCTCATGCCCATCCACCCCATCCAAATTCAATAATCTTTACCATCTGATTTTGAGCCATAGAGAGATATAATGAACGCAACAGTATGCTCCACAAAAATTGTCTTCAGCATATCTTCATTCCGATCCCCCTCATTCAGCTAATAAGAAACAAGAAAATACCCATCCCCCAAATCCACATAAGAAGTGCAGGCCTCATGCTTAATGGGATGCTCTCGGATCATCCTAGATATAAGTCCTAGCACCATCACAAGCATATTTTATCAATCAAATTCTCACCTCCTTAATAATACACTGTAAACATTTGAATATCTGGAAGTAGTTTCCTACACTCTTCCAAGGGTGCTAAGTGAGGGTATTCATTTGAAGACTAATTAATTCAAACTTACTCCTCTTTCTTGGGGAAAGGAAGCACATGCCCAAACTCCCGTACAACTTATTAAGCAATTATCTTCTTCTGGTTGAAGAGAACCCCTTTGTCAATCCTTTAGCAGTCAAGAAATGAACAAGTATGGAATCAATGACAGAGTCGGTTAAAACTACTTTAGCAGCAGCCTTAAAGATAAAGTTGTGAGATCTTAAGTTGACTTGTGCAACATTTACTCCAACATAAAGATTTGGCAGTTGAAGTTAGTTGGAGCTAACAATCAGCTACCAGGTTTGGTGGCAGATTCAAACAATCATCCATGAATTGGACAATCAGCTACCAACAATGTTCCATAGTAGAAACTATGCATTAGCAACTAAATATTTGGTAGCCAAAATCATACTGAAATGGACAATCCTGATTCATGCACCAAGTACAGTGTGAAAAAAATGGGCAAAAATCAAAAGGACATCCCATATTTGTTTCAAATCATCAAAGGGGAGTTCCTTTTTGATTTTTTATGAAAAGGACATCCCACTCCACCAGCAATCTATGTATAATTACCCAACTACTGTCTATTATACTCTTCATTATTATCTTTCATCTATTTCTCTCATCTAAATCTTGAACTAGAGGCGTATTGTAACAGCTACATTTATATTGTAACAGCTACGGTTTTATAACAGCTACAACATGAATATTAAGTGAGCAGATCAAATCTAGATTGTAGCAGTTACGAAATTATAACTGCTACAACGTGAATATTTTTTAACAGTTATGAATCCGTATTGTGTAGTAGTTACGGTTTCGTAACAGTTACTATATGCCCGACTAATTTAGGATTTAGAAGTGAGATAATAATGAAAATAGTATATTAAAGGACAATTGGGTAATTATGTATAAGTTATCCATGGATGGAGTGAGATACCCTTTGATTAAAAATTAACAAAAGATGATCCTCGATGACTCCAAAAAAAACTAAGGACACTCTTTTGACCATTTTTTTAAAAAAGTTTTCTACTTTAGAATCATGGATCCTCACGAATCTGTCTTTTCCTTGTTTCTAGCATACTCCAACGTACTGAAACAAATACTTAAGTGAATTTTCAGTCTGACCTTGTGATTTTGCTTACCAATATCGACTCATTTGGCGATGTCATCTTTGATGGTCGTCTTCTCAGTGAAGCGGTATATGGCGACCCCGACTCGTTGTCCAGGCAGTGGCGGGTCGGTGTGCAGCAACGATACGTCGGACACCTTTCTGGCCTTACGGAAGAACACGGCGTCCCTGTTCTTCCACCTCTTCAGATGCGCCATCACGAGCACCACCTCGCTCTTCACCAACGCTCGCAGCGTCAGCAGCAGCGGATCGATGAGGTGGTCGTAGTAGACCACGTCCGACGCACGGACGGCGTCGAACGCCGGCGTCCCGTCGACGAGGAACGCCGCCGCGTCCTCGTCCTCCCCTCACCGAAGCTGGCGCACGTCGACGGAACCTCCGCGGGCGGCAATGGAGTTGGAGTTGGCGTCCGCGTTGAACCGAAGGTTGGGGAGGACATGGGGGAGGTCGGTCAGGGTGACGTGGGCGCCGAGAATGGAAGCGGCAGCGATGCCAACGAGTCCAGCACCGGATCCGAGCTCGATGATGCGGATCGCCGCTCGCCTCCCCACCAAATGCCGCTACATCTCCTCGAATTTGTTCTGGCTCTTCTTCGCCTCCTCCATTAAAGAGGAAAAGGGGATCTTCGTTCGCCATCTCTTCGCCGGGAAATGGTCGCCGGCGGCTTCTAGGGCATAGGGCAAAGCGAAATGGATGTGTTTAGGCATTCGAAGTTGAGTTATATGTTTTTTTCCCCGAGTTTGAATTTTTTTTTACTTAATTTTTTTAGCAATTTAATTAAATGTTTCTATCATACATTTTACTTCTAAATTTATCAAATTCATATATTTATTTTTTAAAATATTTTATAGTCAGATAGCGAAGAAAAAAATATTAAGAATCAATAGTGATAATCTTTAACTTCAACCATAAATAATAGAAAAATATTAATGGCTCCAAATGGTTTAGTTTAAGAAAAAAGAATATCAATACACTCAAAATAAATATAGACAAACAAATGCGGGAATTAATAACTTTTTAACAAAAGTTATTTAGTAATTTTAAAATTCTATTTAAAAAAACATATAGGCAAATTTAAAATGCATTAAAAATATAATAATATTAATTTATATATAAAGTTTGAGGAAAATTAAAAGCTCAGCTTTTTTCATTTATTGTAAAAATAACATCTCATGCCGTTGAGTCTATTTTTTATTTTTTAAATTTTTAATATTACTATAATAATTATAAAATCGTAATAATTCAATTCTAATCAATATTAATAATATCACGTTGTAGCAAATATAATTCATAGTTATTAGAGATGAAAATGAATCGAACTTGTTTGTGAGTTTTTTTGAACCAGCTTGAAAAATATTTGATTAATATTTAAAATTATTAAATTTAAATTAAACTTAAATATGTTGGATAATTTTTTCAAGTCTTATTTTGTTTGATTGTTCACAGGGTATACTTGGATAAAATCCTAATTAATTTTACATCATCTTAATTTAAATATATTCGAATAGTTCAAACCGAATTCTAATTTAAGTCATTTTAAATTATAATTCGATTTTGTTTGAATCAAGACTCAAACAATTCAAACCAAACTTAAGTTCGATTTTTATTTCTAATCGAACTCAAATCAAAATTATGTATATTTTGAACTTCGAATCGAATTCGAATTCCATATATATTTTTTAAATTTGAACTCAAATATCAATATTTTCATATTATTCGATTGGATTCAGTTTGTCGCATTCTTAACTGATACAGCATAGACAATTTATTTCTAATTAATACAAATTAATATTATATTATAACATTATGAGATTATAATCACTACGTAATTATAACAGTTATCTTTAGTCAATAATACAACAGTTAGAATCATAATTACTATAAAATACATAGTTTATTTTTAGTAATATTAATCTGTATTATATTATAATAACTATATAATTGTAACTACTATTACAACAATATAATTACAACCGTTAGGAAAGGGTAGTTATTATGATATCATTGAAAATAAAAATATTTTTAAAAATAAATTCACATTTGCCCCGAGAAGCATGAAGCTGCTGCCAAAGACACTAATGCCCATTTGGCTGATCTATCATAAAAGTCAAAGAGATGTTTGGAGGAGGATAAATGACCTTGAGCAAGCAGTCAAAGACGCTTGTTCAGACCAAATAGGGGACGATTTTCTATGCTTCGATTCTGAGTTTGTCGAAGAGGATGAAGAAACGAGAAAAAAATTTCCTGATAGTCTTTTTGAAGATGAGCAGTTAGAAGAAGCTAAGGCGAAATCCCAAGTTAACTGAAAACTATCACTGTGAAGAGACCAGAAGATCTAGCAAGTACCTCGACTGTCAAAATTACTGACTTTGTTTCATACTTTGACAATTTGAAAGGGAAGAATATCTGACTAGGTGCATGATTTTATCATTCGAAAGACTTCATTATGAATTCTTTATGGTTTTAATTTGGTGTAAAGATGAGCAGCTTGTCTAAGTTAGATGTTTGCTTTTTTTAAGCCAAATCTTTATCATGTTATAGGCTGTGTTTTGAATATGATGCTATTTTACCATGGCAAGTGCATTGTGATTGACTCTAAACTATCGAGTTTAATAATATAAATTTGTTTGTTCATGTTAAATTTCTTTATTTATTTATGATATTGATCAGAGTTTATTGATAAATATGAGTCGTAAATTTTATTTCTGAATATTATTCATGAATATTAACGTTCTCTTTAGATTCTATCAAATTTTAAAATATAAATAAATATTAATTTTATAAAGGGTGCAAGTAAAGAGAAGAAAAATAAAAGAGTGACTTCGTTAATTAGGATATTATTCAAGTTCTCATGGAATGATTCAGATTAATTTAGTGTTCAATGGCGAGGTGGATGATAATTGCAAGTTCCTCCGCTATAGTAGGAGTGATAGAGCCCTATTAGTTGTGTAAAACATAAATAAGACGGACCTAAATAAAGAACAATGACGGGGAATACATACTCTCGAGACTACAGTGTGATGGTAAAAAGGTAAGACAGATTTTATAAATAATGAAAATTCAAATCTCACTCATGACACATTGCATCTAAAGAGTTTTACAACGATAAAGCAAGTCAATATCACTAGATCGAGTGCTCAATCACAAGGTTAACCATGATATCTAATTGTTCCATCATTGCAATAACCATCACCCTAAGCTATTTGCCACAAAAATAAACCAATAACCAAGGGTTTGGTTCATAATTCTCTTGTATTTTTAATTAAACGAACCAATCTACATCGATGTTTTAGGATAATCTAATCAATTTTCAAAAATAAAAAAAATAGATAAAATTAAACTTTATTTTTTTTCCTTTTTAAATATTTAGATTGGGCTTAGTATGCAGGCTGTACTCGGCTAAGGTTCGTTCTATCACAAGTTGTTCTGGACGGCCCAAGTTCTGCTGGACCGGGCCGGAACTCCAGGCCCGTATGATGGGGCACCCTTTACAAAATTTTTGCAAAGGAGCCCTTTTATTTTTGCCCTATTTGATCAGCGCCCTTCCGTACAATTCTTTAATTCTCCTGCCCGTCGCTCGCGGCTTCGCCGCCGCGCGCTGCTCCGTTGCGTCGCTATCATCGATTCGATCGAGGCGTCGCCCCTTGCAGAAGCGCCGGTCGTCGGCAGCGGCACCGCAGCCCTCCTCCCCCTCGCGCCGCAGCTTCTCCGTCTCTTCCATCCATTCGCCTTTGCCTGCGGACTGCCTCTGGAAACAATGTATCATCCTACCCTTTCATCCTTCGATTGAGCGGGAGAATTATCAGATTGAAACCCTAATATTATTTCAGTTGCACCAGAGAACAACGTCCTCTTTCTCCACCTCACACCTTCGCGATGGAGCTGGAGAAGTATCAGATCGACTTGGGAAACCTGATGGCATTCGATGCCACTCACCATTTCGACTCCATTCCCTCTTCTCGGTGCGTAGCCATCTGTTTTTCTACTTCCGCTTAGCGTGAAAGTGGACTTTTTTTTCTTACTTGGCGATTGTGTTTTACCGGCGGACTTTTTTTCTCGATTTGGGTTTAGGACTCTTTTGTTTGAGCTTATGTGCTAAAACCCTAGCCTTACTGTGCCTATACTGCTTTTGTTTGAGCTTGTGCATTTCTCTTCGTTGTGATGATTAGGGAGGAGCTAACCAAGGTGTGCCTGGAGAAAGGAACGGAGCTAGTCCAAGCCATAGCCAATGCTCTTTTCGCACTCCCTGCTACTGAGGATCGTGATGGTACCATCGTTCATTTTCCGCAGCCAACTACCAAGCTTCCGAGGGAAAAACATGTATGTATTTGGTTCTGTGTCCTCTGTTTCCATCACGCCTTATATTAAGTTAGTTTTGAATTATTCTCAGATTTATTGCATTTTGTTATAATTAGAAGAAAATGTAAAATTTATTTCTCAACTTTCAGTAATGTGCAATGTTCTTTAGTGTAATTATAAAAGTAATATAGATCTTTTAGTGGTGAAAATGGCCAGTATTCGAATTATTGTACCTGCAAAATAATGCTATATCTGTTTAAATGGAGGAAGAGTGGATAAAATGAATTGAGCGTTGGGAGGGAAAAGGGTAAGGGAGAGAGGGATTTTCTTTGTTTTGTCTACTTGAGAGGAAGGAAGAGGAAATCTGATAAAATGACAACTTTAACCATTTGATTCTGTTATTCCCAAGTGATACAAGGTTCAACTAGTCTTTTCAACACATTTTTGTTCTTTCTCCCCTCTTCTTCTCATTTTTGGAAGGAACCAAAAGTAGGGATAAAAGAGCTAAATTGTTCCTCTATTTTTTGTTTTGTTCTTCCATACAAGTAGACAATGGACATGATTTCTACTTAATCAGACAATGTAAATCTGTGTGTGGACGACACTATGATTGGCAAACACAAAGGGTGGGTTTCTTACGAGGGAAAGAAATCAAGAAGGGAATGAGTCACTGGAAATTTTTTTCAAGTGCTCTTTCTCTCTGTTTCCTTTGGTGGAAATGAGGGTGTAAAGAGAAAGGCAGGGGAAATTTTGCTTTGGTTTTTCTCTATATTGCTTTTATCTGATTTGAACAGAAAACTCACTTTCACATGCAACGTAGCTGAAATCTAAACTTAAAAAAGATTAAATAATTTTCTTTTCAAATCCATTTTTGGTTAATGATTTTAATATATAAAGTTTTAAAATTAAACTTTACCTCCCTCCCTTCCTTCCAAGGAAACAATTGGATAAAAAATATTTGATAATTCATTTTCTATTTTTTTCTCTTATTTTTCTTTCTCTAGTTATTTTCTTCTTTGCAAGAAACATGGTCAAAAGTTGCCTGATCTTTCTTTTTGACTTTCTATTTTCCAATTTTTGGCATTGTAGATGGACGGAGTGTTGATGTAGTAGTCTATTCTTGATTCCTTGTGTTCATTTGGTTTCTGTCCTTAATTTTTTTCAATTCTCATATGCCTCTAGGAGTAATTAGCCTTAGTTTCTTTTCACTTATGTGAATATTATTCCAATTTTTGTTCATGCCAGTTCAATATCTGTTGCACTGACTTTAGTCAAGAAATTCATTCTCTCAGTTTTCTTGAACAAGAAATCAAAATAATTGTAAATTCATGTTCAAAGAGCTTCATTCAAATTATTTATGATAATTTTCATTTTGCTGCTTATAGACACTGTTCTAACTTCCTTGCATTTTCTTCCTGCAATTTCCTATATTATTACAGTGATTCAGCAAATCCATTTTTGTCAACTTTTATTCTTTTGTTTTACATATTCTTAATAACGCTGATTCAGTTTCTGTCTCTTTTCAGTTTCCCAAACCTAAGCTTCCTACAAAGTGGGAATTGTTCGCTAAAATGAAAGGTTAGCCTTACAAGAACACTTAATTCCCTAAAGTGATGATTCAGTTTTAAAATGTTTCTATAATATTTCTGTTGATTACATCCTACCAAGTCTAGAATGGTGCAACTGAATATAACTGAACATTCATTTTGCAGGTATAACGAAGCGGAAGAAAGGGAAGCGCGCTTTTGATGAACAAACTGGTACTTGGAAAAGAACTCATGGTTATGACCGGGTCAATGATGATAAAGATATACCAATCATCGAGGCTAAATTGTCAGATGGTAATGGTTCATTTTATTGTATTTTATTAAAATTGGCATCAATATTATTATTTTTTTGCCTCATACTATCGATGATATGTTAATCACTTTGCCATTTTGGGATTTTTTTAGATGCTTATAAATTTTAATATTGTTTCAATATGTAAATAGTAAAAGGAGAAAAAAATATTTTTACCTGCTCAAGGGGTGTGAGAAATTTTCCAAGTCTAAATCAATCAAATGCTAATAGTCAAGCTACCACACTGTCTACTTCATGTCTAGATCAACATTGACAATTAATTAAAATGGAAATATATAAATATATTATATGAATGTGTGTTTCAAATAAGTTTAAAGTGAAGTTCATTTATATGTGTGTGTATGTTTATATATACATAAATATACTGGACTAGAGCTGGAATAACCAAGCCATTTGTTTTCTTTTTGGTTATTGAACACTGAAATCAGACTCAAGATTGAAGGAATAAAGGATCAAATTATATGTATGTTCTGTTTACATTATTTTCTATTTTCTCCTAGTTATACATATCTGTATATAACTTCTATTACCCATTAAATATTTAATAGGGTTCTTTCACAGTCTAATTTACATCTCCATAGCCTTGGAGCTACACTCATGCGATTAAAAAAAATCATTATTGTCACGTAATGCTCTTCTGCATGATCCAATATGAACTCTCCAATTCATTACTCCATTCGGAAAAAAAAATCAATCCTAATTTTCATTTAACTATACTTTGCTTGCAACTTGTCTCCAGCAGTGATATTTGTGTTATCGTTGTTGGTCATTTCCAGTGTGTAAGTATTTTGTCTAACAACCAGCTATGGTTGAATCTGTTTGTAGTTGTCTGAATGGAGTTCAAATATGGTTATTGTTGTTTCATTCGTTTGACTCATCTATTGGTTTATCTTGCAGAGCCAGGAGAGAACCCCTTTAGCAAAAGAAAGGATGAAAAGAAAAAGCGAATTGAAAAACAAGAGAAAAATCGGTTGCAGAACCTCAAGCAGGCTGCTAAAGCTGGCGCTCTTCCAAGGTTATTGCTGTTCTTGTTATGCCTTTAATTCTGGCACTAAGAATACACAAGGAAAAAACTATTTTTTTTTGTTGAAGATTAACCATCCATATTTCTTATGTCAGTTATGCCATCAAGAGAGTCTTACAAGACTTTTTAATAGTAAAATAAAACTCTATATGGTGGATCCTAACTAGTTGAACCGTAATATTAAGGCCTTCAAGCTCATATGGTTTAGCTAGCATGTATTCTTTCTGCTGGTGGATTGCTAGCTTTACTGAGTTTATTGTGTTGTCTTCATTCTCAAACTTGTAGTTTTGGCATTGAAGTATTTGAAACTTGTAATATATATATATATATGCCTTCATCTCCCATGTATGAAATTAGTTACCCAAACGAACTCTTAACTTCCTAAAACTTATCATCTAATCTAGTAATTAACACTATTTCCTTTGTAGTCACATACAATTAGCTGCAACAGCATGGCCCATTACAGGAACCCGTGCAGATGTACCTACCAAATCTAGTAAAGAAGAACTTGAGAAAGTAGCTGGGATGGCAGCGACAGCTACAGCAAGTGGTGGGAAATTCGATCGGAAGCTTCCAGGAGAGAAACCCCTCAAGCATACCGGCAAGCATCGAAAGGTTGGTAGTACCTACATGTTTCCTATTTTCTAGCATTTCTATCTCATCTTGCAAACTGATGCCACATTAATTGTTTTCTTTTGTTCGTGTAGTTTCTCCCTGTAGTTGAAGGCAAGGGAATGAGCTCACAAGAGCAAGAACAAACAGCAAAAATTCTCGAACAGCTAATGACCAAAAGCTCCAACAATATACTTGATGTCAATAAGGTAAGATTCAGCTTGTAGTTTTTGTTTATATCATAATGAGTTCCAAAACACCACCTTATTGTTTTTATCATCACGAAACAGGCTGTCACAATGTTTAACGTGAAAAAGGAGAGGAAGCGAAGGATGGAAAAGGAGAGCCAGAGATCTTCGCCCAGCAAGCTTAAGCCAAAGAAATCTCTTAAGAAACCATCAAAGAAGCACTAAATGGTAACATCTTCACTTTATGTTACTTATTATCGTCGAATTTCTATCCTATTTTGTAGTTTACTTTTCTGTATTGATAAGAAACTGAAGACCTGGTGGATTATAGTTTAGTTACCTGTTGGGATCCCTTTATATATCCACAGTACAAACAATGTAAGCTAATCACAAATTGCTGATCAAGAAATCAAAATTAACAGTAATTGAACAAAAAAATATAGAGCTCCGGTGATCGAAGATATTGTAGCCACCGGCCGAAGATGATGACGGATACGACGTCATGTAATCGTCAAAACTCTTACTGTGCTGTAGCGCAGATCGTTTTGAAGCTCCGGCAGTGGCGAGCTACCCTCCAAGTACTCCACCACCCGGCTCATGTGAGGCCTTGCCGCCGGCAGCGGGTGCGTGCAGAGCAGCCCAAGCATCAGAACCAGCTCCACCTCCTCTGCCACAAACTCCTCCCCCAACCGGGCGTCCTTCGTCTCGAGTATCGACCCCTTTCGCCAACTTTCCAGCACCCATTCCAGTAACTCGAGCTTGTCAATGTCGGCGGCCCAATCCACCGGCCGCCGGCCGCAGGCGACCTCCAAAAGGAACGTCCCGAAGGCGAACACGTCGGTCGCGGCCGAGGCCCGCCCAGTCCGCATCAGCTCCGGCGCGATGTAGCCCATGGTTCCGACAATGTGCGTGGTCTGCGGATCGTTGCCGTGGTCGTAAAGCCTGGCCAATCCGAAGTCGCCTAACCTTCCGTTCATCTCGCTGTCGAGCAACACATTGCTCGCCTTGATGTCTCTGTGGATCACCATCTGCTCCCAGTCTTCGTGGAGGTAGAGAAGGCCCGACGCCACGCCTTTGATGATCTTAAACCTCGTCGGCCAATCGAGACATGGCCGGAGTCGATCGTACAGCAACTTATCGAGGCTGCCGTTGGGCATGTAGTCGTAGACCAAGAGGAGCTCCCCCTTTCGCCGGCAATAGCCCAGCAGCCGGACGAGGTTTCGGTGCCGGAGACGGCCAAGGCTAACGATCTCTGCGACGAACTCCTTCATCCCCTGCCTCGACTCATGAGACACTCTTTTTACGGCGACATCCAGTTTGGTCATCGGTAAAACCCCTCGGTACACCCTGCCGAATCCACCGTCGCCGAGTGAATTCTCCTCCGAGAAGCCGCCGGTGGCGTCGAACAAGTCCTTGTACGAGAACCGGTGAGGGCCGTACTCCCTCTCCCAGTCTTCGAGAAGCTCCGCATACTTCATCCTTCTCCTCACCACCAAAGCCACCACGCCGGCGATCGCCAAAACAACTCCGGCGGAAGCCAGCGGGATCCCGACCACCAAAAGCGTCGATCTGCCGCCGGATTTGGTTCGAGGAAGCGAAGGTAGCAACGAGTAGTCTAGAGCTCGCGCCGTGCCGTTGATCTTGAAGCTCCAGCCGAGCACATAGTGAGCCGTTCGAAAAGAACCAGTGGAAGCAGAGAAGCCAACAAACATAGAATCCAAGAACACCGGCGAAAGATCGATCTCCCTCGATATCAGCGGCCTCCTCGGCTTCGCCGTTGGAACCGGAGCCAAGGTAACATTGAGCCGCATGCTCTCTGCATCATATTCCACCCAAGCTTGCATGACTTGCTCGCCGAGAAGGCTCAAATTCTGGAACACACCGGTGTCATCGGAAAAGTAACCGGCGTGGACCGAAAAGTTGGACACCACGCCGTTAACATCGATCCCGACGTGGTTGTTGTCGATGTCGTGGATATCAGGGTTAAAGACGGTGTCGAGCTCGACGGCGAAGACGTGGTTGGTGGAGTTGCCATTGTTGTCGTGATTGAAGAGGCCCAGGTAATGACTTCCCAGCGCGCTGGAGAAGTTGTCGGAGCCGGAGATGAAGAAGGTGAGGCCGTTGCCACCGATGTACTCGTCTTTGAGGATGGTGGCGAAGACGAAGGTGGTGGAGAAGGAGAAGACGGTCCCGTTGTGACGAGGTGGCCGGAATTGAATTTCCGACGGGTGGAAAGCATAGCCTCTCACCTGCCTCGTGTTGTTGGTGAGCCTCAAGAGGCCGTTGGAGGTGATCGTGGCAGTGTCGTCGAGGGTGAGGTTTGCTCCCCGGAAGCCGTTCAAGGTGAAGTCTTCGCCGGCGCCGGTGGCGACTCCGGCGGAGAGACGGTGGCGGAGTAAGAGGAACAAGAGGAGGCAAAGGAAGGTGCTCTGCCCCATGTCACAAGTTTCAATCTTTGGAACATCTTGTCTAGATTCAGTCCCCTAGATTTATGAAATCCAATCGATTCTAAATTTTTCTGTTACTCCAAAATTGACCAGTGAAAAATCTTGAGTCGACTAACGCAACCAAAGAAAAGTCAACCATCCTCGACAAGACTTTTACCCGGACTTCTCTTCCTCGACTCGAGGCATTATGCCAAGCAAACAAAACGGCAACGATCTTTCTAGAATGCATTATGTGGTCGTTGGCTATGCATTACCGGCGGATCTTTCCGTTGGACAATTTTATTATCTGAAATTACAAAGAAAATTATCGAATTGAAATGAATTTAATTTCAATTTATGTGCTGGAAGGTTTGAATAAATAATTTTAAATTATCAGTGGAGTTGATTTGACTTAATTTTCTGAAAGCTTAGAATTGTAATCCTTGATAGGTGCAAGTGCCCGAGTACTTTTGAGTTCGAGTTGAAAATCAGGATTCCGATTGCTCCCGAGTCCTAGTAGAAAGTCGGAAGCAGTAGAACGAGCGTTGAGTCGGTCAAGGACTGTGAGTGTAGAGTCGGCCGAGTACGTATTGAGTCGTTGAGTATTCTAAGACTTGAGACATTGAGGCCTCCGAGTGTAGAGTCTGGTAAGCCAAGGTCTAGTCGTCGAGTCATCGAGTATCGAGTCTGGTGTGAAGTTGCCCGACTACCTAAATCGGGAAGAGGCTTGCTTGAGCCTGATGCCGAGTCGAGAGAAAAGTAGGTACTTGTGACAGTATCCTGAGTGTGTTTCCGAGTGCTCGAAAACTAGATGTTAAGATCTGCGTTCAATGCAGACTCCTTAAAACAGATTCCCCTCATCTCCGACTGTGTTTCAAGGTTGTTGTAGGTCGTCTGTTTTTCATTATACAATGACAAATCGTGATTCACACCAAGCACTAGTGGTCACAGCGAACTGAGAGGTACCTGAATATTATCACTAGTATTCTGCCGAGTAAGAGATTCACGACAGACAAAATGAGAGTGAGGGGATGCATGTGGATGAAGATCTTTTTGCTATAGCTTTTGGTCTTTAATTAATTGCCTAATTAATTCTTCTGTTACACTCTTGAGCAATAGCAAAAAGATGATTCAATTGACAAAACATTGATTGATTCACTTAGATAAATTTTGCCCTGATCGGTCCAACATTCCATGCGCGTAAGTTGTATTCTTACATAAGTCAACTTAATTTAATGCAATCCGGGCTTTAGATTTGCACCCCTATGCACCCAAGCGTAAGAGAAAGTCTCTCCTCATGTATTTATTTATAACATACATGCTTGTGAAACAATATAAATTAACTAATAAACCTTGAAACTTCTAATGTAAGATTAAAGTCTCTTTCACGAAGTCTCCTTCATCCATCCCACCTCTTTGTCCATTCATGTTTTTAACACTTTTAAGATCTTGTCATATTCTTGGTTGGATTTTCAGCTTTTAGTAGTGTTTATCTAGTCGTGACACCAGGGCCGGCCCTGGCCCAGGGCAACCAGGGCGACCGCCCAGGGCCCAGCCCGATCAGGGGCCCAAAAATTTTTTAATATAGGTATATATATTTAGGGCATTTTCTGCCCAAACCCTAAACGATCCGCTCCCCTTCACGCCGCCAGCTCCCCCTTCACGCCGCCCCCTCTTCTAGTCTTCTGTCCGCACACAGCACCGCCTCCGGCGTCCGGCGTCCGGCGTCCGGCGTCCGCGCTGCTCCGCCTCAATCTTCTCCGGCCGTCCGGCGTTCGCGTCCGCGTTCGCGTCCCGGCGTCCGCCGTCCCGCGAGTCAGCCTCCGCATCCCGCGTCCGCCGTCCGCGAGTCGGCCTCCGCGTCCGGCGACTGCGAGTCGGCCTCCGCTTCCGGCGCCGCCTCCGGGTCCGGGATCCGCCCTCCGCTTCCGGCGCTGCCTCCGGGCTTCGCGTCCCGCGCCGCCTCCGGGCTCCGCGTCCGCGCCGCCTCTGGGCTCCGCGTCCAGCGGCGTTCATTGAAGCGTCTGCCGTCTGCTGTCTGCAGGCGGCAGGCCTGCAGTGCTACTGCTGCAGTGCTGCTCACACTGCGTCCGGCGCCGCCTCCGGGATCCGGCCTCCGCTTCCGGCCGCCGGGATCCCGCTTCCGGCGCCGCCTCCGGGCTCCGCGTCCGGCGCCGCCTCTGGGCTCCGCGTCCAGCGGCGTTCATTGAAGAAGCGTCTGCTGTCTGCTGTCTGGCTGGCGTCTGCAGGCTTGGCTGCCTGCAGTGCTACTGTTGCAGTGTTGGCTTGTTGCTCACACAGTCACACTGCGTCCGGCTCCTTCGAGACTCAAGTTCGGCAGCCTTCAGTCCCTTCACTCAT
This sequence comes from Curcuma longa, assembly GCF_044706935.1. Classification (NCBI taxonomy): domain Eukaryota; kingdom Viridiplantae; phylum Streptophyta; class Magnoliopsida; order Zingiberales; family Zingiberaceae; genus Curcuma; species Curcuma longa. Next base: position 8,933,363 of record NC_133867.1, on the reverse strand, counting down.
TCTGATCTGAATCATCAAATTAGGTTTTATTGTTCTTTTCTAGTTCATTTTATTTTATTATCTTTGCTCACCAGGCAACTATCTAAGATGGAAGTTATTACATTGTTTTGTTATGTATATATACTAAATGATCAGGTATGAATACCTGATCCTAGTATGACCTCGTAGGAATAGGCTAATGTGTTTATTAGTTGTACTTGTTTTTAGATGATTGAAATATAACTTAATCGATTGTTATTGTTGTTCCTTTTTGAGTCTATATAATTTAGTTACCTTATAAATTAATTGATAAGATGGGGCACATTTTATCATTTCGCCCAGGGCACCTACATGCCCAGGACCGGCCCTGCGTGACACAAGTGTAAGTTGAACGATATGGTTCGCGTGGAGTGGTAGGAACCCTACGAGGGATTAAGGGTTTTGTGAACGGCTCCTCGTGAAGACTTCCTTCGCATTGGTTTTAGTTTGGATTGATCCTTGCTAGATCTAGTGTTATGGCTCGAGGATTACTCAGTCTCGGGTACATCCACAGATGCAATAAACGAAACAAATTTTATGAGAAGAAAAATAGGCTGCTAATACCAAATCAGAATCTGAGTATTTCTCACAACAAGAGTCAAGTAGCACATGTTTGAGACAGTTTTGATTCTGAGAGCTACAGAGTTGATAGTCGATAGCTCTTGTTTCTAAAAGAATTGCTCTCAGATCGGCTATCTCATGATAAAGATTTGGGACACAGTTCCCATAGAACCAGGCATTCCAAAGCACATACTTGTGTTTTGAAGATCTGAAACTGCAATTACAACAGATTTTTCTATGGCTTCTAATGTTTTAGTCGATGAAAGCTCTAGGGAAACTTTGAAATTGAGTGATGGTAAGGGTAGGACAAAAGGTTGGATGAACAGCAAGAGATGTCGCGGTGGAAGCTGATCATACTGATCCGAACCGAACCTATAACAAGTTGCCCATATATGATTAGCATGGTGAAGAAGGTTCCGTTCCCCTCAGTACTATTGAACTGAACCTAAACAGAGTTTAACGATCTTCCCAAACCCACCAACACCAAGAATGAGAGATTCATGCTCCTCTAGATCAAATTCCTCCAAATCATCCTCCTCTAGCTCGACAGAACCACCATCTCCAATCCCACCAATCGTTTAGATTTTCTCAAGCTTCTTCTACTGATCGCCTTTACCAAGAACAGAGGGATCTTGGTCATAGAATCAATCATTTCAATCGAGATCAACCGATCCTCTTCTACATAGTCATTGAATTATCTTGCATCTACCTCAACGCATGAAAGTCGTTGAAGAAAGATGTAGGTACCTCTAGAATTTCTAATACAAACTTTCTAATACAAAAATTTAAGGAAAAAGGACGTCACTGAGCTCCGGCGATCGAAGATGTCGTAGCCACCGAAGATGATGACGGATACGACGTCATATAATCCTCAAAACTCTTACTGTGCTGTAGCGCAATCGTTTTGAAGCTCAAGTACGTCGCCGTCAGCTCCGGCAGCGGCGAGCTACCATCCAAGTACTCCACCACCCGGCTCATGCTCGGCCTCGCCGCCGGCAGCGGGTGCACGCAGAGCAGCCCAAGCTTCAGAACCAGCTCCACCTCCTCTGCCACAAACTCCTCCCCCAACCTGGCGTCCTTCGTCTCGAGTATCGACCCCTTTCGCCAACTTTCCAGCACCCATTCCAGTAACTCGAGCTTGTCAATGTCGGCGGCCCAATCCACCGGCCGCCGGCCGCAGGCGACCTCAAACAGGAACGTCCCGAAGGCGAACACGTCGGTCGCGGCCGAGGCCCGCCCGGTCCGCACCAGCTCCGGTGCGATGTAGCCCATGGTTCCGACAATGTGGGTGGTCTGGGGATCGTTGCCGTGGTCGTAAAGCCTCGCCAATCCGAAGTCGCCTAACCTTCCGTTCATCTCGCTGTCGAGCAACACATTGCTCGCCTTGATGTCTCTGTGGATCACCATCTGCTCCCAGTCTTCGTGGAGGTAGAGAAGGCCCGACGCCACGCCTTTGATGATCTTAAACCTCGTCGGCCAATCGAGACATGGCCGGAGTCGATCGTACAGCAACTTATCGAGGCTGCCGTTGGGCATGTAGTCGTAGACCAAGAGGAGCTCCCCCTTTCGCCGGCAATAGCCCAGCAGCCGGACGAGGTTTCGGTGCCGGAGACGGCCAAGGCTAACGATCTCTGCGACGAACTCCCTCATCCCCTGCCTCGACTCATGAGACACTCTTTTTACGGCGACATCCAGTTTGGTCACCGGTAAAACCCCTCGGTAGACCCTGCCGAATCCACCGTCGCCGAGTGAATTCTCCTCCGCGAAGCCACCGGTGGCGTCGAACAAGTCCTTGTAAGAGAACCGGTGAGGGCCGTACTCCCTCTCCCAGTCTTCGAGAAGCTCCGCATACTTCATCCTTCTCCTCACCACCAAAGCCACCACGCCGGCGATCGCCAAAACAACTCCGGCGGAAGCCAGCGGGATTCCGACCTCCAAAAGCTTCGATCTGCCGCCGGATTTGGTTCGAGGAAGCGAAGGTAGCAACGAGTAGTCTAGAGCTCGCGCCGTGCCGTTGATCTTGAAGCTCCAGCCGAGCACATAGTGAGCCGTTCGATAAGAACCAGTGGAAGCAGAGAAGCCAACAAACATAGAATCCAAGAACACCGGCGAAAGATCGATCGCCCTCGATATCAGCGGCCTCCTCGGCTTCGCAAGTGGAACCGGAGCCAAGGTAACATTGAGCCGCATGCTCTCTGCATCATATTCCACCCAAGCTTGCATGACTTGCTCGCCGAGAAGGCTCAAATTCTGGAACACACCAGTGTCGTCGGAATAGTAACCGGCGGGGAAAGAAAAGTTGGACACCACGCCGTTTACATCGATCCCGACGTGGTTGCCGTTGATGTCGTGGAGTTCAGGGTTAAAGATGGTGTCGAGCTCGATGGCGAAGACGTGGTTGGTGGAGTTGCCAGTGCTGTTGGGATTGAAGAGGCCCAGGAACTGACTTCCCAGTGCGCTGGAGAAGTTGTCGGAGCCGGAGATCAAGAAGGTAAGACCGTTGCCGCCGATGTACTGGTCTTTGAGGATGGTGGCGAAGACGAAGGTGGTGGAGAAGGAGAAGACGGTCCCGTTGTGACGAGGGGGCCGGAATTGAATTTGCGACTGGTGGAAAGCATGCCCTCTCATCTGCCTCGTGTTGTTGGTGAGCCTCAAGAGGCCGTTGGAGGTGATCGTGGCAGTGCCGTCGAGGGTGAGGTTTGCTTCCCGGAACCCGTTCAAGGTGAAGTCATCGCCGGAGCCGGTGGTGACTCCGGCGGAGAGATGGTGGTGGAGGAAGAGGAACAAGAGGAAGCAAAGGAAGGTGCTCCGCCACATGTTTCAAGTTTCAATCCTTAGAACATCTGTCTAGATTCAGTCCACTAGATTTATGAAATCCAATAAATTCTAATTATTCTGTTCCTCCAAAATTGACTACCGAACAATCTCAAGTCAACTAATGCAACCAAAACCAGCGACAGAAAGTCAATGATCCTGACTTTTGCTCTGACTTGTCTCCCTCAGACATTAAAAGCTAATTATCTTCCCAACTAAACAAATGCCAACGATCTTTCTAGAATGTATTACGCTATGAGAAGTATTTCACCAAGTTTCTCTTCTATGATCTTGAGCATTCACATCTTCTATTGAGACATCGGTGTTCGTTCTCTCAATTATTGATCAACAGAAGGAAAGGGACACCCCTCATGAGCTCCCTTTGCACCTTACCAATCACATCCTCTTCCATTTCATCAATAGTCCTCGGTCCATTCCTCTGTGAATAAGTTTCCATCTCCAGAGTGACTTCAACATCCAACAAAGCAACCAAATTCAAGTAGTTCTTGGTTTGAGAGAACTTGTACACTTACTTAAGCAAGAGATTAGTATTGCCCAACACAAGCCTTTCCCGAACGATGATGATCTAATTCTATGTCTCTCATGCTATTTACAATGCATCTCTATGTTGGATATTTTCCTTTATTGTCCTTCACTGATCCATTGTTGCTTTTGACTGCCAAATTGATGTGTTTTCTGTAATTTTCTTGTGTTTGAATCTCAATGTATTGTTCTGGATTTGATTTTATGCATCTGAGCAAGATCGTTTCGAGTTTCACAAGCTCATTCATTGTCCCATGAAATTAGGATTTTGTGGAAAAGAAAGAACTTCCCCAACCAGCTCCCTCCACCTCTACACAATGCTCTTTCTGCCCAGTGCCATTCCCAACAAGGAGACTGCATCAAAGATTATATCCCTGAAGTTGCCAGAATTCACTTCAGCCTTCATATGAGAAGTCGATATTCTGTTCACCACAACTTTCCATTCTTCCTTGGCGCCGTCGTAGGAACTCCATGGAAACAATAGCAATGTGATGTATAAAACTAAATCAATGATGTATCTAATTCGGATCAAGTTTGTCATCATCAATAAGGTTATAAAACTAAAATGAATATAATGACAAACCGAATGCGTCATGACAAACCTAATTCAGATCAAGTTTGTCATCATCAATAAGGTTAATTTTCTTAATGATAACAAAAATGATACACTACATGAAGGTCTTGACAGGAAACGTAACATGACAGACGTGGCAGTCCACGTATGTCATGCCACGTGGCCTTTTCGATCGAATAAAATTACGAGAAAGACGAGAAACCCTTTTTTTCCTCCTCTGTGCCCGTCGAAATCCTTTTTTCCTACTCTGTGCCCGCCGAAACCCTTTTTTCCTCCTTGCGCCCGCCGCACCTTCTTCCTCCTCGAACGCGATCGCCGCCGCAGCTTCTTCCTCCTCACTCACGACCGCCGCCGTGAACGCGAGCACGCTTTCTTCCTCCATAGCAGCGAGCTTCTTCCCTCGTCGGCTTGAGACTTCTTCCCCCATCTACTTGAAGCTTCTTCCCTCTTCCTCGGCTCCTCCAATCGACCGAGCAGGTAACCACGCGTGTCCTAATTGCTTAGGAGGTGATATAGAAATATATCGTGGTCCACTATCCCTTTCAGTTGTGCAACTTCAACTGTATGTAGAATGACAACCATTTCACTATTAGTAGCATCTATAATTACCCTATTAGGATAACTAATATCCTTCAAATGATATTTCTCTAACTTTATTACTCCCATCATCCTTAATGAATTTGACATTACCTATCTTAAAAAAGGATATGTTCAAGGGGTTGAAAAACTTAAAACCTCTTGAGTTTTCAAAGTATTCTACATAATTATAACTAACGATTTTTTGCATTCAATTTTCTTACATTAGGCCTATAGAGCCTTAGTCTCAGCTGGACAACCCCAAACATATAGATGTCTAATACTAGGTGCTCTATCTATCCACAACTCGTACTAGATTTTTGTTACCGCTTTACTAGGAACTCTATTGAGTAAGTAAATTACAGTTTTAAGTGTCTCACCCCATAAAGACTCTGGTAGAGAAGAAAATATGCAATTATACTTCTTACCATATTTTTTTAAGGTCTGATTTCATTGCTCTGCTACACCATTCTATTGAAGGATCTTGGACATGGTGTATTATGTCATAATTTTGCACTCAACAATGATAATCCATAAATGACCTATGACGTTGTTCACCTGATCCATCAGATCTACCATAGTATCACCACCACTGTCTAATCTGATAGTCTTAATCTTCTTACCAAATTGATTTTCAACTTCGACTTTGAAGGTTTTGAACATGTTCAGGGATTGCGACTTCTCATGAAAAAGGTACAAGTATTCGTATTAGGAATAGTCATCTATAAAGCTGATAAAGTATATTTAACCATTCTAGGAAGTCTTAGGAAACAATCCATATATATCCGTATGTATAAGCTCTAATACCACATTATTTCATCTTAAACCCTTATTATTTTTGTTAGTCGTTTTCTCCTTGATACACTCAATGCAGATTTCAAAATCTAACATATCAAGGGAATTGAGAATTCCTAGTGACATTCACCTTTCTATGCTTTGTTTAGAGATATGCCCTAAATGCCTATGCCATAACTTGGATGAATTCTTATTTATCACACCATGCTTCACACTTATATTATGCATCACAATGTTGTCTATATGAGTTTCAATATCCAATTTGTATAATTTGTCAATCAAGGAACCAGTACCACACAAAATAGAATTTTAAAAAATATTAAAATTTTCAATTATCAAATGAACCAATGAATTTAGCTAGATTTATCCAAATATGAAATAGAAATTAAGTTCCGTCTAAATAATGGCACTACAAATATATTTTTCAAATTTAAAAGGTCATTGTTCCCTAAATAAATTCTAAAGACACCTATTACCTCTACTTTCACCTTCTTATCAATTCCTGTATAGATGAATCTTTTAGCATTAATTGATATTCGGCTCTAGAGACAATCTTGCATAGTTACATTTATGTGAGTAATTGCATCAGTATCTATCCATCAAGTGTTATTAAGTATGATAGCTAGGTTGACTTCTGAACTGACAAAGTTGAGAAGTTTGCCTTTCTTGACTCGTCAATTGGCAAATCTAGGACAATCCTTCTTCGGTTGACCTTTCTTTTTACAAAATAAATAAGTTGAGTTCGAATCTTGTTGCTTTTGCATCTTATGCCTTGAAGTCTTGGTCATTGTAAGTTGTTTACCCCTATTTTTGCTCAGATTTTTTTTCTTCTTCTTGTTCAAATACTGAGACGAGAATGCAAAGTGAACACTTTGAGACAGTGGTGTAGGCAGGGCTGGGCTTTACTGGGCTCCAGCCCAGTGCAACTCCACAAAGAGCCAATATATCCAGCAATTAATATATCTAATAATTAGAGTCTAAGTATATGGAATCAATCTAGCCCAGTATAACAACCCAATCCAACTTAACAATTAAAACTAATACAACCCAAATTTAATAAAAACTCTACTTACATGGTTTGATGATTCTTTTATACATGTATGCATTATTTAGATATATATAATTTAGCCCAAGACAGTTACAATCCTGGCTACACCATTGCTTTGAGATGTGTCGTGTTTTAATTTCTCTTCTTCTTGCACACACTGAGCTATAAGCTCATTCAATGTCTATTTTTTCCTTTTGAGTATTATAGCTAATATTAAAAAGAATGAACTATGTAAGTAGAGATATTAGGATAAAGCTCATAAGTATGCTTGCAGACATTTCAAACTTTAATGTTCTAAACCTTATAATCAAATTCGACATATATATCCATGATGTACTCTCTTATGTTACCCTTCCCGTTATACCGCATGGATACCAACTTCGTAAGAAGTACGGTAGTCTTAACCATTTTGTTTGAGGTAAATCAGTTTGTTACCTCCTTAATGAAGGTTTTGACATCCTCATTCTCAATTATCGAATCCCTAATGAATTTCGAAATAAATATATTCATGATCACTAGACTCATGTGATTAAATCACTCCCACTTTTCAAAGATCACATTTTGATCCGCCGTGGAATCACTAAATAAAGGTGCATGATAATCATACTTAAATGCATAGTCTAGGTCCATGCAGTCTAAAAGTACTATAATTAATATGCTCTTTTCATTGTCCATAATTTGTGCCAGTAAGTATGAGGATGTGGTTCAGATTGACAGATATTGAGAGTTCTACATAAATAAAAGTAAAAAACATAGCTCAATTTAACAAATAAGACATGTATCTTTATAATTGTGCAGTAATAAAATGCAATAAACAACCATGCAACTTATGTGCGTTAATTAAGATACTTAGTGTAACATTATATTAAGTCTTTACTTTTTAGATCCTAAAATGTAAGTTGTTAGTGATACTCTCCAAACAACTCATAATCATTTTCATCTGCCACATAACTCGCATTCCTTTGGTCGACATATTATGCGCATGATACTTTATTTATGGGTTTCTTTAGTTAGCTTATATTTTCAATTAACATTTATAATACTTCTAATCTACCATATAATACCCTTTCCTTTGGGCCAACACACTACTTGCATGACTTAGAAGCCAAATTAGATTTATGAGTTTCCTTAAACACCAACATAAAGAATGAATTTCCTTTGGGCCAACTATCTTTAGCATGGATATATATCCCTCTATGCAAATACCTCTAGTCTCCCTAATAGTTTTCGCTTTGGTGATAATATTGGCTTAACTAAGTAGCAAGTGCGAAGTAGAATCTAGAAAAAAAAACTATTGAAAACGCAGCTTATTAGTTATCAATCGATTGGTATCAGCTACCAATCGATTGATCTACTTAATTGATTGCCAACAATTAACAATCGATTGATACATCTTATATGTCATTTATATGACACAACAATCGATTGCCAATGGTGATCAATTGATTGTTGTTGTATAATCGAGTTCGTTGATCGATTCAGAAATTACTATTCATGAATTGATCATCCACACCAACCGATTGGCATCTTCAACAATCGATTGGTAAAGACCAATTGATCCTACCAATCGATTTGGAGACCTTTTGTGGGCAACCCAATGAATCATAATCGAGTGGTGCCAACCAATTGATTCCAAGACCTTCTATATCTGACTCTAAACTCTACTATCGATTGACTTCTCATGACAATCGATTGGCGACAACCAATCAATCACCTAATCGATCCTAGATGGTTCTACATGTGATCTCAGGTTCAACAATTGATTGTCCTTAAAGACAATCAATCGATTGCCTAATCGATCCCAGAGCTCTCTGTGCGCAATTTCAGGATTAACAATCGATTGGTCATAATGGTCCAGAGCTTACTATTTTCAAATTTGCGCTCACCAATCAATTACTAATTTTCATTAATCGATTGGTAACTGCATTTCTGAATGTGATTTTTCAACTCAAAGAACTCTAAAATTGCACCAGCAATCACATTCTTCACGGATAATGTGAAAACTCAATATATAGGTTAAATCCTAACCTATCCATGCTACATTCGACGAATATGCATGCATTAATTTTGCCTTAAAACCGATGATAAAAGCAATTCTAAAGCTCTGATATCAATTGAAAATAATAGCAATATGATGCATAAAAACTAAATCAATTATGCATCTAATTCGGATCAAGCTTGTCATCAACAATAAAACTACAAAATTGAAATTGATACAATGACACACTGAATACTGACCTGAGTCCAAAGTAAGAGTCATTGTATCCTTATTTGTCATTGGAGTTCTTGCAAATGCGGAATGATGTTCTTTAGGGATTGGACAATAATCCATATCTTGGTCTCACATGGGGAAGAATCTAAGGAAGAAGAAGACGACCAAAGTCAACATTTCATTGAAGATGCCCAAATCAAATGAAGTATTCTCTTCTCATACGAAGTTCACCCGGTAAGGATCATCCATCATAAAACTCATAACCTATCAATAATCTATTAATATTAACAAATCAAGTTATTAGATCTACACATTTAATCTGCATCCATTTAACTTAAATTCCCCTTCATATTACAAATATTAGATCATTGAGATTTAATTTTTGTAATGGTAATTAATCGTGTGCATGTGTTAATCAGCATAAGATCAGCCACATTTCCTCCACACTGCAGGGGTCGACTTCTCCGTGACGACGATCACATATATCGACGACCGCAGCCTCCATTGCAGCTCGGGCGACGCTGTGTGCGCGAGGGCGTCGACGCTGTGTGCGCGAGGGCGTCACTGGCGGTGGTCGGAGGCAAAGCAACGGACGCTCTGCGTCTCCAGCTCCACGTGCACGCGCAGCCAGATCATGAAGCGGCCGGAGGGGGCGGCGGCTGGTGTCAAGGCAGACGTCGTAGCTCTTCGCTCTGGGCGATAGGGGGGGGGGGGGGGGGGGGGGGGGGGGGGGGGGGGGCGCAGTGCTCTGTGGTCTGGTTCGAGGAGGTGCCCTCCTCGGCCCGGTCACGGACAGCGACGACGACGGTGAGGTCCGTGTCGGTGGAAGAGGAGCAAGACGATGCCATGGTTAAGAGCGTGCGCTCAACGGAAGAAAGGATTTTGGAAGCAAAGGAATTAGGGTAATAATCCGGAGACGATGAACATGGAAGGAAGGTTAATAAATATCTAGAGATGCAAGAAAGATTTGTAGGGAAAAATTAAATTCCATTTTTTGCGGTCCAGAAGAGGAAGAGATCGAGGCTGCCAACGAGATAGCGACCAGCATCGAAGCAGATGCCGGTGGATGGACTTGCAGCCGCATGGTGGCGGCGGACACGCCGAGGAAGCAGGCGGCTGCGCGGCCATGATCGCCCGACAGAGGGAGCAAGTGCAATCTAGATCTCGATTTCTTATATATTGTCTATTCCAATTGTTAATTATGTTCACACCATATTATTTAGAAATCTAGCTGTCTAATTATAATTATAATTATTTGCTCTTGTATATATAATTAATTTTACAAATATTCAAATCTCAAGTAGCTCCTCCAAATAACTAAACCACTCTTCCACCTGATCCAACATCACCAACTCATCCTCACAATTAATTTCCGAGTCCACTAATTCACTGCAAGTTGCACGAGATAGCATGGAAGAAGATTCCATCGATGAAGACAACACGCTCGACCACTCTAGATCCGTAGAATCTATCTCCTTTCGATCCCCGCCCTCCATCTTCTGCTCCATAGATTCGCCGCTACCATCTTGACCGTTGGATCTTGATGGGCGATGAGCTTCGATAGATTCTTCCACGTGGTGCGATAATATCCTCCTCTTTAGATGCGTGTTCCAGTGGTTCTTGATCTCGTTGTCGGTTCTTCCCGACAGGCAAGATGCAATCTTGGACCATCTGATCGAGCACCAGCCGTTGGATTAATTAGTGCATTTGAAATAATTAATGAACAACTCTTGAGAGATGATCTATGAATTGGTTACTTGTTTCCAAGTTCTCGTTGGAGTTTGATGATCGTTTCCTCTTCATCTTTAGTGAAGTTCCCCCGCTTGACGTCCGGACGGAGGTAGTTGATCCATCGCAGACGGCAGCTCTTTCCACAACGAAGCAAACCTATCGTAAAATCATCATCATCATCATCATCAAATATGCAAAATTAAAACATTTGCAAGAGCAAGAATGTCACAATTCATGCCTGCTTGTTTCGGGAGGGCGCGCCAATTGCTATGGCCATGCTTGTTTATGTAGGCGACTAGCTTCGTGTCCTCCTCCGACGACCAAGCGCCCTTGTTCAGCCCGGCCTTGTCGCAGCAAGGTGCTTGTTTTCGCATGCCCATCGATTGCGATCGCCGCAAAGTTCTTTCGGGTTCTTAAACTGAATTGTGAACGCTAACCCGGCCGCACACTCGATCGACACAATTCCGTATTTATATAGCTTAAGCCTGAACGTGCAACACGAGAATTAAAGTTGAAAGAATCTTCAGTGTTTGTTTGTGAACAGCTTGACCGATCAAGAAAGTCTTAGTCCATGTCAAATTTGATGTTTCAGATTGCTTGAATTATTGGAGTCCATTAAAGAGACTCGAACTGTTTCAGGTCAATTCAAGTTGTTCTATCTTCTTGTTGTGTGTTGCATGCCAAGGAGAATTATTGAAGCCATAAAATTAAATGGCATATTGATTGTAATTATCATCCAAATCTTTTAGACATAAATAACAGATTTTAACAAATTAATTGACTCCACAGTCAAAGTCACTGAATTTATATAATTAAAATCATTAATGTAACATAAACAATCCTTGGAATATGATACTCCATATCTATAGATATGAGAGAGCAAAATACTTTGAGAATCACATGATCCATGCCTTCCTCTATTGTGACCAACTCAATGAGCTCGAACTGTCGAAAGCCTTCCGGATCAATTGTAGAGAGGTCGCACGAACTATGTTAAAATGTATCAATTAATCCGACCTAGCTTCCTTAGAGTATTGAAATATTGTCCACGAGCCAAATGTGAAAACTAATGTGAATCTAGAAATGATATTGTTAGGTCCATATCTTTTTTCTAGTATTATACCTATCAATGATGTGAATGCCCTTTACAACTAGCAAAGGAAAGATCGGCCACTTCAATTATGTGACTAAATTTAATTAATAAATTACTTAATTATTTAATTAATTAATTTATTGTAGCAAGCATTTGATGAGCATGAGTGACAACACACTCAATGAGACTCACATGACCAAAAGTTACAAAAAATTTTATTTTTATTTTTAGCTTGATGTGATTCTTCCAATTGCTCCACTGATTGGATGCTAAGGGGATAATATAAATAAGTTTTTTTTTATAAAAAAGAAATAAAGTGTTCATCCAAATCCATTCAAAGAACCAATGGAAATTTTCATTTTACCCTATGTTTATCCATTTTAGGAAAAACGACCTTCATACTATTGTATCAATAGTATCTCAAAAATTTTCCCCAGACATGTAATATTTAAATTATTTATTATTATTATTTTGATTTTTAGATTTTGCCCCCTTTTGCAAAAGGTTAAGGAGAATTTATAAAATTAGAGAAAATTTTATATTTACCTTGATTTTTTTCTTTTTAGAATAATTTTTAAAACCTTTTTTATTTCACTCTTTTTTCTAATCTAGGTATACCTAAGCCTTGCACCCTTAGCAATCAAGGTCTCAGATTTTTCATCCAATTAAAAGAAATATCTTATAGTGCGTCGTAATTGAGATTCGAATCATTTTTCATCCAATTAAAAAAAAATATCTTATAATGCCTCGTAATTGGGATTCAAACCGTCAAACGCCATACTATTGCACCATGCCCAATTTTTATTTCACTTTTTTTATAATCCAAATATCTATACCTTTACAAACCCAACTAATCTTTGAGGTGGACGATCTTCTCCTAGTTCGCCCACCAAGTAAATCCGAAAGCAAGTAGCTCCTCACCCAACAACCAACCACAAAAGGAAAATGTCTGCGTTGTAATTGGGATTCAAACCATGGATGGAGAGCTTATTTCATTTTTTTTTATAATCCAGATATTGAACTGAATCGACTAATCCTGGAGGTAACCAACTCAGTCTCAAAGAAATTTACCACCAATCACTAGGATAATCGAAAAGTACGAACGACCAACGTTCTAGGGTTGTCTTCCTACCAAAAAAAATTAATCCGTAATACGTCATAGTTGAGAATTTATCCATGGATATCTGACTAATTATGGAAGCGCTTTATCATTGTACCATAGTGTCAAGGAGACTTATTTGACTCTTTAATCTTTGATATCCTCAATGCTAGAAAATTTCCTCACAAAATTTCACAAATGCCCTTCGTTATATTTATTCTCACCCCCTTCAATGTCCTAAAATTATGGAAAGTTGTCGATGTGCAAAATATAATAACAGTTTCGGTGAGGGTTTAATTGTAAAAGGTAAAAGAAAATCGATTAACTAATAAAATAAATAAATCGATTTGGCTACCAAATGAAACCAAACCTTCGATCTTCGCCGATCCGGTCGCCTATTTATCGCCCCGTTCGAATACCGATGATCGGCGATAGCCCGCAATGCCCTATCCACGGAAGAAGTCCCCGCAGACCGCCGCCGGTGGCGGATCTGTTGTATCTAGGTTCGTCTCCGGCCTCCGCCCCGACGGAGGAGGCGGCGGCGGCGGATCGCTTGTCGTGCAGACTGGGTTCCCAACCTCCCTCGCCGATCTCTTCCTCAAAAACCGCAGCAGGCTGAAGATCCCCACCTGGAAGAAGCGCCCGGAAACCGCCGCTTCCTCCGACGCCGCAGACCACGTCGCAGCTTTCGCGGCGCCGCCCTGGGGTAATGCCGACGCAATCTCGGCGGTCCGCCAGAAGGATACGGGGTTCGGGATTGCGTCCTGGACGCTTTTGGTCTTGGCGGCGGTGATGGCGGCTCTGGCTATCGAAAGGAACAAACTTGTCGGAGGGATCATGCTCTCTGCCGTCGTCCTGTGGCTACTCGATTCGCTAGGGTTTCAGAATCCCAGATCGAGGGCGCCGCGCTCAGATGCATCGAGTACCGCCTCCGGAAGGTGGAATTTGCAAGGCAGAGGATTCGTCTCCCCCATCAGAGAGATTGGGATCGACAGCTGCTCAGATTCGGCAGCGTCAGACAGAAGTTCGCTGGATTCAATCGATGAGCACCAAAAAAGGCAGCTTTTGTTGGAAAAAAGAGATTTTTCTGCGATTAGAAAGGTCCAAAACACCAAAAAACTTCTCAGCAAACTAATTCCAAAGAAGTTCGGTGCTCAAAGGAGAAATACCAACCAAAACGATCCTTTCTCAGCTCTGAGTGGAAAAGATGACCTCAATGGCGTCACTGAAATAGAAGAGGAAGAATCAAGAAATGAAAGTGATGATTCTGACGATTCATCAGTGTTCTGTATCAGAGATGTTCTAAGGATCGATGCTTCTTCTGAGTCTATTCAAGAGCATGGCAGTGGAACTAAAGCAAGGAGTTCTCAGCAATTGGTATTCTGTGCAGTCGTTCTTCTGGGGCTTTTTGGTGGAAAGAGCGTGGCTCTTGTGCTCTCTCTCTCATGGTTTCTACTTCAGAAATCAGCGAGAGGCTTTTGGAGCAGAGAAAGGTGCTTGACTAAATTCTTTTGATCTCTCAGATGATGATGGGGCTTACTGTGTGTGAGATTACTAACTTAAAGAAAGATACGTGTATTGTGCATTATCGTAACTACTTCTTCACCTGTACTTATGATTTGATCATCCTTTTTGAGATTGTGTAAGAATGAAACACTGTGATGAATTTTATTTAGAACAGGAGAACTAAAATTTTATACAAAACTTCAACCAACAGATTCAGGAATTGGAATGAATTAATTCATTTGATTAGTATTCAACTCAACTCGATCCAACTAAATCAATCTATCAAATATTACATTCACTTTTCAAAATATTACAAAGTAGTGGAGTTTGAACTTTGCTACAAGAAATGCAATGAGTAGTTCATCCAACTTACAACACTAACATTCAGGGTTTGAAGCTCTTCTGATGTCCTCGACAAGTTCATGACTTGATGATACCGGGCTTATGTTGTCGAGACTTGCCTTTACCGCCGTTGGAACTCTTCGGCTTGTCGGTCACCAAGGCATACATCTTCACAGGAAATAACTCTTCTGGGAATCCTTTTTGATCCTGAAATGAAGTTCAAATGATAATGGTTAGTATCGACCTGTAAAATTCAATGGCTAATAATTAGTCGACAAGTAAATAAGAATGGAGCAAACCTTGGTTCGATAGAGAAAAAGACCACACTGTTTGAAAAGCTCTTTGAAATATGAGTCTGATCTTGTGATGCTGTTGTCCTCCTTATCCAGTACAAATCCTGAAAAGAACTGTTGACTATGAATCTGATTCTGTATTAGATTCGCCGATGAATAGAAAAGATTTTATTTAGTGAAGAGCCTAGAATTGTTTCGCAACAATCAGATGCAAAATATGACATAAAATATCTA
This sequence comes from Curcuma longa, assembly GCF_044706935.1. NCBI lineage: Eukaryota > Viridiplantae > Streptophyta > Magnoliopsida > Zingiberales > Zingiberaceae > Curcuma > Curcuma longa. The sequence goes on along the minus strand of NC_133867.1, from coordinate 8,917,924 downwards.
CTGGATAACTACTGCCTGAAACCATATCTTCATATTCTTTTCTAGCAGTAGAGTTGTACCAACCATAGACAATTTGACAACAGAATTATAAAACTTAATCTACAAGTGTAGATTTTGGTAAAGTATTTTCTAATTTCTGGCATTTGCTAACTTAAATCTTAGGTTTTGTCTAATGGCCTCAAGCAACTCATTCGAAGCACAAGAAGTAGATAAAATCACTAGCACATGAAGATTAGGCAAGTAAAAAAATACTAGTCAGAGGTTAACCAAGATAGTAAGAAAGGTCTAAGAAATCCATATTAACATATCAAATATGGTGGTCTTCCAAGTTGTTCTAAGATCTCATTATTTAATATTGAATCTTTATTTATATCACAAAACGGTGTCTATCCATCGTCCAATTAGTACAGGTTTTGCAATATTATTAATAAGATCTTGAAAACTATGAGGTTCACATTTAGGAAACAAGCTTCCAGAATCAAAGACACTTTCTTGAATAATGGGACAAACCAGTTCTTGCAGTGTTCTCTTTGACAACAAAGAATCCATTTGGTTTAAGGCCAACCTGCAAGAGTGCAAGTCAATCTTTCATTGGTAACAGAAACAATAGAGTATAGCAGCAATGCAGTAAAATTCCCCTAATGTTAAGAAAGAAATTTTTCTTAAAGTGTGGTTGGACAGCATGGACATTCTTTGAGCAATAGATTGATTTCAATGAACTATCTTTGGTTCACTATATAAGATTAAACCTCTGCATTTGTTTCTTTCATTAAATAAAAAAATAAAAACCATCAAATGATGTGCTGGTCAGTCTAGAGATACGAACAATAGATTAGTTACCATAACCAAAATTTGTAATAAGAAAATAAAATAAAATACAGACAACTAACAATCACCAAAATAACAGAGACAACCCCAGATGCCTAGTATTTTGAAACGATTAGTTGCCTATCTGATCTTAACATGGGACAATGTAACCATAATATTGAAATGGTAACGTAGTATCTCAATGACAGTAAAACAAGGATCTGCAGTCACACACGTATATGATTTCTATCATTATATACCTCATCAAATTGACAGTTAGCAGAACATGGAACAGTACTGGTGTTTGTATGAAAGGACAATAGACAGAGGCCAAACTTAAACTTATACATGCAATAGTTGATCATCTAATCAAAATTCAAAACAACGACCCACATTCTATTTATCTTTTTTAAAACTACTCCCAACTACTATTGGGATATAAAGTATGAAACATATCCAAGATTTGTAAAACCTTTCCAGTAATTCATAGCACATTAATAATAAATTCAAGAAGTATAAGTAGAGTTAGAAGCAACTTTCAGATTCAAGAGAATAATATGTCATATTCGAGAAGAGGAAAAAAGAATTCGTAAAAGAAGTATAGTATATTAACACTTGTGTAAAAAATTCAAAAAGCTTCATCCATACCACCAACCTCCATGTTTCTGCAACCAAAAGTCTCTTACCCATTATGCCAAAGGTTGGGTTAATCAATTCATATGTTTTTTTCATCTTTTCTGGTTGTGCAACTAATCCCCCAACATGAAGAAAAGGTAAATACATGAACAATAGCACAACTGCCAGACCATGCTGGATAGATTGAAGAAATGGATTTGAAAGAGAAATATCCTCAATACATTAGCACCTAAGCCTGAACACTGTACATTCATTTTAAGTTAAGTTAATTACCTTTGCTCGCTTGAAAAATGAGAGGAAATCATCGTCTGGGAGCTGCCCTATACACCACTGGACCCATATCACATCATATCTTCCAACTTGTGGCATAAACTCCTGCAATCGTGAAAAGAAGGTAAATATTAGGCAATGGTATCAAGTGACACAAACTAAGAATCCTCTAAAGAGCTTAAGATATTGAAATCACAAGTACAAATTACCTGTAGAGGGACACAGTAGAAGTTAACAGCTTTCTGTTCAGAAAATTTCTTGTCCTCCTCAGGAGCCAACTTTTCACGTGCAGCTTCCAGGAAATGTGATACTGGCTCAACAAGGTCAACCTAAATTAAGAAATGTGACAATGTCACAGTTTTGAATGAACTGGAAGCAAAATACTGTGCTATTGGAAAGTGTGTAGAACTTTCCATGGAAATTTTGTTATGTATATTGGAAAGACCACTCAAAGCTAGAAACTTATTATGATGAATTGGAAAGTTCAGGCTACCAAACTATTATATTACAAACCTTGATACAGTGATGAATTGTGGAATCTCCTATACAAATAATTATAGCTTTCACATACCTATGGAAGCTCTGCCTTCAGCAGAGGAACTGCAAGTTTGCAGTCATGATCACATAGTTTCTATAGAGCATGGAAATTGCATACAGTAAGAAAGTAATATATCACATTTGCTTAAAAATAGAAAGCTACAGACTATACATCTTGTAGAACTTGATTTGTATCTTAGTTGGACATTGAAAACTGATGGTGAGCAGTAAAAAAACAAGAGAGGACCAAACAAGTAAAGAATTTCTGGGTACAACGCTGATCCATGAAAATTTCGAGAAGAATTGGTTTACCTCATTAAAGTGTCTCAGAAGAAGATTCTTTGTGACTCTCCCTATGCCCGAACCACAGTCTGCAAGGTTTACTCGTATCACATATCAAAGGCAGAAACACGAACCTAGGCAAAGAAAACAACACAACGACAATGTTCTTGAACCGCCATGGTGAATAAAGTAAAAAATTTTCTCACGGGCATTTCCACAAACACCTTCACTGCAAGTGAAGAAGCTATACCAAGTGCCACGAGTCGTCGGGATCCGGTTCCAAAGCGCTCGAGCAGAAGCGGTTTCAGAAAAGCCTCACTTCCTTTCACGTCGGTGTCGTTCACATGCCCGTAGCCTCCCAGTACCCCGTCCATGGACGCCTCCACTCCCTTGATCGCCCCAAAAGAGAAGTCCTCGAATCAGCGGTCGATCAGAAAAAGAAAGACGAAAACGAACTAGCGAGATTTTCCCATGCGTAGAGACTCCGATTACCTGCCAGTAGGCGATGCCCTTCTGATACCAATCGCAGCGCTTGGCGCGGCAGGCGTCGTTCGATTCGTCCCCACAGTCTTCAACGCCGAGCTCTTCCTTCCACATCTCCCTCGCGCTCGTGAAATCTCGCCCTTCCGTGTCCAACCCGGCGGCGTCCATCGCTTCCGCAGGAGAGACGTCGACTCGACGTCGACGGCAGGGGGCTTCTGTATAGTACGAGAGGTACGAACAATTACTAAATTTGTCCAATTGTAAAATATTTCCCGACTTTCAAATTATTTTTTTTATTGGTATGAAATCGTTATCTTGACAACTCAGCAAATAAATCACGGAGGATTTCACCTGAAAATTAATCATGAAATTTAATCCCACAAAAAAAATTAATCCGTAATATATCATAATTAAAATTCGACTTATTTAATTATGAAAATACTTTCCTTATAAAATTTCTAAAAGATCATTTTAGTCGAATTGCTCATTATCATAAAATACTTTCCTTGATGAACTTAAAATCTTAGAAAGTAAATTATAATTGAAATTGTTAATTTTTTTCAAGAGCTTGATTATCCTTTTAAAGCTCTATTCCATGAATAAGTTGTTAAGATAGTTGGGCTATCCAAAACCCTTTTGAATAAAGTGAAATACATCTAATTTGAAAAATAAGGTCTTTAGGGATCTTTTTTTATATCTAAGATTATGAATGAATAAACAAGCTTGATACTAGAGTTTATTCATCATTCAATACTGAATAAACAAACTTTGTGATCGAAGTCCAAATTTCTGATTTATTTTATATATATAAGAGAATTTTCATTGGACTAATGTTCCAATTATTTTTAGAAAACAAAGTTTACATTATTTATTAATTACCACATGATCTCAACATAAGTCAACACAGGGGAATAGCCTATTGAACTTCAAGACTAACTAATCATCCATCTGAGGAACAGAAGATAACTTAATGACAGTTTCAAATTATTAACATTGATGTGAGGCAATTTCAAGTCTAAACCCTTCTGGGTCTCTAGTTTAGGACTTTGAATGGGCTCTTTCATCGTCGCAATTAACACGCATAAGGTAACGATAATTTATTAGCATAAACCAGAGTTTGAGAGGAAATCACCCTCCAAACTCTTCACAGTATCTCAGATTTTGACCTTTGGAAGCATTCTTCACAGCTCCTCATTGTTCCAAGAAACCTTTGACTTTCTCCTGATTGTGCAAACAGAATACAAAGGATTCAGGCACTCACAGCAGCTGCGTCGACAGGAGTATCAGCGTTTGATCCCCACTCGGTCCAAGATCCATCATAAACTGCAACGTCAGTCTTTCCGAGGCGATACAGACCCTAAAATTATCCAAGAGAAGGTTACTTTGGCAAAGGTCGTACCTTCAAGAATGCATCATTTGCAAAATAAAAGTCAGGGAACTTACTAATGCAAGTAAACAGGCGGTCACGCCGGTACCACATGAAGTGGTGACAGGGCGGTCAAGAGAGATGCCTGTAACGAGAGAATTTTCATGTGATTAACAAAGTATGTTACAGAAAGTAGAGTTTTTCTAAATCATAATTCAAGTACCTTCTTCCTCAAATCTTTTAATAAGTTCATTTGCTGGCAGGAGCATATTTGAACTATCAAGCATCTGCAGAAAGGAACCATGCATTGAGAAAGGAAAAAAAATCCTGCGTGAAAATATCTTAGCAACCAAATTGGCAGAAAGATTAGCCTAAAGATAACAGTGTTTGTAGCATTATAATTTATTTAACAGAAAATCACATAGTACACTGATAGAACTAAGCAATCCATAATGGGTAGATGTCTGCTAGAAAACAAAAACCTAAGTCAACGTGAACGGAAATTCTGGAATAAAAGTCTAGCGCTAAGCTCGGTATTGCATCAACACATCAAAGGAGCAAAGGAAACATAATTAAGCTAAATTTACTGCATATTTTACCTGCGCATAAGGAATACATTTGCTGCCAGGCACATGACCACTTCTTATTCCCTTCCGTGGTTCAGGAACGGTGCCATCGAACCTGTTACACATGGAAAACATCATCTTCTGACACTATCACAAACGATTCCTATCACATGCCAAGAAAAATATTGCATAAAGCAAAAAACATATCATTGATTTATTCTGACAAAAAAAATGAAAATGAGAGCTATAGTGAGTTACCTGGCCTTTGAGCGAGCATCTATATGCTGATATTCTTGGGTTTCAATGTTTGCTTTAACCTGAAATTTTTTAGTTTTATTTGACTTAGTTTTATACATTAAAAAAAAACTAACCTACACAAATAATTAGCTCAATCCATTAATAAAGCAATTTCAACAATTTTCCGTAAGGATCATTAAACAACAAGTTGAGAATAAGAATGGAATAAAATACAAGCACTCAAGTAACAACCGCCACAGGCACAAAGGACTTTTATGGAAGATTCCTTTAGAAAAGCTTTGGTAGCTGGGTCTAATTCGTAACCAAATGGAAGAAAATAGGAAAATGATGAGAAACAGAGTGCTTTGTTCCATTCTATTTTTGGTCAAAGTGTAACAAGACAGATTGGAATGCATTTGGACAATAAAAGACAGTGGCATGTAAATAAATGTGTTTAGAAGGTGGAATGGATGAGCCAGTATGAGAATTCAATAGCATCAACTTACGGATGACAAACACATTCAACCTCTATCAAATAGGAACCAGATACAAGAATGCTACCCACCAGATTGAAATGCTGATTCTATTCCCCTTGTCGCCATCATACCATACGAGCAAAAATCTATTTAGAAATTATATATTGTTGCTCAGAAAAGATCCAAACAGGCTACACCATGAAAACCATATAGCCAAAGCATAAAATGTACATTAGGGACCTAACCCTGAATAAGTTCTCTAACATCTATTTTGTGTGAGAGAAAATTCAAATTCCAGGTTGACATAGTACAATCAAATCGCATGACATTATTGTGTGCTGATTTGAATACTCATTTTTTCCATTGTTCAGATGTCAGTTCCAACCACAGTGACCGAGTATTCATATGCATAAAAGAAAATCTGTCAAGCATGTCAGCAGTTTACAATAAGCAGCTAAAAGAAAGTCCTAAATCCTAACCTGTTCGAGTGTCCGTACAAGATGAGGTTGAAACTTTGTTTCAAAAGTTGAAGAGCCAACCTGCATAGGATGACTTGTTAACTTACATTCACAAAAAATCAACACGGTAAAAGAAAAACTAACAACGTTATTTACTTTGAATGTATTATAAAACAATGTCAGGAATTTGAATATTTCACTATCAATCATAGATTAACCAAAAAGTTCTTTTTTAAAAAACAAAAAGCTTTCCAGAAAATTGCAGATTACTCGGCTCACAATCAAAGTTATTTGTAACAAACAAGAATTAATCAATTCTATTTTTTCCCCTCTCCTTTTATGCACGCATTTATTCTCTTCATCTTCCTAAACATAAAGTATACAACCCCAACCAGCTGAATAAACTTGAGTGATAGGCAATCAAAAAGTGGGTGTATATTCCTACTTGTTCTGGATAGCATAAGCTTCGGCAGAGAACAAGGAATAATCAATTCCATATTCTGTTCTCTCCTTTTACATAAGCAGTTAGTCTCTTCATCTTCATCATCAAAAAACATACAACAGCAACTGGATGAATAACTTGATTGGCTAGCATAGGGTTTGGCAGCAGAAAAGAAATTATCAAATTTCTCTTCTCTTCTGTCCTTTAATGCAAGTAGTTAGTCCATAATCATCAAAATAAAGCATACACCAACCGGCTGAACAACCTTGATTAATACACAATCAAAAAGTGGGTGTAAATTCCTACTTCATCCGGCTAGCATAGGATTTGGCATTGGCCTCGCCTCTTCTTCTTCAGTTGGCACCTAAAAGATTTCATTTCAGCCAGCTACCAAGGATCAATACCAGGACAAAATCTTAAGCCATGGCATATACAGTTGTCATTTTACGAAATAGTAAGACTACGTTATGCTTTGAACAATTGGCTAAATAGTCGAGGATTTGAATCTGAATAAACAACCTCCATAAAAAACCACCATGAAAATTGTTAACAGAATTCATCGTCCCAGGAACTAACTTTTCAAAATGTAAGATTCCTAAAACCAAACCGACCCCACCTAGTGGGATAAGACTTGATTGTTGTTGTTGTTGTTGTAAGATTACTAAAACCAAGAAGAAAAATAGCAACTATAGCATTTTATGGAAGGCTGAGATTAGGGAACATACCAGATGTCCACGGTAAACCTTTTCAATTGCTTCACTAGCAGCACTAACTTTCAAAACAGCATCTCCAGAGGCGCTAGACTCGACGTCATATCCAGAAGCACGCCACTGAGGAAGACCTCCATCCAAAACCCAAACATTATTGTGCCCAAACACTCTGAACATCCTGTTCATTCATAAATATTTTAAAGGATTAAACATCACTAGGCTCAGATGTTGAGATGAATGACATTCAAATCCAGGAAAAATATAATAGTTCTGAAAGCAAATTTCAACAGAAAAAAATCTAGGCAATGCCCACCATGATAGGCTCATGAAATAAGCCAAAAATTCTCAAAAAATTATGATCATCTTCAAATGTGAAAAAGAAACCTCTAGGTGGAATGTATCAACACGAGGTCTGTGTTGATGTTTGTTACACAAGCAGGCATGGATAAATTGTTTGTTAATATTAGAAGTTGCCCAATTGGTGTTGTTATTAAGTTTAAAAAATGAAAAGAACTTCTTTATGTTTTAACTGCTCACTCAGAGCTTTTCATTTTGCAGTCAGTGTTCTCTTGGGCAACTTGTGCAAGTACCAACTAAATGCTAATGCAACAATAAGTTCAAATAATGGTATGGTTAAGGTTCACTTAAGGTGGCAGTCCAGATTACATTTTACATGCTGAAGTAAGACTAAAGCCTATACTGATACAGGAGACAATACTCTCAAACAAGAATTATATCCTTAGAAACAGAAAATTGAAAGAAAGTTGGAAGAGAACTCCAAATACATGTCAAAATTTTGTGAAATCATAATAATCACTATTTGTTTTGTCAAAAATAAGTGGAATCCAATGGGCATATATCCCCATGGAAATCACCATCAATCCATCTAACTCCCAACTGTAGGGTTGGCAACATGGATTATATCCCGTCATGGATTTCTATTTAAGGCTATATCACTAGTAATACTCCAATAAATTAAATCCATTCTATTACATCAACAAAATTCTTCCTTGTATTCCCTCTACCACATGGAAATAATAATGTAACTTAAAAATGACAATCACAAAATTTGAGTTATTCTCATCATACATAATTTGGTCAAAAGAATAGAAGAAATCACAAATAGCCACATGCTCTTTGTCTAGAATTACAAAGAACTTTTTGTGTTATGTTGCCTGCATTTATGTTTAGCTGCTCAATCACTTCATCCGAAATGTCATAGAACATGGTTGAAAAGTTTTGTTAAAGAAGGTGATAATTCTATAAGATGCATGACTGGACGTGCTTGATATAAATGCTCTGTGCAGCTCATAGAAGGTTGTCCACCAAAAGAAATATTCATGGTAGGGGCTATTGAATATTCATAGCAGAGGACTATTAACATATAGTTTCTAGTACTTTGACAACAAATGGCAACAAATGAGAACCAATTATATTTAAATAATTCTATATAACAGACCCCAAAACATTGTTAAGAATATATTCAGATGCATAAATTGTTCGACTTTGTTCAGAAGAAAAAAAAAACCTTTAGATTCTGACACCAAAAAAAATCAGGATCATCTTGCTAAATACAAGTGTCATAGTCGAAAATATTGTAACTGCAAATGTAGCAAATATCTTACCACCACACACGAGCGGCACTGAATATTCCCTTGCCATCATAAACAACTAGCCCATCATTATTATAGATTCCAAGTGCAGAAACTGCAGCTGAAAAAGCTTCTTCTGATGGCAGCATATGCGGCAACTGGTGGAAATTAATTGTGTCAATAGCTGTTAATTCAGTAAAAAGGGAGATGCAAAGCAAATAACTTCAAACACCAAATATAAAGTCTGAGTATGTTCAGATGTGTGTAAGCGTGCAAGTATTTGTTTGCAGTAATTCATAAGATCCCTATTGCTATTCACTTTTTTATGAATATGATAAGCATAAATCATAAACACTTTAAATTACAACTTACCATACCAACTTATGAAGAGAATCTGTATGTATAACTTGCCATCACTAATCTGTAGAATGTTTCAAAAACATAATTTTGTCCATATACACTTTGTGGTGCACTAAGATACTTATACATATACAACAAAACATAAAGAAGAAGAAGAAAAGATCAGGAACCCTTTATGGGAAATAAATTTCCGAACCAATAAAAATAAGCTATGCAAGGTATGACCTTCATCAAATTAAAAAAGTTAAATAAAAAAAACATATCCAATTAGAAATACAGAAATTATTACATAAACAAGGAATAACATCAAACCTTAGATGTTTGATCCGATATCCCATCAACATCAAAAAACAAAGAACCAGGTATATGAGCCACCTGACCATTTTAACATAGAGAGGTTATAAATATTTACATGGACAATTTCAATGAAAAAACAAATTAGCATGAAGTTTTACACTGAAAATCAATTTATAGAAACAAAAATGCATACAGATAAAGTTGAAGGTAATAAATGGGAATAAACACCATTGTATTGGTTTCGATATTTTTAAAACTAAAGCTGAAGGTTAAATTACAACTTCACGGCTGTTCAACAAACATTACCAATAGTACCAAATAAAATGAAGTAATGTACATATTTTCTGTACATGAGTGAAAGATCAAAGAAAAGGAAACCCGTATGCTGGTAGCCAGATCATTATGGCGTCACACAATGCGATAGGTTATATAATATAAGTGACCACCATTTTCATTTTTAATGATTATTTCATGATGGCAAGCATTCAGAATGTGATTAGATAAATGATAAGCTCAGAACAGCTTAACATGTAAAATTAGTATGTTCATAAATGTAATATGACAAACTAACAAGGTTTATATTACAATGAGGCATATTTAAGCTTTTTCCTCTAGAATTCGTCACTACCAGATCTTAACAATAGTCAAACTTATGTATATAAGTAATAATACTCTTTAGATCAAGAAATTGATCCTGAAGAAGAGAAAGCAGATAAGAAAAATATAGATCTACCTGGTATTCTTGGAACGGGTTCCTTTGTTCATCCGGCATGTACCAAGAAGCATCTAGTACCTTGAAGGGGGAAAAAGGTGTAAGAACAACATTGCAGAAAGAATTTAGAAGTAAAAAATTGCATTAAAAATATACCCATATGTACTTATGCACAGTTGTCCATTAATGTACAATAAAAATAGCAACAAACAGAGATGTTGAGCCACAATTGGTTAGGCAGTACAGCAGTAAAAAAATGTCTGCATGTGATGCAATAAAGCAAGAATATTACCTACAGAAACATAAAATAAGTTTGGAGATGGACAGAAGCCCCATGATAAAAAGTTAGCTGGGTATCATACAGCAAAATATCGATAAGATAATGGAGGACTAGATAGTCATTATCAGATAACCTATTAATCTTAAGACATAAAAAATGTACTACAGCGAAAAGTGATGGTGGATTAGCAAAGTAGGTAAGATTCCAAATAGTAAATTGAATAAGGATGAGTTGTGTGACTTACAGATTCATTTAATATAAGTGAGGAAGGTACTTCAAGAAAAACAAACAGGGATCAAGCTAGGAACAATGACAAAGTAGAAACAGAAGATGGAGATACACAAACATAAAAGGGGAGCTTGCATACAGACATGATAGAATCTGCAATCTACCTCCTAAGGTTCTATTGTTCCTAAAGATGACTGTACTATAAGCTAGACCATCTTTACCATTGAGAATATGAAAGTATGTAGAAATGGCTCTTTGCTAACAATTAATGCTTTGGTAAGTCATTGACCAATCAAACATAACATGGTCTCATAGAAGGGGCCTTGGGTTCAAATAATGCTAGTATAACTAAATGGAATTTTACCAACTAAAACTATGTTTACAAATCTACTCATCATTTCCTATTAACTTAAGATTTTGTGATAAATGGGCAATCAATCAAATGTAACAATACAAGTAATTTATGAATCTAATAATAATGAAAATAAAAGAAAGAAAATGAAGAAATGATCCAATCCTATTCTAGTTTTTAACTAGAGAAAGAGGTACAACAGAAAACAAAGACCAAAATTTTTTGGAATACCAGAATTCAATAAAATCTCCAGGTTGTGTTGTGGCGATTAACATTGCATTTTAGAAAATGAAATATTAGGAAATTGTAAACCTTGATTGATGGCAGAATTCTTTATGATAGTTTATTTTTCTAGTCTATATATTTTTGCTTGATAGGCATATGTTGTTTTTATTTCAATTAATATCACCTTACAAAGAAATCAACGGTAGAGAGAAAAACTAACCAACCAACCCAACCTCGAACTCCTAACAAAGTTTTTCTTTTTTATTCAAACTCGAGATAGTATACATCTTAGAGAAGCATGTTTTGGCAAGACATAACCGGAACCATCATGAGATTTCTCCTTAATGAACTAGATGTCAAAACTTAGTTCATGGAAGCAATCTCAGTTTTAAGATGCAAATATGTTGAGCCTTCCTAGATTCATACTTGTCGGAACTATGTATCCGCCAATTCAAGTCAAAGTGGTCTCACATCCTTTCATCATTTGTCCAAACCACATTTATCATACATACCCAACAGTTTCAACCGACCGATTACCTAGGCATGCTCGAAGCGACGGGGTAAGCCAATGGGTCAAACTTAATCCATTTTACACTTCAAGCGTATATATGATGCAGAGTAAATAGGAACAGCAAAAAATTACAAATATTAGTATTCAACCCTTATTTTCAGTATTTTCAATACAAGAAGCAAACTAAAGCAACTGAGGAGCAGGCTGAAATGTGATAATTGCACCAGTCAGGTCCAAGTGTTATAGCTATAGCCTAAACTAATCCATCCAAAATTTGCATTAGTGTTTGCATAAGGTTATTTTTGAAACTAAATGGATCTAAAGTGTGTGGGAATGTTTTCATCACAAGCAAACAAAGGTAACGAATCTAACCATCATATACCTCTTCTAGTATTAATACTTTCCATGTTAGGCTCTATATTGATCCACCTAAGTTGGCAAACTCATATTGGATCCAACCCTGATTATACAATCATTTCTATCTTGTCCAAATAGATGCGAAAAAAGTGGAAGGACAATAACTACTATTATTGACTGAATTATTTTTAAAAATCCAGATTATGTTAGTTTTTATTCGGATTCACTTTTAGAAATCCTGGATTCAGATCCATTGTAGTAGGCTTTTAATTTAATTTGGAAAACAGATCAAGGGAGGATAATAAGTTGTTTCACAAACTGGATCACATGTTTATTCATTTTGCACTAACACCATGCAAATCATAGTAAAATGAAATAGATTTAAGTAATCATGTAGCTTTTAGTACCTAAAATGCAAATGTGTTAACATTTTAAAGAAACTCTAGGACATTAGGAAAAAAAAACTTTTTCATATAAATTCATTTTAATTATCCATCATATCCAATCCCTCCGGACTAAATTATTGTTTTAATTGATAGCATCAAACTGTAATAGTCGTGAGTCCGCTACTACTGAAAAATTGGTTAAAATTCTGTAGGATGATTCCACCATTTAGTTTAAATAACAACCTATTAACTTCTAGAACATCTTGTAACCGGGCACAAACTATTCATACAACTAATTTTGATTTAAAAAGAAAATAGATTCAAGATGATGGATGACAGTTATTATTGAAAATTGCTTCGCACTGGAAACTTGCTGAAAGTTGTAGCATAATGCAAAGCGGAATCAAGAGAATACCTTAACATCAGGCTCTCTGAGATTAGCATGAAGCCAATCGGCAGAAACAACGGGCTCATTGTGTGCGGCCGAATGGATCGCAGATGCAACCGTCCTCGACCCACCCGAAGCACTTCTACAGCGAGGAGTCAGGCCAACAGCCGGGCGAACCAAGGAAGAAAACCTGGAAATTCCACTGGGAACTCTTCTCCGCTGCCAACAAACAACATTCGACAGCCCGAAGTGTCAGATTGAAAAAACAACATGAAACAAGGATCTTTCCATCATCGATCAGGTACGAATCCTTGCCGCTAGATCAAAAGGTCGATCGGCCCCACGAACCCCAGGAAAACGAATGGAACGAGATCGAAATTACCGACCTTGGAGAAAGGCGTGAAGAGCTTTGCTGAATCGGCGGCGATGGAAGGGGAAGCTGGGGGGCAAATGGAGCGGAGAGCGGAGAGCGATCTAGACAAGAGAGAGGAAGCCATGGCGAGGAATCAAGGGTTTTAGGAACGTGAATCGAGCATTGAAATAGCTGCGTTGCGCTTCCTAAATCCTCTTTCTCTGGGTTTTATTTTTATTATCTTTGCAAAGTTGGGAATGTAAAAAATTATTTAAAAACTTTTATAAAAAGTAAATTAATTTTGTTAATTAATTATTATTATTATTATTATTATTATTATTATTGTGGAATTACATGTCAACTTCGATCGATATAATTTAGATCGTAAATCTACTAATTTTATTTACAAAATAATTTTAATAATAATAATAATAACATTTGGGCACCACAGTTTCTAAAATTATCAAAACAGTGCCCTGAAAATGGCCTTGCAGGGGTTATTTTGATATTTTTTAAATGAGGCTCTCCTTTTAATTTGTACCTATAATATTTTAATAATAATAAACGTTTATTTTTAATTTTTGTTTTATATAAATAAAAGCTAGGAATCGAGGGGGAAAAAATATGACAAAAAATTAAGGCATATACAAATATTAACAATGAGCAACTCATCGTTAAGTACATATGTCAAAAGAAACCGGTCGATGTGGGATGGATCAGCTAACGGGTTGAAATTCTCAATCGAACCTCATTTAAGGTGAGTCACGGATTAGATAAATCAGCCCATAAATTTATCAAAAAAATTTATAAAAAATTAAAAATATTAGATAAATCAACCCATAAATTTATCAAAAAAATTAAAAAATAAAATAAAAATTTTCAATTTGGATGGTAGATTAGGGTTTTAAGATTTTATTTAACAGGTTGAGAAATTTTCAATTTGAAATTGTAAATTAAAAGGATTAATCCATAAATTTATTTAAAAATTTTATTTTAATTTTTAAAATAAAAAAACATCTTTCAACTCCCTTACCAACTCCAACCCACCATAGCTCTTCTGTAAAAAGGTAGAATCTGCCACCTTAACGGTTCCACACAATCGGCCCCACAACCATTTATAAAGAAGTAAATCGAAAAACTACTACACAACGCAGGAGGATATTACTTGATTTCGCCAAGATTCGAAATCTGCTACGTGATAACCAACTCAGCTATGCCTCGGAGGCACTATAGCTCAATCCATCTAAAAATTGATAAATTTTAAATTCAAACTGATTAAATTATTTAACAAAATGGATCAATATGATAGATCAATTCAAATTGACTAAATAAAACAAAAAACTAATCAAGAATAATGTTAAAAAATTATTAAGTTTGAACAACTACTTAAATAGCTTAATTAAACTCAATTTGATTTCCATTTAAATAAACATAAATAACATAAACCTTAATTCTAGGAGAGGATGTCCCCTGGAGCATTGAGATGGTGAGGCTTTTGCACTAAAAGCAATAATATACAAACATATATATAAATAATAAAACATGCAAATTTTTTCTCCTTTTTAACAAAAAAATAAAATTTACTATCCAATGGCCCCACACAATCACACAATATCATCAATGAAAAAACAAATCAAAAAATTAAAATTAACTACTTTAAAAAGAACATTACCTTATAGCATTATCTCGCTGTTTTTTTCTCTCCTCTATCTTGTGTTCTCCTAATCGAGTAATTAGAAATTGACAAAATTTACTCATAGATGACATGCAATAATAAATGAAGCAAACAGTTCAAAGAAGAAACAATCACTTGATAATTTGATTAAGTTACATAACAATAAGAAAATTTTGTTGTCCCAAAGTGAAGATCATAGTCTTAAAGCAGCAAAAGAAACGGTGACAAACAACTATTCTTGCTTTCTCCATTCCTCAGTAAAGGATCAAAGACCCAATAACACCGATGACAATGAAGAGCAATATTGGTTGTTCTTGTTGTGAATGAGCTACTTCGATCTCTGTCTCATCTTTCTGCGTTTCCTCTTCAGTCTCCTCATACGCTTCTTCTTCCACTGCACAAAGAACAATTTGAGTCACTAACCAAAATAAACAGTCGAACTGACAATGGAAAAAGGAAAAAGAATGCAAAACAGGAAGAAAATTAGTTTTCAAAAAACAGGGGCCAGATTGGTTGGTTGGACCGTGGTTAAAAATTTTGAGCCAAGCTGTTAGGCATAGGTGAAATAAATGTTCTGACCAGCATGGAATCTCATTGATACTTCCACAAGCTAGAAATGCACTGGAGGCTTCTGTGAGGGTTTCCGCTTGATACATCATCAGCAACAACAACACATTGTTCAACAAGGACCAAAATCTTGGCACTAAACAAGATTTCAAACCTTTGGATCAATTAGTTAAATTGGGGATTACCCAGTTGAAATGACAAAAACATCTCAACCCTTGACTGACAAACTACAATTTACAGGTTTACAAATTCAAATATTCAACCCTTATGAAGCCTAGAGAATCATGAAATATGGCATGCAGAAATAGAAGAGAAGAGCAAATAATTTTTTCTAGTGCTCAGAAAAGGACAATTGTTGATGGATTCAAGTATTCAATACCTACTAAACTTAGAGAAATATGAAATACTACAGTGGAAATTTCAGAAATAGACAGGTATTGCTACTCTAATAAACTGGCAAAATGAAGCACCATCCAAGTGATCTCTTAGTATTCAGAAAGGACTAAGTTTTGACAGATTCAAATATTGAATACACGCAGGTCTTATAGAAATACAAAATACTACAGTAGGCAATTCAGAAAAAGAAGGGTATACAACTTGATGAACAAACAGTCAAAATGGAGCACCAACTTTTTTTCTTTTCACTTAAACTACTTCGTTTCCCTTCTATTTCCTCCTATTTTCATGCTCAAGAACCCAACAAGGAGTCACATTCAAAGTTCACATGTACTGATACCATCACAGTATCACGAAATCACAGTAACAACAATTGCAATTGATTATTAAATTGAATTATACAGAGAAGAAACTAGAAATAAACAACAAGCACTATGAAAACAAATAGCTTTTAACAGGATTGACCATAAAACAATCCTGTTTATAGGTAACACAAAAATGAAAATTTTAATTCATACTTCACCATCTTTGTCAACTATAAAACGTATATGTTACCACTAGCCACAAATCGCAACTCCATATGAAAGAAGCAGAGGGGAAAACGCCTTTTGAACCTAATTCATATGCAAAAATGAACCACACAAAGAAATCTAGCGGAAGGGATGATGCAGCGTGTTTAAAAGGAATACCCCTTGAAAGATCCTGGTAATTGGTAACACAAATATGAAAAATTGGGTGGCCAACTGCAGATCTTAGAGGTATCACTAGCCACAAATCGCATCTCCATGCGAAAGAAAGAAAAAGAAAAAAAAAACGCTTTAACCCCCCAATTCATACGAAAAAACGATGCGGGTAAAGGAATCTAGTGGAAGGGATGAAGGAGAGATGAGCTCTGATGTCAAAAGATCTCACCTTTGCCCTCATCGCTGCGTGAGCTTCGACCGACCCCTAACGTATCACCTCGCCCTACGATCGGCTGCAGCTGATTTGCGAAGAGGATGGGAACCTCGGCTTCCGACGCACATTTATATAGCACACGGAAAACCCTAGTCAAAGAGATTAGGGAATTTGGAAGATTGGGCTAAAGATTGAGTTCGACTCAGGTTTTATGGGCTGGGCTTGTGAAAAATTGAGCCCAACTTGGTCAGAATCAATGCTTTTGAACCGGACCAAACTGACTGGTTCGATCGAATAACTAGGCTGATCTAGTCAAGTCATATGAATGAAGATGTTCCATTTCAATGTAAAATTTGACCTATTGTTGATTTTATGGATCATAATTAGACCTATCCATCGAAACTTTATGTCAATCTAGTCATAAAAAAAAAAAAAAAGATAAATTCCAATCAATCTAGTAACATAGATTGTATAAATAGAGATGATCTTCTCACACATCACAATTAGGTCATCCATCGAAACTTTGTGTCAATATATTATGATAAAGATTGTTTTGGAATCATCAACACTCACTTTGATTTTTTTTTTATCAAAATGATATTCCACACTCATGTTCAATTACCCAACTACCTTCTACTATACTATTTTCATTATTATCACTCTCTTATCTTCTACATTATTATCTATCACTCTCTATATTTTCTATCTAAATCTTGAACCGGAGATCGCATTGTTGTCATAGCTGCTATATAATTATAGCAGTTATAATTTCGTAGTTATTACAACTATGAATATTATGTAAATTTTAAAAAATCATAACTTTTATCTCAGATTGAATTACAAGACACATAATAATCTAAATCAAAATCTATTATGTATGTAACCCATAACGGCTCAGTCTTAAGCTCAAAAAATATCATTTTCTTTATTTAAGGTCATTTTCTATATTATAGCAGTTAAAATTTTATAACTGCTATAACTATTATAGCAGTTACGAAACCATAACTGCTATAACTATAAATTATAACTATTTTAATTATAGCGTTATAATTTCATAACTGTTACAACACATCCAATCAATTTAAGATTTAGACAAGAGATATAAATAAGATAATAACGAGAATAGTACTAGAGAATAATTATGTCATTTTATAAAAACTGATCTCATAACATAGGTCGTATTATCGAAGATATTCCAATCCAGGAAAAATCTAGTCATTCTCAACTACCCAAAATTTCATGAGTGCTATGGAGACTTTGGAAGCTGAAGATGAAACTGTTCTTCAATCTTATGCTACACTATATTACATTTATGCTTCCTCCAGAAATCAAAAAAGAAAAAATATTTCCAAACATTTGCAGCAAGAAATGGTAGCACCATGAAACAAAGAACATCATATTTAAACACAGTTAAAGAAAGAAAAAAAGAAGACATACTTAAAAGTTTTGTCAACTCTAGATACATAACAGATGTACTAAAGATAGTTTCAATGAATTAAACACAGAACATTTCTGGAATTAGACCTAATGCTTTCAATTGTCAGTAAAAAATGCTGAATAGAAGAGATATGTTGAGCTCCAGAACATGGTGTTTGTGGTTTGTACCAAGAATGTGTTAGAGTGCAAAAGCCAAACTAAAAATGTTTGGGAATGTTGTGGATGTACTATGCTCCAATTCAATAGTCTCATGGAGATATTGTTGTTCTATCGCAGTGAAATTGGCACAAAAAGATTGATTGCAGAGGTTTATAGGACTGGCTGGAAAGGTTAGGGCAATCTACATGGATCATATTCAGATACTTGAATGTTGTAGTGATGTAACCTTCTTCCTCCTTGACACTAATTTGCTGAGGGGTTTCACTTCAGAGCTTTGCACTGCTACTAATTCCATGCTGACAATCTTTTCCAATATATCTTCGGTTTGCAGCAGCTTGAATCGAGAGAGCATACAGATGGTGATGTCAATGATGAGATATATGGACTTCTCATATGCGCATATAACCTCCACCCTGCAGTCCGCCGCGTGTAAATGTCCTGCTCAAGAAGGACCTTCTATTCATTGACCAACTCCTCCTCATGGCATGCTGCCTTCGCCAAGAACTTATCCGTGCATAAAGCAAAGGAAAAGAAACAATGATTAGAATCAGAAAAACAATCAAGCCACAGAGGATCATGACGTTGCGAAATCCCTCTTCCAGCCCTGGATCTTTCTGGGCTGTCCATGGCACACCACCAACATTCATTCCAAATACTGTAAAATGAACCGAAGGCATCATATTAGCATCGTCGTACTAGAGCTGTTGAGGAATTTCAGACGAGAAGATAATCAATAGGAAAAAGAGAAAAACTTACTTCCTGTCACAATAGATAAAGGAAGAAAGATCATAGAAAGGAATGAAAGATAATAAAGCTTTCGATTTATTTGTTCCGACTGCCAGCTATCAAGACCAGCTTGAATTGCTGTCACCCGATTTACTATGAATCCCAAATTCTCTTTTAGCCTCCTGAGACGACCTATTAGTTCTTCAAGAGCAACAATATCTTCATTTGCAAACCAAGTTTTGGTTGAACATTTCTCCTTCACACGCGGGAATACTTGCTCACCATGAGATACAACCTGAATTTTAACACGAATAAGAATAGAACTCTATCATCCAGTTGGTTAGCTAAGCAAGTAGGGGAAAATGTCAACAATATGGAATAGGAATCTAGGATAAATAAAGATAATGACAAACATACTTGGAGTAGGCGCTGTAAATTCAAATGCATTTTGGGAAATCTTCGATCATCTAGCATTTGCTTCTTTAATGTAGAGCCACCTGCACTAAAAGTGATTATTCAGAAATCTCAAGGAAATTATCCAGCATGTAGCAAGATATACAAAGTTCCTATACAGACATCCAAGTAAAGGACTTGTAGATACAATTGTAGTTAAGAAAGTTGTTAAATGGAATTAATTTAATGGGTACAGTGTCTGCAACTGCAAAATTCCGAGCATTATACAAAAATATGGGATAAATTGAATACTTTGATACTTGAAACCAAGAATCAGAACATCGGTTATAGGTTGCAAAAGGCACTAGTAAATAGCCCAACAATGACATGACATGGGGAATTCACTAGGTGACTGCAATCAGTTTGCCGTAGTCTGTATTCATACATGATATTAGCATTTTTGGATGACTAAATAGGGCATTTTGATACTCAGCAGGGAAACACAACTCCCACCTCATCTCTATATACTCTCAGATCTCAATTCCATCTCATAGCACTATCATGCTACTCATTGCATTACTTTCTCCAGCCTTTTGAATTTCTTAATATTTGTGTAGCAAGAAAATTACTAGGATTCCACTCAACCAATCGAAATTGCATATACCTAAGAACTTAGCCATTTTCTTCCCTACTAGCTCTGAATTTTACCATATATGATATTTTCAAAGTCTTGGTATATCTAGATTTAACTCTTTATATTATATATATACACACACACACACACACATACATATATATTCGAATTCATCTCTTAACTATTCCCCCACTTCCTCTCATATTGTTGAAAACACATTTCGATATTTAATTTTGTGGCAGACCTTTTTAGTTTCTAAAGTTTTTCTCCAATTCAAGCTTTGAGTATATCAATCCCTCTTTGTTTTCCCTTTCACATCACAAACAAAAGAAATCTTTCTCTATCTCTTTCCTCCAAGTTTTTCCCTACCACCTTTCTAACCCTAGCTATTTCCCTTCCCCATCAAAGAATTGAGTCTTAGAGTTGATGGTTGTAGTAAAATAACAATCATGGAAAATCATTTGTTACGCTACTAATAGATCTATCACTAGTAACTAACATTATCTTACAAGTACGCCAATGATAATCTTATAAAAAAGGAGAAGCAATTACCCTTATCTAGTTCTAGTTCCACTGAATCCAATTCCATCTCGAGCTTTGTCACTATATCTTGGACATGGTCGACATGTGTGTCAATGATGTGCACAACAAGGTTAGAGACTCTATGCGGGACAGGATTATCTGCCTCTTCCGAGTGGTTCATTGTCAACAAAAATTCGAGAACATGTTCCTGGATGACAATGCCGCTGTGTCCCTCCTCTTCCCTTGCCAAACCCGGGCCTTCATTGCTCGGGATCACCGACAGAAGCGACTGCCCGGTGGGCGAAAAGCCCAATCTTGGAACCCGTCCAAGGCTCACCGTTATGACAGAGTTCTCGGTCACCCTGGCAGCCAGCCTCATGGTGAAACTACTCGTCGCCGGACCCGGAGAATTCACCCGGAAGACGAGGGCGCCGTCGACATGGCCACAGAAGGGCCCATTGCTGATGAGGGTTAGGATGTCTTGGAGCTTCAACGGGGGACATAGCACATCGATAAGATACTGAGCAGAGACAGCCAACTTCTGGTTCCCCTTTGGGAGCTCCAACTGATACCAACAGAACTCTCTCCCACGACCTTCCTTCAAATCCCATTCCTTGTTGAAGTAGTTGCCCAATCCGTCAAAGAGATAGGCCTTCTGCCGCACCGCGCCAGGGAAATGGGCCCGGGAATGCCGAGGCTCTCTCACGAGCAGCTCCACCGAGGGTTCCGTCTCCACCTCTTCTCCCTCCGCCACCGCATCGTCGGCGACGAGCACCATCGCAGGAACACCGGCAGCTAAAGAACCATAAGGATCCAACCTTTGGAGGAGAAAACCAGCGAAGAACCAAACTAATTCAACAACAACAACAAAAAAAAAAAAGAGAAATCTTGGAACAAAAATCCAGAAAAGATTGAATTTTTAGATGGAAAACACCAACAAACAAATGAAAAGGACCTGATTTTAAGCGAAAAGTACGCAGATTACGCGGGTGGAAGAATCGTTCGTGGGCGGCGGCAGGGTTGCACGGCGGAGACAGATTCAAAAGTGAAGAAATGACGAGGAGGAGAAGGTCGCGAAGAGCGAATTGCGAGACAAAGCCGCAAAGTTACGAAAGGTCGTCGTAATCTGCACCTTCCTCGATGCTTCCTGCCTTCCTAACAGGTCGACTAAAATAGCATTTATCATTTATATAATCCTTCATTTGAATTATTCTATTTTTTTTCAAAAAAAAAAAATCTCGCTCGTGGCATGTGATATTTGGAAATTCAGTAATTAATATCATATTTTCTTCAATTATAAAAAATATATGATATTGATTTTCTTATATTTTAATCCTACATTAAAAGTACATATTACAATATTTTTAAAAAAAATAATCATAATTACTTGTCACATCACAATAATATTTATTAAAGTAAATCTACAAAAAATTCTTCTATGATAAATCTAAAAATATATACAATATAAAATGTTCTTAAAGATATTTAGTATAAAATATTTATGGATAATATATGAGTTAAAAATACAATATAAATGGAATAAAACATTATTTCAATCTTTGCTAAATATATTTTAAGCAAATTGCTTTTCCCACCCCCCATAACACCGCACCCCCCTTCCCCTCCTCTCTCTCTCCTATTCAAATGACTTTTATACCCCTTTTTCTTTGTTTTTTATTTTATTTTACTTATATATATATATATTTTTATTTTAATTAATTTTTATTTAGTTTTATTTTTTAAATTAAATTTGTTTATTATTTTTTCATTAATACTTATATATATATATTTAATTTTATTTAATTTTTATTTAGTTTTATTTTTAAATTAATTTTGTTTATTATTTTTAAAATTTTATTTAATTTTTATTTAGCTTTATTTCTTTATAAATTAATTAAATTTTTTTATAAATAATAACTCCTAAAATTTATAACTAAAAATAAATAAAAGATTATAAATATATAAAAAAATTATTCAAAAAAATAAAACTGATAAAAAAATTGAAAAAAAACTAATTAACAAAAAAATAAAATTAAAAAAAAATAAAATTAAAAAAAAATAAATTGAAAAAATACAAGTATTATGAAAAAAATAATAAATAAAATTAATTAAAAATAAAATTTATATAAAATTGAAAAAATATAATAAAAAAATTGATTAAAAATAAAACTAAATAAAATTTATATAAAATTCTAAAAATAAAGTATTGATAAAAAATAATAAATAAAATTGATTAAAAAATAAAATTAAATAAAAATTAAATAAAATTGAAAAAAATATCATATTGATGAAAAAAATAATAAATTAAATTAATTAAAAAATAAAACTAAAAAAATAAAAAATATATATGAGAGCTATTTTTAAATAAAATTAATTAAAAAATAAAATTAAATAAAAATTTAAAAAAATAAAAAACAAATAAATATAAAGAAAAGGATAAAAAGGTCATTAGAAGAGGAGAGAGAGGAAGTGGGAGGGGGGGCGTGCGGTGTTGGGGGTGGGAAAAGCAGTGCTCATATTTTAAACCTCTCTAACGCCTCGTACAACACCAACGAAAGAATAATGAAATATTTTCCTTTTAAGGAAAAAAGTATTCTTCAAAAATCTTCATAAACGTTATACCTTCTAAACTATGGAACATTTTCATGGTGGAAATTTCATAAACCCTTCCAAAGTTTTGTTCAAACCATTCATATATTTATTAATTTTCCATAATTTATTAAACCACTCAACTAAAATTCTAATATCCAAATTACATAGGTTATTTTTAAAATTATCAAATCACATACATCATTCCAATTTTACCCCTCCATTAAAAAAATAAATAAATACAATTTAAATCGATTGCTACATCGATTAAATTTATTATTATAACCATAAACATTAACTTTAATTGATTGCTACATTTGATTAAAAAAATTTATTTATTTTTAAATCGATAAAAAAAATTCTGATATGCTTTCAATACAGGAACAATATTGCTTGAACACATAGAATTAATTTCATTTCATTTTGAGATTTCTAGATTCATCAATTACTTTTTAACAAAATTAACTGATAAGCTTTAGTTATTTAAAAAATGTATATCTTCAAAACAAGTTGAAAGAAGACTAAAGATTTTAATTGTGATGTCGTCAGTATGTATCATTATCGTATTATTTATAATAAATTTCTGATATCATTTCTCATACTTAGATTCATATTCAAAAATTCATTGGTATTATAATGTATTAAATTGGCATTTAAAGACATAAATATATTCAAGAGTCCTTCAGCACATAGAACATAGTTTCATATTATTTAGAGCTCTAAAAATGATTGATAAACTTAAAAATTTTGAAATGATATAAAACCAGATCATATATATATATATATATATATATATATATATATATATATATATATATATATATGGACTAAAAAGCATTTAAAATGTATCTATTCTCAAATGTCAATTCAATATATCATATTGAGAGGAACAAAATTTTGATTTATAGAAGATATTTTAATCTACATTTTAAAAAAATATTTAATTAATTACTACAGCATAATAATGATTAAAGTTACTATTCATTATCACATTAACAAATTTAATCGATTGCTACAACGTAACAATCGATTTATTTATTTATTTATTTTTAATAGAGGGGGTAATATTGTGGGTATGTGATTTGATAATTTTTAAGTAACGTATGTGATTTGATTATTTCGAAACTTTAACTGCATACATTCAGTAAATTACTTTAGTTTCTCATCGGCTGAAGCACTTTTATATGTATCTGCACATTAATTTAACATCGGATGAAGGTCAACATTCTCCTTTTGTTTCTCTCTCTTTTCAAGAAAATTCTTAGAGTTCTTTCTGGTCAGTACGTATTTTCTTGGTGCCATCTCCACGTATTTTCTAGCCACTTTACTCAAGTTAAGCAAATGCAAACCATTTTTGAACCAAAACGACAAAGAAAGAGAAGAAAAGAAATTCACTCTCTGCCATGAATGATAAAGATTCTGACTTCGGACCCATGCTTTCAACTGCATGTCTGCAAAAAAAGCACCTGCTGAGAGCTCAACAAACAATTGGGTGGAATGTACACTCGGATTTCTGTCTTTGCCATGCTCAAGAATTAAATGTGAGAAAAGAAATTGAAATTCATCTCCTTGAGTTAAGCTGTAAGCAGCTGATACCCTTCTGGCCTTCTTCCAACTTGCCCTTCAACATCACCTTTAGAATATCTCTTCTTCTTCTCCTGGTGGTGGTGGTGAGTCTACTATTTGCTCTTATTTTCTGGGCCTTTTTCATCTCTCACTTCTACTGTTGTGAATGTTATTCTTATTGTTTTGCTCATCTGTGCTGGATTCAGGTAGTGTTTCAGGTCACCTGTGTTTTCTTTGCTTGGAACTTCTTGATTAAGAATTGTGGAACTGTTGATGTGTTCTTTTGATGGTAAAAATTGCATGGACCTGCTTGGAAGAGTTGAAAATATTTGTATATATGTTCAGATATTCCCCTTTTTTGATTCTTTTGTTTTCTTGGTTGAAACTGTGATATTATACCTGTTGATTGTTCTTAGGCGATTACTGCATGTTAACAAAATGTTAGTAGTAAAGTTACACCTAGAGCTCCAAAGCATTAATCTCTTTTAGATTTTATCATGCTAACACTTGCTTCGAAAGGTTTCTCGGTTGATCTATCTAGTTGCCTAAAACAACCTATTCATAACCTTATGAACAGCTTTGTTGGAACAAAATATATTGTTGAAACAGAACACAAAATGTCTGAAAACATGGAGAATGCAGCTGAAAACCTTATCAGCAACATTGTGGAAACAGTCTCCAATGTAATCCAACATCAAAAGTCATATCCCGAAGAACAAAACCAGACTTCTGTTCTAGCAAAAAGGCTATTTGGTCGTCAGAATACTATCCATAAGATCTTTGGTGGTGGACAATGTATGCCACATAGCATCCATAATCTCTTTGTTAATTTTCAGGGAAACACATACTTTTGTGAGACAAAAATGACTTAAGCATGAGCTTTTGACCTTGTAGCTGCTGACGTGCTGCTATGGAGAAACACGAAGATCTCATCGAGCATCTTGGCCTGTGCCACGGTCATCTGGGTTCTCTTTGAATGGCTGAACTACCATTTCTTGACATTGTTAGCATTCGTGCTATTTGTTGGAATGCTTGGCCAGTTTGCTTGGTCTAATGTTTCTGTTGTATTTAGCAGGTACTAAATCTTGTTCATTGCATAGCTGATCAAAACATGTTTGTTCGAGTTTATCAATAGCCGACATTTCTATTCTTGCAGATCTACAATTCATGTGCCAAGAGTTGTTATTCCTGAAGACATATTCGTTGACATTGCTATTTCACTTGGTGCCCAAATCAATCAATTCCTGGGCTATGTTCAAGATGTTGCTAGTGAAAGGAACTTGAGACAGTTCCTTGTGGTATGTTTTTTCTGAATAAGCATAGTCAACCAAAATCATACAAAAAAATTTAGCAAATCTGATCCCTTCCAAATAAGTATTTCAACCCTGATCAGACAAGTTTGTATCGTCCACACGCATCCTAAGACTTCATTGTATGTCATGAAATTTGTTTCAGATGCTAATGGTTACTGATACACTATTGTAGTATTACTGAACATTGTCGACCACAGTCTTATTCTGCAAGAAAGATCATTACATGTGTGCATTAAAATAGGAAAACTCCTGCTATTCTTCAATTCAAGATGCAAACTGAAGAATGAACTGAAACAAATGGATTCCATTTCAGGTTGCTGCAAGTTTGTGGGCTGCTGCAATCATAGGGACCTGGTGCAATTTCCTAACTGTTATTTATGTTGGTGAGAGATGAAAATTCTTTTGTTTCTATTTCATATAATACTTTGGCTCGAGTTTATCAAGAATTAAGAAATTATACAACTCTTTATTGGATTTTTGTCAAATCTGATGTATGCAGGATTTGTTTGTGCACACACACTACCAGTTGTATATGAGAAGTATGAAGATGAAATCGACGGCTTCTTGTATAACCTCTTTGGACAAGTCCAGAACCACTACAGCAAACTGAATATGAATGCGCTGAGCAAACTTTCCAGGGGAAATGTCAAACCTAAGAAGAATGAGTAGATTCTTCTTTGCTTCACTCTCTTGTCAGTTGGGTAGTCAGTATATGATGTAGTCTTGTCGAAAAAAATTGAAAGTCCTATGACTGTCTAAATGTTTTGTTGATGAAGCCATTTAGATAGGATCAGTATGGCTTCATCAATAGATTCTACTTCAATTTGTCTTGTAATTGATTTGGCTATTGCTCATTTTTTGGATCCTCAGTTTGATTCAACAAGTTCATTCCAATTTACCTACTACCCATTTCAATATCGATCATTAGTTTGTCTAATGACTCGAGTATTTAAGATCGACTTCATGAATCTTATCCCTCAAACTCCATGCTAAACTATGTCAACAACAATGTTTTATCACTCAACCGTATTTGGCATGTATGAATCCGGTACACATACATACGAAGAAGGTAGATAAAACAGTCTTGCACAAACACATTGACAATGTAAAAGGAGCAGTCTCAACGATTCATTATCTCGATCCATTGATTAAGTGAATTATATTCCAACATGAAGCTCTACCACAAGACAAACCCTTTAAAATTTGGTCCTTTATCATCTCCACTTTCACTCAAAAATGAATGTGGTGCCACTTATTACAGTCTGATATATATTTTAAACATCAAGCTCTTAAACTGAGACATTCTATTAAATTTTGTGAGTCCTTCCAGATCTTATCTTTTTAGGCCCTTCTTTCAAAGGGTAAGACCCACCCACACATGCCCTGCATAAGAGCACATGACAAAGTTTCTGCACAATAAGTGTGGCATGGCCACATTGCTCATCTCCATGACACTGTTCTTCCATGATATTGACATCTTTAAAATGCAGACAGTGCTGTGTGTTAAGCTTTTGTCATTCCACCAGTTCCTAGTGGAAGAGGAAAGGTGTGTTTTTTTTCTTCTTTCAGATATTTTCAACTTTTTTCCTGTCTTTTTAGTTAAAAAGATCTTCTTATGTGCTCCTTTTGCTTGTCAAAATGTTTCAGTAACTGAAGCAATGAGCCAGTTTGTTCCTGATTGGAATTTAGAAGATGGCTTCTCAAATGGTGAGGATGTTCATATTCTTCCAATGACAAGTCAAAAGAACCCAATGGGGTTAGTACCTACTTTCTCTCTTCCCTTTCTGTAGTTTGTAAGTACAACTTTGATCAGAATTTAAGAACAAATCTATCTATCTATTCCTATAGGCGAGACAGCGAGATCTCAGAGTTGCTATGGCGAGATGGGCATATGGTTGTGCATAGCCAAACTGATCAGAAAGGTGCTGGTAGAGGTAGTGAGTTTAAACTGATACAACGACATGAGCAATCCACCAGCTTGATTCAGGATGAAGAAACTGCATCATGGATTCAAAACTCTCTTGATCATTCGATGGGTTCGGAGTTCTTTTCTGAAATGGCAGGTAGCAACTCGATAAGCTTAGACAAGTTGAATAACAATGCCATTGTTGGAAGTGCAAGATGTGTGAAATTCGGTCCTACCATTGAGTCCACCTCCTACAAGGAAGATAGCACAATGCTGCCTCCTATACTGCAACAAGATTTGAAACAACCAGTTTCCTGCGTAGGAAATGGTAATGCTCTAAACTTCTTTCATTTTTCGAAGTCATCGAGAGGCAAATCAGATGATCTAGTGGCTCAACTAAGGTCAAGCGAGATGAGTCTTCGACCTCAATGATGAAAATTGGATCAAGCATTCATGGAAGCAAATTTCAATGTAAGCAAAAACAAGCAAGGGAAACTGCTATTCTCTCAACATTGCCGACTTCGATTTTTAGTACTAGAAGCATAGGAATCCAGGGTGAAAGTCATCCATGCCTAAAGAGGAAGCAAAGGGATACCAATTATTCAAAAGATCAAAGTGAGGTGAACCTAAGTTGCTTTGTTCTTTCCTTCATTTACCTTGTGACAAACAACTTATCATTTTTCTTATCTTTTTTCGATCTTTATGTCTGCAGATGACAGAGGAGTCACTTGCAAAGAAACAAAGCAGAAACCGCGCAGCTGAAGTCCACAATCTATCTGAGAGGGTAAGCATTTCAATGTGTTCATTTGTGCTTCTGCTTGTACCATCCTCAACATTACATCTCTATCTAACACAGAGAAGAAGAGAGAGGATAAACGAAAGGATGAAGGCACTCCAAGAACTACTACCTCATTGCAATAAAGTAATTAAACATTCATTTATTGTTCTTCATACAGATCTAATTGTTTCATTTTATCAAATCTTACCAAGTCTCCTATCTTCTCAGACAGACAAAGCATCAATGCTTGAAGAGGCAATTGAATACTTGAAGTCACTCCAACTGCAAGTGCAGGTCTAGAAATAAATATCAGCATTCATCCAAATATTTGACTACTTACATAATAATTCTTTGATCAAAATATTGCAGATGATGTGGATGGGAAGTGGCATGGCACAGATGATGTTTCCAGGCCAGCAACGATATATTTCCGGCATGGGGATGGGAATGGCTCGTGCTTCAGTTCCTTCAATGCATCATGGAGTTCATCAATCTCTAAACCAGGCATTTTTATGTCCTACTGCATCTTTTCATGCAGTAAATCTCGAAAACGCAACACAAAGTGCTCATTTGCAGGGATCGCAGGCCTCATTCGATGGCTTTCTATTGCATTCGCAGGCTTGTATCTCTTCACCACCTCGTCGGCTTCTTTGCTGAGAGAACTGAAACATACATAATCTAATGCAGGAGATGAATCTGTATGCCTTCGGATCGAAGGTGGGGCAGGAGAATCCGCAAACAACAGCACCGAGTAGTCGCATTGATCGATCGACCTCGTGCTGAAAAACATCATTGCCAGAAGAATTCTGATCACAGTGTACCTGGTAATGTATCAAAACCTCAAGTTTCTAACTGTTTTCAGTTTGATTGTCTTGAAAGTTAAGAACTTCTATGATTTTTTACTGATAGTTTTATTCTTTGATGTATCAGATCGATCTGCAAGAATGTATTTAGAGAGATTGATGTACTGTTCAAGATCGATGGCTTCAAATTTAGTCATTCTTCCACAGAATCTGAATCAGAAAGAAAAACTTAAATATTTATTCTGTCGCTGCTGTTCAATAAATACTAATCATTTATTATGTATATGTTAACAAAATGAAGAAATTGGATATCATTTTGTTAAGCTTCAAATTGATCCATGTTCTATACCATCTGTGAAATCCTAGCTTTCTCATATCACTTCTCTTTGAAGAGAAGGCCATATATAACATTTATTATAGAAAAAAATATTTTTTAAAAAACTATGAAATCATGCCAAGCTTACCTAATCCTTTTCTTTTTTCCTTTACATATCAAGCTTATTTAGTGTTCTACCTATTGAACCAACTACAAACTTGATTCCATCAAACAAACAAGTTGAACCTCCGGTGCATCATTCGAACCTACCGAACCGATAAAATTGCATCTAGTTTGGGGGCTAACTACAAGAGACAGCTTAAAAGGACCCTACAGAGAATCTTATCTCACCCATATCTGTACTTCAACAAAATCCTGGCAACTAAACAACAATCTATGATTGCCATTCTTGTCTTCTTTTGTTCATATTGGAAGCTGGAAAGGGACTGATCAAAGAGTTAGGGCCTGTAAAGAACATGGTCACTGCAGATACCTAACAATTTCCAATAAGTTGAATCTAAATGATTGATACAACAATAATGTCTCAAAGTTCCAGCCAGATTTTTTTTTTTTTGAAGAAGAAGAATGGAAAGTGGCAAAAAAGAAATAGGAGCCAAAACAAGTTCTGATGGATAAGATTTTCTATTCTTTGTTGGGTATCTAACTTTTCTCTTTTATTTTATGATTTCTATGCTATTATAAATAGTAGATAATTTGAAAGTTCATCTTCAAAAAATGTGTGTTTACTTAAAAATAAAACAGTTATTGAAATAAAGAATGCATCCATCTTTGTTTGCATGTTTTATTTGTAGATGTAATTAATTGATAAAAGGATAGATTCTCGTCTGAGGAAATGAGATTGCATAAATAAATAATAGTTGAACAAGAACTAAAAGATCCAAATGCATAGATTGATATGATCAACCAAATCTAAAGCCATGAAACTTAAATCTATATATGTTGGCCACATGAATCTCATGCTGCCAATGGTTAATGTTCTAGTAGATCCTTGTTTGTAAAGCTTTTTACATTACTATTTGGCAGAAAAGTAATTTAGTTTTGCATATCTTGAGAATGACAAAAAAAAAAGGGTTAGGTTAGTTCTGTCATTCTCTCATTTTCCATTCTTTGTAATCTCTTCAAAGTAGATGCTTCTCTATCTATGTTTTCCTGTCTTCCCCACCAATGGTGCTTTATTGTCCCTCTTTTCCACTGAAGTAGACACACACTTATCATCTAAACTAGGGGGCGATGACTGGAGCCGAATAAACAAGAATGGTAATCCATGATATCTCTCTAGTGACCCTTCCCAAAATGACTAATTATCTTGGCATGAAATGAGGTTCACTTAGCATCAACATGGCATCATAATAACTAGACGAACCAAACTAAACTTTGAGACAAAATGAACATGAAGCTATATTCTGAAACTATGGAGCTCCATGACAATCAATCCCACATGGAGAAGCATGAAGAAGCACAGGAGGTTCATCATACATGATGATGTACTTGTCGCCCACTCAGATTCCTCTGGTCGCCTTCGGGTGGAGACTTCAATCGTTCTCCTGCGTGATCTGCTCCCAGTGACTTACAAATCAAAGCGTGTGAGTGGAGGGCTCGGCATTGCCGATGTGGCTCCGTTGACGATCAAGTCAATGCTAGGTTGAAAGACGAAGCTCACAGAAATATGAGAGAGAAAAAAATGCTCAAGAGAGAGATTAGAGAGATTATTAGTGGAGAAGAGTTGTCTCCGTGTGCAAGAGAAAAATTTTATCATCTCTTCACTTACTTCCATCGGTCCTTATATAGTCGACAAAATGAAATCTCCACGTGGACTGCCACACAAGTGAGACGCACCTACAGGTTGCACCAAGCTGTCGTTGGCTAGATGTCACCTTCTGCGCGAGTTGTCGAAGACTGTTGAGCCGTTGGCCAAGTGTGTGCGAGTTGTTGGAGGTTGAGGCCGAGTAGTCAATTGTCTGATAGCCAACTGAGCTTTCCAAGTCCGAATGAGACGTTGTTGGACGAAGGTTGAATGCTCGGGAGCATAGATTGATTGATCCGGGAGTGAAGTTGAGTGCTCAAAAAGTGACCCAAATCTAAGTGGAAAGTCGTAGGACGAAAAGACTCGAGTGCTCGGGATCAAACATTGGTTGGTATAGGAGTGAAGGCGAGTGCTTAGGAAGTGACTCAAGTCCAAGTGGGATGTCATAGGACAAAGGCCTAGTGCTCGAGAGCAAACACGAACTAGTTCAAGAGTGAAACCGAGTGTTCAGGAAGTGACCCAAATTCAAGTGGGATACCGCAGGACAATGAGTGCTTGGAAGTAGACACCGACTAATACGGGAGTGAAGGTGAGTGCTCAAGAAATGATTTGAGTCCGAATGGGATGTCGTAGGACGAAGACTGAGTGCTCGGAAGTAGGCACCGATTGGTTTGAGAGTGAAATCAAGTGCTCGGGAAGTGGTCCGAATTTGAATGGGATGCCGCGGGACGAAACTAAGTGCTCGGGAGCACACTGACTGGTCCTGATCAAGAGTGCTCGAGAAAGAAGATTGACGGGGCCAGATGTTCGAGAGTAACTCCAAATACTGTCAATATTGATAGACTAGAGTGTTTCTCTATACTAAAAGACTTAGAAATTCAAAATTGAATAAACTACACCCATCTTCAACACGAAGAAGTATTAGAAAAGTTGTGGCTCAGACCTTAAACCAAAAAATATCCCTCAAGATGTCTTGACCCCTCAACGCATAAGAATACAATACGAGAATTAAGTGCCTAGCATTTGGTATAAAAGCACATAAAAGATGTACATGGAGTAAGAACTATCATAGGGATTAGGAAGTGAAAGTTTCCAACAGCTCGGTTCTCAAGATTCCACAGGACAGTTCGAGTTCAAATAACAAGGCGTTATAACACTACTTAGCTCATGTTAGCATCACTCTGCCTCCTTGTTACTATTGTCTATTTCTCCTGGGGAAGAGGCCAAATGAAGAGCAAACAACTAACAAGGGTAGGTTTGTCACTGAAAAGCCTGCTTACAGGTGCTCCAACTACCGAGAACAAGACCTGCTACACTATGAATCCAACTTTGGCTCCAAATTCCTTGCCTATCCGTGCACCTCATCTATTTATTCCAACAAAAAAAAGGTAATATCTTGAAGTTAGGAATCAACGTGGTCAAAGATATACCATGGAAGATAGTGTGCACGCACAGCAATCTGGACAATGAACATCGTCACATGGAAACAGTAGCAGCAAGCATGCCTTTGCAAAAAATATTGTTGAAAGAGTTGCGCAAAGAGGAGAACATACCGGAACTAGATCGAAGATCAAAACTTGAACGATTACGTTGAAGGATTAACAGCAGATCTTAAGTTATACCTGGCTAGATTTGAACAACCGAGGCAGAATCGACTCTTTAGCTAAAAAACGGCGCTTTTTTGTTATCTTGAGTTCGATTCAGTTCAGATTTTGTCGATGGCATGGCTTCTGCTGTGAGGATTCCACCTTGCGGCTGAGACGTCCTTCGCTTTCCTGTGGGGGGTGAAGAGCTTCCCGAAGCCGAAGAAGGAACCCGACCTGGACGAGCAGACTCGGAGAGAGCCCACCGGGATAACGTTGAGCACAGGCGAGACTTGGACATTGACCGAGTACGACCTCTCCATCGCCCTGAAGGGCTTTGCCCGGAAGTGATGACCACTGACGCCGGCTGCGGGAAAGTTGCTTGGGCTGCTCGAGCTTCTTTCCAGCCCCTGGAAGATTACCTTCCCAGACGCATTCATCCGCGGGCTATCCACCGAAACTCCGATTGACGGATGTGCCTCCTCGGCCCGACGCCTTATCGGACTTCGGCGAGTTCTTTCCGCATGGTGTTTTTCTACGCTGGTGCTCCTTGTCCGGGAGACTCGCACTCGGGGCGTGGTCCTGGCTAGCGAGATCTGGCCGCGAACTGGCTTTTCAAAATCGAGGGACAGCCGAGGGAATTCGTCGTGGTCGGCTCCCGAGGAGGAGGACGACGAGGAGAGTGAGCAGCGGCCGGAGATTGGGACCGTTTCTGCGCCCGAATCGCGGAGAAGCGGTGTGGAGATGAAGGATTCGACCGCAGAAGGCTTCCGATGGCGACGGAGGAGTGATCTGGTGCTAAGACTCCTAGAAGGTCCCGCCTGCACCGCCTTTTCAATGTCCGGCATAGAGCTATTCGTCTTCTTGAGGCCAAATAGCTCCCTCCACCGGCTGGAACACCTCGGCGCCTTAGGCGACTGCGCACAGAGCTCGGGTCCGAGGACATCCGTCACCCGACGAGGCCGCTCCGCATCCGGAGATCGGATCGCTTCAAACGACTCGACATGGGGCCGCGCCGCCGAGATCTGAAGAGGAACTAACTTCCCATCGGAGAAGAGCTCGTCAGCGGGAAGCATCGTGACGGGATCCTGTAGACGGAACTCGAAATCAAGCGCTAAGTCCGAGCTTACCGCCACATTATCGGCGGAGATAGATGGATCAGCGTCTTTGCGGCTGAAGGAGAGCCTGGGACTCAGCCACCCAAAGGCGGAGCGAGGAGGGGTGAATTCCAGGAAGGCGGAGTTCGTCGCAGGAGCGGCGATCTTGAAGCAGGTGGAGGCCATTGTAGGGCATCCAACGGCGGCGAGGGTTTCCGGCGGCGTTGCGAAGAAATCAAAGCGATGTGTGGTGCGGCGGCAGACGAAGACGAAAGCCTCGATCGTGTGGTCCTATCCGTATATAACTAAATATAGAATTAATACATATTTTTTACTTTGCCCCAACAAATTTATCTGCGACTTATATTTACCCTCACAATTTAAAATATATATATACATAGAGAGAGAGAAAGAAAAGAGTAAGAGAGAGAAATAAAGAGTAAGAGAGAGAAAGAGCACTGATATCCTGAGCGACGGATTCGTGCGTCGCCCATGAATGACACCAATCCACTCGCCACTGTCACCGGCCTTGCATCGCACCGTCCGACTACCACCGACCGCTGGCTTGGGCACGATCGACGCGCCACTCGCCACTCGCCAACGCTTCGTCCGACGTCGGATTCCGATCGGATGGTGGCCGAAATCCGACGTAATTTGGTCGAAAACAGCCAAATCACCCATCACGCCACTGCTAACCGCAATTCGGTCAGATTCCGACCGAATCGCGATTGGAATTCCGACTGAGGAGGGGTCGGCGTAGCATGTCGATCCTTCCTCAGTCGATCTCCGATCGTGATTCGGTCGGAATCCGACCCGATCGTGTCATCGCCGTGGCATGGCCTCTGTCGACCGTGATCGAGCCAAATTCCGACCGCATCGTGGTCAGCAGTGGCCGCAACAGTGGGAGGTCACGTGATTTGACTGTTTCCGATCAAATTACGTCGGATTCCGATCCACTATCCGATCGAAAATTTGTCGTCGGACGAAGCGTCAACGAGTGGTGCGTCAATCGCGTCCGAGCCAAAGGCCGGCGGTAGCCGACGGTATGGTGAGGCCAGCGGCAATGACGATGGGTCGGCAATATTGTTCACGGGCGCGCACGAATCCGGATATCAGGATATCAATTTTTATATATATATATATATATATAATTCAATTATTGTATCGCATTGCCTCCTTATCGGTACGTTGGCAGGCACGGCGTTGACCACGCGTCCACCTCGGGTCCAGCGCCGCCACAAATTTGCGGTATTTCTGCACTTCGATGGAATCCAACGGACAATATCGCAGGCGGCGGGTGGCAGGAGAGACCGACAATTCTCCGGCATCTGCCAATAGCCACCCCTCGAGCCGACACGTGCCAACGGTCGCGTCCATTGACCAGTCGCCGACACAGACGTACGCTCCGGGAACAGGCGCCGCCGGTTAAGACGGCGTAGATCACAGGAAATATCTAATTATATGAACACGTAGATAAGCACCAGGTAGATCGTTTTCTGTTAATTATTTTTTAAGAGAACATTTGATTGAGAATTATTATTGATAATATTAATTTATAAATAATAATTTTATTTAATTTAGATTAAAATTGATTCTTAAATAATATAATATCATATCACATCAATAAATTAATATAATATTTTAATTATAATTAGTATTAATAAATTATATTAGAGTAGTTATACACATATCATAACATAAGTACTTCATCTATAATCAACATTATCCTATAATAATTATTCAAAATAAATAATTTATTTTAATTAATAGTAATCTTATTATGTTATAACAATTATATAATTATGACAATTACGAACTCATAACTTTTATAATTATATAATTATAATTTTATAATAATTATAATTATGTAATAGTTATAGGAGCATAACTATATATCAATTATAATATGTTACAATAACATAAAAAAATAAAAATAATTTTTAAAAATAAAATACTCAAAAAAAAAGTGAGACTCTCTTTTAATAAAAAAATATTAAAAAGACTATTCTAATAAAAACAGATGTCATTTTGTTTTTTACCCTATTTAACAAGAATAACTCAAAATGATATTCTAAACCTTTACATCGAAAGAGCATAAAGCCCGGCCTCATTCAACAGAATTGTAGTTGCTAAGATGCAAATATTGCACAACTAAACTGCTCAAGGCATCAATTTTACTAGTTTTTTTTTACAAAGTTCGTGTAGCTTTCGATCAAGTCGATCGGCTTTAAGTGTTAGAGATGAACAGTGACTTAAGGATACAAAAAATGCTAACCTAAGAACTATTTACAGATTAGCAATATCAGTTCTTATAAATCTTGCACAGCACTCCACCATGACGATATTCGGATATTCGATACCCGTTTAACATGGTAGTGAAGCACATGATTGCGAGAGGCACATCAACTATTTGCGAATTCAACGAAAAGAGTGGACCGATCAGCCATGGATTGCTGCTCCGAGTTCAGATGCCAGTAAGCTGTTGAATACCATCAGTTTTTTCTTGCTCTATTTCCAGGCATGTGTTTATGGCGATTTTCGCCATGCTCTGATGCCTTTCTGGTTAATCTTGAATGGCCAGCTTTTTCGACGCTTTGGACTCTCAGAGAATATACCAGATGCCAATGCCTGCTGAAGCCATAAGTCGAACTCATCGTCCTCGCTAATCATCTCCGCGTCCAGTCCCCATGGATATCTGGACGGGTTGGATCGCAGCCCGGTCCTATCCAAGCCAACCATGTTCACATGAAAGGTTGGTCCATGAGTGTTTGCCTTGCATTCCATTCCCTTCATGCAACACATTTACAAAAGTAAGAACACAAAAACTTACTATAAACAGCACTTTGGAATTCACTTACGATTCATGTTTAAGTTTCCTTACCACAAGAAGTCAAACTCATGATACACAACAGGTAGTGAGCAGTTAATTCATATCGTCGCTGATCTAGTGATCTGATACTGATGGATAACATCAGGAATCCTTGAAGAAAGACTTGGACAAACATTGTAATTACATCTTTATACTAGAAGGGATTCCTCTCCTCTCGAGTGACTAGTCGTTTTGGAATGGATGAACTCTACGTCGAAGCTATACTCGTACGGTGTAAGAGGGTGTATTAAACTTAGGAGGCTCCATGGTCATTAGCCAAACATGAGCAAGTAAGATGCTCTAGTATGTTCATATATTAAAAGAGTGTTCTTTCCACAAAATGACTAATTATTTTGAGATGGAACGAGTTCCACGTCAATTCAATATGAATATCGGAGCTACGACCATATCTCCGAGTCATGATAGGAGTGAGCAAGCATATTGAAGCTACAATGCAAGCGCCAATGAGTTCCACATGGAGAAGTGTAACAATCCTCTATTATGCCTATACATATTAGAAGGGTATCCTCCTCTCAAGTGACTAGTCATTTTGGAGTAGAATTAGCTTCGCCCAATTCAATAGAAATCAATAAACAGCCTTGAAGGAAGCTAGGGGTCGTCGAGTTTCAATGTTGCATAACCAGGTTGTGAGGTTGTGCGTGATAATTGCCAAAAAGAGATCGATCGCATTTCGAGTATAAATAGTTTTCTATCACAATCAACATAAGTTTGTTTTGTTTCACATGCCTATAAATTTAACTAAAATATTCATGGAAAAAAAGAGCATGTATTTATCATGAATTTTATTAGTTTAACAAATAAAATTAATATGATCAATCAATTTGCGATAACCAAACCAGCATACTACTGAGAATTGCAATGATGATACAAGGATGTTGTGTAGTCGATAAAACTAAGCATAGCCAAGTTCATGTTGCATAGGCATAAAAACTAGTAAGAAAATTACTGATTCGAAAAACTGGTATTAGCAGGATATGTATTGAATCTCATCATAAAGAATGTACATAAGATCTTTAAACTTCATAAGATGTATCAAAGAAGGGATGCCTGTACACTGACCTGACAACTTGCCCATTCAGAAACATCAAAGATTTTGCTTTCTGCGCATACAAAAGCTCGTGGTATTTCCCCCTAAAGAGCAAGATAGAATGAGAAATTTTCGCTTAACAATGGATCCACTATCTTTTAGACATCAGATGGGAAAAAATGATAGCACTAAGACTCAGGAACAAGAAGAAAATTGAGATTGAGAAAGAGAGACAAATATGGAAAATCTAAGACAATAGATGCTATTGATCATGAAGAATACCTTGTTAGGTGTTAAGATCGCAGAAGAGTAACCACTTTCTACCCACCCATCACCATCTTTGGCCTGATGATACTGGGAACAACCCTGATACAAGAATATTTCATAAACAGGACACATAGATCACAAAGCTCACATGACACAACTGAGACATTGGCAAGAACAACAGCAATGCGATAATTATAAGTTAGCCTCCCACCTGACACCACCTTGCCCTACTTTTACTTCTATTAGTGCATATCCATATGTGAGAATGCCCACACTTGGTGCACTCAATACGCCTAGATTCTTCAGTGCGGTATTCAACTCCATCCTGTGATGGAAAGCAATCAGGATCTTAGTTTAGATCTTTGAATCTAAAACGAAAAGTAGGAGACAATCTGAAAGCACATGGAAAACTAATCAATAGTAAGGATGAGATAGGCATTATACAGTAGATCAAAACATCCATAAAGTTCAATCTTCATGTGCACACAAACTTTAAGAATCAGTACTATAGATTACACTTTTCAGTCAAGTGGATGCTCCGTAAAGCTATATGAAAATTTTAAGAGAATCCTGATGGGCACAAAATATCTGAATTATCAAACTATATTCACTCAACAAAATGTTCTTCCCATATTCAGTTTGAAGAAACATCATTGAAGATGCATCATAGCAAGAAACTATTGTTTTTTCTACACCAGACAACTTAGCATCATCATGGCCAATTCGATGCATGGTTTAAGGTACCCAGACCACCTTGTAGGTGAGCTGCATACCAGCCAACCAAGAATCATTATGCGGGTTAACAAATTTCAAGTGCTCACCCAGTGTACCAATTGTTCCATTATTTAATGCATTTGTAATCATTTGACCAGAGCTATTTACCTAGTCATTTTCTCTATCTCTAGGTGGACTTGCAGTCCTCACTTCTATCACAGTGAAAGGGGAAAAAAGGAGTAGAGGTTACCCTACAATCCTAAGGCAGAAAGTAAAGAGGGAACTAGAAACTAGAGAATTAAGGAAATGCCTTAGCTTTAAGGATTACTTGATGCCAAGAAGCATTCTCTATGCCATGAGATTGACTTCTTTACAGTTAGCCATCACTACTGTGACACCAGGAAATCATCAATGATGACAATATCCCTGTGAGACTGGGACACAAGATGTGGGTGTCCAGCATCAGGGAAGCCAAGCTTAGTTATTCTCTAACAAATGTACCTTCTCATTTTGCTACAAGCTAATGAACTGTGTTTATTGACCAAAGCTGCTAAGTTTTCAAGATGCCTTCTTGTCTTGAAGGAATATGGCATGGAAGGCAATAGGATGTTTGCCCTTCAGGTGCGCTGGCACTTCCTCAGAAGAAAGTCCTTAGGAGATTGGTTTTTTATCAGACCCCAAAAAAATTTGGTAGCTTCTCCAGCCAACTGGCCCATTGCAGGCTCCATCTAGTTGACATCTCAACTCCTTTACCACCACACCCTAATCTATAACTAAAGCATTTTACTTGATAAACAATATAGCACCAGCAGAAATTGTGGACTACCTCAAAGAGAAACTAACTTGACAAACAAAATGGATATCATGTACTAAATATGTCATGAGACGCGAGGGGATAAGTAGCATATTCATACATAGAATCTTTATTTAAACATAATCACAATATTGTGCATATGCCTCATGTATCATGTTGAACTATACCTCCTGAGAATGAGAGGTTCCAGAATTCTGAAGCACTCGCCCTGATTCTTCCTTCCTCAATTGTTCATCATAGTTTTTCCTTTTTATGAAATCTGAAAGAACCTGAAATATAATGTTTATTAGTTGCGTAACTAATACTTGAGCATTTTGGAGTGATTGTTTCTCTTCGGCATGTGAACTCAAAAGTCAAAACAAACATTATTAGATATTACTTACCTCATATGCACACTGAAGCTTTTTAAATGATTCACAAGCTAATGTATGGTTTGGATTCTTGTCAGGATGGACAAGCAAGCCCTAGCAACCATGAACACAAGTTAATTTACAGTTACTGTGAATCAGATGACTTAAAGAAACATTTTGCTGGTCAAATTACACACCTTTTTATGGTATTCTTTCTTTAATATCTTTGGATCAGCATTCACATACTTAAGTAGGCCCATAACTTCATAATGATTTGAACTATCCATTATCCTTTTCATTTCAACTAATGAAGCTGATTCAATCACGACATCCTTGCTAGAAGAAGCATGCTTATGAGCATCTGAAAGATATGATGCCTTAGGAATTGTGCAAGATGATTTGAGAGATGGCACTTCTTCAGCTTCTTTAGCTGGAGGAGCATATTCCTTGTCAGCTGAAACATCTTCTGAAACCTTTTCAGGTTCCTTTTCTTCTTGAACACGTGTGCCTCTATTGATACTCACATATCCTTGAAGTAACTTGGTCAATATACCATTAGAAATAAAAGATAGGTTAAGTATCAAGAAAACTCCGTGCAAACCAACATGGGCATTGATAAAATGAACAGCATATGCAGTTGCCATTAAAATCAAGAATCGTGCATGGTTAAGAGATAACATATAACCTGCAAACAAACAAACTCAGTAAGCTTGAAAGTATTAGAAGAGTTACTTGAAAATTATAAATAGGAAAATGCGTCTCTATACCTCCAGCTATTAGTAAAAATGCTGTTATCCAAAAGTATCCATATAACCAAATAAGTACAATGCCATAAAACCCAGCGATAAGAAGGCCAGGTGTGAAGCCCAAATGATGAATCACTGTAGCTGTCGATCCCTGATACAACAAATACACAATTAAATTTACCATTCAGATTAATTGCTTTCCTCTTATTAGAGACAAGATATTGTAATTCAAGTGAAAATAACTATGAATGAACACCATAAACACGCAATAAATAAGTTGCACCTTCCAAGAGTCAAATACATGATCTTTCTCAGTTTTTCCTACCAGTAAACACTGTCAAGCCACATTTTCATCGCTAGATTTAAATCCCTTCAAGTTCTCTCAGTCAAAGCTTCCTCGCTCTAATTAAGAAAGTAGGTAGAATCTATATCTGTAAAGCAACTTGTCTACTCTTACTGCTTGTTTGAGTTCTTTGGATGTTTTCTCAATTTATATGGTCAAAAATATCAATCCCTTCAATGTTATATGCATCCATTGGAAAAAAACAAAGAAAACAAGAACCTCTCAAGTTATACTATATTGCTGAGATTCAGATCTAAAAGATCCACATCTTTCACTTGGTCACTCAATATTTTATTTATAAACTATAATCAAGAAGTTGTACGAGATTTTTGATCCATGAATAATATGTCTTTCATTGATATGAATCCTAAGTGATTTAGAGGACAGACACTTGAATCCATATAGCAACAGTTGCATACGACTGTAACAGCACCATGATGGCTTTATATGGAGCAAAGTATCTTTTTGTTCATTAACATGTCTATCTTAAAACAAGAAGAACAGGATCAAAAAAATTCAAAACAAAGTTTGCATATGCTCTGTAAGGCAACATTGATACTGGTGGCATCAAAATTCATAATAAAGTAATAAACCAATTTGCAATTACATGTTCTTACATTTATCACATTCATGCAAGAGGGCTGGGCATTAGGACAACCAACCATTTCAATGCAGCTTCAGCCAAGCATGGCTCATTAAATATTTCCCACAATAACTGGCTTCATGAGAAGCATATTATTTTGTATACATTTTAGTCTCAAGCAAGCAAGGATTGGTGTATATAAATATGCATGTCTATTCTTCTGTCATATACATGAGCAGGCCACCATAAAGACAGTCAAAGTACAAATCCAGACTTACAAAGTTGCTCGTATCAAAAACTACAATTCACCACTCTTTTACTGGCATGATAAAAAGAGTAGAAAAGTTTAGCTATGCACTAAAATAGTAATAGTTGTGATGAGAAATAGAAGTAATCAAACTTATTTTAATCAAATGGAAAGAAATAAATCATGTTATACGACCATTTTAGTTCAGAGATAAACTGAAAAAGGAAGATGACAGCAAAAACAAAAAAAAAAGTCTTGCAACTCAAAAATATATGCACATATATACGGATTGTGAGAACAGACCAGACTTAGAAGCACGTAAACGAGGGAAGTCGTGGAAGTAGAGCAAAGGAAGCAACTCCACATGATGACAAAAAGAGCCGTCGAACCCAAGGTAAACAGGGACCTCAAACCTCCAACGACACAATTACTCCATTGCAATAGCAATCTAAAAAGAAATCTTCCGGCAGTCGTGCACCAGATGTAAAACAATGGCCAATGGCGATCGATCAGGAGAACGAATTTTTCTCTTGTACAGTTCACAGCAACTCGGACATCTCCAAAGAACTGCTTCTGAGATTGAACCCATCTCCACCCTTGCTTGAACAAGCCTATACCTCCCATTGAGACCATAATAACAAGACACAGATCACATCCCTTCGGGGGAAAAGGCCAAAAGCTGCATCACATAACAAAACCCACAAAAAAAAAAAAAAAAAAAAACTCAGCGCGGCTTCTGCAATCTGAATCACTTAGTTGCTAATGACCCCGACAATCTTGACCTTCCGATGAGCAACATTCTCCTTCCGCAACCATCATATCTACTCCAGATCTTATATTCAATGATTCCATTAAATCTATCTGCTCAACATCCGCTGCCATCAAGGAACCAGCCAAAGCGAGGAAAAAAAAATCGATTTTCCCAACATCAACCAAATCAAAAACCTATTTTTTCCTTTCCAGTTCCACCAGCTGATCCCGCGTAAACCTTAGCAGCCTCCTCGCGCCCGGCGATGGTTCCTCGCAGGGAAGAAACAAAATCCGAACAAACCAACTCGACCAAGAGGCTTTGGGTGGCCACCGACAGACAAATCCGATGCCCTTCCTCCCGAACGCTATAAAAAGAGGAAGAATCGCAGCATGACACACGGGAATCAACCCAGCCCTAGCTTTACCTGTCGGTTCCGCTGCTTTTCCTTGGGCGTCAGCCGCTGCTCGTGATAAAGCGTAGGGATGCGAAGGAAGAGCAACGGCGAAGGTGATAAAGATGGCCAAATGGACGAAACAAAAAAAAAAGGAACCGCGACGGTAAAGATCGAAGCTTGGAGAGAGACAAGGATGGTAACGTGGTGAGGGTTTATAAAGCTGGTAGCGTGTGTGAGAGAGAGCGAGGAGTGCAGAGGAAGGAAGATGATTAAAACTTCAGTTCACCCCAGAAATTTTCATTTATATCATATGAATCTCTAACGTTTACAAAATCTAAATTTACTCCAACGTCTCACTGAAATATTGAGTATAAAATGTAATATTTTAAACCTGAGTGGTTAAGATGAAAGTTTCACATTCTTATGTAGGGAAGCATACCAACTACTCTATTTTAGATTACCCACCGGATCTACCTGCATGGTTACTAACCGGGCCCACTGGTTTACCAATCACGTAACGGTGTGAACTGCTATAACACCAGCACGGGTAGGTCAGAACTCGGACCAGATCAAGGAAAAGGCACTAACCTACTTATAACCTAATGTAATTATCAATTAGCCATGTGCTTAGGCATGCATTTGTTTAAGGTTAGGATGATAATTAAGGTCAAAGATAAGTCATTAATCACTTTTATAATTAAGGTTAGGATGCAAATGATAAATATATGTGAATATGAAGATTGTCCTAGTTGAACTATGTTTGACTTAATTGTTTGATATCTATATCTTTAACTTAATCGATAATTGATTCTCTGACAATACTTTTACTTATATTGAATGAAGTATTTTATTTTTTAAGAGGGCAAGGGTAGCGAAGCCAGGCAATACCCTCCTCCGTCGTAATCAACTGTACGTAGCAGATGGTTGTGGGACCGACCGTGTGGGGCCGCTGAAGAGGACACAGGAAGTGTTTTTTTTAGAAAAAAGTCGTTTAATATGATTATTGTTATGGGCGTGCTATGGGCGTAAAGATTCAGGTTAGGTTAACCACGTCAGAAGAGGTAATAAGGATGGCCACATTCAAGGAGGTGGGTGAAGCAAGCAAGGCCCAGTCTAAGCCTCTGGTAACTCACT
Organism: Curcuma longa; assembly: GCF_044706935.1. NCBI lineage: Eukaryota > Viridiplantae > Streptophyta > Magnoliopsida > Zingiberales > Zingiberaceae > Curcuma > Curcuma longa. The sequence goes on along the minus strand of NC_133867.1, from coordinate 8,873,232 downwards.
TGGTTAACCCCTGTGAACGAATATCGGCTCCTCCAGTCCCCCTCCTCGTCAACCGTCTCAAAGTCGAGACAAGCCCCATCTCGGCTCGGATCCGTAACTTCACGACGATCCGAACTCCGTCGCAACCAGGATACTGGGACACTTGCCGGACCGAATTTCACCTCGGTTGGGAGTCGAATTCCACTTCTGTTCAGTCTCCGGATTGAAATCCTCTTGCGATACGGGGACAAGGTCTCTCTCCGAGCCGAGCTCCACCTCGGCTCGGAGTAGAACTCCGCTTCGGCATCCTTACCTCACTCAACAAGTCCTATCAGAAAAGACATATCCAATCTCTCCATTTCCCAAGGGCCACTCCGCCCCTTATTTGTTATGAATGTTCTCCTTGTCCTCCCACCTGTCTCTCATAAGGGGGCACGTGCTTGATACGACTTCTCTTTTAATGTATGATAGCGATGGGACATACTCGCCTGTTACACCATCCCTCTGGATACCCCCCTTTATACACCTCGGGACACGTTCATAACGGTGAGGGAACCCCCATCACATCGAGATGGGACACAACGTTTTCTCCTCCCTTAAAGGGTTAGCATCTTGCTGGAGAAGGTACGTACAGACAAGCCCTGAAAACTTTTCTTCCATCTCTCGTTCGAGAGATCTCTTCTCATCTAGCCGCTAACTTAAGCATCGGAGTGGTCGCGCCAGGGACCCCCTTGGCCCTCCATCTCACGGGTTTCTTTCTTGCAGGATACTTACTACTCGTCCTCTTGACCGCTCAAGTGATCCAGGCGAGGTACTGTAGAGGGAGTTAGCCGCTCGGTCTAAGAAAGCAGATCTCAACATTATTATAATTTATGGGTTTTGTCGCAATGCGGGTATGCCTAATGAGAAAGAGATAGTATTTGTGAAATTTTTAAATGTATTCTTTGACCATTTAAAAGTATATAATTAAATTTGTAAAATTGATATGGTTTAAGAAAAGAAAGGATGCTTAGTAGAAGAGTAAAATTGTATTTCATATGTTGCAATGCTACAAATAGTTAGAGGATCTTTGTAGAAGTGATACTACAAATAGAAAAAAATACATATTTAGTAAGAATTTAAATAGAAAATGCACCACGACAAATCTACAAAAAAAAAATCCGAAATAAATGTTATAATAGTTAACGGCGAATCAATCAGTAGATTCGTTCGGAATTGGGGACCAATTAAAAGCTTCCACGTGCCCTCGTCGATTAGCCCCCGACGGCTGACGGCGGGTAGCCGGCACCACCTTAACGACGAAATACAATTAATCCCCTCAATTAATGGACCTAATTATTAATCCAGTTAAGTACTACCTCCTTTCATACCTCACTAATAATTGGGTGTGTCGAGTCCATAATATTAACAGGTCTCGTAGTCACATGGGTACGCCGTTTGAGTGCAGGACACCTTTATTATTATTTTCTTAAAAAAAAAATATTAACACGCTACATGAATACTTTTATTTCAATATTTTATAACAATAATAATTATAATATATGATAATTACGATCATAACCACTATAATATATTTAATTTTTTAAAATTATTATATATGAAATATTTATATATTAAAATAATATTTATCAACTTATTTAAAATTATTAAAAATTAATTGAATCTAATGATGTAGTTTATAAGATGGAAATATTAAAATGGAGAGTAACGTGTAGCTGTTATAATTCTAATAAAATTATTATAACTTTATTAAAATTATAATATAATAAAATATATTTTTTCTATATATTAATCAAAATTACTCAAACTATATTAAAATACTCTGACTCATCAAAATTACTTTAATATTAATTGACACAATTTATAACCGATACTATCATAATTAATGTAAGTTGTCTCAATTACCATCATAATTATTATAACATATAAAATAATGTGGATAAAAATTAAAAGAACGCTCCTTATTGCTATTTGAAATGTCAAAATAGTATGCTTTTATTTATCATCAAAATAATACTCTCATCCATCTTAATTTATTTTTACCCTCGAAATATCTTTTTATTCGTAGTATTTAGTAATTATAATTCATAAATGAATATATATATATATATATATTTTAATATTTCGACTTTCTGTGCCTATCGCAGCCCTAGTTGTAGCTGCTTAGCCAGTAGACGCTATCTAACGTTCCCGAAAAAAAAAGGTAAAACCCCCATCTTAATTACATAATTAAAGACTAATAACAGCTTAATCCATCTTCCTTTGATTAATCTTGCTCCGTTCTTTTTCCATTTTGCTTTTTTTTTTGCCTTTCTGCCCTTCGAATCCGATTCCCAAATCCTCCTCCGCCGGAATCCATGGCGGCCGTGCTCTAGATCCGACCACTTGCCCAGTTCCAAGCGCTTCCGCAGCCTTCGATGAAGCGGAGCAAGAGCGGCGACTCAGTCCTCTCTCGCCGCTGGAAGTCGTCGTTCTTCGTCCTCGGTGCTGCCCTGCTCTACCTCCTCCTCATCGCCCTTAAGTTCCGCTTTTTCCTCGATGTCGGCCTCGAACGGACGCTGGATGAAGTCGGGAGTGGACTGCCCGGTTCGTCCGACATCGTCGGCGCTGAACAACGGAAGTTGGAGGACGGACGGAACTTTGATGCCGTACGGAAGCCACGCGGATACGACGCCCTCGCCCGCAGCGAGAAGTTTCGCGAAGGCTACGGCCGCATCACCGGTGAAGTGATGCGGCAGTACCTGCGGGGCCGGGGCCAGGGCCGGCAGCGGAGAGGCAATTTCTCGGAGTTGGAGAGAATGGCGCAGGAGGCGTGGGCTGTTGGCCTCAAGACTTGGGAGGAGGTGGAGAACTATGATGCCCGGGCTGACTTGAAGACTGCTACCATAATTGAACGGAACACGCAGTCTTCTTGCCCGTCGTCGATGTCGATGAGCAGCAATGAGGACGCGGCGAAGAGTGAGCAGGTGATATTTCTACCCTGCGGGTTGGCGGTAGGGTCGTCGATCACGTATGTGGGCACGCCGCACACTGCCCATAAGGAGTATGTACCTCAGCTTGATCGCCGAGGACAAGAGTATCAAACTGTCCTGGTTTCCCAGTTCATGGTAGAGTTGCAGGGGCTCAAGTCAGTGCAAAATGAAGACCCGCCCAAGCTTCTTCATTTCAATCCAAGGCTTAAGGGTGACTGGAGTGAAAAGCCGATCATTGAGCACAATACATGCTACCGTATGCAGTGGGGAAAGGCACTGCGCTGCAATGGGGAGGCTTCCAAGGGTGATGATGCAACTGGTAATGCTCTATAGCTTGTAGCTTGCTCACTAATTTTACTATGATATGCTTATTTTAGTTGTATTGGTTCATCTTGTGAGATGCATTTTTGCCTGCACACAATTAATTTTCTGTTGCTATCATGCTTTCTTTCAATGACTTACTTAGGTATACCTTCACACCTGACATAGTTTTAGCTGTCCCAAAACTATGTTTTTTCGGTGCATGCTAATGTATCGTTACTTGTTGTTCTTATATTTTTATTTTTCCTCAACTTAACTGGTTAAAATTTCCAATATAGAGGACAATGACTAGTTAATTTTGCAGTGAAAGCAAAATGTATTGTTATTTTCTTCTTTTGGTGCCTGGTGTTCATTTAGTTAATAAGACAAGTGTGACCTATCTGTTGAGGATGATGTTCATGATTTCTTATAACAATCGAGCATATTGTCTAAGCGCTGTGGATGTAGCATCCTGCACGTTGCCAAACTGAAAATTGTAATAGTCATTAAGGCTCATATTTCCTTTGGTGTTACATTCACTACTTATGATGCTTTTGGTTTTGGGGAAAAAACTTTTGTTTGTCATTGCTTCTATAACTTTCATTCAATGATTCATGTTTCCATTGCACTTTCTGAATATTGTGATGGTTGGGCATAGATATTATGTTTCGGCTAAAATATGCAACATTCACTTGTTTTGTAGTTGATGATTTTGTCAAATGTGAAAGTTGGGAGCACGAGGATACTACTAACCTGAAAGAACCAAAAACAATTTCATGGTTGAAGAGATTCATTGGTCGTGCGAAGAAGCCAGAAATGAAATGGCCTTTTCCATTCACAGAGGGTAAGCTTTTCGTTTTAACAATTCAAGCTGGAGTTGAAGGATACCATATTTATGTTGGTGGCCGCCACATTTCTTCTTTCCCATATCGGACGGTATGTAATTTTTGCCTTTCTTCTTTATTTTTAAAGTTACTTTTCCATTTGTAGTAACTTGAAAGATTTAGAGGAACTTGATTTGCAAATATGCTCGTTCTATGAATTGGGTCAAATCCTTTATTGCATCGTAGTAACTTGGGATCTTCACTCTGTGTGCACTGGGACAGGGATTTCCCCTCGAAGATGCAACTGGTTTAGCAACGAAGGGAGATGTTGACATACACTCAGTTTATGCTACTTCTCTTCCTACTACACATCCCAGCTTCTCTGTTCAACAAATATTAGACATGTCAGAGAGATGGAAGTCCCCTCCGCTGCTACAAAGCTCAGTAGAACTTTTCATTGGTATATTATCAGCATCAAATCATTTTGCTGAACGTATGGCTATAAGGAAAACATGGATGCAATATCCTGCAATCCGATCATCAACTGTTGTAGCCCGCTTCTTTGTTGCACTGGTAAATTGTATTTGTATATTTTAAAATCTGTGCTTGTTTATGTTTTGGTAACTAAAAACTGACATGAAAGGAACTCTCAAAGTAGCCTAGAACTAACCTTCATTTTGGCAATTTAGGTATCACCTACAATAAGAGGCAGATAAAATGGTTATAATGTACCTTACACATTCTATCCAAACTAAAATGTGTACAATAGATATGAAACATTATTTATGCCTTACCTTCGATTGTATTTCTTAAGATTCTTTCAAAGCCTCCACCAACTCTGTGCACTTAAATAAATGAAAATTGTTGTTCTGTCGTGTAATGATTCTTCTTGTACTAAATTCAAGTTAACCTGTTGATTGAGAATCTACCTATATTTATCTTTGTTAGGGCCTTATGCACTCTTTGCTTAGTACTTCCAAGCAAAATTCTTTATGCCCCTTCATTTTCTTAGAAGAATGAGATCTTTCATTGTAATATTGGCTGCTCATTGATCTCTAAACAGTCTCTTACATGGTTCGGTGCTCTTTACTCTTACATTTTAGAAATAAGTTTTTCACAATCTTTCTTCATCCTGTGCATGCTAAAGAGTCCAAAACCATCTCATAGGATATATGACGACTAGATGTTGTATGTTTTATATACATTTAAGATGCTGTATGGAAATTGATGAATTATCCAAGTCACGATCGAATAAAAATCTATTATTAGTAAAAGAGGCTTTTCACTATGTTAAGGTCATTCTGTCAAATGATTGTGTTCTTCAGTGTTGACACATCCAATCAAAAGCACATTTACATGCTTCATTGTTTTGACTACAACTATTAAACTCTTTCATACATTGTTTTGCATCTATTTTCTTTTCTATTGTTTATGAAAAATTGCATTATCAGAGTCCAAGGAAGGAGTTAAATGCAGCACTGAAGAAAGAGGCCGAGTATTTTGGAGATATTGTGATTTTGCCATTTATGGACCACTATGATCTAGTGGTACTTAAAACAATAGCAATTTGTGAATTTGGAGTGAGTCAAAACCTTTCACTCTTTAGAACATCATGTGTCAAGTTTGCCTAGAAGACATTATCTATAATGATGTATGACTCTTCTATCATCCTTGTCCTATAGGTTCAGAATTTAACTGCACGATATATCATGAAATGCGACGATGATACATTCATTAGGGTGGATGTTATCATGAGCAGAATTCAAGGGGTTGCTCCTCATGCTTCTCTTTACTTGGGTAACCTAAACATCTTGCATCGACCACTCCGAAGTGGAAAATGGGCAGTCACATTTGAGGCAAGTAGTTTCCCTTCTTCTAACACAATTCTTTTGCGACTCTGATACCAACACATCTCGATATCTTTGTAGTTGCCAATTTATGTCATTTAACTCAGTTTCTAATCGACTTATTACAGGAATGGCCAGAGGAGGTGTATCCTCCATATGCCAATGGACCCGGGTACATCATTTCAAGTGACATCGCCAAATTTGTTGTATCCCAACATGCTAACCAAAGCTTAAGAGTAAGCCTGATAACTCGAGGCTCTAGAATTTCATATCGTCTGATACGTCGAATACCTTTGATCATGTTCTTCTACCACTTACTGGTTGCAGCTATTCAAGATGGAAGATGTGAGCATGGGCATGTGGGTCGAAGAATTCAACACCACAACATCCGTTCAGTACTCACACAGCTGGAAGTTCTGCCAATATGGATGCCTTGAGAACTACTACACAGCCCACTACCAGTCGCCACGGCAGATGCTCTGCCTCTGGGACAAACTCTCTCATGGCTTTGCTCAATGTTGCAATTTCAGATGACCTGGGGCATTTTGAATTTTGGTGCTTCCTTCGATAGCTTGCTTCCTCCTTGGGAGTCAACTTGTTGCAAAGCCCAGCTCACAGAATTAGTGCTAGTGTAAATCCATTTTTTATCGATTAAAAGACCCTTCTTGTTCAGGTTTTTGCAGTTAAAAGAAAGTAGTTTATGGAGCCATTGCGATCCAATAAGCATCATTTCCTCTACACACTTTGCCATTGATTTCTTAAATGGCAAAATGGACATATTTCCATTCTTTTTATGGAGATCATTTGCGAGATTAAGGCTACATAAGTTCTCGGTGAAAATGTAGATGTGTTCATTTGTTTAGAGGCTCGGAGGCCAAATGGAGAGAGAAAGAAAGAACAGTTCAAAAGATTTCAGAATTGAGTTTCTTTTAAAGACCTTTTAGTAGATAAACAATTAAACTAAATAAAAATTTATAAAATATATTTGATAATTATCGAGAATGTTATCATGCGCGACATAGTCGTGCATGATCCGTGCGCGACGCCCTGACCCATCGCCATCGCCGCCACTCCTACCACCCCGTCCGGCTATTGTCGGTCGCCGACTTGGCCGCGATCGACGCGCCGCTCACCGATGCTCCGTCCAACGACGGATTTCAGTTGGATAGTGATCGAAATTCGACGAATTTGGTCGGAAACAGGGGCGATCGCGGCTGCGCCACTGCCAACCTTGTTTTCGACCGAAATTCATCGAATTTCGGCCACTATTCGATCGGAATCCGACGTCGGACGGAACGACGGCGAGCTGCGCATCGATCGCGCCTGAGGGAGAGGTCGGCGGTGGTCGGACGGCGCGGCGGCAGTGGCGGTGGGTCATGGGTGTCACGCACGGGTCGCGGATTCCTCGTTGGACGGAGCGCCGCTCACCGACGCTCCGTCCAACGACGGATTCCGACTGGATAGTGATCGGAATCCGACGAATTTGGTCGGAAACAGGGCCGATCGCGGCTGCACCACTGCCAACCCTGTTTCCAGCCGAAATTCGTTGAATTCTGGCTACTATCTGGTCGGAATCCGACGTCGGACGAAACGCCGATGAGCTGCGCGTCGATCACGCCCGAGGGAGAGGTCGGCGGTGGCCGGACGGCGCGGCGGCAGCGGCGGTGGGTCATGGGTGTCACGCATGGGTCGCGGATTCCTCGTTGGACGGAGCGCCGCTCACCGACGCTCCGTCCAACAACGAATTCCGACTAGATAGTGATCGGAATACGATGAATTTGGTCGGAAACAGGGTCGATCGCGGCTGCGCCACTGCCAACCCTATTTCTTCATTATAAATCCGACGTTATTGCGCGTCGATCGCGCTCGAGGGAGAGGTCGCCAATGGCCGAACAACGCGGCAGCAGCGACGGTGGGTCATGGGTGTCGCGCATGGGTCACGGATTTCTTGTTGGGTCACAGGTGTTGCGCACATGTAGCGGATTCCCCGTTGAGTCACGAGGTGTCGTGCACGGGTCACAGATTCCTCGTTGCGCAGCATAGATCGCCGGCTGGCATACTCCCCTTCTCCCTAAGACAGCCGCATCCGCTGTCGTCCGAGTCGCAGAGACCGTAGGAGCCACAGGATGTGGGGATCTCGCAGCGGTCGGCGATCGCCCGGAGATACTCGATCCAGATGGAGCCGTTCCAGTAGTAAGAGCGGAGGTTGCCGTTGGATTCCAGAGTCAGGCGCCGGAGCCCGTGGATTCGCCGATTGAAGGTGTTGAAAGGGAGCACGTCGACAGGGGCCGCCTCGGTTTGGTACATCCCTTAAAAACCCCTCTCCCACTCGCGCGTAGATAGCTCCTCCGCCGGGGATGATCTGGGCCTTGGCTTCCAAGACGCTGTGCTTCCAGTACATCACCGGCGGAGCGCCTCCAGGCGACGCCATGTAAAAGGCGAAGTAGCTCCGCCCCAATTTCATGGAGAACCTTCGATCCCTAGGAAATAGATATCTTGCAGAGGCAAAGGTCACGAACTTGTCGGACGGAAATTCGGAAAATCGAAGCTTTGCCAAAGAACCATGTCGGATTTCTCCGCCGCCGCCGAGAAAGAAGACGCCGGTTGGATCGGCGAGAAGGGGTTGGAACTTGGAGTAGGAGGAGGGGTCATGGTTGGCGCAGAAACCTCTAACGATCTCGTGCGACGCCGCAGTGAAGCGGCGCTGCAGCAGCCATGGCGGAGGAGGAGAAACGACCTTCTTCTCTTTCATCGTCTTTTTTTATAAATATTTTAAAATTTAAAATTTTAATGTATTCATATTTTAACATAATAGTGTAATTTTAATTAAATTGAATTAGAAAAATATTAAACTTACTCCCAATTAACCATAGTTTTTACTGAAATTAGGATATTTTTAGAACAAAAAATAGTCATTACACTAATTTTGAAATGTGTATTTTTATTAATTTAATTTTGGCAAAAACAAAAAAAAAATTTATTTTTACTGAGTGAAGCTCTACAGGAAGCATCGGATATTCCGATTAAAGCAAATGTAACATATATTACATATATATTTCACGTCTACGTGGCGTGAATCAACGGACTACGGAAATGTATGTCCTCTTCGATGTGTGACACGTATGCTAAGATTCGTGAGTTAACTCGTTCTTCTTAAGGCAAACGACCAAGTAGTAACGAATTAGTATCCACCTTCTTGAAGAAGGATCCGCGACTCTTCGTAATGCAAACGATCGCTTAACGCTGCTCTCGCGTCTCTTTCCCTCGCTTCGCCGCCTCGCCTTCCTCCTCCTCCTCCTCCTCCTCCTTCGCCTCCTACCCCGCCTTCTCCTCCTCCTCTAGGCATCCGGGGACGAGTGGCGTCGTCGACCACCACGAGGAACCGGCAGTGCCGGCACCGGTGCGGCAGACGTGGCGCGGCGGAGCCATCGGATTTGATGCGGGCGAATGAGGAGCGAGAGGAGGAGGTTTTCGACGCGTCGAAGAGGAAAAGGGGAATCGCCGACGGAACCACTATTGCGGCCCGCGGAAGCGGTCGTTGATGGGTCTGCAGATGACATGGCACGCGCGCTGCCGCAGGGGAGGCGCCGCTCCTCTCGGCCTTAAGAACCTCGGCAACTCTTGCTTTCTTAATAGCGTCCTCCAGTGCCTCACCTACACCCCTCCCCTCGCCCAGTTCTGCCTTGCCTCCCGCCATTCCTCACTCTGTAAACCCTAGCCCCGCCCCCATCCCTATTTTCCTTTTTGGAAATCTCATCAAAATCCATTTTTTGTGTGCTTGGAGAACTAATTGTGGGTTTGTTTGTTTTGCAGGCAAGTCGGTGTGCGCGAATCGGGAGAAGGAGTGCCCTTTCTGCATCCTCGAGCGGCAAATCGTTCGATCACTCACCCTCGACGGAGCGAATATCACCGAATCGCCGTCCAAGATTCTAAAGTGCTTGTCTCTATTCGCGGAGCATTTCCGTTGGGGGCGCCAGGAGGACGCTCACGAGTTCCTTCGATATGTGATTGACGCATGCCATAATGCCTGCCTCAAGATCCACAAGCTAAGTGGTTGTGGTGGAGACAGTGGAGGGGTGGCTAATGGAGATTCTAAAGTGGAGGAGCGCTCGAGGCCCAGCACAGTGATGAACGAGATCTTTGGAGGGGCGTTGCTAAGTCAGGTGAAGTGCCTCGCTTGCAATGGGGATTCGAACAAGGTGGACGAGATTTTGGATATCTGTCTCGATGTTTTCCACAACAGCTCCTTGAAGGATGCTCTTGCTCGATTTTTTCAGCCTGAAGAATTGGATGGCAACAATAAATACAGATGCAGCAAGTAAAAGAGTCATTCTGACGTTTTCTTTCCTAGCATAATACTGTAAACTATGTAAAAGATATTTATTTATTTATTTTTCTTCATTTCAGTTGTAAGAAACTCTCAATAGCAAAGAAGCAGATGTTTATACTTCGAGCACCAAATGTTCTAGTCATCCAACTAAAGGTGAAAATTTTCTTGTTGTTCTCTACCTCAAATATATTAATTGTATTTCTGTGAGAATCTTAAAGGTAAGATGCATTTCCTGTAGAGATTTGAAGGCATACACGGTGGGAAGATTAATCGAAACATTGATTTTGATGAGCTTCTTGGGCTTTCAAAGTTCATGTCCAATACGAGTCAGGTTTGTTTGTCCTACACTTCTAGTTATATTCTATAGTGGCAATTGATTGAATTGTGTTCAGCAGTAGTCTCTTTTGTAGAGTAGGCAATGACCAATGTAAGCACATAAGTTGTAGGTTTCTGTGATTAACTGTTGATGCATCTGAACATCTGTAAACCTGTTAAATAGCTCGGAACTAAATATTGAAAATGCAGAAAAGAGTTGTATTCTAAGAAAGCTTTTGTTCCAGGATTCAAATCAGTTTATATCACTTAGTTATAGACAAATGATGTTAATCTATTAAATTGCATAGTCAATTCAATTCTAACTTTGTTAATGCTACATAGTGTGATTTTGTATGATAACATTTTAAAATTCATGCATATAGGATATCTTAGGATTAACTACCTTTCATCGCCGTAGTCATTAGATGTAAGACTTTTCTTCCTCTGGAACTATAAGAGTATGGCTAATGAATGCTAGTTAAAATTGTCTATAGTGATTTCAGTAAAGATGATTCACGTATCAATATGTTTTGGATGTTGGTCCTGTCACAATCATAACCAATTTGGTTCAGATTTGAGAGCTCTTGTAGTTTTTATGGCCTGATTTGATCAATGCTTTAAAGTCTTCTATATTCCCCCCTTGAACGAGCATAAACTGACTCTTGGTTACTCATGAATCATGTGCACTCCTTATGGAGTGTTTCCGTATGAGTTCTGTTTCTTCTATCTTTTATATCTAGGTTTGTAGTAGCATTTATGTAGCAGACAGAATGCTACTGTTGAATATATCGAGGCTGAAGTGTTTATCCTTGCTGTTTAGATTGAAAGCTGGGTTTGTGTTTATGAAAAATATGAGGTTGATGTTAATCTTTCAGGCATCCTAAGATCTGATGCCTGAAAAGCCACCTGTATATTTTCTGTATTCTGAAATTGAGAGGTTCGGTTGTCAATCAAATCCAAAACGTATCTGGCAAAATCAATGTCAGGTAAGTCAAAAAATATGAATATCATCCATTATGGATTAGTAGGATCAGAATCGATGAAAAAAATTTTAAAAGAGAAGAATGAAACAACATTTAAATAAGTGGAGAAAAGAACTATAAGTTGCTAACAAATTTTGTTAAACACATAACTATAAGCAAGCACCCATAATAGGATTTGATGGTATTCCTAAATATCAAAAATATAATCAAAATCTTACAAATTATGATAATTTTATCAATTATGATGGTTCCATTGACCCATTAACTTTGTTGGTCCAAGCTTCAATTTCTTCTTAATTTAGTCTTCTTTCCATGTTTCATATTGACCTCTAAAGTTCCACAATTCAAAATTGATTCATCTCACTCTTGCGAATTCATGCTTAATTCTTTCAATTTATATTGAGATCTGACTAGTCAGATGTTTACTGTTCCTTTACACAATATCTCTTAGGTTTTGATCATGTGCCCAAGAAATCAAGAAAAAACAGATTGAACATGACCAATCTGGATCTAACTCAGCTGTACTGGATCAGCCATTTTTTCCAACTATAATCTGAACTATTTATAATCTTGCAGACTAGGCTATTCTGGTCCGCTAGTTCCTAGTCCTTGGCTAAAGTTTACCAAATTTTTTATCCTAGTTGTGTGTTGAAGGTTAATATATGTTTCCTATTGGTGGTGATCTTTTGTTATTGACTAACAAGGAGGTTAAGTCGTCAATTGTGGTTCTATTACAAGGTAAGAGACCTTAGAGCATCCCATTGATCACCTGGTGGTTCAGTGCACACCTCTTGTAAGGGATCAATTTTGGCTATGTGGGCCTTGAGAAATCATGCAGGTCTAAAATCATGTGGAGAAGCTTATCACTGACTGGCTACTTTAATTGCAAGCTGGAAGTGGGATAATAACTAAGATGAGCCTGGGGTTTAAGCACTGTGGATCATATAGTTTGAGGCTCTCTAAGAATTGAGTCTATAATCATCTATAGGTCATAAGACTAGCTTGCGAAGCACATTTTGGACAGTATCATTGTTGAGTATAAGACAACTTAATCATGGAAACTTAATCATGGAATTCTGGAAGTGTTTGTTACGAAATTTTGTTTCAATAATAGTGTATGCTAATATGCTAAGGTTTATTGACTTTTCTTCTCCATCCTCTCAACTTTGGCATTACACAAACAGAAGGATGATTTCTCCAGTAACTTCATTTTCGTGCACCTACTTTCAGACGATTTGTCTTTCTCAGTGGTTGAACAATTAGTTCTGTTACTGGAATCATTAGGGGTGCAGTAGAGAAAGTGGCCATCAGTGTGTAGTTTCACTGGGCTGATTTTGCATTTTATGGGTTGGTTTCTTGAGACGGCAGCTGAGTTAAAAACTGTTGTATGATAGCAACAAGTCGATAATCAGTGCAGTTGAGTATTGTGAGTGCTAGTTAGTTTGTGTTTAGGATGTTACATGTCAAATTCGTAGGATAATTACTGGAAGTCATGACCAAAGTATGATTTAGTTTACTTAGATTACCTTCCTTTGATTTTGTTGAACACGCTCTAGAAGCCACTGTCATAGGTATCCATGTAAACCAACCCAAGTTGCTTTTTGGCAGAAAAACACCAAGCTTCTTAATGCCAGACATGCATATAGGCCTCACTGCAGTTAATCTCTTTGATGTTGGTTACCCTGCAGATTTCTCTCTCGGTTGCTCTTTTTTGTTGATCCTTGATTCAGAGGTGAAGTTCATGCATATTTAACACTGCCCTTTTTTTAATTGTTGACATAGATATGTTTTATATGTTATTACTCTACTTGATTTTTTTTTGTTGGAGAAAATGTAACTGAGTGTATGATATTTGTTGGCACAACTACAAGCATTATATTTATGTTCTAAGGTTCATGCCACCTAGATCTGTTGTGTATTCACCTTGCATGTTGCATAAGCTATCAAATTCAAATGATACACTTATATTTACCACTACGATACCTAATTTACAGACCACAATATATTCATATTTATTGCTTTTCTCACTTTAATTGTTTAAAAAATAAGGTTAAATTCTTTCACTAATTGCATATAGAATGCACATATAGCTAGAGCTAGATCAACCCTAGACTCTAGTGAGTTCATATTCACGTCTAAACAAATCTTAGCTTATTCTTTGAGCTTAATCTATTCTTAGTGGATGATAATAAGGTTCCTGCTAAGCCCATTCAGTTTAGTTTTTTCTCCTACCATTGTTGGCTGGAGCAATGACCTATTGCCTTTCTTACCTTCCCTTTACTTCACTGATGGGCTATGAATATGTTAGCTGGATAACCTTCAGATGATGCATTTTTGTCAAGGCTATTCAGATTTCTTATCTTGAGTTATTCTAGTTACAGGATCTGGAGCCAGAGTACAGTCTTTTCGGTTGTATAGTACACTCAGGCTTCTCACCAGAATCTGGACATTATTACGCTTACATTAAGGTAGCCACTTGTTGAATTGCTTATTCAACCTTCAACATTTTGTTGAATATACATATAGTACTATCTTTTTTTTTATTCATGTTTCATCGGGTTTATTCTTTATAGGATGCTTCTGGTCGATGGTTCTGTTGTAATGATGCCCATGTTTCACTTTCAAGCTCACAAGAAGTTTTGTCTGAGAAGGTTTACATGCTTTTTTATATACGCACCAACAGGTGCCCGAAGCCAACCAAATCTGCTTTGTCTTGCAATGGTTTCAAACCATCTATTGTAAATGGAAGCGGTGTTCAAAGCCAGAAGACTGTACAAGTTCTAAAATCAACAATTGCTAATTCCAATGGGGCATCTTCTACAAATAATGGTTCAGCATTGCTGAAGAACGGCAAACCATTGTCATCTCCACAAATTAATCTGAAGAATCTTGAGACAAAAAGGACTTTACCAAATGGTAATGGGAACCTTAATATTCAGAAAAAGGGAGCTAGTGGAGAAGGCACAACAGCACATGCTAGCAGTTCCCTGAGTGAAAATAAGACGGTACAAAAATTCGAGACGTTGACTTCTAATCTCAATGCCACTAGTGTAGACAACATATCATCCGAGGGGCAGCAGAATAAGCATTTGCCTCTTTTGCCAAATGGAAATGGGTGTTCTCAACCATCAAAGAGACACTCAAACTCAGAGGGCACTGAGTATGTAGCAGCTACAAGAAAAGATTCTGGTAATGCCAGTTCAGTTAAACTGAAGATTGATAAGCATCAAAAAGTTAATCCAGAAGTACACAATACGAAAAGCAGGGAAAATTCCGATTCAAGCACTAATGATTCCACCGCTTTGCCAAGGGAAAATGGCTCATACAAGAATCAGATATCATGTGGCAAAAGACATTCTCGAGAAATTGAAAAGTTCAAAGAATTGTGAGTCTCATTCTTTTTCTGTTCTTTTTTCATTTCTGTTAATGCCACTCTTTACACTGACATAAAACGAAATGCGTCGGTACCAGGTGCAAATATTTTCTATATTATTCTCGTCTTGCGCTTATAGGATCAGTAGAAGTGCTTATATGATACTTAACTGTGTCTCTCTCTCCCACATTTTCTTCTTCAATATTGTGGATTGCAGTTTTCATTCATCTTCTGTAGATTATGACGTGCTTACTTATTTCTTTCTCGTCATCGCGATGATGCTTTTTAGGCTATCCGGAGAAGCCTCATCCGAACTGCACTCTTGTGGATGGGTGGATAAAGTTCAAGACTTTATGCGAGCTAAAAAAAGATTATGCATGCAAGCAGCAGATGTCTCTTATGATAAGAGTTCAATAAGGTAAAGATCTGCTAGAATTTTGCACTCAATGAGTTTATCTTTTGAGGAATTCTCTAATTTTAAGATGATACTGTTTATTTTGCACACTGACTTTGTTGTGGCTCCCCTTGCACAATGCAGGAAACAATTGATAAGTGATGCAAGGAAGACTTTCATCTCACAAATTCCAGAATCGTTAAAGGAGCATCTCATCGAACGCCTAAGATCTTTTAGTCAAGAAGCACCTCTTTCAGATCCTTAAGTATCGAATACGGTACGGTCTCGAGTAATTTTGATCAATCTGATTTCGAAGATCTGAAAAAAAACTTTCACTCATCCAGTCTTATATGCTGCGACTGGATGATGATCGGGCATAAAACCGACTATTTCAAACTCTGCCTGAAGCACCTAGTTCCTCATGCCTTCATTAGCAACTCTTCTTCCTCCCTCCATCAATGAGATTCACAATTTTGACTTCGAAATTTTTGTTGTGCCGTTGGAGGTCGAGAGCATGTAAAATGTGTAAGTTTACCACGAAGTTGAGGGTGTTTTATTTGTTTCAGTGCATAAGTATTAGAGTTAATTCTTATCCCTAGTATAATTTTTTGATACATAAAGATTAGTAATTACTTGTATGATAAAAAAAAAGAGCTAATTTTGATTTCTAATAAACAAGTAGATTATATTGAATATTTTTGTTTGATTAAAAATTCCTTTTGTTGATTATTTATGGGAAATTATGAAGAATTTTTTCGTGGTGGTTGTTTGAAATGAAAGATTATAAATCCTGATTTAGGTAGAAATTATTCGGTGGGTTTGGAGTTAGTATTGAATTATTATTATTTAATTCTGAAAAAGAGCATCATATTCTGAATTATTTTTTATTTTATAGAAATGTAAATATATTTGGAGCAAGTATCTGTAAAATTGTGAGTTCTGCGTGTATTTACAAAAAATTAAAGTATTAATATTAATATTTTTTAACAAAGCAGACTATTAGCCATTAGAAGATATTTTAAAATTAAAGTGACGTCATCAATAGTTTTAGTTATTTATTTATTTATTTTTGTCCGATTATTTAAAATCAAACATAAGAAAAATCTTATTACTCTATAAAAAAATCAAATACATTTAAAAGTCACCTTCAAACTACTTATTCCATTTAAATTTTAATTTTTTTGGGGACAATTTTGATTGAATCTTTGACCATTTGCAAACAATGACAACTTATTTTGATGATATTGAAATTATGGTGCATACAAAAGTGTAAAAGAGCCCATAATTAGATTTAGATTGATAGTTAAGTTTATATAAATATAAAATCATATGAATGATATTAAAATATATATCAACTTTTAGAAACAGTAAGGTTTCTTAAAAGCTTATACAATTACTTTTTAAAAAAAGGATAAAAAATAAAACTTATCAATTATTAAAGTGAAAGGGAAGGTGAAATTATGTAAGTGGTCTTCCCTCAACAATTATTATTAAAATGGTCATAGTCCAGCAAATAACATTTCATGTGTTTACTATGTAGCAAATTTGCTGCAGTAGATAAGAGTCAAATGTCGATGAAGTTGAGACAGTGCTCTCCCTATAGTAGTCAACTACAACTCAGTTTACTTTCACAGAAGATCCGACCGTGTGAAACTGCTAATGACGAATTCTATCTTTTACTGTTTAGATCGATCAAACTGATCTAACTCGTCTTAGTTTTGTTCAAGAAACATGGATGAGCCTCAATCAAAAGGAAGACAACAATTCTAAGACGAAGTTGTTCTTCACAAAAGAAGCCTTGTTGTTCTTCACTAACAAACCTATTTCACTACCCAAAACTTCCAACAGATATAGCCAGAAAACATCAAAAGCTTACCTTTTTGTGAATTGCAGAGGCTGCAGAAGGCATTTTTTCAGCAGGGCATTCTCGAGCCCAGTGGCCAGACTTCCCGCACTTGAAACAAGTATTCGAGTCGGTCGAACCAAAGGACTTTCTTGTTGTGCTACCAGAGGCATCAGTTGAGAACGAAGACAACTGCCTGGGGCAGTCCCTGGACCAGTGACCTCCTTGCCCGCATTTGAAGCACGAGTTTGAGGCAGTGGAACTACACTTTCCTGCTGTGTCTGAAAATGTATTGGATGACATGGAACGGTCGGGGCAATCGCGCGACCAGTGGCCTTCCTGTCCACACTTGAAGCAAGATGAACTGGTTCTCTCGCCAGACAGTTGAGTGCTTGAGTTTCTAGTGGTTTCATTAACCTGGTCACCCATCCATTCGAAAAAATCACAACTCTTTCCATGTAAAAGAGAATGCCAATAGGTATTGTTAGGCAAAGATATTAACTTTATTTAGCGCGACTGATGAAGAATAAGCACAGATGACGATGATACAAACACAGTTATCTTCCATAGAACATTGACAAAGGGATAGATTATGTACTCAATATCGAAAAAAGAAATTAAGGGGAAAATATAATCATAACTGGATGAATGAAAAAGTTAGCTTCACTAACACTATTGACAACAGTTAGCAGATCTAAACTGGATCATGTAACTAATGCTACTGTGGTTAAGAAGAGAACATCTTTACAGCCTATCAGGTAAAGAATCTTATCATAAAGTTTTAGAGGCTATTAAAGCTCGAGTGTAGTTGATTCCTGATGCATGGTTCAGACAAGCTTTACAAAATCAATTAGAAACCTTAAACAAGAAGGTGAGTTGGGCAAACGGATGCATTGTTTAAGTTCTAATGGAGGATAAGGCTAATGGTTAAGTTAGAAACAGATGATCCCATTCAATATCATGAGGATGTGATGCGATTAATTACATTTATAGTTACAAAAATCAAATTTCTCATCTCCATGGGATTAGAAGATGAAACCAGCTTTGATGCGCCTACATTTATAGAAACGATAAGCGAGTAAATGAACAAAGAAGCTTATCGGTATGACCTTAAAAGAAAATTTCAAATGCATATTGACTGAACCCAAACAAGTATTATAATATCAGGGCCCAAGCCGACCTGCCAATCGTTTATTTTCAGGTAGAGATCAATTTGGAAGGGTGACCGCAACAAGTGGCAAAGATCCATGGGTTTTGTCAAAGTTGAATCATCTTGACTTGTGTTTACTTTGTTTGGGTCGTGTTTGCATTTTGGTTACAATTTCAGTTTTGAGTTTGGTTTTATTCAGGTCAAAAAGTTGTAAACTAAGCCGTGATCTATTCACAATATATAGGGTTAGAGTCGACAAAGACTCAACCCAGCCTAAAATTGGTACTTCTAGGTGGGTCAGCAGATGGGTAAGACTATCAACAAGTAAATCTACAAATTGGTCGATATGCTTGCTTGACACCAACACACTAGCTTTAGCAAGTTGTTTTCCTTGGTTAGTTAGTTATACAAGGTCCGCAACAACTCCTAAGTTATAACAAGTACTTATCGACTAAACTAGAAGACTCAACTTAAAGGACCAACTTCAAATTGTACAAGGTAGTAATATTTTAAGCAGCTTACTATGAACATAAAGGAACTCTTACACTTTAATAACTGTTCAAACAAAAAATATGAGAATGGAGAAGAAACATATAGATTTTGGTATCATCAAACTTGCTGAAAATGCATCATTCAACTTTCATTTCTAGCTCGCAAATTCTCATCAGATATTTTGAAATTAAAAGGAAACTGTTTAAAAGTAGCATGGTTCAGAGCTAATCTCTTTCTCTATATGTTTCCTTCATATCAACTGCATGACGTGAATTATGATTAGAAAAGGATAAAAATACAAACAAATATACTACCAAAGTTTCGTAGATTTAATAAAATAGAGAGAATCGATATAGCAAGTAAGATAAGATAATCTGTAGACAAAGGTAATGCACAATGATTTTGGCATACCGTATATGGTGATGAACGACTGTTAAAGACATTTTGAGAAGCAGACAGATGAGGTGATGGTTGATCGCACCACTCAAAGAAGCTGCAACCACCATTATCCTAGATGAAAGAGTAATCAGCAAAAAACCAACTATTGAACAGCAATAAGGCCAATAAATTGTTGTTATGCTACCAGGCAGTCGGTTAGATGAAAAAAAAGACCAATCAAGAAAGCAGAAAGTAGCAGGGGCACTTTTTGGATCAAATAATGGCGATTAAGGAACGACTTTGAACAACCACGAACATTTTCACGTTACTTTTTACAGAGAAAGAAATGATATCTTTGAGAAAACACATTGATTTTTTGGTAAAAAAAAATTAATCCGAGATTCCATTTCCGATTCCTAACTGGAGAATATATCTGCGGAGAAGCAAGAAACAATTGAGAAGGAGAAGAATGAAGAATCGATGCTCACCGGGTGAAGAGGACACTTGTAGAACTTCCGACCAGGGTTCTTAGCCGTGTTCGAAGTGCGAATCAAACAAGTCCCAGATCCACAAGGGCACGCCTTCTCCGGCACCTCGCCGTACTCTTTGCTCGCAGAATCTGATCCTCCTCTCAACTCCACTCCGCGCCCGGAATCGCAATCCCTTGCCCAGTGCCCATCCAGGCCGCACCTGAAGCAAGCGCCTCCGCCTGTAGAAGACGCAGGGTTCATCGAGGGAATGCTGCCGGATCGGGGGACCCCGGAGTTCTTCTGTCTCTCACTCAACTGCTTATTCCATACGACGCTATGGCTACCGCGGAGCGCGGCCATGTAGGATCCCTCCTTGGCGTCCGGGCCGCCAGCGTCGGAATCGCCG
This sequence comes from Curcuma longa, assembly GCF_044706935.1. Lineage (NCBI taxonomy): Eukaryota > Viridiplantae > Streptophyta > Magnoliopsida > Zingiberales > Zingiberaceae > Curcuma > Curcuma longa. Next base: position 8,853,176 of record NC_133867.1, on the reverse strand, counting down.
GAGGAAGAGATGACCTTCTGGCGCTTGAGTCTCCCTACGGAAGCCGCAGCCTCGGCGGCTTCGACCATCGAGAGGAACACATCGTCCTCGTCGACCGCCTCGTTCATCTCGGCGACGCCGCCGTCTGCTCTCGGCGGCGTAGAACAATTCGAGGTTTTGCGACCTTCCATTCCCATCGCTACGAAAGGAAAAAAAATATTAAATTTTACCCCTCAAAGTTTACTCCTTTACTAATATGCTCCCTGTAGTTCCAAAAATAACAAGAGTGCCCCTATTTTCTTGTCGCTTTCCTGTTTACTTGAGAGAAAAGGAAGGAAGGGAGAGGGAGGTGAAGAGTGGGAGAGACTCGGATTGTTATTTATTATATTTTTTAACATTTAAAGATTAAAATTGCATCATTAGATTCAGATCTAAAATAAGTCAACGTCTGACGACTTTTACCCCGTTGACTCTTCATTTTCCGCTTCCAAAGACAATTTCCTGCTAATTGAGAATTTAAAGAGTATTTTTAATATTTAAAAATGATTTTTAGATATGTTTCCGGGTTGAATGAGTAGTATATTAATTATTAACATTAATTTTATATTAATTTACAGCTGTGCAAATAATATTTAATTATTTTTCTTTTTGGTAAAAAAAAAAGTAAAAAAATAGAGGAGAAAGCTCAAGGAGAGCAATCGAGAGGAAGAAGAAGAAGATGAACAACCTCTTCTCCAATTCGTGGAAGCATGCGGACGTCGAGTATCCCGGCGGCGGAGGCGGTGGGGATGTTGAAATGGGAGAGGCCTATGGAGGTGGCGGGGCGAACCTGGACCGTTTCTTCGAGGACGTGGAGGCCATCAAGGAGGAGCTGCGCGAGGTGGAGCGCCTCCACCACAGCCTCAAGGAGGCGAATGAGTCCGGGAAGAGTCTCCACGAGGCGTCGGCGGTGCGCGCCCTCCGCGGCCGGATGGACGCCGACGTCTCCGCCGCCCTGAAGAAGGCCAAGCTCATCAAGCTCCGCCTCGAGTCCCTCGACCGCGCCAACGCCGCCAACCGCGCTGCCCCCGGGTGCGGCCCGGGAAGCTCCACCGACCGCACGCGCACGTCCGTCGTGGCGGCGCTCCGCAAGAAGCTTTGCGAGTGGATGGACGCATTCGCGGACTTGCGCGGCCGGATCGCGGCGGAGTACCGCGAGACCGTCGGTCGGCGGTACTTCACCGTTACTGGGGAGGCTCCCGACGAGGCGACGGTGGAGGCCCTGGTGGCGACAGGGGAGGGGGAGCGGTTCCTGCAGCGGGCGATAGAGGAGCAGGGGCGGGGGCGGGTGGTGGCGGTGGTGGCGGAGATCCAGGAACGGCACGGGGCTGTGGCAGATCTGGAGCGGAGCCTGGCAGAGCTGCATCAGGTGTTCATGGACATGGCGGTGCTGGTGGAGGCGCAGGGGCAGCAGCTGGACAACATCGAGAACAACGTCGGCCGGGCGGAGTCCTTCGTCCGCCGCGGCACCGAGGAACTCGTCACCGCCCGCGCCTACCAGAAGAACTCACGCAAGTGTACCTGCATCGCCATCGTCATCCTCCTCCTAGTCGTCGCCGTCGTCGTCGTCCCCATCGCCGTCTCCCTCGCCAACAAGAGCAAGAATTAGCCCCGATTCCTTTTGAGAAATTTTCATTTCGCTCCCCAAAGTTCACAATTTATTTTCTCACTTTAGCCCTCAATATTTATCTTTTTTCCATTTAAAAACTTAAAATTCTACCTCTCAATTAATAAGAAGGTAAGGGCTTAAAGGGTTGAATCACAATGATGATAATAGAGAAATAAAATGATATAAAAAACTTTCAAACTTTTTTAATATTTTAAACTATTCTAGAATTCTAAGAATATTTTTAAAAAAGTAGGCAAATTGTATAAGGTGAAAATGAAATGGAATCCTTTTCAGCATTTTATCCTTTGATTATTGACTTGGTGTCGAGGAGGGTAAATTTGAAATATTTTCAAAAGTATGGGGGATAAAATGTAATTTTCTAATATTTGAGGGTTAACTAAAAATGTTTTGAGAACCCAAAGGGGCACAGTGAAATTTTCTCTTATTTTTCTTTTCGGTTAAAAAGATGGAAAAATAATTGTAACATTGTGTCCATGAATCTATTTATTTATTTTTTTTTACAAAGGTGGAATTCATAATCTCAGTAGTTCCACATAATCGAATTTCATCTTCGTGCGAGCTTCATGCATTTGGGAGGAGGTAAATCGAGAAGTTGATCGAATCTCATCTTCGTGCAGGCTTTGTGCATCTGGGAGAAATTAAATCGAAAAGTTGTAATTGACCACAATGAAAGATGATAGTATCTTGGTTTCGATAAGATTTAAACATTTGTTTACTTTTACAACTCTGTTCCATCATAACTAACTCAACTATACTCTGGAGACTTGTTCTTCTACTCTATCATTTCTTTGATCCTTGCACTTTAATGATTATCATATTTTTATTTCATAATAGTTCCAATGAAAAATATATGAAAATGAGAAGAAAAAAATAATTATGAAATTGAATTGTCTAGTTCCATCGATCTATATCTAACTAGATTGAATTATTTGATTCAGTTTTTATTTTTTAGTTGAAAAAGAAAAAAAACAATTCAGTTTTTTATGATTTTGGAATAAAAATGGAAGAGTTGACTTGGTTGTTGACTTTAATATACCTCTTTTATTAAAAAAACAAAAGAAAAACAACAAGATCCACAATCAAATAGCAAGTGTATTGATAAATGGATTATTAAAAATAATTAAAAGTTTTTAATATATATATATATATATTATATATATATATATTAGATTTGTTAAAAATTAAATAGTTTGTGGTATTCCATTCCATCGAACTTTTCTTCAAAGTAAACAACGCCTGTGCGTTTTGTTGATTAAACCGACATATCGGAATGTTTCGGTATACCCGTAACGGTCAGGAGATATATCGTATCATCGTTGCCTTGCCTGCGGGGAGATCTCGCTCGCCTCGTCGCCGACGCTTACCCGGCGAAGCAATTCCCCATTCCCTTAATCCTCTGCCACGGAAGGCATCTTCAGGCCTCAGTCAAATCGGCACCAAGCCCCTCGCCCCTGCCACCCCCACGCTCCAACCTCTCCGCCTCCATTCGCCGCCTCCGCTAAACGCCGCTCCGGCCCCAATCTGGTCATCCGCGAGTCGGATGAGCGGAGGCCCCACGCTGTTCGTAGAGCTCGTGAGTGTTGATGGGCGCGCAGAAGAGCATTCAGGCTGGTAAAGGTTGGTTCTTTGCTCGACCTTTAGTATCTTCTTCGTTGTTCTTCTGTAGTAAAAGAGGCTCTTTAATCTAATCAAAGATGTGGCGTTCACTCAGCGAAGATCGATTTCAATGTGGACCTCACTCAGAAGCTTTGTGGAGCGCTATTGTTGCCACATATTAGGTGCTGATCTTAGTGGATTTTGAGTCGAATTACGCTATTTGTGAACGTACATTAATAGAATGTGATTTTTCTTTGTTTAGGCATTCTAGAAATCCATTTTCACAGGTTATTGCAAGGTGCTTTCTATTGTTTTGCAAAAAGTTTGAGTTTTGAGTTGGATAATGATAACGTACTAACTTAGTATTTTGGATTGTGCTTATTGTTTAAGGCTTTCATTGAAGCACCCGAACCTCTTTGGAGGAAATGAGAAGTTGGATATACTGTGTGACAAGGGCCTGGATGATTCAAATATTCTTATTGCATTCAGGCGCCCAAAGCCTGATTGGTTGTGTCAACAGTCATTTACTATTCAGGTGAAGTTTCAATATTCCTGATATTCTCGATCTAGTGTCATATGAATATATTTGTATGTTTTTCTTGTTAAGCATGAACTTTGTACCTAACATCAGCGATAACAAGCTGTCACCCCCAAATTATTTGGGTCAGCTGCTCGGAGCTGACCCCAAATAATTTGGTCTTCTATATAGTTAGAAAAATTCATTTAAATCACTTTTAATTGCATTGATTAGAATTTTCTTTGGTTCTCTCTACCTCTCTTCTTTAACACTAATCAAATTAATGTAGTCTTTGAGCATGTCCATACTACTTTTGAACTTAAAAAGATAAAAAAATTTATTGACATTTAGTTATGTCCTAGTGAGAAAGGTGTTTGTTATTATTGCAATAACCATTTGGGTCTTCTCTTCCTTTTTGAATATCTAATATTGTATTGACCTAAACATATTTCTTGCTTAACATGATTCAGCAATCAGTGGCTCCTGAGATTGCAGTTCACGGATTGCCTGTTGATCATTTCTCTCGTTCAGGGAGTAGTGGTGTCAATCTTTGCCGCTTCTCATCAGGTGTTGATTTCAATGAGCCTTCTACTTCCAATTGGAGCAACACCACAAGCATCAAATTTGAGGTCTTTATTAGTTACCATTATTCAAATGATTATTGTGATTTGAAGCATATAGACCTCTTAAAAAGTAATTGTTGCTCCTTCGTTGATGTGATATCTAAAAATTGGAGACCTTTCTATTGATAAGGATAAGACATCATTGTCAGTTATCCTTGTGAATTGTATCAATAGGTTAGGAGTCATTTTATCTTTTGTATTGTCTATTCTTCCTTATATTCCTGTATTCCTTAATGTGAAGAAAACCCTGGACATTAGTATCAGATACTATTTCTAATTCATATCCCTATTCAGCATGTCCGTACTCTCAATAATGAGGGTCGATCCATAAGCAGGGATCTTGATGGCTTTCCCATAACTTCTAGGTATTTGAAGTTCCTTACAAGCATCACTTTATAACCTAGACTTCAATTTGCTCATCAGTATTTTCTTGTCATTCAGTGGCAGATCTTATGATAATATGGTAGTTTTGAAGCAAGAATCCCAATACGCTGTTGCCAATGATGATAATTTTACAAGAGTGAGTCAGATGACATCCTTATCTATTTTTTAAATTATAGTAGTTATTCTAATAGACCTATATCAATATTATTGTCAAGTTGCGTTCGTCCCAACTATTTGGGGCCATTCTAATAGATCTAATGTGCATCAGTTAAATTTTCAAATGGAACAAGGACTACCTCTTTTATCCAAGTGGCTCATTTTTAATCGTTTCAAGTTTGTCGCATCCAAAGGATTTAAATTGGGGCCCACTTTTTTGGTCACGAGGTATTTAATTGCTTCACTACTCTTTTTTTTCTTGTTCAGACTTCTGGATAATTTCAAACAATTCGTAAGTCTTCTGTTCACTTTCACAGTTTGACAGGTGGTTCCATTGTAGGGGACATGGCACCATATCAAGCATTCGCAATTGGTGGCGTTGATAGTGTTCGAGGTTATGGTGAGGGTGCAGTTGGATCAGGAAGGTCATGCCTAGTTGCTAATGGTGAATTTACAATTCCCGTGGTATGTGAACCATTTTTTCGTTCAGGTTGCTCGTACAATGCCAGGTTTCTTGGGTCTCTCCATTCTCTGAGTTGACTTCTGCTCCAGCTCAAACAAATTTTGAGCTCAAGTTCAAGTTTGATTCAACTACAAAAATTCAAGTTTGAGCTCAGCTCCTTTAACATTTTGCTGCCCTCGAGTTGAGAGAATAACTATTTACATAGCTAAACAAGTTTGGCTTCTTTTATACTGCTAAAGTGCTTTGCTCTTACGAGTCAGAAATTTTTCCTATCTTGAACTTGCTTAAATTTGGAATTGACTGCATCTTCAGGTATAGTTAGAATGCTCCACGATGATCTCCTTGATTCAAGGGGATATTGGACCAAGGCTGAGGCTTGAGTTACAAGCAAGATCAAACATTCAAAATTGAACCTACATTACGATCTCTGAAATAAAAAATCTAACAAAGTAATGCTATTTGGTTGCATTTATAAGCTTGTGAAACTATCATCAAGCATCAATGAACTTGCTATAGTATATAGAAAAATTAATAATGGAGACATCTCATTGACATTTAAGCATGTATATGGAGAAATTGATAATGGAGGCAATTTACTGACATTTAAGCATGTCTATGAAGCCTTTAAATAAGTCTACTCGAGTGCTTATAAATGATTCAATTCGTATTTGCCCATTCATTAACTCCTCATTTAGAGATTGAAACAAGAACACAAGTTAAGGTTGACTTGCTAAGTAGCTGAGCTAACCTTGAAGGAATTTTTATTGAGATAAGCTCATAAACACGTGCAAGAACAATAAGTTGGTTCATTCACAGCCCTACCAATTGCTAGGTTCTTCTAGATTTTACATGCAATTGGTATGTGCATGTTCTGATGCTAGAGCTATTCTTCGCTGCAAGATTTATGCAATTATGATTGTAGATGCATACAATTAAAAATCTTCTTTGGCGTGTTTACAATAATTAATACTTTAAAAGTCCTTTTCCACATGAGGGTGACATGATATTTAATTGTTTTTTGATGTAATCATACAAATACTCTATGCCATTTGGATTTTGTTTAATTGCTCCATTTTTTTTTGTTATAGACCAAGGAATTAGAAGGTGCCATCTTCATGGACTTTGGAACTGACTTGGGCTCTGCACGTCATGTTCCAGGTAATGTTTGCCTATTTGATATCCGTCACTGCACAACAATGGATAATATATATGCATTCTTGTTGGAATGGAAGTTACCTTGTAAAGAATCCATCTAATGGTCTAGATGTTGTGACCATGATCCAAATTCACATCATAAATTGAGCTGCACAAGGATTTTGAGGTTTTGTTGGTAGTTCTGTTATATCTTTTCCCTTATTTATAGGAGTTTGGAAATTCCTTACCACTCATAATATGAAATTTTTTCATGACACTTAAGATTTCATTTTTGCTCTTTTTGTCATCTTCTTTACCACTATATTTCCATGGATATATATTATCCAACAATTCTTTAGTTTAATAGGCAACATTTTGAATCCAGTGTCATCGCAGCTGAGTCGATGATTTTTTTTCTTACGAATACTACTAGTCCATGCAGACTAGCAGCCTTGACTAGGTGAAGATGTTTGACTTTTTTTTTTTGGAGAATCAATAGTGATATATATGCTGTGATGAAACCATTTGTTTCATTGAAAGCTTGACCTCTTCGCAGTTATTTGTAGCTTCTCATCGTCAGGTGAATGTGTTACAATCACCCGCCGGAATTGGAAACCATGAGTGGTAGTAAAGAAAAAAGAAACATGAAAACCTAGAGAGAGAGAGAGAGAGAGAGAGAGAGAGAGAGAGAGAGAGAAACTTTGCTGTTTTGCTCGATTCATCCTCTTTTACATGATGCCTATTTATGAAATAAAAATTCAACTTGATAATAGTGATAGTTTCATTGTTTTGTCCCATTTATTTTTGATTTCTCGAGATTGATTATTTGTTGAGACTACCTTTTATTACTGTATTATGATTGACCCTCCCTAGATCGTAAAAAGATTGTCATTTCATACATCTTGGCTGACACAGTTTTCCTCATGCTCAATTCTTCATAATATCCCTCATGTTGACAGTTGCGAGTTAGTCCTATTTTCTTTAGTAGCATGCTGTCTTATTTGGATGAATGCTTAGGTAATCCTGCCCAACGAAAAGGAAAACCTGGCTGTGGACTCGGTCTCGGCTACGGCATCCGCTTTAACTCGCACTTTGGCCAGTTTCGAGCAGATTACGCTATCAATGCCTTTCAACAGAAGACAGTCTATTTTGGCATCAACAATGTCGGGTCATGATATCTTTGAGTTTAAGGGCTTGCCAGTGGATGATCTTTATTTGTGCTTAATTGGAACTTTCCCTTTGATGTTGGATCTTCGATACTTAAGTCATAGGGATCTTTAGTTTTCTCAAGTTTAGTGAGAAAGTTGTTCATGTCAAATTCTTCATGAAGGAAAAGAAAAAGGAAATCTATGTCTCAAACAATCAATAGTCTTTGAGCCTTTCTATAGAGGAAACAATTTCATTAAAATACATTGAATCGATATACAATCTTCGTCAAATGTTTGTCTTCTTTTGTGCAATAGATGATAATATTGTCATATATGGCCACATATAGAGCCGAATAGGCTCGATCATGTGAAGATTTTTGTATGGTGATGATTAGGGTTGTGAATTTTATCATCAATCATTTATAAATTCATTGGAATGTATTGCACATTATTGATGCATAACAAGTTCATATGCTTGCTAAGTTGTTCCATATCTATAATATCTTTAGGTTAGTTTTCTTGGCCATTTATTGTGAACACCAACTAATATTTCTAAATTAGGCTGTGTTGAGTTTTCAAGGGTAAGTTCACCATATGAGTTGTAGAACTATACAATGACATTGTATATGAGACAATTCATTGTTTAAAATTTCGACGATAAGCAAAGGTACTATCGTAGCACCTCGTGAGGCTTTTGTGAGGACCTTTACAGCTTCCGCGAGCTAGAGATCATAGGCAAGATCTACCAAAGGGAGTAAAACCCTAGCAAGCAATGAGATCTCAACTCTTGAGAACTGCTCATTGCTATATCTATGAAATGGCATACATTCTTCCTTCACACATTAGGAATACTTAGTTTTTGTTTAAAAGAGAGAAGATATCAATTCATAAACCACTTACAAATTAGTCTACAATATCTGTAGTACAAAATATGGTACTATGAAGTTGAAACTATTTCGATAATAAACAAAAGAAATTGTGAGAATCAGAAGAAAAGACAATCACCATGTTTAACAACTTTGTAAGACTCAAGTTTAGAAACACCATAAAAACAGCCTTAATACAACATGGTAACTAGAATACAAGCAGAATTCTGTGGCTTCATGACTTGGTTTATGCATATCAGGAGGGAATCAAAGCCACCTGTTGTATTGGCTGGTGAGGGAATCCCTCAGATTTGAGTACAGCCCATAGAGGGAATACTGCTGGAGATTGGACACCTCATACCATGAGTTGAGTGCCACCTCATGCTTATCGGTGCCTGAGAAAGCCAACTGAATGCCGATGCTGCAATCCACTTTTCCATTCTGATTCTGGCCTATGCAATCGGATGCCCTAATGGCACAGCCCTGGTTAAGACAAACATAGGATGAGGATCCTGAACAGGCAGAGCAATCAGTCTTCCAGTGAAAATTCTGAAGGGTGCCTTTGTGGAATTCTAGTATCTGGAAGAAAAACAAATGAGTTTGTGATTTGAGGTGTTCTAGTTTCATTACCAGACATTGGAGTTCATAAACATGTGCGTACCAGGGTAAAGCTGGTGATGGCATATGAACTGTTACCGACAAATATTGGGGTTGATCTTGCTGCATACTTCCTTCCAGCAAATGCTACCATGTGGCCTGCTCTGTTGATCTGAAAAAAGCAAACACATCAATGACCAAAATGTAAATGATACAAAGCTATGGTGCAGATTTAAAGTTGTTGCCAAGGTTCCTGGTTTGAAATTTGTCTTTACCTAAGTGAAAGCTTACTTCCGTAATGTAGATTACAAAAAAAACATGGACAATGCAAGTATTATGAAGCTTCCGTTAAGCACAAGATATGCATGTAAACTTAGAGGAGGAAGCACATCAATTCTAACACAATAATCTTTTCTGGCCCAAAAAGGAGAGTGGTGATGTTTGTGTGTCGGTATGTAACATGGGTAAGGAAAGCGTAGATGAAGGGTCTAAATATCAAAGGTTGGGTCCAACATAATTTGATGATGAATGGACAAAAGCCCCTAATGGTAAAGGACTATCATAGAGCAGAATCACAATGTAATAGTAAGATAAGAGGGTTTCAGGAATCAAGGAAACATGTCATGAACTAAGCAGCTTTGGATTGAAATACAAAAACACAAAGGAAAAAATTAAACACCATTAATATCTCCAGATAAGTAGCTTAATTTACAGTGACACTCTTTTACTATATCTATCAACAAACATCATGGAGTGACTCAGGAATTTTGAGAAAATATGTAGTCCGTGTGTGCCTACTCCACTGAAGCCCTTGTGTTGACTGTTATAAGTAAACAAATTCTTATTTTTAAACCTTCATGCAATTCATACAACAATTAAGCTGGACTTATCATAATCTATAATTCAAGATACAATTTACTGTGGGGACAATTCAATTTCTTTCTTTAATTACTTACAACCATGGCATCAAGGCACTAATTTGTAGAGGAAGCTCAGAAGAAAGCACTTTGATTCCTACAGCACGTCCCAGGAGGAAAGTTGATCTGCGCGGCAAGCAAAGAAAGTAGCAAGCGATCCCAACGCATGGAACCTCACTTTTCTGGACTATTTCTACAATTTTAGAACCCTACTATTGAGATGCCGACTTAATTGGGACGCCGGCAATTCAAAACGCAACCATCCAAGCAAAAGCCCTAGCGAAATCTCGGAACATAATCGAACGGCAGGAGGTTGGAAAGGGGGAATTCGAGATCTTACAGAAGAGTCGGTGGTGGTGGTGTTGACAGTGAGGAGAGAGATCTCGTCGACCTTGGGGCGGAAGACCACGAGCTGAGCGCCGCGGGAGGAGAGTGAGAGGCGGCTGTCACAGGGGGAGAGCTGCAAGGTCCGGTTCTGGTTAAGGTAGAACGAGTCAATATTGGAGAAGGCAATCCCGAAGGTGAATCCATCCCGCCGCCGGACCGTCGCGTCGTCGCACGGGCTGAAGACGCCGTTGTGGTCGCCGGCCTCCGCCGACCCCGCCATCATTACCGCCAAAAATATCGCCACCGCCACGGAGGCAGCCGCCGCGGATCTCGATTCCATATTCCTCGTTCTCGATCGGATTCGCTCTCTTCTTCTCCTCTCTGCGACCGATTGGTTGGATGGATCGAAGAAGAAGCGAGCGGAAGCGTGGACTTTGTTTCTGGCTTCAGGGATTTTTAAATAGTCCTGGGTCATTGAACAACGCGATAACGAATGGACTCTTCGTTCTGTCAGCATCTGGCAGTGGGCCCAACCAGTGGGTACCACATTTGACCAATGACAATGCAGGTATATAAAGGACTATTTAAAATGGGCGTATTAGCATCTGAAAATTTTTTAAAATGTTTTAAAATTTTATTAATACCAAAATATACCATTCAATAATTTTTTTATTAAAATATAAATGGGTTGGATGATAATTTAAAATAGTAAAATATATACTTTAATTTAGAATAGGAATATTTTAACAATAATATAAAAATATAAAAGAACATTATTGATATTTTATCGCATTATCCTTCTCTCCTAGTGGAATCCGCCATGATCTAACAGTCCCACGATCATTTATAAATAGATAGATCGGAAAACTACAGTTGACCACTACGGAGAGGACATTATCTCGACAATACCTTCCCACCTCAATAAATCTACCTCGGACTAACCAACTCAACCACGCTCAGGGGCACATTATCATTCTCTCCAATAACAATAGTATGGGGCATGATCAAGAAGTTGTAAAGTTAAAAAAAAAAAAGTAGAATAAATTATCAAAGGGTGAAATGTAGTTTTTCTAGCTTATTTTGATAATCAAATCTTAAGAAGTATAGTTTCTAATTTGAACTTAATGTTGATAGAAAGTTATAATATTTGATACGGAATTTGGTACTTCTTATTTGTTATGGTAAAGAAAAGAAGGTCAAATTTATTTTACATGAAAAACATTAAACATCTATATCTTCAATTCATCCATAAAATTGATCATAGAATTAATTAAAACTTGTCTTCATATTTCCTTTTTATCAAAAACAAAGTCTAAATTAATTTAATATGTTATGTCATTAATATGTTTAAACTTTTATCATATTAAATTACATTTTGAATTATATTTGATCATTTAAACTCCACATACTTTGATATCTACATTACCATCTACACGTAATTAAGTATTTTCCTTTTGTATTATAAAAATTATTTTGAATTAACAATTGTTCCATTTTAAACGATTCTATTTTGTTTTCTAACAACTATCTATTTTTATTCAATTTCATCTTTAAAATTGTCAATCTATTGATACGAAGGGCATAATATAATTAATACAATAGCAATTACAGCTAAATTGATTCAACCACATCACCTAGTTTAAAACAACTAAACCATTTAGCTAATTCATAACATATATATTTTTAGAAGATTAATTAATCAATGTTTTTTAAAATAAAACAAATATTCTAAAATAAAATATGAAATACTTATGTTCACAATCTTCTTAGAATTATTAACAATGATGCATAAATCTCAAGAAATAGGAACAAACATGACTTAATAGTCGTTATGATGAAAGGGAAAAGGAAAGATATTATGCAAAAGATAAAAGAGAGAAGAAAGATGATTCCCTTCTATTTTGCTTACCTTTTTGTTAAGAAACTGAAAGTAAAGGGGAAAGAAGCTACCAACTCAAAGCAAGGAATTAAGAATCTTTTGGTCTTTAATCAATGCGTTGAGCCCACCATCAACTTCTTCTGCATCTCAAAAGCTGCTGTAAGTGACTTTGCATAATCCTGAGACTGAGAATATGATCTTGAAAGGTAAAGTTAGTGAACAAAAAAACAATAAAACAGTATTGGAGAGAAGGTGTTGAAACTATACAGTTGTTATTGACCATTATGGGCATACAAAAGGACTGCATTATGTATCACGCATAGGGTAGTAACAACTCAGATGCCTCACTTAAGCCAAGGTAGGTGTTTACAAATGAAGAGGAAAAGATGGATCAGCTTTAGCCATTTACTCTCATCAATCTCTGCAGAGAATAAGAAAACATTGAAACAGAACAGTCAGAAACAAAACTCCAAGAAACGATAAAACTAAGGTCTTATTACCATAGTTTCTTTCATATGGAAATTTACTCCTGCCAAGGAGTTTAACCTCAATGAGTTCAGCTAGGGAAAATGAAAGTTAAATACTTTTCTGATGTCTCTGGATATGTTTACTAGATATCCCAATTTAGTCCCACCTGATGAATTATGGATGTAGACAAAACTCGATAAAATACTTTCGCGATGTATGTGGATATGTTTGCCAGAGTTTTAGTATGGCATCCCAATTTAGTCCAACATGGTGAGGTGTATTTACTAGAGTTTTAGTGTGACATCCCAATTTAGTCCAGCATGGTGAGTTATGAGTTATGGACTAATATGAAAGTTTTATAACCTTTGATGAATTAGCTACTACTAATCTGGGCTTAAACATTTTGGGTCAAGGTCAGACTTAATATGTCATGGCTTTCTCTAAGCAAATCATGGGATGCAAACCAACATAAGTACTCAGGAGACTTCTCTAGGTGAATATTAGTTCACAATGAATTGATGCCTTTGCTTTCAGCAATCTAGCAAGAGATTGCCTTAGTGGCACAAATAAAGAAAGAGATAATTGGGCAAACCACTAAAGATCGAACACAACTAAAATGAACATTACCAACTGAAGTATTAGTGAGCTGAGAGCTACTAACAAAAACTTTATACAAAGTACCATCTTCAACTTGTAAGAGGTTTAGTGATAAACTCGAATCTAGTCTTCGTCTCATGCAACCATTACTACAGTGACCAAGTTGCTTCATGAAAAAAATAACAAATTGATATAGCAGATTGTGTCATTACCTCAGACATTTACCTCTGCACCAGGACCTTCAACAGCAGAGACTGCAACCAAGAATGGAGCACTCAATCTTGAAATATAACACTGTCAGCGAGGTTAAGCAGCGGATCAAGGCAGTCTGGAGAGAACTTCCGCGCGAAGAGGTATGAGTAGGTGGAATTCGACCTCCTTAGTTCCTTAATGAGATCGCCCAATATCTCTGGCGGCCGATAGGTGTGTGGATGGCCACCTACACTGTCAGTCCAATTCACTCTGGTTAAAGTGTACCGGGTGCATCCCTCGGGGTCCTGCATCTCAAGGAGGGTCGGGAAATAGTGCTCCTCAGGGTAGCAAGAATCCTCTCTAGATTTGAGGCAAGGTAGCTTAAACTTCTTCCACAGCCGGCGGTCACGCACAACCATCACCGCATGGCGCCTTGCCAGGATAAAGAACTGTGAACCAACGCGGAACTGGTCGAATGGCACTTCGGGGAGCATAACGTCGTCTCCGCGAGCAACGTAGCGGTCCCACAGGCCTGGTTCACCTGCAAGGATCTCGATGAAGCTCCGGTGCCTGTGACGGAGCACGCCATCAGCGTGGGCTGGCGGTGGGGAACCGGGGTCGGCAAAGACGGCGTGGTAGGTGAAGCGGAAGGAATGGAGAGGGATGCAATGCTGGGAGACGAGGGCGAAGAAGGCGTTGGACGAGTCGTCGATCAGTGCTGCCGCGAGGAGGCGGCGTGCCGCGGAGATGAGAGTCGGCGACCCGCGCTGCGTTGCTTTGGCGGGGATGAACCTACCGCGGAAAGAGGGAGTCGGCGGGAGCAGAAGACGGACGGAGGGGTCGGCGTGGATGTAGACGTTGAACAGCTGCTCATGCCCGCGGAAGAACCGTTCCCAGAGTGGCGCGAAGAAGAGGTCGGAGTTGGTGAGGAACATGAACGCGATCTTTGGCGTCGCGACAGCGCGTCGGCGGAGCCCGCCGGCCCCGCCAGCAGACGCGAGCGTGGCGCGGCGGAAGAGCGCGAGGTCATACATCTCATCGCAGTCGGGTATGCTATGGAGCCTCTTCGGCGGCAGAATTCGCGGAGCCAAAAGGAACAAAACCGGCACCGAAACCAGCAAAAACAACGAGATCAGAAACGGCGACGAGGGAACAGTCATCGCCCTCTCTCGATCCTGATCCCAAATCCGGAACAAAACCTTCATCCCCACCACCAGCAAACCGAACGAATCGAAGATCAAAAACTCTTTAGGGTTCTAACGCGAGCAAATCACCTTCAGGATTCGAATCCTCAACTAAATGCCGAATGCGAGAGGCATCGATCAATCGCCGCCGCTCCCAATTTCTCCTTGCGAACATCAAAATCCAAGCTTGGCGCTCGGGGAGGGTTAAAGATCGAGATTTGCTCGGTGGAGTGAAGAAGAGTGGAGGGATTTCCGTATCCATATCCCTTTCCCATCTCTCCTCCCACGCGATTATTATTATTATTATTATTATTTTCCATTTTTAAAAAAATGACATCTCGGCGATTCACCAGACCATAGCGCTTTCTTTTAACATTTACTAGAAGACGCGTTTGCGCCCAAAATGCCGTGTTCTTTGCGATTTAGGGTTTAGGATAAATCCTAAATCAACTAAACACAATTTGTCAAAGGTTTATCTTTGTAGCTAAATGCATGCTTCCGCTGGATTTAGATTTAGATTTCTGTTAGCTATACAATCTTTCTTTCAACAAAATTGTGTTTTGGTATTAGCATAAACCACGACTCACGTGGTAAAAGATGATAACACTCATCTAAGACGACTTTCAGTATCAATTTTACATCGATTTGAAAGTCGTTAAATCGCGATGGCCTCTTCGAGTGTCTAAAAGGATTGTTCCTTAGGATTTGATCATGTTTTCACCTAATAATCTATTACTTGAGTACCAACTTGATTATATCCGTAGAGGTAACATAAATTGTGACTCATGATGATCTAAATATTCAAATTCCATTATACTAATTTAGAAATTGATGATTTTTTTACTTATTCATTTTTAAATAAATTTAGAGTATAATTTATATACACTCATTTAAATGTTGATATTTAAAATATTTGTCTATAATAAAATTTGATTTTTGATTATTTTACTTAGAGCATCCATAATGACTCCTATTATAACACTCTCCACCTCATTAAAAAGCATGAGATCCACTGCCACATACTCGTTATAATAACATATCTTTTTCACTCACATTTTTTGTAACATTAACATTCATTATTTATGAATTCCACCATCCATTCATCTTAAAATTATATCATATTAAATAAATATATTTTAAAAATATTTTAAACTATTAAAATTATTATTATTTTTAATAATAATTTTACTTTTAAAATAATAATTTTATTATTTTTAATAATAATCTTATTTTTAAAATAATACACTTGGGGTGGATCAACTTCTCTAGCTAGCTCACTCCACTTTTAATTAAATGCGTTTAACTGACACCCATCTACAATGGTGTTTAAGACGCAGGAGGTGTATTGCCTGACTTTGCCAGGATTCGAACCTTTGTCCTCTTCTCTTAAATCTACTACTATGATATGCACATTATTTGAGTACTTTTGATTATTATCTAAGAGGTCCAATATTTTATGTTAAATAGACAATAATAATAAAATTGTAAATGAATTAAATATTTATGAATAAATTTAATATTTGAATAATAAAAATTTATTTATATTTGTTTAACATACATGTTCTTAAATAAATAAATATTAAACTTAATGAATAAAATTGAATACAAATATCACAGACGAAATTCAAAGTTTATCAACAAGTCTTGAAAACAAATAAATAAATAAATTTACAGTTAATCAATTAAAGAAATCTTAAAATATAAAAATTTTAAATAAATAAATAAATTCAAATAATTTAAAAAAGGGTCAAACTGCTTCGATAACGGAAGAAAAATTCCTTTTGATTTCAACGTGGGACAAGCGACTTGACTATTATCACTCTCTGCAGTACCACACTTTTGGTTGGGGTGAAATGGTAAACTTGTAGTGGGTCCTGCATGTTTTTAACTGAAGCTGTTAGAAGGTAGAAGTTCAGGTAAGTCTTGTAGTTCCCTAATTGGTTTAGTCGTTCATTGCAGACAAAAAGAAAGCAAATGAGGGAAGGCCTTCTCTTTCCCTCTCTCCTTTCTCCGCGTTTCCCTTCTTCCTTCGCTTTCCTCGCCTCCTTTGGTCGCACCGCTAGTGCCGCCGCCGCCGCCGCCGCGGCATCCTTCACTCTTCCATCTTCCCGTTCACCGGAGAGTACATCATCGCAATGGATGAAGCTTCAGCCGAGGCGTCCTCGCCCGCCGCTTCTTCTCCGCTCGTCTCCGACGGCGACGGCCGCGTATACCTCGTCCCGTACAGGTAACTGTTACTCCCCGATCTGGGACTGTTTTTTCTTCTGGAATCTTGATCTCTCCGCTCTTTTGGATCCCCCTGGTGTTTGTTGTCTTGGGATTGATTTCGTGAGTGGCCGCCGGCCAGGTGGTGGAAGGAGGCGCAGGACCACCAGCAGCCTGGGAGTGGACCAAGGGGGGTGCCCTATGCCGCTTGTCAGACATCAACTTCGTGCAGCATGAAGTTCATTAGCAACTTCTTTGGCTCGGATCTGGTGTTCAATCTACGGCGAGATGGGGATTTGGGAGAGGATGAAGACGACGGAAGTAGGGGCCGGTGCTATGCCTTGATTGGCTTGGATTTGTGGTCGCAGTCGCTCAATAGGTAATGTAAAGGCATCGCGAGCTCTGCTTGAACCATTTGTTTCCTATTAGATTGGTCTACCATATGATCGCCTTATTTTGGTTTTCGCAGTGTGTAGTTATTATTCATCATTTTAAGCGCACTTCTTTCTAATCGGTGTAGTACTTTGCTTGGGTTACGGTTAGGCTTACATTGCCTAAAGTGCAAAGTGAAGATACTAGAGAGCTCACAAAGTCTTCTTGTTAGCCTAGGTTTTAGCTTTTCCACTGTTACATACTGAAACCTGCAAGTGCAGTTTCTATGTTCCATATGTAATTAACCATTGGTCAGATACAACAAGAATTATATAGTGGTCTCAAGACCACTAGAGAATGTTACTTGTCATGAAATAATATGGCGGGAAAGGTTTGGCATTTGCCTTGCTGGTTTGCTGGGTGTAAAAATGTTTCCTTTGAGCGATTGTATTCTGCTATCTCTGTCTATGTACTTGAAAATGGAGTCTGTACTTCTTATTTGTTAGACTATACTGGATCACACTAGAGTAAAGTGTAAATATTCATTGAATGAGCAACTGAGAAGACAAAAGGGTAAAAGAAGATAAAATCAAGACATTGGAAGGGTTTCAACATAAATGGCTGGCTTGATGGCATGCGAGACACTTTACTAGAGTGAGATTGTCGTAGTACGTGGATAGGCTGGGTCTGTGGCATTGGGATGATTAACAAAGGGTTGAAAAAGGATGAAGATCTGACTGATTTTAGGTGGATTTCAATAGTCTAGTGCGTCTACTGGATATTTTACAAATTGATCCAATCTATAAGTTGTACCTTAGTCATATCGCTTAAAATTATGTTCCTTTGCCAATGAAATTAAGCAAACAGTTGTAATTAATTACTTCTCTCATGGTTTATTCATGAGAAAAAGCTGAGTTTTCGAAATTTCTCTTTCTAACAGTCTTGTTCAAATCCCATCTGTACCTGCTGTCAGATTTTATTTAACCAACGTTTATGTTTCAAAGGAATACATTAGATGTCTGTGCTTTGTGCATGAAACAAATTATTTTTCCTGTCCTTCAAGAATCTTGTTCCCATTTATTTTGTGTTTGTTGTCTAATAAAGAGCATTCTCCAGCTTCTGTAGTCCCACTTCTTACATGAGGCCTCCAAGGACTGGGGGTGCTTCCCTCCTAGATGGATTCTTAATCTGGGAGGTGTCTTAGACTATTCTTCTCCTTGAAACAGTATTTGAGACAAATGTGTATACATTTTGTGACTAGGGGAGTGTCGTAGAGATGGAGCCTACTGCTCCCACACGGGCACATCAGAACATCCTGGCCACATGTTTAAGAGAGTAGAGAATTTCCTTTTAAATTAGTACTTATTTATGGAGTGGGTTTAGCTCCTATTGTATCTTCACATTGTTAAGTTTGAATTAATCAGATGACAAGTTTAACTTATATTAAGTTCAATCCTTATATGACCATTATTCTTGTTGACTCCCCCCCTAATATAGGTTTTACTGCAGATGTTTGGACAGTGATTTGACTGTGAAGAAAAATGGAAGCACTCTATTTACTGAAGATAGCACAAGTGATGTTTATCCTTTAATGCTAAGGATCTCAGTTATCAGGGAAACAAATGTACTGATAGTGAAGATTAGCAAAAAGGTGCCTGCCAATTCTTTGATGTCATTATCAGTTTGAACATTCTGGTCCTATTCTTATTCTTGTTCCACTTGCATACTAAGATTGTGAATCGTATAAATAAATTCATGCTAAAAGAACCAGTAGAATTCCCCATTCTTTTGACTCTCATATGAGACTGAGTTTGGAGTTGAGTATCAACACATTCCTATGTTTGAAAATAAATCTCTGATAAATTATCTGAAATATTATTAAGAAGGTGCTCCCATACTTGATAATTCACAATAATTCCTTGGGTCTAATTGTTAAGTATGAACAAGTGCTTTGAGCCTCTTCAGTGTGGGTTTTTCATTGCTTTGACATTTCAAAAATGCATTAATTGCATTACTGAAAAGACAGTGATTATCTTGCTTTGCAAAGTATTTTTTACCAACTCATGTTTGTTAAATGTGCACTTACAAAGCATTTATATGAAGAGGATGATAAAGAAAATAAAGCATATACTATATTATTGTTGTCCCAAGCATATGTTTCATCAAAATTAAATTATAAAAATATATATTGGCATCTTCAATTGTTTTCAGTATGAACACACTGTTTAATTTCTTAATATATTGTTTTAATTAACTTTCTAGTTATAGATCCGATAATTTTATGTTGAAATATTATTTATATAAATATAAGATTGTGCACATTACTTAAATTAGTCTTAAAATTTATGAAAAATACTTGAATCATAAAATATCATTTGAAAATGTTTTTATGTTCTTTCTATAAAATATTTTGTAAAATATCATTCTAGTTTAATAGTATCATTACTAAAAATTATAATTTTCCAAAATCTAATAACATTTTTATATATGTATGTGCATATATTATAAAACTATAGTATTCTCTTATAATTGAACTATGATTTTATCTTGTAATAAATTATTTAAAAGATATTAAACTATTGATCATTTGATAACATATTATACAAATTTTAAATACTACAACAATGATAAAAATAAAATTTAAATACTTTAAGATAATAAAATATTTAAAAATAATACACTATGAACCATTTAAAAAACTATGTCAAATATTAAATACTATAATATTGATAAAAATAAAAATTAAATGCTTTCTTTTTTTACATAAGCATTATTATATTGTATATCTTTCTCTGCTTCTATTATTGAATATTTTATTTATTTTAAATTATTATATTATTTATATATTTTTTGTAATTTAATATTAGTATTCCATTTTGGCATTTTATACTCATTTTCATTGTATATTAGATGTTGCTTTGTGAAAGTAGTTTCTCTAGTATACCTGGTCACCTGCATTAAAAAATTTCTTTGGAAAAGTTGTGTGCTCCTAACCTTCATTGAGAAATTAGCATGGAAAAATCCCAAAATGGTGCATTAGGAAGATGCACTTTGGACATGTATTTACCAAACACCTCATTCACATCACTAAGTGCGTTCAAACCAAAAGACAATGTGGTAATAATGTACACCCGAAACGACCTCAGTCTCATGGGATTCCCTTTTTTCAATTTCAATTGACTGTTTTGGAATTAGAAACCTGTTATATCTACTACATATATGGCTACTATAGTAACTTATCATGTCTTGCACTAACGGACGGTCACTTCAGGATTGCACACTATTATGCTCATTTTGTGTACCTAATAGAACCTATCGATCATCTAATTTGAATATTGAAAAGGTTACTGTAAGAAGCAAAATCAAAGAGCATTCAGTAGAAAATCTTTGTTCCCAAGTGATTTGTTCTTTCAGTAAGATATACTTTTGGCTCTCTGACCAGACAAATATGTTTGTCATGTAGGATAATGCTGTTGAAAATTACAAAAGGGCAAGCAAGATTTTTGGCATTGACTCAGAACCTGTATGTTGTATACATTAGAAAGATTTGCTCATTTTTGTCCTTGATGTAAAATATAACATATCTGTGTTTTTTTACTTTCTTTGACTGGTGTAGGTTCGCATATGGGATTTCTCTGGACGAACAAATTTGATATTAATGGAAGAATGGAACAGGGCTCCTCAAGATTTTATTCAGAAGACAGATCAAGAGGTAACTTCTTTTTTACTGCTTGATTGTGCTCTGCTTGAAGTTTACCTTTATCGATTGAGATCTCAAATGTTCAGTGGTTGTGTTGTATCATCTTTCTTATAACTTGTTGCTGTAATATTGAAGATGGTGATGATTACCTGGTTATGCAGTGTTGGATATCAATTTGACAAGTTGCAGATTACCTGAAAATATAGACTGTAGTGGTTTAGCTTAAGCTATCATGATTATGTAGTTATGGTTGCTTTTACAGTTGAATTTTAGTTTTGATGCATGAGTTCTGTCATGGGAACATTCGGATTGGTCAAAGCAATTTATTTCATGTGTTTTGGATAAACATGAAACTTCTACATTTAACGCTTGACAAACCTGCAGCTATTTACTTTGGTGAGAGAAAGGATCCATAATTTTATAGTTCCAACTACTGACGTAAATATTTGAGGCTATAAACTATTCCATCAGCCAACAATGTGCCATAGGCGTCTAAACTGGGTTGTAGCAATTTCAGAGTAAGATGGAATGTACAGACTCCTGATAGTCCTATATTGTCAAGTTTGTTTGTGGTCATAAAATTTCATTGTTCCTATACTTGCTGGTGGGTTTGCATTTTTCCTGGTGATATTTCTAATAATTTCGATTACAATTTTAAGCATCAAAATGCTAATAGGAATGAGATGATAGAGGTATTTATTTTTTATTTAGGTTTTGAGGATGTGGCCTTGGTTAATGCCTTTCTCTGCAGGAAGTTTTATATAAGGAAGTTACTTTTTTTCAATCACTTTGTTAGGTTCAAGATCTGGTTCAATATTGAATTGAATGCAGTGCCTGACTGCCCAATACACTGCCTCTGTTCTTTCCCTACTTATACCTAATCCTCCATCTTCCTTTTTTGTATCTCTTCCTACTTCCCCTTCAAGCGTAGACCCACACCCCTTTGCTGTGAGCCATGAGAAGAAAAAAAGAAGATCTATGTTGTGGTGTACCACCACCACTCTCCCATTCAGACCTGTTGTCTTCACTTTTTGAATTTAATGCCACAAAAATTGTCTGCTTTGGAAAGTGCCCAAATGGGACTCTAATGCCTGAGATTATCATCTTCCCCTATGGACTGTGTCCAACATCGACAATCCAAGTAAACATTCTTGACTCCTATCAATCATGTGTAATGTCTTTTAGAATTATTGTGCCACACACTTCGAACCACACCCGGCTCATACATGTATCTGAACAACATAGGTCTGGTCACATCCAAATGTCATGTTGGATATCATATCAACGAGGGTTTGGACTAGAACAACCCACCCATATTGGGTGGCTCGAACTAGGACAATATACCATGGTTGCATGTTCAAAGGAGTATTATAGAAACTTGTCAGATGAGCTAATTAAGACTTCTGGTGCATAAAAACAAGAGAGTTTATGATTGACTTCCTTTAATAACTAGGGATGAAAGAAGGACCTTATCTAATCTCAAATAGTCAGGATATTATTCTTATGTAGTTAGTTCTTTGTTCTTCTTGTTACTATTACAGTTAACAGTAATTTCTTTGTTTTGTGTTTTATTTAATAAATAAACTAAAAAACAAGTTAGTTGCTTTGTTTTGATCTCTTTTTAAGCGAATATTTACCAGCCTTGAAGAGGTTGTGCTTTTGTGACATTTTCCTTCTGTTATTCTGTACAGGTTCTTCTGGAAGTACAAATCTCTGCACTACTAGAAAACATCATTTGTAAAAGTGAAGTTAAGGACAACCTACAACTAGATCAGTCCAAATTGACTGGTTCCACTTATGGCGACCCCCTTGTGTGCAATGGCAGTGTAGGAAATTCAGACTTAAATTTGCAGAATGGGAACCTGAAAGGTGGTCTGTTTGGAACGAGAGGATTAGACAATCTTGGAAATACATGCTTCATGAACAGTGCTCTGCAATGTTTGGTGCACACACCAGAGCTCGTTGAATACTTCCATGGAAATTATCGTAATGAAATCAATGCTCAAAATCCTTTAGGCATGAAAGTACGCCATTGTTTGATGGATTCATGCTCATTTGAATACAGTACTATTTCCAATAAAATATTTGTCTTTTCTCTTGTAGCAACATTTATGGTTTTGAATATGTGAAAATTTTGCATAATCAAGTTTCTTCTTTATTATATTTTCCCACTAAATTTGTACTTCTAAACAGGGAGAGCTTGCTATGGCATTTGGAGATCTCTTAAGGAATTTATGCACGGTAGATAGATTGCCTGTTGTTCCGCATGTTTTTAAAGGAAAGCTTGCGCGATTTGCTCCACAATTTAGTGGCTGTAACCAACATGATTCACAGGTATTCAATTGAGTCCACTGGAAATTTGATTCAGATTCTCCAGAATTATAGCTTAAAAATTGGAAATTGTTAGATGAGAGACACTTATTTTGACATTCATGCTTGGTTTCATAGGAGCTTCTTGCTTTTCTGTTAGATGGACTTCATGAGGATCTGAATCGTGTCAAACACAAGCCATATATTGAAGCTAAAGATGCATCTGGTCGTCCTGATGAAGAAGTTGCTGATGAATACTGGGGAAATCATTTAGCTCGAAATGATTCTATCATAGTTGATATTTGTCAAGTGAGTTCTACAGTTGCACTAAATGTTTATCATAACGAATACACCATTAGAATTCTGATCTTGAAATATTTTCTAGGATGGATAGAAACCAGAGTGCTATAGCAGTTGCTTTGGTTCTGTTATATTTAAAAATTACTAATTCCACTTCTCATGTTCTTGTAAAATTTGACTGAAAGTTTTATTATTCTTTATGAAAATAGTCTATGCTTTTCACGGTTAAAGTACTTCTACTGATCATTCAAATCTTTCTATATCTGATCTCTAGTAATTGGAGTTTCTTGTTCTTGCTTAACATTACAGGGGCAATATAAGTCGACTTTAATTTGTCCTGTTTGCCGCACAGTGTCCATAACATTTGACCCCTTCATGTACTTGTCTCTGCCACTGCCATCGGCGACAACCAGGGAAATGACTGTTACTGTTTTCAGTACCGATGGTAGTACTGAGCCATCGGCTTACACAATAAATGTGCCCAAATCTGGGAAACTGAAGGACCTTATTCAGGTTCTAGGTGCTGCTTGTTCATTGAGAGACGATGAGAGTCTATTGATTGTTGAGGTATGTTCTTCTGAAACAAAAAAAAAAAGTTATATTCAATCAATGAACTTTTGCTTTAGTATTGAATTAACCAATATACACACATCCACAGGTTTATGCTAATTGCATTATCCGTTTTCTGGATGAGCCATCAGATTCAATATCCCTGATTAGAGATGAAGATCGCTTAGCAGCATACCGGCTACCAAAAGATGCTGAAAAATCTCCATTTGTGATTTTTGCACACCAAAGATTGGAAGAGTGAGCTTTATAATCTCTATTTGTTTTTGCTCCACTTGTGTTTTTGAAGTCATTGTTTTCCTATCAAAATCAAATTTCATGTTTGGAAATTCTTTCAAGATATTAAGTTTGCAATAATGCATACAAGACTTTACTTAAGCTACTTTATTGAGGAGAGTAGCTCCACATTGTTTCTATTATTGCATTATTACTCTAACTGATGATGAGTGATGGTAGCTTACCATTAATTTTGCTTATTTCCCTGGCCTTACAAACATCAAGTTTTATCAATATTTGCTTATTTGGCTATACTAGACTGACATAGTAAGTTTGATAAGTGGAAGGGATTTCCCTTTCTTCCTCAGTGGTTTCACAGATATTCTTGGAGGCATTTGTGTTCAACTCCAGTTGATGTTGAGTAATTTATTGTTATGTACAATTAAGTCAATATAGCCCATTCATTGCATCCCACTTATATAAAACAATCTACAAGATTGGAGTTTCTTTGCACAGTGTTAGCAGTGATGATCTTTTCTGCTTGTAAGAATTCCCAGACAAATCCAATAAAATCATGTATTCTTTTCAAACTCCATTTCTTTGAGAAACACAACACAATTGAGTATTGCTACTCGCACAAAAATTCAGCCCTTTTTCCTTTTGTTTTGAGATTCAGAGCTGTTTTGTCTCCTGAATCATTATAAAACATGGCTCAAATTGCTAGTTTGCTACGCATCTTTATAAGTTCATGCTCTTGGTTGCCAAAGTAATGGAAAATCCTTTTTTTTATGAACTAACTGTTGAAATTACTGCATGTTTTTTTCATATATACATGTTATCTTTCTGATCAAACACTTGAATTCAGGCATTATATTCTTAGCAGAAGGACAAATTGGAAAGGCTTTGGAGTTCCTCTTGTGACAACACTACCAGATGTTGTTAATGGATCTACTATTTACAAGCTGTTTCTGAAGCTTCTGAGTCCATTTAGAAAAAGCAAGGATGCCGTGTTAGGTGATGAGGAAGATAAATGCACTAGCGGCACCATTGAGACAAATCTCAATATGGAAGTTGACAGTGAATGCATGTCTCAAGCAGCGGAAGGTGTCTCTGATAATGGGGATGAATTTCAATTTCATTTAACAGACGAAAAGAGTAAAATCATGCAATCCAAAGTTGAAATAAACGAATCCATGTCTTTGACTGCAACTTCGAAGCATTTATTTATTCTAGTCTGTTGGCAGAGTAAAGCATTGGAACAGTATGACACTGATCTTCTGAACTTGTTACCTGAGATCTACAAGTTTCGACTTTTTCCAAAAAGATCCCAAGATTCTTGTACATTGTATGCATGCCTTGAAGCCTTCCTCAAGGAGGAACCACTGGGCCCTGAAGATATGTGGTTAGTATGTTTTTTTCCAGACAGTTGATGTCAGGGCAAAAGACCTGTTTATACTTGTGGTTAGCATCATGGCAGGCTTCATGTTTCCATGTCAGCTTTGCATGATTTTTTTTCTTTAAATAAAAGAATTGTTTAGTCTGGTCTTTGCCTTAGTCTTACAAAATCATAAGCATCAGCGAGGTTTAAATTTTTTATATGCATTTGTAAATATTTTTGGAGGCATTTAGTTTGCAAACATCTAATCCATCCAATTAAATACTATTACTAGCAACAATACTAGAATGTAGATCATCATGAGAAAATAAGATCAGAATTAATAAAGATCTGGCCTACACGTCTAATCTTGGCCTCAGATATTTGGACTCTTAACCTTGCTCTGTACCCAAGTTGGACACTGCGATGTTGAGACTTCGAGTCAACATCTGATATTTCTATTGATCATGTGTAAAAAAGCATTTAGAAACTACCTTGTTGGAGACTTAGATATTGGGTGTTAATACTTCACCAACATCTAGAATGTGATTTCTTTAGTTGAGATGCATATTTGTGAATAGATCTTGATGCTACTTTGTCCGTATATATTTGTTTGACTTTTGCTCAATACTTTCTTGAGTTTTTTGTTGTACCTCTATATTTGGACTTGCTCGGAAGAATTAACTCTCTTATAACAGGTATTGTCCGAGTTGTAAGAAGCATCAACAAGCTACCAAAAAGTTAGATCTCTGGAGGTTGCCTCAAGTTCTTGTCATTCATTTAAAAAGGTTCTCATATACCAGATATACAAAAAACAAGCTCGAGACATTGGTAGAATTCCCTATCCGAGATCTGGATTTGACAAACTATATTGCTGGAATACCAAAGCAAATATCGAATAACTACCAACTGTATGCCATGAGCAATCACTACGGAAATATGGGAGGTGGTCACTATACTGCTTATGTCTATGTAAGTTCATGTTCAATGATCTCATCTCAAGCTTCTTTATCTCGTGCAACAATCAACAAAAATATACTTCCTCTTACAATGTGGATCATCAATAGCACGAATGAATATTCAAACTTTGCTAACTTTAGTTTCATCAACTTTGATGTCTTCAAAGAATGTAGAGACTGTGAAGCTGATCCCAAATAGTTGGAACAAAGTGATTATAAGTGCAAGGCCTATGTCCATTAGCATTCATACTAGCTAGTTCCTTTGGTTTCCCTTTGACTATTGATTTCGCTTCTCCAAGTTGATATTTAAAGTCTTGACATTATTCTTATTTTTTGCAGCATGAAGGCGAAAACCGTTGGTATGATTTTGATGACCGCAGTGTCATCCCCATCACGGAGGATAGCCTAAAAACCTCAGCGGCTTATGTTCTGTTTTACAAGAGGACTTAATGCAAACTATTTCACATATCACTCTGAGCAATTGCACATTGTTCAGACCAAGTCGTCGTGCCTTTTGCGAGCTGCAAACGTTTATTCGCCTTGCCGTCCATCGGCGGCACGGCTCATCATTCTGAGTGAAAGAGTCCACATGGAACAGAACAGACCATTGTGTGAACCAAATGGCTGATCGAATCAGATTGACCATGATGGGGATGGGAAGGTAAGCTCTTCTCCTAATCCCCAACTTCAACTTCTACTAATCAAAATGTGCAGAGCATCTAGCAAATGATCTTTTGATTCCTTTTCTCACTCATATGATTTCTTTTTTACCTCCGAGGGGGAGATTTATGGTTACCATACCATGTATTTTTGTTGTGTAGTATTAATTCTCCTTGAGTTTTGTTATTGATTCAGTTGTCTTCGGATTGCTATTCACGGTTGAAGAGGCAATAAAAGCATAAATAAAGAATTCAAGTAAATAGTAGTAAGAATTGGCATGTGGTGCTTCGATCTTCTCCAACTTAATAGTCTCATAAGATTAAGCAATCGACTTAGAATTCAAGTAAATCATCAAAAAGAAAATATAATTGGATCGATTTCTCTTTGTATTCTGATTTCTTAAGCGATAGTTTCAAATCCATGTCATTCTTCATCTTCTTCTCTAAGTTGAAGAAGGTTACAACCGGAAAATGTATCATCGGCGGCCGGCGAGCGAGCGGGAGCATGTCGTCGTCGTCGTCGCCGACCTCAGGATGCTTTAACAAATCCAGTGCTGTACCGCCACTCCTCCGGCCTTGCGTTGTCGATTACGTACCATACCTTGAACTGCGCCGGTCGCGCCGGCTCGCTGATCCCCGTTCCACCGGCAACCATCGCCGACCGCCGCGAAAACCTCTTGTTGCTTCCGTCTATCAGGAAGTTAATTAAGGGATGTGGCCGGAGCTAGCTCCTGTGACATGAGCTCAGCTCGCTGTTAGGGAATTTAGGGTGCTAGCTCTCTCTTGAAGTAGACCTTGACGAGTAGCTCGAAGTGGCGAGGTGAGAGAGGTCGGACGTACGCGCCGTGGACGGAGGCGTCTGAGACGTAGCCAGAGGGGATGAGGTCGCTCGCCGATACGGCAGATGTCGAGGAGCTAGCGCTTTGAGATGGTCGGAGTGGATGGCATCGATCGAACTCCTCGGTGCAGTTGGCGCCGACGTTGATAAGGATGCTGTCGCCGCCACCGCGAGAAGGTTCAGGGCACGCTCGTCTCCCAAGAAGTCCATCTACCGTCGGCTGATTCATTGCTGGGCCTTCCCTTCGACAAGCACATCTTCCTCTGCGCCGCCATTGACGTCAAGCAGATCTGCATGCGCGCCTACACACCGACGAGTCCAGTGGACGTCGTCGGCAACTTCGAGCTACTCGTCACGGTCTACTTCAAGGGCGAGCACCCTAAATTCCCTTTCAGCGAGCTGAGCTCATGTCACAGGAGCTATCTCCGGCCACATCCCTTATACCGACTGCGGTAACTTCCTGATAGACGGAAGCAGCAAGAGGTTTTCGCGGCGGTCGGCGATGGTTGCCGGTGGAACGGGGATCACGCCGATGTACCAAGTGACCCAGGCAGTTCTGCAGGGCCTGGCGGACCTGACGGAGATGCACCTGGTGTACGCAAGTCGGTCGGAGGACGACATATTGCTGCAGGAGGAGCTGGACGGGTGGGCGCGCCGGCGACCGGAGCAGTTCAAGGTGTGGTACGTAATCTACAAGGCAAGGCGGGAGAAGTGGCGGTACAACACTGGATTTTTTGTTATTAAGCATCCTGAGGGCGGCGATGACGACGACTTGCCCCGGCTCGCTGGCCGGCCGCCGCCGATGATCCAATTTCCGGTTGTACCGTTATGGGAATGGCCAATTGCTACTATTTTGATTAATGAAGCGCCCCTTCAACCTGTTTTATAGGGTTCTGAAATTCTTTATATATATATATATTATTTGACACACGAAATATGAAATCGGACCGGTACATATAAGAATTAATTAGTTAGCTCGTCCAGATAATTTATAAATAAATATATAAAAATATATTCTTTAAAAAAATCAAAAGAGGAATAAGTTCAATTATATTCTTTATCTTCTAAAACTATCAACTTGAAGAAGATGAAGTATGATACGATTAATTCGGTACTATTTTTTTTATTAATAAAATGCGGTGTCAACGATTATAAAAATTAATAATAACAATAAAATGCTGTGTCGACTTGAAGAATTAAGATGAAGTATGATACGATTAATTGGGTACTATTTTTTGATTAATAAAATGCGGTGTCAACTTGTTACATATATTTTGTTAATATTTTTTAAGAAATCGATCGGAATGCAAATAGGAATTAGTCCGGCCGATTATATTATTCTCCATGGTTTACTTAAATTTTAAATCACGATCAACTTGGTTGAAGATGAATTACGACCCAACCAATGCACTACTTTTATTTTGATTAATAAAATGATGACACGAAGATTCCTCCTTGAAAGTTTCATTATGCTTTGTAATTAAGGATAGAAGGCGGAGAAATCTATTATAATTTTTTATCTCACATTATATAAAAAAATGAGGTACAAGGAAGAAGAAAATAAAAAAATAAAAAAATAATTTGAAACCAAGGTTCCTCTTTGAAAGTTTTATTATGCTTTTTAATTCTGACGGATTAGAATGGAAGACGGAGAAATCTATTATAATTCTTTATCTTAGTATGATAAAAAAATTAGGCACAAGGAAGAGGAAGCATACAAAACTAAAAAAATAATTTGAAGCGAAGGTTCCTCCTTGAAAATTTCATTATGTTTTCTAATTTTGACGGATTAAGATCAAAGGCGGAGAAATCTATTATAATTTTTTATCTTAGCATGATAAAAAACTTGAGGTGCAAAGAAGAAGAAAATATAAAAATAAAAAAATAAATAACTTTGAGAAGATTTTGAGAACTTTATATATAGACACAATAATAATATTGGACTTTTTTGCTATATTTCTAACCTAGCAATTAGTCCGCTCATGTGCAAAATTTTTCGTGTTTTTGAACGTTAGAGTTCATATCTATCTCTTCGATGACTCGTGATCGATGGAGAGGGAATTGTGGGGACCACATGGCATGTCTTTGACACAGTCAACGCGAATCCTAATTAGTCCGGGTCAAGACAAACTTCAAGCCAAATTGGTCTAATTTAGGATGAGCTCAGGTCAGACCGGTCCTCCCAAGTTCTTTTTTTTGTAGGAGTTCAATTCAAGTCGATCTACATCATGAGGAACTTGGTGTTGCCATTAATGTACTAGTTGGTTGTATCCTTTTGCAATCATCTATATCAAAGAAGCATCATTTTAATGATCAACAATCCATGACCTATGGACCATGTTGATGATAAAAATTCGATCTTACAAACTTCTTAGAACTTTTTTCACTTAACATTCAATTTTCCTTATATGTTAGGACTTCAAGTGGTAAATTAAACATCATGTTAATTATCCATGCCCTATTGGAACTTTCTTACATAGCATCCCGTCTCTTTGATATATTATGATTTCATCTTACTAAATATTCAATCTTAATAGATCTATTTGGATTTCCAACCATTATACTTATAGTACCTGTCAAATTTTCTGTATTACTTCAACAAAATGTAAAATCCATTATCTAACACCCCACACGATCATAAATTTTATGTATTACATACCATACATATGAGATCATAAATATTTTCTAACTTAGAACTTGATTTAAATATTAAAATCACATGCAATATTATATGTTTATGGGCATAATTACACCAATTAAACCTCTTGCGTTAATATTGTGATTTTTGTGTTCATTATTTTTATTGAGGCTACATCTTCATTTACGGAGTCTTACTTCATGACATCGTATTGAACTAACCACTTTCATTTAAATTTTGAGCAAAAAGAGAGAGAGAGAGAGAGAGAGAGAGAAGTCAAATTTTCAGTTGTCGATTAGGTTTCAATTTGTTGTTTCATTTCAATACATCTGGCAGGAAAAAAAATATCAAAGCCAACTGAATAAAAACTTTCTTAAAAATACAGATCTTCAAAAATTGTTTGCCATGAAGCCACAGCTGCTACCTCTGCTTTCATGATAATATTTAAAACAAATCCCTCGCAGTTCTCTTACAAATTAAATAAGACTAAGAAATCGCATAATTTTAAATAAAACAAAAACTCATATGTTCTCTTCATTTCTTTCCATCTATTAATTAATTTCATAACACATCATTCAGAGCCACAAATTGATCTTATAATATCAATGCAACTTCATAAAAATATCTTATATCCATAAAACTAACTATGACAATCAATAGACCCTTCTTGACTTGTTCTCTGAGTGTTTGCTTTCTGGAGAGCGGTTGGTGTTGGGTGAAAATTGATGTTATAAATGGAAATGAGGATCTCCACGGCGATTAGAAGAATGATCAGCCATTCTAGAAAAACATACTTCTTGTTCTGAAGAATTTCCTGGAAGAAGCGAATATTATGCTGCACAGGAGTAACAGAGTTCACCGACCATGGCCAAAAGCAGAAAATTAACAAAATGGGCAATGGAACTGGTCGGATTACCTCAACAAACTTCAACTTGAAATCAAGGTTTCCAAATCGTTGTGTTAGCTCATATTCATCACGGAGGTACTCCCATATTTGCGCATAGTTAGCATTCTTCCAAGCAATGTCCGACCTGAAAAGTTTCATGTAAAGCATGAGCCAGGAGGCACAGCCGCTATTGTCTTCCAGCAGATAATATTCTGTCAACTACAACAATGTTAAACTGTACAGCACATTAACAAAATCAAGAACAACTATTGAACTTTCCTCATTTTCTTTAAATAAGTTCAAAAGGTTCGTCTTAGATAGAATTGTGTTGGGTAGGTTCTGGAAACCAAAATGTGATGTATAAATATTATGATGGCTAAACTTATATAAGTGTATTTCCATTCAACATGCTGTGTAGCGAAAGTTGATCAACTGATCATACAGAGACTGACATCTTCCAGATTGTGAAACTATTATAAATCAGAATCAAACGAATAATTGACTAATTCTCCTTTCCGAAGCAGAAAACTTCAAAGCCAAAGGGAATCATTAAGCCTAAAATTTTAAATTATTAAGGTTATAAAAATTTATGTGACAAACACCTCCATATTTAGAATAGAATATCTTCCCATTAGAACAATCAACCATACATAATCAGATTACCTCTCAAAAAGCCCAAGTTTAAGAATGACATCAGCCAGATTAGAATTGGCTTTCCCAACTAACTGAAAAAGCTTTTTACTTTTCATGGTAAAGGTTCCGGTTTTCTCCAAACAACGGTTGATATCTGTGAACTCAGCTACCATTCCGTCAACCTAAGAAAAAGATGGTATGCATCAATGCTCCCAACACAATTCATAATCTGATGGATAGTTTCAAATGTACCTGCCGGATATAGTAATCTAAAGCAATGCTTTGACCTAGAACACTTCCAATAGTACGAATACCATCTATGTTCAAAGTCTTGAGCACTATGTAGTCCAGCCCACCTTGCATCCAAGTCTCCAGAGTAGGTTTTTCAACTACTGCATAATCTGATTTTCAAAATTTTAAATCATTATCAGAAGAAAACCCAATAATATATTCTCCAAATTCCATAAAAAGCCTTTCAAAAGATAGCAAATAAACTGTTGGACGAGCCCAGATTAAACCTACAGGGTATAGTTCAGCCTAGATGGTTACTAGTAAATACATCATTCTCTATTGACCATATTATCAGTCCAAATATATGATACGACTTCCATATATTGATGGCATGGAACCAACATATCATTGAGATAGAATCAACCTGAAATACAGATGGGAAAGTTATTGATCAGAAGCAGAAAAGAAATCTGTGGTAGATAATCTACATTAGATATCAATTTTTGCATTGATAGATTCATGGTGTGATAATGCCAACACATGCACAGTTTGTTCTGGTTAAAATTTTTTATGTGCTGATTCTTTCCATACAAGAGAACTCCTTTGTTACACACAGGCACACAGTTCGACTTATTTTGGATGAAATATGATACCCCAATGAGCAAAATTTAAAATTTCACACCATTCCAAAGTTTCTCTTTCTAATTGAAATGATATAGCAGTACGATTTTGATACATATTTAATTGAATTATTAATAATGGTAATCAACTTTTTACTGTAATTAATTGTTTATTTAATAATTAATTAGATTGCTAACCGATGATTGTATTGGTGCAATAAGTTTTAAGGTTTGAACAAAGGCTTAAGTTAGATTATATGTGTAATAATGCAGCCTGGCAGATCTGATCAGATCCTTAGCATGCGAAAATCCCAGCAACTAAAGGTTGATTGAATGCTTGGCAAACAAAGGAAGACCCAGAAGCACTAAAGCAAGACTTCTTGATAACTTGAGCCCTAAAGAAAGATATTCTTCAGTCTCCTGGTGGATTTCATTTGTGCAGAAAGATGTGTGAGAGTTGTTGGTGCATTCGTTCCCTTGAGATCAAGATTCATCTTGGTTTTAATGGTCTGGGCAAAAAGTTTAAGATAGGATGACTATGGATCTAATTGTGTATTCAGTCATGCAAGATATGATAGATGCATATGGAAATTTGGTGTGACCAAGCTATTGACGCCTCGATGGCTCACAGGTACATGGAGTTCGGAGAAGGATAGCGTGGAAATCAAAGGGGCTGCGAGACAAAGAGTATCAGAGCGATGATAAGTTGAGGAAGCTTGGTAAGACTCCAAGGGAGTTGAGAGTGTGAGACTTGTACACATGGGTGAGGGTAAAACTCTCAAATAGGACAAACTCGACCTTAGAAATGGTCGTAATCAATATATCAATTGGTTGATATATAATGAGTCAACTAAGGGATGAGTAATAAGAAATTTACACTTATAATCTATTCAACTTTTGCTTGTAGAATGATGAAATGAGTAATAAGAAAACAAGACCATCCTTAACCCAAAGAATATTTTGCTTTTGAACTTTGCAATATTGGAGCAATTTTAGATTTGAAGGCCCGAAAGGCTTTTATTGTTTAAGATGTTTTTTTTAATGAGCATATTTGTTTATACTTCATATAATTGTATTTGAAATTTGTTCATTAACTTTTGATAAAAAATTTAAACAATAAAATACTTTGTTTCTTTTATTTTGTTTGATAAAACCTAAATATAAAATATTATTTAAAACATAGTTTTATATATCCAAACAATTATAATAAAATATAAATTAGTTTCAACATATTTTGTATTTTTATATGAATCTATTCATGATTTGAAAACTTCATTAAAAGGATTCACAATATGAACTTCAATTTGACAACCTAATCCTTGTAAATGAAATAACTTACTAGTAATCTAATCTAGTTGATACTTTAATTTTTTGACTATTTGATCTTGATCATGATATTGATTCTGACAACCACGTAAGAAGAAACAATTTGGACGAGTTAGAAATGTGAAATTGTTGTTGTGTTCTACTTTGCTAAGGATGGTATAATTTCTAAACTATTGTTTCATCTCATTGAATCCTTCTAACAAGTCACAAAATGATCTATGCATAACAAACAATTTTTAATGGACTTAAGAATGATGTTATAAACTTTACGAAGTGGTTGTAGTGTCATACTTGCTTGACCAGCGAAGGTATAAGTGTACAACTTGAAATTCTAAACCATGAACTCATCATATTGAACCCTACTACCACGTAACACGGATGATTTGTTCATGTCACAAACAACTTCCTACGAAGTTGAAAATGAACAAATTGCAATTTTATTTTGGATTTCTCTAGGTTCGTGAAAGTAGAGGGAATTTATTTTATAAGATGAAGAAAAAAAATCAAGTATATACATTTGAAAAAATAAATAAATCAATCAAGTGTATACTTCTTTATTATCCTTACCATCTTTTCTCATCTCTGGTAACAAGCCTGATGCATGTTTTTCAACAATCTTGAGGTACTCATCAGCTTCATGATCAGAAACATTAAACAGCACAACTGAACCATAGTGAAAAACTACCATATAGCTGCACCTACTGTCACTAAAACCAGTCTCCATCAACTGAAATACAGAATTAAATACCTTATTCGCATCTAAAATTAATACTTAACTAGAATTATTATACCAACAAATTATAGAACAAACACATGAACTCTAGCACCAAGATCACTGTGATGTAATGCAAGAGATATAGTTGGTACATGTGCAAAAACTTTTAGCTACCACACAATAAAAAATAATCAAGAATGACATAATTGTGATTCTTTTAATCGTTTAGTGTCAATCACAATTGAAAGAGCATCATTTAGAAAGTTTAAGAACAACTTAAAATTTTTGAAAGGGTTATACAGCTAGAAGATAGATGCCAACTATTTCCTAAGATCAAACGTTTTCTCTAATGTAGCTAAAAAAATCCAAATAAACCATATAGTAATGCTGACACCCAAAAAAAAAGATAACTGAAAACGCTTGATAAATAAAAGTTATTATTCAACAATGAAAGGTACATTGTTAATTTATTTTATCAGTTTCCTACAGAGAAAGAGACTTACGTGAGGATCGTAGTATCTGAGCACAACGTAAATGGTAGCGCGGGAGGTGGGGGGAATGACGTTGAACGCATTCTCAGACTGCAAACTCCGCAAATCAATACTGTCACTCAATCCACCACCATCATCAAAATCACATGGAAAATAAATCCTTACAAGAAAGAGGTAACGAATGCGAATTCAGAAGAGGGCAAAGTAGGGCACCTGGTACACAGGAAGTAGGCCTTGACGGGGATAAACAGCCCCTGCTCTTCCTGCTGAGCCTGCACTAGGTGGTCCTGGCACGCGACTTCCTCACGCGACTTCCTCCTCTCGCCGTCCGAGATCCGAGTCGAAAGAGAGGGAGGAGGTAAGCCTGGGGAAGCGATCACCGGCCGGATAGCAGAAGAAGCCAAGGAAGGGACGGAGAGACGGGAAGGTAAAGAGACGGCGGCGGGAGAGAGTGAGGGCGGCTAGGGTTCGGGAAGGGGGCCGGAGAAAGAATAGAGGAGGAGAGTAAGAGGCGGTGTTCATAGGGAACGGTGGAAGGGCAGCGCCGTTATCTTCACTGGCGGAGCGCTACCTCTGATAAAAGGTATAAACTGAGACAGTGAGTGGATGGTTGACATTGCTGTTCATCAATTTGACGAAATCGGTTCATCAATTTGACGAATTAATTTTTTTTTAATCTAATTCAATTTAAAATAAATTATGAATTAAATAAATCAATTTATAAATCTGTTAAAAAATTAAAAAAAATTAAAAATTTTAAATTTAAATTACCATTTAAATTGATAAAGTTAAAATTTTTAAATTTGAATTACGATTTAGATGGATCAAATCTACTTAAGTTTTTTATTTTAATTTTAAATTTTAAATAAAATAAATAAATTTTTTCAACTCACGGATTAACTCAAGTTCATCACTTTTTCTGTAGATCAATTCATATGAATATATGAATCTAGGTAAATCTTGATCAAGGAAGGCCGTCTGAATTTATCTTAAAATAAATTGATAAAATTTCCGCCCTGCCCATCTGTCAATCTGTATAAATTATTTAGTTATCCTCTTAGCAAGCATAATTAACTTAATCAAATTTGATAAATCGAGAACCAATTTAAATTGACAACTATAGTTACATAATCATATTCATCATCTATTTTTCAGATTTAAAAATTATTTAAAATTTCAATCTACAATTTACCAATCTTAATATGATAATCCAATTTATCATATGATTATTTTTTAAATCTTTAAATCACTAAAAGAATAAATGAAGTTCAACGGATAATCTTCATAAAATTGGGATTTTTCTTACAAACAGTAATCCTCACGTCTCACTCTCCTGATAACATAAAAAGAATTACTAAACAAAAAGCCTTAATACAACATAGCCCAAACTTATGAACTCACGATCTATCATTCACTCATCGTATGACTCTTACCTATGTAAATTAAATCTATTTTTTTTATAATAATTAAACCATTAATATGATACGACGATAAAGAGAAATGATATACTACATGAAAATGCAATATGACACACTATACTGTATGGATGTGGGATCCACTGTATGAATGTGAAACCCAAGTCTATAGTATGTCATGTTGCATTTTCATATTGTATTTTCATGTAGTATATCATTACTTGACGATAAAATATAGAGCATTTCTCTTCTCCCAAACAATTAAGATTCTAAATCGTGCATAACAACTAATAACGTTAAGACATAATGTCAAAAGTGGATCATAAATCTCAAAATTAATTGGCTAATAAAATCTAGATATCTTTAATAAAATAAATAAATAATTGAACCATTGACACACAAAAAAATAAATCAATCAATCAAAATTTAAATCGTAATATGAACGAATATTTAAAAAATGAACTTCTAAATATACATAAATGATATTTTAAATTTATCTGATAATCATATTGAAGAAAAAGATTATCTTCCTTCAAAATTAAGAATAAAACTTAACACCTGAATTACAAAAATGAATAAATAAATAGACCAGCAATAAGAATAATAAATTATTTTTTAAAAAAATGTCCTACTAATATCTGAACAAATGAACTAGAACACAAATTTGAAAATGATGAAGATTCTACTCAGCCCAAGCTCATCCACCTTTTTTAAAATACAAACTTCAATATCATAAGACTTATCGAGGCTCCCATGCAAATTGAATAGATAGACATGGAAGCTTCTAAAAACCAATAGGTTGACTGTAGTTTCACATCAAATCCACTTCAATCAAGATAAGTAGACTGATTAGTGACATTACATATCATATCCCCAAAAACAATCGATTAGTAGAAACATCTCTCCATAAAGCGTATTACACAATCAAGCCAATGCAACGCCTCCAGAAAAAATAACATTATAGAGGGAGCCTCCCAAAGAATTAATGCACAACACCAATCACGCTGCCTCACTGGCTCATTTGTCCTCAAAACATCAAACAAATCCTAATAACTGATCCGATCCTACTGACACTACAATTTAGCCCTTTTAACTATTTTTAGTAGAGTTCCACCATGTCACAGGGGCGTCGGTATTCCATTTCACCAAGTATCCGGAGCATCACCGTTGACACGCATCGTCCAGCACCGGCACTGCCATGTATTAACATCCCAAACATGGACACCCAAATGACCAGCGAAACAGAACTTTGACATTATGCTATAATTTACAAATACCACCAAGAACTAGCCTAAATAAGCCGATGCTGACGAAGGCCTTTGCTGAAGTGAGGCTGCATCAACCTGACGTACAAGCCATTCTTCTGCACCAAGGACTCATGTGTCCCCTGTTCAACTATCCTACCACCATTAAGGACGACAATGGTGTCCACATGCTTCATCATGGTTGCACGATGTGCAATAAGAATTGTGGTTTTGTTACCCATAATCAGCGTGCCAAGTGCCTCCTGCACCACTCGACTTGATTCAGATTCAATAGAAGAGCTTGCCTCGTCCAACAACAATATAGGAGCATTCTTCAACACTACCCTAGCAATTGCAATCCGTTGCTTCTGTCCGGGTGTCAAATCAACCCCTCTCATGCCCACATGCGTGTCATAACCATGTGGCAGACTGCTGATGAAGTGATGTGCATTAGCTATCCTTGCAGCTTCTTTCATCTCGGCTTCAGTTGCATTGTGCCTGGCATAGATGATATTCTCTCTTATAGTCGTTGAAAATATGACTGGCTCCTGTTGAACCAGACCCATATGGCTGCGCAACCATCTTAAATTGAAAAGCTTTAGATCACGTCCGTCCAACAATATTTGGCCAGCAACAGGATCATAAAATCTCTCAATTAAAGATATTATAGTGCTTTTCCCAGATCCAGATACACCCACAACTGCAACTGTTTGCCCCCCACTAACTTTAAGGGAGAAATTGCTGAGCACCATCATTTCAGGTCTAGTTGGATAACAGAAATCAACACTTTTTAACTCAATGCTCCCATAGATATTAGGTGGTTTTATGCCAGTGGTGTCATCGGGATCTATAGTGGGTACCCGGTCTATAATGTCAAATACTGAGGTGAGGGACTTTCGCCGTTTTAGAATGTAAGGAGCAAGGCCAAATGGCTCCACCAAAGCAAAGGTAGCAAAAGTGAAAACGATGTACTCTTTTAATGCTGTGGCTATTGTGATTCGGCCTTCATGCACAGACACAGCAGTGTACCAAAGAAGAAGAGAGTTACAGGCAAAAAGAAGGAACTGTGAGAAGCCAAAACCAAATCCAATAGCCATTCCCTGGATAAAACTCTGTTTCAGAATTCTGCTGAGCTGCAGCCTGTAAAGTTCCATTATCTTATTACCGGCACAAAATGCAACAACAGTATAAATGTTTCGAACAGCATCCTCAAGGACTAATGAGGCTTTCCTGTGCATCTCCTGAATGCCTCTAGAAAATCCAGCGAGCCACAGTTTCTGCAAGTGGATAAAATAAAAGGATTTTTAAGAACATACAAATATGTACTACCTTGATTCTTTTAAGGCATGTAACTAAAGTAAAATGATGGAACTTCAAGATATGAAAAGATAGTGTAAATATTCTAAAAGACTAGTTAAAAAGCATGATTTCAAATTTCATTTTGCACCCCACTCAGTTTAGGCAAAAATTCACTCCGCCTGGCCCATCTGCTGACTAGCACGTGAGAAGCTCCAACACCAAAGTACATGAGCAGACGAGTGGAACTTAGTGCCTTCTTCATGAGAAACTTCTGAATTGTTCATCCTTTGTTGTGAGAAGCTTTGAACCCCTCATCCTTCATCATGCGAAGCTCTAAATTGCTCATCCTTCATCGTAACCTTCCATGAACTGCAAGGACTAAAAAAGAGCAATCGGCCTAGACATGACTTCCATCCAGATCCAAAACCCTAGTTAAGCTTCCTATATCACCTGCTCATGAGGGAGATACCACAGCATGTCATGACTTGCAAGAAACTTTCTCCAACACCAGCATGTCTCCGCCAAATAAGTTTCCTCCTACTCTTATTCTTTCCCTTTTCTGTCCTCATTGCAGCAACCAGCACCATTTGCCACATGCCCAAGAAGGCACGAAACTATTTCGTTCCAACCAGGGACTGAAACTCCAGCTCATAT
Source organism: Curcuma longa (assembly GCF_044706935.1). Lineage (NCBI taxonomy): Eukaryota > Viridiplantae > Streptophyta > Magnoliopsida > Zingiberales > Zingiberaceae > Curcuma > Curcuma longa. Next base: position 8,812,827 of record NC_133867.1, on the reverse strand, counting down.
TTTGAACCTTAAACTCCATTTACACAAAATGCAAAATTACATTGATACATAATGCTTATAAAGGATCTATTATTTGTTTAACAGTGGGTGACATCTAGTTAGGATGACAGAAAATTAAAAAGGAAATAAAATTCAAAGTAGGAGATACAGAGAAATGAAGATGAAAGTAAAACAGTTGTCAAGATTAACCCTTAAAGCAGCAGCAGAATACCAAAGGCAAGGAGATAGTAGAAAGAATTATCAATACCCTAGCATATTCAGGTGCATCTACATCCATCTTTTATGGCTTGCTAGCTCCAAGTTTACTTGCTGGTTCTTGAAATTCTTGTATATTCAGATTTCTTTTTGCATTAGAATGAACCAAAAGATCTTGTATACTCCCATTCTAGTTACTAAAGTAATTATTGTTCTTGCTTAGATCCAGAGTATCAAAGTCACTCTTGGACCTGTTCAGGGCAGTTCATTAGATTCACTAGTTGCCACAAACTTAACAAGACAAGTTTCAACATTTTCACCTGAGGTAAACCAGATATTCGAGTCATAACAGTCTTAGTCCTGATCATCAAACTAGATTTTATCTGCTATAAACTTTCTTTTCCTTTTTAGCATTCATGTATGTTACAGCGAGGTCTATTCGCTTTTTTCTAGCCTTCTTAGAAAATTTACACTTTACGTTGATGCAATTTATTTCCTTTGCTGGCTTGCCCACCCATGTTTGTTACTTTCCCAATTTCCCATTTTGGTACACTATTGAGCATGCCACTTCTGGCTTCTCGAATCATCTCTGAGCATTCCAATTTTGCTGCCCCACTAAGCATCTTTTGAGTGGATAAAGGGCAGCTCGGTGCACGAAGTTCTCACCAATGCGGAGTTCCGAGAAAGGGTCTATTATAAGCAACCTTACCTTGCTTTGCAAGAGAGTGTTTCTGAGACTCAAACTCATGACCTTTAGGTCATATGACAACAACTTTACCGTTGCACTAAAACTCTCCTTCCATCGTTTGAGTGGATGCCTTATGAAAATAAAGACTGCCTTCCTTGATTTCAGCTCATTTATTCCTTTGTTTTGCTTCAGACAGAAGAAAATCGAATATTTCATTCTTATCTTCTTGGGAAGACAACTTTTTTAAGCCATACAATAATGACATATAAGGTATATAATATTACCCATAAGAACCTCCTATATGTTTATGCTACTACTAGTTAACACCATATTGAAAGTACAACATCATTTTAGTATATATGTATTAAAGGGAAATGACACTGCATGTGTCAATGTCGTAGATTCAAATATGGAAGACAGCATGATGACAACAGACAGGCACCAAGACTGGATTAATTAAAAGATCATCATGATAGAGACAGTTGAGATGTGAAGAAAAATGGGTGGACGAGAGGTCACATCATCATATAAAACTCACATCCTCCCAAGAGTATTGAGAGGAAACATAAACTTAGAAGCAAACCTGCTCTAATACCAAATTAAGAGGAAAATTATTGTATTGTATTGCAACCAAGTAATTAAAGAGAACAACTGGCTAATATTTGTATGACTTTTACCTAACACTTGATAATATAATTATCCTATGTGGGACTATACCATTTCATGTATAACCATCATCTATAATAACTCAACATAAGTAAATTATCAATAAAACAACTTGAGGCCATTATTTACACAAAAACACACCAACTAATAACACTGAAACAAATATGTAAATAACTAGCACAATATTCCAAAACAAACAAGCATAAAAGTCTAAAATTGAGATTTCAAAAATTTACATGTTCTAAGCATATAATATGAAGCTTACCTGTGCAATAGCAGAAACTACTAATATAGGTAGAGTAGCCAGTGCAACAAGTGCCACACGCCATTCTAGTAGCATCCCTATAAGAAGAGCAACAACTACAGCTGCAGTGTCTTGTACAAATATAGAAAGTCGGTTACTGAATGCAGCACGAACAAATGTTGCATCATTAGCTAGATGCATGGACAATGTATCAGCACTGTTCTCTTCTTCATCAAACCACCCAACTTCGTTGCGTAACATTGCTAGACATAATAAAAATTGTCAGAAGTACACATGTTGATATAACAAATAATTATTTAAAGAAAAGAAAATTTACCAGAGAACATCATCCTTCTAACCCGCTCAGTCATCTTCTCCCCCATTATACCAAAATAGAAGTGCTGCAAAAAATTTGCAACCACAGTAATAACACCCATGCATGCAATAATCAAACACCACTTGTTCACTTCATTATGGACATCACGGACATCTATTCTATAATATGCTGCCACAATAAGTGCAATAATGTAAGCAAGGAGAGGATTAAATGATCCGAAAATTGCAGCACCAGTACTTCCTAGAAGAGCACAAAACCATTCAGCCAAACTGAGTTCCACAAGCCTCCAAAAGGATGGAGGTTTGTGGACTGCAAGCTCCTTCTGATTGGTGGACATGTGATCAAATTGATTTAGAGGGCGGCTGAAAGTTTTCGAATGAGAGCGCTCATTTTTAGGATCAGATGTGAGCAACGGAGAAATAGGAGATTCTGGGTCTGAGGTATTTGAAAATTGGCGATTTATAGAATGCACATCTATTTTAGGAAGCTCGGGTAATCTCATCTCAAAGCTGTCCTGCCTTTTGATAGATGGGATTCTTTCTGAAGAAATCAGAGGAAACCCATTTTCCACCATTAGTTCTGAAGGTGGGCTTTGACTCTTTGATGATTCATGTGAGTTATAAATATCAGGCTGTCGACTTGCAAGATTACCATGTGCTCTCTGAAGAGAAGGTGATTTTGACATCATTGGAGAAGATGATTCTTGAAGACCTTGACTTCCTGATAAATCCTTTTCGATTTGAAAAGTTGAGTCTTTGTAATTCCTTATGGGCATCCTGAAAGATTTTGACAATGAAATTTATTCTGCACAGATTCTGAAAAAGAATATTTCAGAAACAAAAACCTAAGAGAAATATGCTAATTAGACAGAACACAATGCAGATGAATTTGTCCAAAAGCAGAGCCACAAACAACCTAAAATACAAAGAATCATTGCTACAGGAAGAACAATATGATTTAGCAACATTGCTTTCAACATAAGACAGTAAATCACAACTTCAGAAGAGAATCTTCTTATAGCATTAACTAATTAGTTTAAAAGGTGTCTCTATCTTGTAAAATGGTACCTGGAAATGAGGTCTCATTCTAAGCAATTGTATCTTTAATTAAATTGTCTTTTCAATAATCATACAACAGAATTGTGTAGGAAAGATACCTCTTGGGAAGCTTTGATGCTTCTTCACATCTCAGAAGCTCTGCATATAAACCATCTCGATTCAATAATTCATCATGAGTGCCCATTTCCATCAGTTGACCCTCCTCCATTACTGCTATATAATCTGCATTGCGAATGAGACTAAGGCGCCTAGCTATTATAATAGTGGATCTCCCCAACATGAGAATATCCAGAGCCTCTTGAACAGCCTTTTCGGCCTCAAAATCAAGTCCACCTGTGACCTCATCCAGTAGAAGAATAGAAGGATTTGAAAGCACAGCACGAGCTATTGAGATTTTTATTTTCTGTTCTTCAGTCAATGCTAAACCAGTCCTACCAACCTATATTGCATAAGGTTCAATAAGTGCAATACAAAATAGGATATCAAACGAGACTCAACCCAAAATGACAGACAAACTCAAAATTAAGCATGTGCAAGATCAACCTGAGTTTCGTATCCCATTTCAAGAGAAGTTATGAAAGCGTGTGCATGAGCTGTTTTAGCAGCTTCTTCAATCTGATCAGATGTAGCAGATCTTCCATAAGCTATATTATCCCTGATGCTCAAACTTAATAAAGCTGGTTCCTGGGTAACTAATCCGATTTGGCTTCTCAACCATTCCAACTTCAGATGTTTTATATTCTCCCCATCCAATAGAACTTCACCTGCATCAAGAAATCAAGACAAAACTGTCATGCATCAATGAAACGTACATTAGTGTGTGACAGGAAAGTCAAAGAAGACAAACCTAAGGTGGGATCATAGAAACGCTCCATAAGGGGAATTATACTACTTTTTCCAGAACCATTCCTACCAACAAGGGCCACAGTTTTTCTAGCAGGTACAGTTAGGTAAAAGCCACTCAGTATGGGAATTTCTGGACGCGAAAGATAGCTGAAGTAAACATTCCTGAACTCAATATTTCCTTGCACTGTAGCTAAGGTACTTCCATCCTGATTAACAGAAGAATTTGAACGGCTTATCATCTCATAAAGTCTGTAAGCAGCAATTCTCCCTTGCTCAAATGAATAGAAATTGGTAGCTGCTTGATTAAGTCCACTGAAAATGACAGACTAAATGAGAACAAAAGATATCCTAGAGAGAAACGAAAAGATATCCAGAAGACAAATGTAGGTTTCATAACAAAGCTTACTTACAGGCCACTCAAAATTACAGCAAACAAAGCTGTAATAATTTCTCCACCATTAGCCTTTCCATTCGAAATCAGGAACCTCCCAACCCAAAGTTGTAAAGCACAAGAACATATAGCAAGACCATATGTGAAGCCAAGACCAAGGCCTTGCACTAGACTAATCAGTATTCCATACCTTAGGGTAGCTTGAAGTGAGGTTGCATAAGAATACTTAGCAAGAGTATCATTTGTAAAGGCATACAATGTCCTAATGTATGAAATCGCCTGCAAAATCAAAAAGTGTGTAAAAAGAATTTCCACCAAATTGTACAGATGAACTAAAAAATAGAGATCCATTGTTCACCATTGATATTATATTGCTATAAATAATTCCCTAAGGACGAATTCATCTCATATGTTGATCTGAGCACCAATTTTATAAAGATAAGTCAAGACAGCATATACTGTGGATTTTAGATAAGGGACGGCATTGCGTATGATATATGTGATACCTTTAGACAGCCCAAAAACCTAGGAAGGTCAGTCAAGTGCATACGCAAGCTAGGCAGGCAATCTTGTAGTACAAAAAATTGGTTCAGTTTGTTAGATGATCTAGAACTTACTGAGGATTTTTCTCCACAAAAAAGTTAATTCTTGTGATTGAGAAACATTAAACCAAGTTTATGTTGTCATGTATAACTAAAAAGTATTAACTTAACCATTAGTTTTGCAAGTGAGTTACATTAAAAAGTATGTTACAAATAACCACGAGTATGCAACATATTTTATGTCACATTATGTGTAGTCTATTGTATGATTGTTATAAATTTCTTTTGTGGAACCATAAATTGGATGGATTGATTAGTATTTAGTCAGATACAGCAAATCATTTTTACCAACACACACACACACACACATATATATATATAGACACATACCACTAATAATGCATATGCACTATGTAGCCGGTTGATTGTCTACCATCTGGAAATCTCTTTTTAAAACGTTGTTGGCTACAGTTGCAGAGGCAAAGCATCTCCAAGGTTTAGAAGCTACCGAAAAACTATAATCCAATTGCTAACATAAGAATTCATCACCTCGATGAGACCCCCTTGTCGACTCAATCAAGGGTGAAGAGAGGAGCACAGCAATATTAGGGATCGCATTCAAGGTGTGAAGGCAGAAGTGCATGGCCAAAGGCATGCAAGTGGAGACCATTAGTAGGTGTAGACACACAGTGAAGGCAAGCATAGGCATGTGGCGGAGGTGAGTACAGACGTGTGGCAAAGGTGAGCACAGACACGTATGGGTCAAGGTAGGTGCAAATGCACACAGGTAGAGGCAAATGTTGACACACTGTGAAAGTGCACAAGCAGAGACGCGACCAAAGGCATACAAAGGAGGCAGACCTAGTTTTGTGCTCCATGATAAGTTGCTACAAGCTCAAAATCACCAACTCTAATACCAAAAAAGTAGAAATATTTAGTTGTCGCAGTTCCCTAGGTAGTCTCTTTCCACTTATACATATTATTCATTGGAATAATATCACATGTAAGCTCTTGTAATATATGTTATTTACAAATAAGTCGGTAACAAAATACATTTTTTTCAAGTAGGATATTTAAATAGATGAAAAAGCATAAGCTAGTGATCAAGTAGAGAAAAATTTTTGTTCGCTCTTACTATGATAGCAGTGTCCACTTCCCTTTCATAGTTTTTCTAGTTAATCTATAATTGTTTGTGATTATCAAATACTATAGTCAAATAGAATTTGTTGTTTGATGTTTTTTACAAATGTTAACGTATTTTTGTTCTTTTACAATTGTTCCAAATCATTCCTGATATCCAATCCAACCAAACAATGGAAAACATATTCCTACAGCCCAATATATTTCCCCTTAGTTTTTATTCAAACATGGAATTTAACATTTCTTGACTATTCAATTCCCATTTACTTGTATTTATATTCCCACTTATTTGGATAGAGTCAACACTGTCAAAACTAGTCAAAGCGATTTTCATAACTCTGATAAATCCAATCTTATCATCCATTTTAACCTCAATCAGGTCTGCTTATAGGACAACTGCTAACTATTAATTCAAGCTTAATTTTCAAATCTTTGATAACCTATTGGTACATTAATATGTGAAATGAAGAAAACAAAATCCCAACTCGTAGGATAAATGGCTAAGAAGAAGAAGAAAATAGCAAACTATAAAACCTGCTCTGCAATACTTGCTGCTTCAGCATATGCATCTTGAATATTTTCAGCTAGCCGATGGAGAAAAATATTAGATATTCCTCCTGCTGCAACAATGAAAGGACCAGTTGCTAGTGTTAAAAGTGCTATCTGCCAACAATTGATCAAACCAATGATAAGACCACCAAAGAATGTTGCCATGTTATGAATATAGTTTCCAACCTGAAAAACATATGCAAAGATACACCATCAGACACTGGAATATTAAAAGTAGAACTGCCTGCTGAATGCAAACTATTTATTACCATACTTTTTCACTTAGAGCAGACTGGATGAGCAGCACATCACTCAATACTTGGCTAACTATATCTCCATTATTCCCGTAGGTGTCAAAAAAACTCATGTCCTGGTTTAGTAAGACTTGGACATACTTTGACCTAATGACTGCAGTCTGCCTCTCTCCAGTAAGAATCCAGCAGGAGACCTCTATGAACTCATTTAATCAGTATGCATGGAAAATGGACTTGCAACTCAGAATTTTGGAATTTCAGCCATACCTATCCAACCAGCAACAAATACTCCTACAGCTATGTAAATGACATACAGGGCATGCTGCAAAGGAACAAGAAAATATTACAACACATTGAGGCTTCATGATCTCAGTATGAAAATCATTATATAGTTTTGTCTAGAAAAACCAACTAAAGCCCATTGGATATCAAGCGAGACGTTTTTAAATTCAGTAAGAAAAAAATAAAAGAATATGATTTTCTTTCTCTCATAAACAACAGAAGTATGAAGAGAGTTCATAAATGGAGATTAATGAATCGATATAAAATGGAAAGCCCAGAATTAGCATTTTCAGAAGAGAATTTAAACAATAGAAACATGATTCAAGCAAGATTCAAAACTTAATATAATTTAAGTATTATGTCGAATAGTGAGCATAACAAAAAGATTTAAAAAAAAAAAGAAATCCTATTAATTACCATACTAATCTATATATGCATGTATTATGTATTATAAAAAAACTAAATAGTTTGGTTCGATTTTAATGGTTTGTATAGGCTCAAGCCGAAATGAGGTTGGAACCAATAGTTTTACCTTGTTTGCAGACCAGAGTCTAGGATGAATGATGTTGGAAACATTAGAGAAATCAAAAAAGAGACACAAACCACTCAAAGGTAATCAAAATGCTCCGAAGCTTGGTGAGAGAGAGTTAACCAAGCCTTTTAATCTTTTGATGGTTTTTTTGTTGAGTTTTTTAGTAATAGGCAATTTCTATTGAGAGATCCTCCAGTTTAGTACAATTGGCTTAGGTTTTCTGTTTCATTTTAAAATCCCTAACCAATAACTGATTCCTATCATGAAGTTTGAAGAAAGTATACTTTGCATGTCAAGACCTATTTTAGCAGGTATAGCACAATCTCTCTTGATTAGATGGTGCAATTAATCATGTTATTTCCTTGTGTTGGATTGTACCATTTATTCCTAAGATTTGAAAATTCATATAAAGAATGTGCTAGATTTATATATTAACCCTTAAAAAATTGTATAATCAATTGAAAAATTTTGGAGAAACAAATTACAAAAATATAACAACCATTTCAACTATTAAGCAGTAGTCAAGCCATCATTAATCAAGTTCATTTAAATTCATTTTGGCATACTTAGTGTAGAAAAGTTCAATCCAGTCAATATTATATCTTACAAGAGAGAATAAATTCCATAATTCATAGCTACGCAAAACGAAAGAGATGGCCTATCACTAATAATACTGACCAAGTATTTAGGTTATGTTGCTAAAACAGTATAATACAGTCTCTGCATAGTTAATAGTAAATCGGCATTTTACTGAACCGCGTGAGTAAGATTCAGTATTATCCATTTCACGTACCCAAGTTTCAAAATTCCAAAAACACATTGCGCTTCCCCATTATACCCCTTCCTCTTTCCACGTCCAAATTTTTTCTTTCCACACTCAAATTTTTTTCAACCCTTTAAAAATTCATTGCTCTCAATTTACATTGTTGATTTCAGATATAAGGGCATGAATACATTAAGGAGCCTTTCAGGAGTACATTGATTTTGATTTGAAATTATTCAGAATTTTCTAGGTTCATCAGCCAATTTTGAATGGACCTACATCATTTGAAGAAAGGATCCTACAACCTTACCTTGCCTTTGAATTCAAAAGTTTGATATTTTCAAATGATATTTTCAAATGAAGAGTCTTAAGAACTCATTGATGGTGTTGGTTAGTGAGTATCATTATCCTATGCTTTATAATGAACTTGTGATAAATTTTATCAAGCTTGGCAAGTTGAAAATTTTGTTGTTCTCAATTTACGCTATCGAATTTAGATTGGAGAACATAGATACATTAAAGTGGCTTCCAAGACTATATTGGTTTTGGTTTGAAGTAATTCGAAGTTTTCTAGGTCCATCAATCAATTTTGTCTGAAATTGACAGATGGACCTATACCATTCGAAAATTTGATATTTTTCGAAATAGGAGTCCTAGGAATCCATTGATAGTGTTGGTTAGTCAATATCATTATCCTAGGCCTTATAATGAGCTTTTGATAAATTTTATCAAGCCTTTGCGAGTTCAAAATTCACTGCTCTCAATTTACGCTATCGAATTCAGATTTGAAGGCATAAATACGTTAAGGAGGCTTGCCGGAGAACATTCATTTTGGTTTAAAGTGATCCAGAGTTCACTAAGTCCATCAGCCAGTTTTGTCTGAAATTAACTGATGCACTTAGAGATTTCAAACTAAAACCAATAAATTCCTGCAAGATGCCCTCAAATCCGAAATCGACATCGTAATTGAGAGCAGTGAATATTTGAACGGATTGAGAAAATTTTAAGCATGGAAAGAAGGGAGGGGTATAACAGGAAAGCATTACATGTTTTTGGACTTTTGAAACTTAGGTACGTGAAAAGGGTAAATTGAATCTTGCTCATGTGGTTCGGTAAAGTGCCGATAGTAAATTAACTCTGCATAGTAAATAGTAAATTAACTGGGACCTTATCGTTTAATTAAACTATAAGTGGATTAAGTGCTAAACGAATAACAAAGTTAACTTCTGGGCAACCATGCACAAATGCTGTCATAGCATTGACGTCCTAAACTCCTTTGCCATCTAGGTGATGACCAAGGCATAGGCGTATTGAAAAGAGGAAGTGCACTCGAGATTTAGATGATCAATTGCTTCCCGCAACATTTGTAGTTTCAAACACATTTAACTTGAAATTTGGCCATGGTATGTGCTGCAAATTACTGAAACTGCTAAAAGGCAAACTGATAAAAACCAATGTCGAGTTCAAAGTTGCTGCAGGACGCTTATAAAGCATAAAAGTTGAATGCATCAACTCATATTAGGATGATTTTCTCCTTCCATCAGACAATCCAGATATAAAAAATCGTAAAACAAGGAGAAGAACAGATAAAATAAGTGAAGTACTAATGCCCAACGTACCAGCTTGATTTTACCGAACAGCGCCTCACTCTGCGAGTCGAGCAAGTTGATGGCCCTCCCAAAGAAATGCAAGTAGACCACCAGCGCCATCCCGTGCGCGGCTGCAGCTACAGCCCCGACCACCATCAGCACCCAATCGAGCTCATCTGCGCAGGCAAATAGCCTGGAGAAGGGCACCGCAGCGGGAGGCGGCTCTATCTCCTCCATCTCGTCGACGGCGACGTCGTCCTCCACAGGAACCGCCTCCACCCCGCTGTCCATGTACGGAGACGGCGACTCCGGCGGTTCCGAAACCTCCGAGACCGGCGTCAGCGGCTGCATATGGGGTGGCGACCACCCAAACAACCCCCTCGAGCTCATCATCTTCCTCCTCCTCTTCTTCTTCTTCCTCTTCCTCGAAAAAGAAAAATCTAAACCTTAACCACGCATCGAAACCCTAGGAACCAGCCGGATTAGGGTTTCATCCCGCCTTCCGCAGCGGGTCTCCTTCTAGTTCACCGTCTTCGACGACGGTTGCTCACCGGCAAAATGACGAAGCGAGAACCACCGGGTTGGGTGCGCTATCAAAAACGGATCGAACGGGGCGAGGCAATGAACGCGCAACCCGGTGGGCGTAAAGGCGGAAAGGAAGAGGAAACGCGGTGAGGCGTGTGCAACAAGCTGACGGAGAGCCGTCCGGACGGCGGAGGAGCTGAACTCGGCCTGGTCGACTCGGCGCACGGCGGTCGCCGTTGGGAATTCAGTTTATCAACCCGTCGACAAAGGGAAGACAGAGAGATAGAGAGAGAGAGAAGAGGAAAGGGTCCGCATGGCATGATTACGATGCATGCTTGCTTTTGGCTTTTCGCCGTATGCGTGCATCATTTTCTTCGCTGTCATTTTGATTTTTCAAACCATTCAGTCAGATCCAGCGGCTCTCAGAGGACGATCGGGTTGGTGCGGTCAGCGGTCGGCTGAGATGGATCGAAGTCGGTGTGGGGTGGGTGCGTCGCCGCCGGGTGCGAATTGATTAATGAAGCACGCGGTGGCGCCATCCGCGACCATCGTCTGTCACGCTTTTCGGGTGATGCCGTGGCGGTTTGTGTGTAACGTAGCGGACGTTATATTGATGTACACTCTCGACCATCTTGATTTTAACAGTAATTGATTTATTTCTTTCCCTTTTTTTTAGGAAGCATAAATGAAAAATAAATCCTTGCTTGATCGATCTTACTCGTCTATCATTTAGATCTACATGAGGTATAAATTTTTAAAAATATCATGATTAGAAATCTTTTAAAATGTAATAACAAGGACTGATATAATTTTTGTAAGTTTAAAAATAAATAAATAATATGATAATTTTAGTAAGAACACTAAATGGTCACAGGTGTCTTGGTGGAAATTACTATAATTATTTTATAATTTTAATCATATTATAATAAATGGTTATCTACTAACACTACAAATTAAACGATTTAGTAGTTTTGATTCAAAACGTTTTTATTTTAGGGAGCACAATTCACGTAAAATCATAAAAGTATAATTTATATCAAACTAAAAGATAAACATGGTAATATTATATTCCAACCAATTAAAATCATCAAACAACGGATTATATTTTCTTGAAATCTTGAATTTTGTTCCTTTAAACGGGGATCGCAATCAAAGGATATTGGGCATCTAGGTAGGTCGTTGCGTGCGCTTCCCGATTTATCCTTGGGCAGTGGGACCGGACCGGTCACCCCAGGGATTGAGTCCATGCGACTAACTGAGATTATCATTTTTTTGAAATCTTGAATTTTGAATTTATACTTTCAAGATTGACATGAGTCTCTTACATAATATTCTCTTCAAACTATTTCATAGATATTGAGTTCATAATTCATGCTTCTAAGTCCTAATTTTGGATCCGACGAAGATCAATTACATCTAAATAATATGAAATTTATCAAAAGACTCTTGAGATTTTTTCTCCATAGGTTTCATACCTTTTTTTTTCAATAGATTGTACAATATATTTTTCATACTTGATTATTCCGGCTAATACATCGTAGATGATTAAATCACCGGCCGATTCATAAACTGTTGACATGCCGCTTCTCGAAGATAGTCACCCAGAGAGATAAAAAGATTTGAAAAATACTCAAAAGGAGAGTTAAAATAGCGCTGGGGTGGATTCTCGATTAACTATTCCAACACTCAAGTTAGGATTTTACGTGAGGAGAAAGTTTAATAACTTAGAAAAATTAAATTTGATGTATGTATAACTGTGCTCATAGATATGAGTAATCTTTTATATAATTGATCTCCGAAATATTAATGTCTATTTAAAAAATATTCCAAAATATCCATTATATTTTTTTAAAAAAATTCTGAAATATTCGTTTAAGAAATATTTTAAGATATTTTTTTTATTATTTGGATGACAGAGTCTTAGGATTTTCAAATTTTAAAGGTGAATTGACTTTATGACTTTATCTCAAATAACATTCGGGATAATATATTTCCGCTATATCATTGATGATTCTTAAATACTTAATTTTCTTTAAAAAAATCTTAACATATTATATAATTTTATAAAAGAAATCAAGATATGTGTTAAAGAAAAAAAATATTCAGAATCAATCATAAATTATAAAATTATTAAATATTCAATAATCAATCCTCTAAAATTAAAATAATAAAAAATTTAAAATTCTTATTTATCAAAATAGATGAAAATCCAAAAATATCTAATTAATAATTAACACGTAAAGAATAATAAATAAATATGATATATATTTTCAAACTACCAAAATAGAAAAGTCAAACGAAGAGGGAAGTATTTCTTCGTAAAGAAGAATTTTTATTTTTAAACAAAAAAAGACGGAAGTTGTTCGTAATTAATTAATTAATTTAATCAATTAATTAAAGATGGTTTGCTCATGACCAACGAATTAGATAAAAACAAAAAAATATTTAAAATTTTAATTTTTATTATTTAATAAAAAATCAATTTAATCAATTTTAAAATTGAACCCGAATTGCTTTAATTAAAATAACCAATCTTTTGAAAAATGAACTTTCCTAATAAACTGAACAACAATTTTGAATTAGTTTGGTTTGGTAAGTTATTTCGATTGCATTGCTCACTCTTAAATCGTTAAGTGTTGAGTCAATTTGAATGAATTTAAATAGATTGTAATAATATTGAGTGACTTTAATCAACCATTGGGAGAAAAGTTTATGTGATCAATTTTTTAAGTCGACACAAGGAGATTTGAGCTATTGAAATTAAACAAAATAGTTGTATGTAATTTATTCAAGTTCAATTTGAAAAGTAGAAGAGGTCGAAAAAAAAACTACACAATACATTTTTTAATAACTTTGCTGTTTCGAATCCATGTTTTTTTTTTTCACTTTTAAAGCTTTATATCAAAATTTTAAGATTTGTATCATTAATATCTCGGTATTAAATTTTGTACAATCTGTTTTTTTTACACTATATGTTTTATATTTTATAAAAAAATACAAGGTTTATTCACCTTTTAAACGGAAAATGGAGTGAGATTTTCTTTTTCTTGTGGAATCCGATGCCCAGCACCCTTTGAACGGCCCCGCACGATCGATCCCACGACTAATTATGAGAAAGTAAATCGAGAAATTGCAGTTGATCATGACGCAAGAATCACATGTCAATTGGTACAGTTTAATGTGTTGGTAATTATCTTTTATTGAAAATTAGTCCAACAAATTTCAAGTATTAATGCTTATTATTTATAAAATTTAATTTAAAAAGATTATTTGATTATGTTAATTGTATTCTTTTTAATCAGAAAGGTTGGTCTATTTATTCGTATTAAATATTCAAGCGTTCATTAAATTATGGAATTAATTATGGTTATTTTGAAAAATATCTCTATTATAATAATTCATATTTCGATGGAGGGTAATTGAGTCATTATGGTCATTCACAAAAGTTAGGGTTGGTGTGCTCGGTCTTTATAAATTATAATGTTAACACAGCTTCCAGCCACTCGCCCCGCCACTCTCCTTGCCGATCCTCACCATCCTTCTTCCAATGCCCTTGAAGCCAACAAGCACTCTCAATTCATGTTTCCTTTTCTTTGCCTTTCGTCTTTGATTGGCTGATGATGCGATATTATTGTCCGTACCACCTGAGATCTGGCGACTCCTCTGATGCTTTTTTTTTTTTTTACTTCTGAGGCCTTTCATTTTTCATCGATTTTGGATCGGATTAGGACGAGCAATTTTCTTCCGACGCTGCTGGTTCGAAAGATCTCTTCGATTCTTTGGTAGCAACAGAAAGGCAGTAAACTAAAGTTTCTTGTGAGTTTTTCTCTTGCTTTTGAACTTACTCTTTTAGTTCGAGTGTCCTGAATCTATGTTTCTTCTTCTGTTCTTTCTTATTTTCAGTCATGGATTGGCCGATGATGTGATATTATTGTCCGTACCATTTGAGATTTGACGACTTTGTCATCTCTTTGATGCTCTCTCTACTTCTGAGGCCTTTTATTAGGAAAATTAGTAGTTCTCTGTCGATGCAATCGTATTTCCTTGTTTCAATTTATTAGCAAAAAAAGGCAAATAAACAATTTTCTTTCTCTATTACTTTTGTAAGTTTACTTTTTTGTTTGAGTTTTATTCTTCTATTGTTTTTTTTGTTAATCCTGTAAATTTTGGCTCAGATTTACAAAGAGATCTGGATGGAATGACAAATTTTGTTGGAAGATTTCATTGAATTTTATTGATAAATCTTTTAAAACCCTCTAATTTGTCATTGATAGAATTTATTTATTTTCCTATTTTCTCCCTAAGTTGTCATCTGTCTTCCTAAATTATTTCCAATACAATTTACTAGCTGGAAACCAAAGATGAATTTTTTTTATCGAACGCATGGTATCTTTCTGTTAAATTATACATTTAGAAAAATTTACTTTAAAGAGAATTAATTATTGAAAAAAATATTTTTTACAATTAAAGGTGTATCATGAATTCTGGTCTAGTGATTTAAAAAGATAACGATAGGGACGAATTCAGCACCTTAACAATATTTTTAAGTATATTTTATGACTAAGACCAATAAAGTTTTTCTCACAAAATTTGGCTCCATAAGTTTTATTACACTTGAAACATTACTCTAAGAATAAGAAAATGTATAAATATATAATGGTTAAACTAATTTCAATATTTCTGATTAACTTAATTAAAATATTAAAATAAATAGATGAGTCAGTTAAAAATCAACTTTTGAGTTAATAAATTTACATTGGGCACTTATTGGTAGGCTAGGCTTTGACTGCATCATTAGGGTCCAAGTGCATCAATTTAATTATATCACTTATTTCAAATGCACATTAAATTCTAAAATTATCTAACGGTACTTCGTAGATATAATTCGTATAAAAAATTAGTTTAAAATAATAACCTGAAGGAAAATAAACTTTATAGCCACTTTATCCCTACAGATGAAATAGTTGACCGGCTAGCGCCTGTCAGATTCGATATCAAGCCGCGTGCGGGGCCGCTGCGACTTAGTGAAAGGTAGATTCTCTTCTCGGTGACGAAATGGCGGTCCCACCAGTCCGTGTGACAGCCTACCGTGGCCCCACGGGGGCAGTGAGCTTGCGATTACTGCAACGACCAATTCCTTCTTGTGGACGTTGAGGTGAGTACGTCGTGACGCCTCGCGCCATTTGAACGCGTCCTCAAAACTGCAAGCGATTTCTATTTGTGCGTGGTGGAAGGGTACGGACGAACTCGTCCTTTCGTCCTTATCTGGATCGGTGACGCGCAGCTGAGGCGAAAACCGATCATGTCGACGCTGGCCGTTCCCCCGTTTCTCACTAACGCTCGCCAAGACGCCATCGATCTTTACAAAGCCTTCAAAGGTAATCCCATCAGTTTTCCCCGTTTCTCCTCGATTTGATACTCTTAAGAGCCATTTGTTTGGGGGATGCGCGCTACTATGTTTTTTGTTTTTGTTTTTGTCTCTGCTTAGCTTCAAATTTTTCGTACTGAATGGTCAGGTGGGTTTGTCGGTCATCTGGTTTGCTTTTGGGTGATTTGTGCTTATGATCTGTCTGTATTTTGTGGATCTGGTACAATTTTGCGCTTCTGGTTCTTCGTTATTGAGTTTTTTGCTTGGCTATAGGTCAGAAAATGGGTATAAGCGTGTAAGGCTTTGGGGAATCTCTTCTCGATGTTTTTCTTTTTTCTTAAAAATTCTCTGCGCTTACCTGAGAGACCATAATTTTAGATTTGAGAAGTTGCATCTGGCGGATTGTGCTAAAATTGGCAGGTATTCAGCGGGATGGACTGGCCCTGGCTCGCTAGAACCTTGTGTCATTTATTTCACCAAATGTCTAACACTGTGCAAAACCCCTCAATTATTTCAAGAGTGTTAGGTGGAATAATATATAATGAAATTATATTTTAATAATGTTCTTTCTGGATAACTTTATCCTTTTAAAATTTCATTATAAGATTGTTAAGTTGCAAAATAAACTCGTTATTTTTCTGTGATCTTAGAGGGTTTTAATTATTTTTTGTATATCCCTCTCTGCTTTGCCATATGTATTTTGTTAGTTATACATTATTAAGCAGGTGGCTGCTATTTTGATGATTTAGAACTGCTTTATCCCTTGAATACAATGGGGAACTCTGGGGATTACATTTTTCGGTTTGTTACAGTTAGCTTCTTTGTTTTTGCTTTTTTTTTTGGTTTCTAAATTGTAGGTCAACAGATTACATTCTAGTAAAATTTTTTTCCTTGTTGTGATCCTTATTTTAAGTGCTAGATTTTTTTTTTTTTGTGTGTGTTTACTGAATGTTCCAACTTACTTCTGAATGGACTAGTCGAAGCACTTATGACTTTGGTTTTGCCATACAATTTTACACAATATACTTATTTGAGTATATGCCTTAATGATCATACAGGATTTGGTTGTGATAGTGCTGCTGTTATAAATATTCTTGCTCATCGTGATGCAACACAGCGTGCGGTCATTCAACAGGAGTACAAAGCCATGTATTCTGATGAGCTTACCAACAGGCTATCATCAGAACTCAGTGGGCAGCTTAAGGCACGAGACTATATTTTTATTAAACATATATTTCATGAATTGTGAGAAAATTCAAAAATGATAATTGTTATTTTTAGAGTTGTTAATCTTGGGATTTTAAAATAGATTGAGGCTTCATCTTTCTTGAACCTTCATCATTGGTTCTTTCTATTACTGTTTATGTAACACACCATGTACTCAGACAATCACCAACATGGAGGCATTGTTTGTTTTGACTGACAGCCTATATTATTGGCCTCACAATTTTATCCCATAGTGGAAACTGATACCAAGATGGGGAGCTTCTTAAAAAGATCACGCATTCTGAAATTGCTCCATAGAGAACCAAGCCAATTTCACCAAAATATGTTTCATTATAAGAGTAAATATGTTTCATTATAAGGAGCCACACCTTGTCTGAGCTACCTATGCCTTTATTACACTTCTCCTGCTTTGATGTGTGTTTTGATTCATTCATGTCACATCCTAGAAGTCTACTAGGAGCACACCTTGTCTGAGCTCCTTGCCATGATGATCACTCCCGCATACAATATTTGTAATTTCAGGCATCTACTCTATGCTTTCTCATCTCATCTCATTGGCTCAGCTCGCTATTTCCATCTACTCTGTAACTATAAATAACCTACTCCAGATTTAAATTCTCCATGTCTGCTTGTATTCTCTCTCAAATTATTCCCGATATGCTAGTATAATTGCACCCACATAAACACAAAATTTTGTGCTGGTCAAAAACAATGTTGAAACTGTTCTCACACTTTAAAAATAGGCTTTATCTTATAAATCTCTTAATTGTCTCTCTACGTGGGTTGGCAACTACTACGAGGCCTTAATTTTTTTGTCCTGTGGTGAAATGAAATTACTCAATGTAGATATGATTTGGCATATATCATAATAGCTTGTCTTATTTTACCTCACATTATACCTATGATTACTGCCTTCCATTCCAGAAAGCAATGCTGCTGTGGATTCTTGATCCAGCTGGTAGGGATGCAACTGTTCTGAGGGAAGCGCTCTGTGGGAATGTAGTTGATTTATATGCAGCTACTGAAGTAATATGTTCTCGTACACCCTCACAAATACAGACGATCAAACAGATATACCATGCCAAATTTGGCGTTTATCTAGAACACGATATTCATTATCAAGCCTCTGGTGATCACCAAAAGGTCTTTCATGATTAAGTTTCCTTTTCATTTGTACATTGTAATACTGAAATGATGATATCCCTTTTGCTATTTTCTTTTTTTACCTTCTGGGTATATCCAATTTATTTAATGTTGTGACGTGTTAAAAATATTGTCTATTTAATTAAACTTGAGCATTAGTTTCCAGTGGTTTATTCATAATGTTCTATATGTTTTATGTGGTGCCATTGACAATGAAGAATAAAGTGCTGATAAATGTTACAAGAATGGAAAGTTTGCTTGACTATTTTTTGAAGCACCTAATGTTCAAACAAAGAACAAATCAGTTGCAGTTTTTAAAATTTACTTATTTGCAATGTGTCGGAAAGAATCAGGCCTTGATCATTTTCCTTTGGAAAAGAACATATCACCTTGTTGGGAAGAGAGATACTTTCACTGTATTAATGGGCTGCTTCTCATGAAAAATTGAACAATGTTAGCTATGTTAGCTCTCCTAATTCAGTCTGCAAACTCAGATGATTTAGATGAGATAATATGATCTTAAAATGTTTTCTGTAGCTGTTGATTGTAATTCGAAATTGCAACTGTATACTTTAACCATCATGTAATTGAAGATTTTGTTCTGCCTGTAGCTACTGCTGGCGTATATTGGAACAGTACGTTATGAAGGACATGAGGTTGATCCACATATGGTATCAAAAGATGCAAAGGATCTATTCAAAGCCGGCGAGAAAAGGTTGGGAACAGATGAAAAGACCTTCATCCGCATTTTTAGTGAACGCAGCAGGGCACAGTTGGCAGCTGTTGCTTCTTATTATGATCATACTTATGGGAACAAGCTGGAGAAGGTTATTGTTTATTAATTAATTAATTAATTATTTCTTGGAGCCTTCTTTTCTTTGTTAACGTTCTTCATATTGGACCATTAAGAAGACTTTTCTAAAGTGTAGGCTGTGAAGGGTGAAACATCTGGGCTTTTTGAATTTGCTCTTCTGACAATTCTTAGGTGTGCAGAGAATCCTGCCAAGTATTTTGCCAAGGTATATATTTGCTCAATTTAGTTTGTAAAGTATGCCATTTGTAAGATCAACCTCATTGTTTGTGAATTGTGCGATTATAATTTAGTGTTCATTTATTGATCAGACATACATTTAGTTAACTGTTTAAAAGACTGCTTTTCAGCTTAATTCTTGTAGATTTAGATTATCAGAAAATGCACATCTAAACCATAGATCATAAGGGATTTGTACTTTTTATGTGGCATCAACCTTGATTCTACTTCCGGTCATTAAGGCTTAGGAGAAAGAGGATTCATATACAGTAGCTATTTGGTCTTGGTGGATACATTGAATTTAAGCTTCTTTTTGATTTAGGAGTTAGTGTATTTTGCTGATTCAAATTAGCCACATAGAAAGGCTAATTCAGCTGATTTGTAAATTTTAAAGTAATTCTAGAAATAAATCTATAATATACTTGGTTTATCAAAACAATTATTCCATTTGTAATAAATATTGGTTACAAGATGAACCTAGAAGATGAATTTTGACAAATTATTTTCCTTAATATTTTTTAGATATTCCTTTATCAACACTATAATTATGAATAATAGGTTGAAATTGAGTGTGGTGTGTGTGTGATGGTTGAGGAGGGGCGAACATTGACTATGCTCTTTATTTGAGTGGACGACATTGTCGAGATAAGTGTAGATATTGGAATTGTTGAGCACAACTTGTGGGCAAATCTAGAGATGAAAAAATGGGTATCAAGCCCTGAGCCTAATTGACTCGTTTAGGTGATGTGTGGGCCTATCCTAACTAGACCTAATCATGGGTTGGGTCTGAATCAAATTCGGATCAACGGGCCGGTTAAGGTTGAGCCCCAAGTGAACAAATGGGGTGCCCTCAAGGTGTAGCGTAGACGGTGGGTGCATGACATTTCTGGTGTAACAACCAGAGTCAAATCTCGTGGGAATTCACAATCTACCATTCACCCCCTGCCTGTCTCCCTAAATTTATCTCCCTCCATATCCGTGAGACTGACTCTAGGAGGGCTGTTGAGGTGGCGGATCTACATTTTTTTTATTTAGAGATAAAAAAATGAGCATCAAGCCCCAGACCTAATTGGCTTGTTTAGGTGATGTGTGGGCCTGACCTAACTAGACCTAACTATGGGTCGGGTCTGAATCGGATTTGGATCAATGGGCCGATTAAAGGTCGAGCTCCAAGTGAACTGGTAGTTGATCGCCAGTCCATTAGTATTTCTTTAAAAAAATCTTATTTTTTTAAATTTTGTTTTAGATTTTTTCAATGAAAGTCTCATTTAATAATATTTATAATATTTTAGTGATATTAATGGTGTGGTACAATATAAATTAACTTATTTGTTTTAAAATTTTCATTGTTTGACTATTTAACTTTTTCTATTGAAGCCAAATTTCAACCTATTTGCTTTGAATTTTCTAATGTGGGAGTGAGACTATTCTACCTTTAACTCATTAAATTGATTAATTTCATTTAAATCTCTTAATAGATTATTCATTGGTCTTATATTATCTTTTTATCCATTCAACATTGAGTTTATAGAGGCTATTTGACTTGTATGATATATCTAATAATAAATTTGCTGAGGGATATAATTTGTTCAACAATAAAATTATATATATATAGTAAAGATTATCATAGAACATATAAAATTAATCAAAAGATATAACTTATGTGATATATATGCCACACTAAAATATAATAAATTAATAATGTTAATGTTAGCTAAAAAAATATTGGTATAAAAAAACGGAGATGGTTCAAGATTTAGTATAATATTCTTTTCGATCTACTTTGACTCTTAATTTTTTAGAAGCTCAAGCACTACTTGATGATTAGACGAAAGTTACAAAAAAAAAGGAATGCAACTTTCAGAGGATGAAGTAGATTTTGATGTCGAAGGAACTAACGAATTACGTAACTTTAATTCCTTTATATCCTAAGTGGATAGATAGACAATTTAAATAAGTTCATGCCTTTTTTTTTAATTTTTCCTACATTTATAAATTTGTAAATATTTTTTAAAAATAAAATATAAATAATAATCTTGAACCATCGTGAATCAAACCATAACTGACAATTCCAAACCGTGAACTGTAACTGCCTTTGAGGGTTAAGGGTCTAGATTTTTTAAACCGTTGAATTATCGATTCCGAATTGTGGTCGGGTCTAGATCTAACATGAACTTTCATGGACAATGTCAGGGAGGACTCGTGGTATCCAGGTTGACACAACACAAGCCTTGGCCTAGGCTCAACCAAGTTGAACCATTTTTTTATATCAAAAAGATAAAAAATCTAAAAAATTAATTTTTTTTAAAAAATATCACAAAGATAAAGAAATTACATAAACATTAAAATAGGAAAATTTTAAAATAAGAAAAAAATGGATAAAAAATCTAAATTTTATTAATTAAATGTTTAGAATATTGCAATTACATCATTTAACTTTAACACAATAAAAATAATGTCATATAATTTGAATATTACATAAGTACATATATTACATCTTAAGATTAAAATTTTAGAGGAAAAAATATTTATGTTTCTGATCCAAAGTCAACGTATGAAGCTTCCTTCGAAAGGATTAGAATCAATGTTGTTCTACCTTATACTTTATCAGTAAAGGTGGAATCTGCCACTCCAACGGCCCCACATGGTCGGCCCCAGACCATCTATGAGGAGGTAAATTGAGAAGCTGCAGCTGACCACGACGAGGGAGGGCATTGTCTCGGCTTCGCCGAGATTCGACTGCCCACTTTAGAAGTCTACTCCGTCGTAACCAATTCAATTATGTCCCGCGGGCTGTTCTACCTTATACGTGCCATACTAGAACAGTGAGGATGAGGGTGATGTTGGTGATGCTTGGGTTGATGCTGTATCACTTGGACAAACTTTTTCAGGATCTAAGTCTAGTGTTGAGCTTCCCCCTTAATGTTGTACACACTCCTTTACATTTAGCTAATGCTTCAATAATATACACATCTTCAATGGGCCCTCTTTTAAGTGACTCATTCTCGTTCAATACCATATCACCTAAAGCAAGGCTTGCACGCTAATGTAAACATGAGAATCATGAGTACATCATAAGCAATGGCTACTAAAATAGGATGCACAAATATATGTTTTTTTCCACCAATCTAATACATTTGACTCATAGTTTTCTAAATTATCAGTAGATCATTATCTAAGACTGCTTGATTGACTCAGACGACACTAGTTAAACTAAAGCTCATATGGATACATTCTATTTAATATACTTCTAATTTATAACATTTTTATTATGAATTTTCTAATTCTAAATTTTTATAATATACTGTTATAAGATTATACAAATTTACATATCTAATCTTAGAGTCTAAAATAATAGCTATATAAACAATGTGATTGGGTTCGCTAGAGAAGTAAAAAGCCTCTTATCCCCTCCGTAACCTCCTCTTTTAGTTTCTATGGGGAAGTAAAAAACCCCACTTTTATTGCTCCCTGGGTACTAAAATTTTCATCGAGAAGAAAATGTCTTCATTTTGAGTTTTTGGTGTTCAACAGTCTTTGAACATACCTCATGGTGTCTCTTAGGCTCTAGAACACTTTGTTGGAGAGAAATTTGCATCCATAGTCCATGCAAAATCGTGCTGAACCATTAAAAAAAAACTATTTTCATTGGCACCTGACCATAACCGGACCCTAGGACTTTCTTTCTTTTTTGGTATCTTGTAACAGTATGAACCATTAGAACAAAAATAATTTAATGTTTCTTTAGAACCAGGTGTATATATGCTTTCACCAAGAACATCATCTTTTGACGATGCTAATAATTAGAATTTCTCTGCTCAGTTTTGTTGAGTAGAACTACTCTAACCTGAAACTTATTTTGATTTAATGATATAACAACCTAATGAAGTTTGATGAATCACCAGTGTTTGGTATTTGACATGATGATGACGCTGATCTAGAATTCGTGTGTTTCCAGGTGCTTCGCAAGGCAATGAAAGGTTTAGGTACCAATGACACTGCACTCGTGCGGGTTGTAGTTACCAGGACTGAAATTGACATGCAATACATAAAGGCCGAGTACCATAAGAAATACAAGAAACACCTTCACGATGCAATCCATTCAGAGACATCAGGTCATTACCGTACTTTTCTCCTTTCACTCGTAGGTTCCCACGCCTAGCTAGTTAAATTTCTCATAGACTTGCATGATATGTGTGATAGTTATTTGGTCTTCAAGTTGGGACATGTGAAATTGTGTTTAGGCTGGGTCACTCCTGAAACATGATTGGCTATTTACGAGTGCAGACGATATTTGAAATCCAATAAATTGTCTTTGTTTCAGTAGAAACTTGCGGTAATTTGGAATGTAAACCACCCGTAAATCTGTTATATACCAGGGCGTGTCTTGACAATCCTGTATTCTTGTGCATTCACTCTTTTGAAATCAACTGCTTAGTGCTCGTCTTATATTGGATTTGTTAGTCATCAGCATTAATAAGTTATCGTGAAGGTGTTTCTTAGAATAATAAGCAACCTTGCCTCGACCGTGGGATCGAATCACTGGATGATCGCCCATCGATCCCGTCCAAGTAAGTATTCATTGGTTTGAGTTTGTTACGACGGATAGATTTACTGAAATGAAAAAGGATCGAATTTAGATGAAGTCGAAATAATATTTTTTTTCATCGTGATCAATTGTAATTTTTCGATTTACCTCCTCACACAGATGGTCGTGGGATGGGATTGTTGGGGTGATAAATTTCACCTTTATTGAAGAAGGGATTGAATCATTGGACAATAGGATGTCTAGTCAATTGCTTTGAGATTTGTGTTTTTGATATAGAACTCAATCTACCCATCCAATTTTTTCATATATTTTTTCCCCACCTTTCATAGCCTGAGTTTTTTTTTTAAAATTTTTTTATTAGGATTAGTTAAATTAGATCTTATATAAAAAAAAGTTGAGTTTTAAAAGTGGCAATTTGAATCGTACCATTTAACTAAATATAAATTATATTAAATTGTAATAAATTAATTGCATTTTTTTTTCATTTTATAATTATTTTACTTTTTAGACTGATCACCATATTGATGGAAAGAAGGCATCTCCATTCCTATAGTATCGTTAGTTCGTGAACTTGTTTATTTATCCCATTTTATCATTTGGAGAAGAAGAGATACCTATGTAAGACTTTTTGATATATATCATACCACAGCTCCAAAAAGTGGAGGCATTTATAATTTTATTCTGGTTCTGCAATCCATTTCAAGGGGAAAAAAAACTGAAATCCATCTCTTTGATCGATGATTTGTCAAGTCCTTCAAATATCAATGAGGAATTCACCTCAAAACTAGCTGGATAGGAGATATTTCAAGCTAGGCCGGAGTATCAATTTTCATGCATCTGCACCACCGCGTTCTGGTTGGGATTCTTGTTGGGATTCGACGGCATGACTTTTAAAAGGTCTTTGCTTGTCATACTGGCAAGAACAAGGTGCATTAGGGTATTAAACAACTAAAAAAAAATACAAATTATAACGACAATAATAGAGTAAAGTCGAAAAGCTTTTGCATAGAAAAAGAGTGAATTTTACCTTCTTAAGAAAGGCATTGATCTCCTCCTCTGTAAGAGCATCCTCGCCGGCATTTTTATCCCATCCGAGTGACTGCAAGAAGGCTTCTTCTTCTGGGTCAACAGTAATGTCCGAACAAGGACTAGCATCCAGTGGGGATGTGATTTTCTTGTTTTCAACATCGGCTACCTCCAAGCTAGATGGGGATAGAACAGAAGCTGCCTCTGGGATAGCACTTGTGCAGGTTGATGATTTCTTCCTCAGTAAATTGAAAAAATCAGTTCTATTCTGAGCTTGAAAAGGAGGCTTTCTCTCCGCAGAGGAGTTTTGTGTCGACACACCGTTCCTGCTATCAACCCTAAGTCTTTGGTCAGTTGGGCTCTTCAAAGGAATAACGGCAGCAGATGGAACATGGCCAAAGTTCATTTTGCTAACACCGAGTCCATTTTTGGCAGTGGGGGATATTTCGTTCTTCTCTCGGTAAAGAACTTGAAAGTTTCCAGGCACAGGTGTTTTTGTAGTATCAAATTTAGCTGGTGGACGGACAGTGAGGTTCACATGAGGCTGCTGGCCAGTCTTATTAAGATGCCCAAACTCTCCTTTTCTTGCAACTTTCAACTTTGCCTTTTCAACCAAGCTGGAACTCTGAAAGGGAAACATGAGGATAAAAACTGTAATAACAAACTGGAAAGCAGAAAAAGAAAAACACTTATCGTAACACTACATAATGTAGTTTTTTTTTTGCTTATTAGAAATACCAAGCCTACAGCAACGAAACGCCACAAATCAAAACCCAAAAGCTGATTTCCAGCAATGGAAAACCAACAACAATAGTAACACGAGTAATCAATAATACAAAGCATTGATATAAGGATAATGTTCATCATTGTCATATACTTTATCAAGTGAGGGACTTGATTATACCATGTAAGGATTATGCACTCTAAAGCAATATCTAACTTGGCTAAATTCAAATCATGACCAAGTCAATATTAATCTGATGAATCCAATTTTTGCTAAACAGATAAAAACGAAGTATATTCTATCTATATATTACTAAGATTAACCTGCATATTATTTTATACATATAGCTCGTATCAGTTGGTTAACATGCACAAGTATATGTTATGTGTGTTACTTAGATTTATATGTAAAATATTTTACATGGAATTGGAGATTGCTTAGAGTGATCATTAATTGCTATGTGAGAGATTTTTTTAATTATTTATTATCAAGATTGATATATTATATAATAGATATAAATTCATTGTTCACAAATTATGCTATGAATGATTTTTCAATGTTAATATGGACAATATATACAACCGCAAAACTCTGCTATGTTTTTTTCCACCGCAATCCTTCTGCTATGTTTTTTTTTAATCTTCATGCCCATTGTAACAATATAGATGCTCATAGAATATTGATGTGTAATAATACTGCAGATGCATGTCGGAAGTCAGATGGTTATTTGAACCACCTGTTTCTTGGAAACAATACTAAAATTCACATACATAGAAATTTTAGGAGTGTGATTAAGCACATGAGAATTATTTTTTATGAAAATATTTCCAAAGGCATGTTGGCCCATTTGTTGTTGACCTTTGGAATCCTCTAGTGGTTTAGTTACAACAGAAATAAATTGTCCAGTTTTGATAGTTGGATTCAAAGTTTAAAATTTCTGCCAATGTTTCTGTTTTGACCAGGATGATAGGGTTTTGGTATTGTATCATGTTGTCAGAGATGATACGGTTTCGATACCATATCATGCTGATATAGTTTCACTTGTATACTATTGAGAAGGTGGTGCTTTGTTTGTATATGTGCTTGTATACTATTTTGTCTTGGTGTACTTTTGCACAAATCATATCCCTGAAACCCCTCCTAACTCAGAACTCTACAAGCCTCAACAAGTTGGCTTATACTCCACCATATTTAAGAAGCCAACATATGCTACTTGTCCCATGTTGAAGGTTTCGGTGGAGATAAACCATCATAATTAGGACACTTGTGCAGGTGTAAAGGTTTGATAATTGATCAATTCCAGTGACCAATGCAAAAAGATACTTTAAATAATAAAAAAGGGTAGATGTAGTTATTTAAAGCAGTTGTGATACAACACCAAAATGGAACAAGATCTACATAGCCTTGATAGCAAAATTGATGCCACTCGGGGGATAAACATCAAGAATCAAAACCAAATTTTTATTAAAAGTGAAGAATCTAATTGCACTAGGATCCAAACCAACAACATCACTTGGGAAAGAGGAAACATACAAGTATAATAATCATGCATGAACATTATCTTAAAGGACATATTCATATTCTTATGCAGCAACTTTTAGTAGGTTTCTATTCAAGCACTAAAAATGCAGTTTGTACCACTATGCAACAGTAAGAGAGACAGCTACTTATATGACCTAATCAAATCTTTTTCTGCTAATCTTCCCTGTCTTGTTATATTTTGAGCCAAGAACACTAATGAAAGAAGGGGGAAAAGTTTTAATTCTCCTAAATGAGAGCATCAACAAAATACACTTCAACAATTAATCTTATACTCCATGGTAAATGGGATAAAATCTTAGGATGAAAAAAAAAGTGGTTGCAAACTTTAAAGAAGTGTAAAACAAAGGTTAAGTACCTCCTATAATAATTCATGTTATGTGATTTTCAATTATATAAGTCAAAACTACAAATAATTGCAAAAATGCCATATTTGGGTTTTGGAACCTACATGTGTAATTCATATAGGAAGACTCTTCTAAGTTAAGCCACTAGAGTTACCAGTTAATCCAAACAAGCGATGCAAATGAGAAAAATATGGTTCTTTATTGAACTCATGATGACAAATAGAAAAGCATGGGAAAGGAAAGCAATTTAAATTAGGGTAGACATCAATGCACAATAAAAAAATATATAGAAGAAAGCATGAGGTAATTAAGATGTTTAATACTTACCAATCAACCTTATAATTTCTAAAATATCATGGCAGTAGTTGTGGAAAAAAATAATTAAACTAACTAGATGGCTTCTGAACATTGTGCCTGTTCACAACCAAAATTGAGTTCAATATCACCAAAATTTGAGTATCAAAAAGTGTCAGCATACCATAATGACACCTTGACAAATGGTTCTTTCATGATATTACATTGACAATCATTCTTGATGTAAAACGTATCAAGCTCCCCTACCAGACTACTTTGAAATGCTGAGACTGTTTCCATCAAACTTTGGAAATGCTCTACTTAAATATTCTCCAGAAATTAAAACTAATGTCAACAAGGAATTTAATCTCAAAGGAGATTCCATTTTAGCAAGTTTAATAATGAGCTATATGTAACAAAGTAAGACACATAAATTTTGCACCTACCGAAGCTTTAGGCGTTGAAGGAGTCACTGGTATTAGTTGCTTGCATTTCTTAAGAGTAAGCTCCTCAATCCTCTGTGTATCAACGGATAACTGCAAAACAATTAACCAAAAAGCCATTTTAAATGAACTCATTTCAAAATAAGGCATTATACACAACAAATTACCTGAAGAGTATCAACTTGTGGTGGTGCCTGAGCTAGAGTCTCTGCCATAGTGCTTCCAGCTGCAGATACTTGACCAATGGAAGCAGCTTGTGGCACAGGTGAGGACACAGTTCCAGTAGTTTCAACTTTAACTGGTACTTCTGCAAGGACTGAAGTTCCTATTATGACAGGAGAAGAAATGGGAAGACTCTGAACAGAACTTCTAATACCAAGAGGTGATACACCACCTCCATCTGAAAACCCTTGCCTCCCATCAGCTCGAAGGGTTGGGAAATCTTTCTCAAAAGCTGTATTGCTAATGCTGCTAATTGCAGCTCCCCCATGAGGAACACTATTATTTCCACTACTTCCAAGTCTTTTAGACCAAGGTTCGACTTGCCTTCCTTCTATTGTAGATTGGAAATTCCTTAAGTCATCTTTTTCAGATTTAGGAGATGAAACACGACAATTGAATCCATTATCAACAAAAACTGACCTATTTTCACTATCACGTCGGTCAAAATCCTTATCTTGGTTTCTATCGCGAGACCTTCGAAAACTACTATATATCTGAGATTTGGCGAAGCTACTTTTATTGTGACTTATAGAACTGTTAGAGTCCAAACTCCTTACGTTTTGATCTTGATCACCAAGTGTTCTATTTCTCATGCCAAAATCTACGTCATTTCCATCTACAGAAATCAATCAAAGTTGTATAAGCAAAAGAATTACCATGTGGGCATAAATAAAAAAGGAAAAAAAACAAGAAAGATAACTGCAAAACTCCTTCTTAATGCATAGAAATCATACCAAAATGTTTGGAAGAGCTAGCTCGCACAACATTGTTGGAAGTGCTCCCGTTTGCAAATCTGTACCACTGTGGAACCAATGCTGGTTCACCTTGCTCCATCCTCAGCGCATACCATTATATATAAAGAGACAAAACTCTATAACTTTGGATACAATTTCTGATTGGCTCGTCCAGTGTTAATTGGGCTATCAAAAGAACTATTACCCAATAATTCTCCCAAAGAGAAGAGTCTAACTCGGTCACTATAGAACAATCACGGTTGCCAGATTAGCATCGTTAACAGACAGATTGGTCCTCCCGAATCTTAAACACATCATTAATCTCTAACCAACGTTCATCAAAATGGCCAAATCTCACACGTACCCAGCATCCACGTGAAAGGAGGGCCGATTAGAAGCAACAAGCAGAAACGAACCTCGAAAAGGGCAAAGGATGCGACAAGGTGCGAAGGACCGAAAACCCTAGATTCAGAGGGGATTGCGAAGAAGACGAAATTGGAGCCGAGGCAAGAAAACAGAAATGGTGAAGCCGTCTGGGCTTGAAGTCGATGGTCGTCCGGAGTTGGGGTCGCCGGAGGTGAGTCAGTCTGCTTCCTCGCTCGCTGTTGGCTCAGTAGTGTTCGGAGTTCTCGGCGGGCGATAGGGATTTGGTTAGCGCTGGGCTGCTGCTGCGGTTTCCTTCCGTCGGCTTCGTGATAAAGGAAGGAGGAGTAGGGCAGCGCAGCGGTGGTAAAAGACAGGCCTGACGATGACTGTGTGTACTCAATCCTAGCCGTCGATCAACATGATCCAGGTCAATTGCCATAAAGCCGGGCTTGGGGGTCCATGTTTCATTTAATACGCTACAAATATTTTTTTTCCTAAAATACTCGAGGATGGGGTTGTGTTTAAAAAACATATATAAGGACATACATAATTTGGATATAATATTTAAATAAAATAAAATTAAAATTAAAATTAACAAAAATTTATATTAGATGTACGGATTGAACAGCATAAAATATCCGATATATTATTATATATATATATATATATATATATATATATATTTATATAGTCTTTAATATTTAAAATACTTTTTATTTTTTCTTTTATAAAAAAGTGAAATCTACCATTCCAATGACTCCACACGATTGACCCACGATCATCTGTAAAGAAATAAATTAAAAAATTACAATTGACTACGATAGAAGAGGGTATTGTTATTCAAACCCTTACTTTCTTCTGCAACTCTGTTCTATCGTAACCAACTCAACTATGTCCCGAGGAAAAAAAATACTTCTCATTTCTTTTATAATTCTGCTCCGTCGTAAATAACACCCATAATGATTCCTTTAGACATCCTTATACTTCAATTAGTACCTTAAGAAATCATCAAATAATTTTAATAAAAATTGATAACCTAAAAACTCAAATTTATACTAAATAAACACCGTTACACCCATAATGATTCCTTTTAAAAGATGACTCAATACAATAAAAGGTGATAACTCACCTTCATCGTTCCTCATTATCAACCTCACAACGAGATGAAAAAAGTAAATCACGATACCGAATGACTAACTAAATAGGAGAATATAAATCCCAAGAGAATAAATTTCACGAAAATCAATTTTTACCCAATACAACAACTCTAATATTTGAGTACCAATTCGACTACACCAATGGAGACATCAGGACATGAATCTAGAAGATTCAAAAGGAACTATTAAAAATGTAACGATGTTTATTGTGCATGAATCTAAATGGCAAAACAAATAGAGTAAGGTCTAGAATGGACCAAGCTTGGTCAGTCCATTTAGGTAACATGCTAGGTTGGATCCAGCACGAACCATCATGAGTCATGCTCGACATGCCTCGTGATGGACGAGTCTAGAGCCCAACACGGGCACAAGCCTACTTAATCAATGCCTTAGTTTGATTTAGCCACCTAAATAAATAATGAAAAATATTTTAAAACCAAGTTATACAATAATATCAATTTAATATATAAGTTTTTTAAAGCCACAAAGCAATGTCTAAAGATAAGAAGAATGGATACTTAGCTTCTTGCCACACTTCAATTCCGTTTACATGAATAAAGAACATTTTTGACGCTTCAGATTAGGTTTGATTTGGACAGGTAGAGGACTAGGAGTGAATATTCGATTAAAATCAAATCGAATTAATCAAAAATCAAATAAATCAATTTGTTCGAACCGTATTTTCTAAAAACAAACAAATCAAATACTGTATATGTTTTTTTTATTATAAAAATTTTACTAATGAATTAGAAATATTTTAAAAACTAAAATAATTTAATTTATTCAATTTAACTGTCCTTTAATAATAATAATAATAACCAAACTAATAAAAAATTTTAATTCGATGTTTTAGTTTTGCTACTGAAGGATTTAACTCCATCACTTCGATTTTAAATGGAGAATAGCCTTAGTATTTAACATAGTGCAATGTTTAAAATAGTATATAAGCATCTTATTATATTTGTTTTTCTGTGTCCTTATCTTTTTAATATTTTTAACACAGGATTTGAATATTATTATTGTACATGATGCATACTAATTCTCATGTTCCAGATATCATTTGAACATCTATTGATTTTTGAAGTATTTTTTTGGCTCATCTAGTTGTTCAGGTGTGCTTTGCAGGAAGTTCAGAGATGCAAAGATTTACCTGCTCACAACTTGGAGTAGGACAAAAAGGGAGCATCTATGAGTGTTCCTTTGACATCCCCAACGACTACTTCAGCTGAATTGATGCGTCTCTTGACGTAGGCGAGACCGACATGATCCCCATCTTTTCGGCCAATCGAGTAGCTTGTAAGCACCCCAACCTGCTCAGACAATTTCAGCTAGGAGTTTCTGAGCAGTTATTGATGAAATCAAGCTCAAAATTCTTTACATCTGGCTTCTACAGGTTTCACTGATCAGTGTATTTTTCAGCCATGTAATTGTTTCGATGGCAAATTGTTTATTTCTTCAGCTTGTAAACACCATTTCCAGCTATTGAATTTCTTTCTTTATGAATCAAGAAAGAAAGAAATGATGAAGTAGAATTATTACCTTATTTCCATCTTGCATGATGGAACTCCCAGGTTCTGCCTGGCCTGACAGTCTAATTCCCCATAGTCGCTGCTTGACGCCATCATAGGTAATCAGCCTAGATATGGTCTCTTGCCCTTTATAACATCCTCAAGTATCGAAAAAAGACAGACACATCATGTAAGATTGTCATGACATATCATACTTTTGTGAATTGAACATAACATATATAACGAAATCTATCGTAAGAAACCTTTGTCGACGGAAACAGCCATTGATAAGCCTGCCTCTAATACATTATAGTCTTTAGTGAGCTCCCTGCCGGGGGCTGGCCTCCCTGCATACAAAGGTGGTATCAGCAGTTAATGTTGAACTGAGGATCACAGAATAAGAAAGAAGCTAATGGAAGAGTGAGGACAGCTCAGTAGTCATACCACCGACCTAGTTGATTAGGCAATGGAGAAACCAAGTAAAATACCTAGTCTCTCTTTGCCTATATTATACACAATCTACTTATGACCCAACGTTTTCACACATTTTACCAATCACTGGATCCAATATACTTTCTCTTAATATGGAGGTCTTGTAGAATATAATTCTGGATGAGAATAGGCACCAGAACAAGTTTTTAAACATTGAACACAATATACATATATATACACGAAGATAATAAAATCTGAAAGACAAAAAGGGATTCATTTATGGTCTGTAGAGATAGTTGAGTTGTGCATGACCTTGAAGAACTCGAAGTCTTTCCCAGGCATTAGTTCCCATTGGAATAGCACCATGAGACAAAAGAGATCTCCACACAGATCTAGCAGAAGCTGAAGATAGCATGAATGAAAAACCATCTTTAAACAAGATACTGCCGACCCCAATGGTAACTGGAGTTCCATTTACCTGCCAGTAGCAAACTTCAACATCTATTTGATAATAGAATAATGAAAGGAAATAATTATTTCCATATCAAACATCTAGAATTTGGTCGAAATTAAGAGAGGTTAAAAATACAAAAGTAATAGCTGAGAAATCTCTCTCTCTCTCTGCAATGAAAACATGTTATTTTATGATGTGTTTGATTCTTGGGAATATCTTTTCTATTTTCTATGAATTCTCAAAAAATAATTATATCTATATTTGGTTAACAATTGGCATACCAATTCCCACTGAATAGTTATTCCAAATAGCAAAAGAAATACTTATTTCTTATTCTAAGAATATCAGTTCTTTATCTATTTCATCCTTCAACTCTTCAACTAATAAAATTCAATTGCCCCAACTGAACTAACCTGGCTACATAGGCCAGACAGTCCAGTCGGGCTGGTCAAGCTGGACAGTTCAATCAGGCCAGTCAAGCTGAATGGTCCAGTCGAAGTGATCGAGTTGTATGGCATGCCAGAGAGGTCGCTTGAACTGGTCAAGCCAGTCAATTGATCTAATAGTCACATAGGTCAGCTGGTCAGTTCGCACAAATCTCTAATTGATCAGTCTGAACAGGCCTATTGTCACATCAGGTAGATCAAGATAGTTAGTTGATCCATATGTTTGAATTCGCCTTTAGCCTAATAATAAGTACCTTTAATAGTTCAAACTGACTGTAGGGTAGTCATTTCACACCTCTGCTCATTTTGAGCTCACCTTTGGCACAGACCTCTCCCCCATTCCAACAGTTCGAGATCTCTTATTCATCATCAGGTTTAAACCTTCCTCACATCCTCTATTAATCCACCATCTAACCCCAAACTCTCCTCCATTGTACCATGCTAGGAACATCTTATCATTCCTATCATGAACCTCAGATGAGAATTTATGGCCTCCTAGGTTTCCCTATCTATAATCACAACCCGGTGGGACTGCTTAGCTAGTCGCCTCAGAAGTGAATAATTTTTTCATCTGCAACAGGGATGATCTATGTTCAAACATCCCTTCCTTGATGTGAAAACCACCTTAGGGATTTTCCTCACAAGCAATATAGGTGAACCATGGTTTGATTGCTTCTCTCTAACTTTGATTTGTTTCCCACAAAGGGTATCTCTTCTAACTTTGGACTTCAAGCCTAATTGTTTCCCACAAAGGGTATTACGGGTTAAATCATAACAAATAGGTAATCTGGTAGATTATTGAACCTAATGCAAATTTTGATTTTAAGGGATTAACTAAATTAGGCTTGAGGTAAATTGGGTTCAGTTGAAAGGAAAAAAGTTGGAATTTGATTCGCCTGAAATTGATGAGTTAGATCGAGGCTTGGAAGGGTCAAGTTGGATCAGGTTAACTTGACCAAAGTGGAATAGATTGGGTACGAGTGATGGTTGGGTTGAAGTGGACATTCAATTGTCTAAGGTGGGTTTTAGTTTTTTGAGGTGAGATCAGAACTGTTGATATTATTCTAGCCTTTCTGTCTCCCAGAATCCTTTTCATGATAGTCTTGGGCTTCCATTTTATAGGTCTCAAAGTGAGTGTCAAGCCAATGAAAAGATACCACATGGATATGGCAAAAGAGCTTTAAGGGTGAAGAGCTTGTTCCTCAAAAGTGAAGTCTTTGGCTAAAGGGTCATATGTCAAGCTCCCGGCTAACACTTAAATAGTGACCCAAGCATTGTGTTCACTGTTACTAATATAAATAAACTTGTTCCACAAGGAATTTTTATTTAGAGTGCTCTACTAAAAATATATTTATCATGCACTCATTTAATACCTTAGTCCATGACCAACCAATTCTGTATCGAAGTTAATTATAGTTAGCACATGATGACTTCTTCAGATAAATCAAAAAATATAAAACTAAATTAAATGCATTCTCCTCTTCATCTTTGGCCAGGAATCCAAGTTAAATCATTGAGGTGGGAGAGAAGCACATAATATCTACCTTACTAAGTTGGAGGAACAACTATGTTGACTTGTTTGCTTGATAAAATAAAATCAGAGCAATTTCCTAGCTTGCTAACTATCATTAATGCAGGTTCAAACAAAAAGGTGGTCTTGCCATCTGTCAAAACAAAACTAGACAATCATGCATACCCTATAAGAGAATTCTACACAAGATTCTGGATGAAAAAGGCAATATAACAGAAATAGTATTTTCATTTACTCTATAAACTTTTACTATCTTGGAAGGAAAAACAATAACAACAAAAAAAAACTATAGAACTAACAATGAAGAAAACAAACCATACTAAGTGTCCTAGCTGACATGTATAGCACACGTCCATAGACCATTTGACAATATAATTTTCAGCACAATTATAAACAAGCAATATGATGGTGATAAAAGGATATTCTTCTATATTTTTATATGCAAAAAATGCAAACAGGTCATTTACACTGTAGTGTCGATGTGTACCATATGGTTGCCCAACAAGATCTCCAAGATTTAACATTTCCATTACCTTAATAAAATCACATAGTAGAGAAGTTTTTATCAAGCCACAGAAAAAAAATATGGAAAGATAAAGAGTTCATCTAACTCAAGAATGATGCCACAACTGTACTGCTCTTAGGTCCCATCAGAGTAAAAAAATATGTTTGCTTTGTGATGTCTTGAATTTCCACTTTATCAGCATAGAAAATGTACCTGGGCATGAAATCAACAACAGAAATTTAAACAAACGCTTTGAATATGGAAGGGCAACAAAATACATGGTAACAAAATCAGGTCTGCTCTAGATCCTAAATAATAATCAGGTAGATACTGGTAATCTATCTTTATTCTTTATACTCATCCAAGATCTGGTACATCAATAGCATGGCAAGTTGCTAAAGATTTTTGCAGGTTCTAGTAATATTCATGCACAAAGTACTCTATGGGCATAGCATTTTCTTAATGCATTTATAGGCTATTCACACATAAAACTGCCAATTTCAATCCCACTCTGGATGAAAAAAGGTGAGAGCAACATAGGCTTTGACATCCAACATCAATAATGTCTGCACCTATGAACATGCACATTAATTGTATTTGCACCAAATAGTAAAAGCAAACAGGTTGATGGTAATAAAGATATTTGTTCCAATAGCAAGACCATTAGCAGTTCATGTAAAAAATGCCTATGTTCTATAAGTTGTAGTAAATGCAAAAAGAAGAAATGGCAGTATTGCTTTTAATAAAAGTGATAACTCCCAACAAAGCCACACTCCTACCAAGCTTCATATGGGGTATGATAGGGGAAAACCAGGTGAAAAAAAGAGTATATAGAGTAAACCTAGTGTGCCATTACAAGAAAAATCAGGGCAAGCTAATGAATGATGTTGCTTCAGATAATACCCAACAAAGTGAAATGCTAATCATGTAACTCAAACAACAGAATCTATTTTGACTTACAGGTTCTTTTGGACCATCCCTAATTCACAAGTACAGGGAAGCAACTCCACGTAATTTATGGGGGAGAATAAACTAACAAAGTGATGACTTTCCTAGATACTGTATGAGAGAAGGGTGTTCATTAATTTAAAACTAATCTCCAAATTCTTATGTGAAGTTTAATATGGAGGCGTATCCATGCTCTACTTTTTGCTTTCATCACAATATCAATTATCAAGTTAATAAGACAATTGTTCTTCACCTAGAACATCCCAGTAATTTCCCACTTCAACATACTACGCCCAGTAATCATCGAGATACATGTTATATTGAGGAAGGAGGCTAGACAATCATACTTTCGTAGATGAAAGGCTAGCTAGCATTCATTTCTTATAATGTAATTCATTTTAATAGCACACAGAAAAGTTTTATGAGCCTTCAGTTGTTGCAGTCCATCTGCAATCCTTCAAAATGACAAGGCTGAAGGCTTTTAGAATACCTGGCTACTTTGGAAAACAAAGGGACGGGACACAATAAGTGAATAAAAAGTAGAGTATATAAGGTGAAATAGGTCCAACTTTGCATGTGAAACAAAGCTATCACAAATGAAGATTTCAGAGATCTAGATTGCTTAATGATAAATTTGGCAGTTATCCATGGATCCTACCAGATCCCTCACCTCACACCAATGTTAAAATAAAGAGAACCTTAGCTCCTCCAAGCACTTAGTATATGTTGATTAAAATGGTGAGAGTTACATGGGTGGTCAATTCCTCAAGATAGTTCCCTCTACCTATATGTATACTATCTTATCATCACTATACGTTTACACCTCTAAGTTTGGTATGTTTATAGGAAAGTACTAATCAATTAACAAATAGATTCTACCACTCCCTCTCAAACTCATTTAAAGAAATTAATTAATCGTAGGAGCATTATTTAATTTGAATCTTAAAAAATTATCTGGTTGATCTCAATAGGATGCTATAAGAACCTAATGCTCCCATCAAATGCACGACACTCATTTTGGTGTTAGAGTTTGTTATGTTTTTGTACTTTGTTATATAATTTTAATTAAATTGACTTTTAATTGCTGTAGGTTTATATTTTATAACTAAACCATGTCCAAGTGTGATGAATGTTGGCATGACACAGTAGCAAAACTGTACCATTCCAACCATTGAGTGAAACTGAAACATAGGGGATGATACTTAAACCCTTGATCCAGCATGTTTGTCATAAATTATAAATTAAATTATATTTGATTTTCACAAAGGTACTCTTCATTTTCTTAGTCTTTATTTAATAAAGAGAAAGCAAGCATGGACTCAATTACAATGTCCAACCCAAAAGGTCTTATCAAACTGAAAGAAATGAGGTTTAAGAGTGTTATCATGTCAATTAGATGCAACAAAGCAGTTCTGCAAATTCTGTTAACAAGTTACTAAAAACAAGAGATTACAAGCTCTGATTTATAATGTATCCAGCAAAATATTGACAGAAACAAATAAATTCATTTAAAAGAAACAGATTTATTCACACAATGGTTTGGTTACAGCTGATAATGATGCTGTCTACAACCAGAAGTAATTAGGTAAAGAAAGAATGATTATTGATGTTGTATAACGAGCAATAATGGAAAAGTGCACGAAAATGATTGATTATTTGAAATAATTATAAAATAGAGAATCACATACTTGTTAAGCATTTCAGTTATGCTTTCGGAGGTAGAAGGTGACAGAAGTAACAGAACTGCATTCTTCTGAAAAAAAGAAAGACAATAGCATAGTTATAAATTTTTATCAAAATTGGTGGAATGAGGAAAGTATCCATTTAGAGTAACAGCAATAAATCAGAAAACAAACCATAACCCACGCATGAGCAATGTCAATTGTTCGAGCTGTTGCAGTAACCAAAACAGTATCACAACCCTGCATATCACTTTTTCAGATATTACCAATCACAATAAACAAGCTGTTAGATCATTTTAAAAAATAAACAGAATGAAAATTTTAATTACCTCTCCTTCAGTTAGATCATCAAACTTTGCTGTAGATTGGTTGTGAAGAAACTGAACTCTATCTTCACCAGTTACTGAAGATTAAAGAAATCATAACAAGCTAACTAGCAGCTAAGAGGGACAAAAGTGTGCAGCTAAATTTCACTAATTTATAGACTGGATTTTCTCAGCAATTAGTAAGAAGTTCAATAGCTAAAAGAGATATAGTCTAACAAAAAGATTAATAAAACCAATTAATACTGATGTCATCAGAAACCCTGTCATCCATGTAGTTTGAGCACATCTAGAAAAACAAACAATTGTGATATTTGCAAAAAGAATGCTGATAGAACTAGCAATATATTATCAGTTTGAGAAGGTGCTAATTTATAATGGAATTGATAATTCACTTAGGTTGTAGATAGATATTAAAGAACAAAGCCTGTCCCGAGAATAATTATTTCATGAAAAGAACAGCATCTTCAAACCAACTTTTCAAGTGATGTTCTCTGAAACAAAAGTAAATCCAATAAGGGATGTTGGAAGGAGCATTGCTATATCTTGCTCTAGACCACTGAGCCTGTCCATGTGAAGGGGAAGAAATCCTCCACCTAGGAGACTCGCTACTTTGGGTTAGATTGAGTTCTCAGTTGAACTTTAACATAGTACGAGAGCAAGAAGTCTAGAGTTTGAATCCCAATTATGTCAAAAAAAAAAAATGAAAAAAAAAGAATGTACCTGTGAGTTATGATGACTGTGAGGGGGTATGCTAAAGGTAGAAGACTCCATACTTATTAGTCCACATGAACATAAATATAAATTTCTCTCTTTCCTAAGACAGCACAAACTCAACTTTTGGTAGTAACTTTATCATCATACTAAAATAGATTAAAGTCATCATAACCTACAACCTGCATATCACAGCCCTTCCCCATTACATATTTCACTACACTACAGCCACCCAATTACTCCTAGTAAGATAAAGTGACAACACAATTACCTAACTGCTCAATGCCAACTAAGAACTTCACAAACCATGGAGCTTAACAACTCCTTATCCAAACTGTAGGATTGAAAAAAAAGATCTTTCGACATGTGGTACTAATATTGATACCTTTGTATGTCCATCAACATATATTGGTTCACCAACAAGAGTTGGCCTTAATAGGCACCACTGAAATCAATCAGAACCGGTACCAACATAAAATAAGGATGCATACATGCTCCCAAGTTCTCATATAGGATCATCATATGCATTAGAGCTAATAATAAGTTGAGAATATGATGAACCTCAATTAAAATCAATCTCAACTAAAATCTCCCACATATCCTAATAATTATGAGCTTTATTTTATTTGTTAATGTTATATCAACGTTGATACTGACTCTTCATCGTTCTAGCATCATAATCATCATCCTACATTGTATGTATAATTGTGTATAATGTTGCCCATATGCCCTTCACATATTCAAGCTTAGGTGTTAGAGTAAAGGGAACACAAGTTTGACCACCCCACCACCCGATGCATCTCTTTTATCATTGCCTCTAGGGTGTTGCATTGTTGTCAACATGAATATCATCTCCATTATCGAAGTTCAATCCTTCACTTATCATTATTTCTTTAGTTTTCTTCTCTTGTTTATTTGGGTAAAATTAATAAAATAGCTAGCAAAATGCTATGACATCAAAATTAAAAGAATTAACAAACTGGATGGTAGCCCACATGAAAATTTTGCAGCAAGAGCAGCAAATCTTTGGAAAAATACCTCTTAAACGCCCAAAATGTGACAGGTCTGCAATCTACAAGGCAAAAAACCATAAAAGTTATTTAGTTCAAACAAGAGACATTAGTATAATTTAGTTCAAACATTAATCTAATAAATGAAGCATGTTATTTTCTATTTTTAATATATTATAAATAATATAATAATATAAAATTTATAAACTATTCATTATACTTTTATATATTCAAATATAAAATTACAAAATTAATATCATTATTAAAATTTATACAAGTTAATAAATTATTCACGAACTTTGTCCATCAATATTAACAACCTCAGTTTACCAATGTTCAAGTTTATTTATTTAATTTATTTTTAAATATTGAACGACTATAAACGATCTCTTATCGAGTTGAATACCAAATTTGTTCATAATTTTTCTGTTCATTTACAATCATACTAGAAGATGCCCCAAATACCTCTAAGGGAATATCCTATAAAAAGCATAGCATCCTTGCTATTGAACCATAATTCTAATTGAAATTAACTTTTATTGTAGCACTGAAAACACTTACCAAATCTCAATTGTTAACATCAAAATATTTTAGTCACTTAACTAGAGATCCTATACCAAAATGACCAGCATATAAGCCCACAACAAAGGTTAATAGCAGTACAAGATCCTAGAACCAACCAGCGATAGAATGGACCAACAAAAAACTATCACATGGGAAAATTTTCCTGAGTCACAAAGAACTGCTGGAATTTCCAGCTCCTTGATGCTCCTAAACAAACCAAACCCATAAATATTAGCTCTAGGAACACAATCTAGCAGGGCAAGACTTAAAGATATGCCTTGGACTCCCAAGAACTAAGAAAATAGGAGAAAGAGCCAAAACTTTCTTTATCTAGTTTTTAAGAAAAGCTTTCCCAAACGGTGTTGTCTCCTCTCTCTTCCAACTCAAAACTAAGCAGCCAACTCTAAGAGACGAGGAAAGAAAGAAGACAAAGAAAAGGAGAAAGTCTCTCACAACTCATTTGGGTAAGGAGTTGCTCATAGATGAAGATGATGAAGGAAACATAATGAGCAAGGATCAACTATGGGAAGGAGGCACAAACAAGTGAATGAGAGGGAAGACTAATCTTTCCATACCACCAATAAACTCCCAACTTAAAATTAAAACTATCTCAACTTGAATCGCATCGGAATGTGGTTTGAGCTTAGATCAAGTCAGACTCAACCAATGGGCACCAATTGAGCCAATTTGTGCCGAAAGAGAGCATATTCAAATTCCTAACTCATAAGACTTAATATTAACCGTAAAAACTAACAACTAGAACTTTTTATCAAATTGATATTTAGGATATCTATAAAATTAATTATTAAATCATATAAATAGTAAAAATAATTTAGGAAACTTAGGCATATTAAAGAGGTTATCAGCAAGATTAAGAACGTACTGCAACTTCATCAAAGGCAGCATCAATTGCCATGTTATCATCTGCAAATGTTTCAGCAATATCATATTCCGTGTCAACCCCTTCAGCTATCTTGAGTTCCTATTCATATTTTTTAAGACAAATAGAAAAAACAATAATTAATATGTTATACATGTGCAGATACACCGTCAAAAATATTGCCGATTGAGGAGCCAAAAGATACTTTTTCCTTTTATGATTGGCAAATATTAATTTAGGGCATTATCTAAAATATATAACTATTGTCTTTTGAACTTGTTTTACTTAATAATGTTGACAAACATAACAGGATGTTGACGAATTATGCATTAGTTTAAAGAAAGCAATAACTTGTCTTTTTTGGCATCCATCTCTCCATATTTGACACCTCTCTATTCTCCCTGTCATTTCTCTGTCTAGACCACCCTATTCTCCTCTGCTTATTCATTCCTCCTTTCATATGGTTTCCATATTCAAATTTTAATCCATTAAGATTGAGTTCTAATCGATTTTTTTTTAATATTGAGAAAAGAACATTTCTGAATCTCTAAGCAGATGCAATATTCTGATGTTTTGAATAGTAATGGAGAAGTATATATATATATATATATATATATATATATATATATATAATATGAAAACCTAAAATATAAGAATAGAAAAAAACTTTTTTGCCAATGATATTCATTTTGTAATATTATTTAATTTCATAGATTTTTGGACAACTCTTCAAGATGTTCCTTTAAAACTACAATTATTCAAAGAGATGTTACAAGATTGCACCAAGAAAAATATTTGATGATTATTCTCAAACAATTCACAGTTAGTCATGAGTATCTGAGAATAAGGTGGTCGAATAAAGGATTCTAACATCAATAGCTTTGGTGAATTTTTAAATCATGAATCATTTGAAATGAGATCTAGATAAAAATTATAAAAAATATTAAAAAGAATTCTACTTTATTCAAAATAGGATTGACATCCAAACATATGTAAAATAATATGTAGTATAATAATATAAATGAAAAATGAAGTTGATGTTAATTGACAACATTAATATATAGGTTCATATCTTATATTGATGACATTGTACATGTATTTGTTTATTTCATTACAAAATGATTGAACAAAATTCATTATCAACCATTTAACAACTTTACTATGATATGACTTCTAAGTCACATCAATTTCACACTTATTAGACTTATTCTTCTTAATCATGGTTAGCTGTCAAGTACACCTTAGCAATTATTGGCTCCATGTTATAAAATTTTCTTATTCTATGTCATCATTGACTTTGAGATTTCATGCCCATGGACCTCTAAATCAAGGTTCGAAATCTCGAGTGGTACCAATGTTTTGGTTTTTGACCGGAATGATCTTGTTTTGGTATCATACCAACATTTTGATGTATGATGTCGGTGGTAACTTTGAGGTGGAATGAGGAAAGAGATGAAGAAGTAAAAGATAAGATAATTATATAGTAATTTCTTTCCATTTGGGATGCTATGATTTTGACTATCTTTATGGAGACAAAGTATAAAAACAATAGCAACATTATTTCAATTTTAGCATGCTAAGGGGTGTCAAATGTTGACAAATAAAATGATAGTTGTTAATATGATTGACATAACGACATAAGAGACATTGTCTTGGTGTCGAGTAGTATCGAATTTCGATAATCTATCAGAACGATATGTTTTGACTAGCTAAGAATGGTACAAAATTTCAAACCATGCTTTGTATCATATAACATCATATTTATCCTTTCTTTATTCTATATTAACTATTAGTTCGCTAGGTTTAACTTTTAACAATTCTCTTTCTTATTTGTAGAATCATATAAAATAAGGCTCGTGTTGAATTGTATCAAATTGAAAAGAGTCATCATGATTCTTTTTATTTATAGTTAATATGGATTGTTGTGTATCATATAATACAAATTGTGAATTGTATGATTTTGATAATTCTTCTTGAGAATACACATCCCATTGTCATCCTTGTATATACACTAGCATATATCTAAGTGTTAAGGAACAAATTGTAAAAGGTCAGGCTATGTTTATAAATGCACAAACCTAGGGATAGGGATAAAACTAGATTATGATAATAAGTTAGTAGAGGGGACTATGAA
This sequence comes from Curcuma longa, assembly GCF_044706935.1. Taxonomy (NCBI): domain Eukaryota; kingdom Viridiplantae; phylum Streptophyta; class Magnoliopsida; order Zingiberales; family Zingiberaceae; genus Curcuma; species Curcuma longa. The sequence goes on along the minus strand of NC_133867.1, from coordinate 8,768,926 downwards.
ACTAGCACTAATTATTTTTCTCATATAAACATGATATTAAAGCTTGTCATTCCTGTCCTCCTTCCATCTTGTCGATGTCTATGAAACACATTATTCTCTCACATTTAGGCTCCTCATCTTCGTCAAGAGCTTCCTCACATTGTATCGTTGCTCCACATTAAGTGTTGGTCTTTCGCTAGAGATTTCTATTGCTCTTGAATAATTTATACTGGTAGTGATTTCTTCGTTGCCATCTCCTCTTTCTCCCTCTCTATTGGATTTATTGGAATCTATTAAAATGGGGAGGAGTCTTCCAAAATAACTAATTGTTTAACAAAGGGCCACCCTTATATATAGTCATAATAGATCACCACAGTTGTCCATTTGCCACTAATGGGCATGGACTATGGAGTCAACATTCCCCCTCACATCCATTGTGACTAAAAGGTATGTGACTAGTTTTGATATCATATTGAGTTAAAGTGGAGTCATTTTATGCTAAAATGACTAGTCATTTGTGAGAAGGGCACCATTTTAATAAATAAATCTAATGATCCACCACGCTTATCAATGTAGGACTAGGACTGATGAGCCTGAAATAACTTCAACAAACTTTCAAGAGAACAAGTATCCCAAGGCGAATTCATAATTTCTTATTATCTACCTGTGCCACTGTCCTATTTTATTGCAAGAATAAAATTTCAAATTTCTAATCTGCAATTCTTGAGTATTTCTGTAGTAGTTTGTCAATTCCAACGAGAAACAGTTGTGAATACTGATAGTAGAGTTCTATGTTTATTACAACGTATATTTGTGGTTGAGTTTTGTGCCTTCCGAATTAATACCTTTGGAACAATCATGTCTAGAGATATGATTTATTTCCATTGTGTCTAACTTTTGCATCCGTGGTCCTCACTATTCACCTCCACACTAGTGTGCCTTATTGCAAAAAAATTGGAAACACAAAAAACACATTTTTAAATGAACATAAAAAAAAATCAAAATCTGTGGAGGGGATACGGGGTTTTCAGAGACAAAAATTGATAATAATGCCCATCCATACCTCCAACGATTAATCAGGGACAAAGACTAAGACGGAATTCCAAAGATTGACGACACGAAGAGGACATACCGGGTCTTCCTCGATTGGAGGAGGTGATACATCGAAAGGAAGCGCCGAAGGAGAGCATCGAAGGGGTCTGCAAGTCCGCATTGAACTCTTTGGAGCGAAGCGAGCAGGCTGCGCTGATCTGATGAAGTCGACGCCGCAGTGGCTGCGGGCGGAGATGAGTCCGGAGAACCCTAGAAATCGCGAATGGTGCACGGGCGAGGCTAAGCAGCGATTGAAGGCCTCCATCATGCCGTCGAGTTGTTCTTGGCCGGCTACAACACAAAAAGAGCACAGCGGTGGATAGAATGATAATATTAATATTTAAAGTGCTAAATATAAACATAATATTTGATAGCATGATGGTCAACGAGTCAAATTGCACGGCATTGTTCTATCAAATTGGCAATACAACATATCACATTTTGACTTTCGTTTACTAAATCAACCTCTCTTTGGAAAGTCAAAATCCTTTTTTTTCTGATTCAAACATGTAGAGCAACGCCCAGAAGCAAATCCTCGGCCCGTCTACCGCCATAAAGTGCTTCAGGAGGCGGTCACAGGCTCGCAGCAGAGAAGAGCGAGGCTGTCGCCCCACTATGGATTCACGAGCGCTACCTGTTTGTTTTAAGTCCTCAATGGTGAAATTTCACATACAACATACAAGCTGCCATTTTATCAGGTGCCTTTTATGGTGTTGACCTCATAAAATCAGACAATGATTTGAGCTTGGAATACATCATCATGGCAATCATGAGCTACAGGAATCAAAGGAAGGTTTGACATGTACCATTGGACGTGTAGCTGCATCAAGAGGATGCATCCACACAGATATCTACATTCAGCTCCAGCTATTTCATTTGCACCATACATCCACACAGATATATCTGCAACCGAACACACAAGGAAACTTGATCTCATCGAAATGCCACTTGGTGGGTGATGCATTCATTACTTGTCACAATAGAGTTCAGCAGCCACCACTAGCTGGCTCAATGGAACTATGGAGACCATTGCCCCTGAGCTTCATGCAGTGCTCCTCAGCATCTGTTTGAGAACAAATAATTACAATTGCTAGGCCATTGCGGTGGGCCTCTTGCATAATGTTTACAGCATTATCAAGTGTCATTCCTGGAATCACCTTCATTAGCACTTGCACTACGTACTCACGCTTGTAATTATCGTTGTGCAAGATCACGCGATAAGGAGTAGCTGTTTTCCTAGATTTCCTGAAAAAACAATAAGACAATTGTTGTTGAACATATTGTAATTTGTAAAAGGAAAACATGAACACTTTCATTTACCAAAGAAAAAGGCTGTTGACGGAGAAACGAAGAGCTTTGGCATACATAATTTCTGAATGCAACAGTAGAAGGTTTGATATTCAACATAAAATGAGATCACAAGTTTTAATTGCCTAATTTAGTCAATTATTAAGGAAAATGTTACAATGGACATTTGAACATAAACAAGAAAACAGATGTGTAAATGACCAGCCAACCAGAACATATCCATAACCAACTTGTTATGACTAAAGAAAATGGTGTTTGAAGGGCACGAGTCACGTTGGAAATAGTTATAATGGTGATTGGATGTTCAAGCATGCGTGCAGAATTTCTAAATACAATTGATCCTTCAAAAGACATGGCACTGTTAATATCTAAAGAGGAACCTGTTTGGTTCCTACAATAGACAAGCAATGGTGATATAAGCGATTACACCGAGGTTAAGGTGCAATGTCTTTTGAAACACTTTTAGATTCAAAAAAACCAACCCTATTCCAGCCCTTCGTGACTAGGGTATGCTGACTATAATTGAAGGAAATTTCTTACATTAATGATCACTAAGACTAGTTCATTATGATAGAAGGCAAACTTGCTGAGAAATTCAACATCACAAGAATAGGGATCAATTAGGTGTTAAAAGTGTCAAAAAAAAAAAAGGTGAGAAGAAATTGACCATGCACCTTGTGATAATTAAATTGTAGAAGAGAATTGTCATAAGATGGTTCCCACATTGTCTTTGTAGGAATATGCATTTTCCCTTTCATTGTGTGTTAGAAATGTCATCCAACAAGGGTCATCAAAGAATAATATCGGCAACATTATGGGAAGAATATTACATTATATTTGACAATATAGTCTCCTATTCAGATGAATATTAAGCAACTTTATGTGACAGATAAAGAGGTTCAGTCACCAAAGAACCTTCATATGAATGAGGGTGAGATTCAGGTTTGAGTTGCATTCTAATTCTAGTGAGTGTGTTAGTAGAGATTAAATCACGCAACTTGATTTATTTAATTATAAATTTACACATCTTATTCCTATACAACAACAACGATAACAAAGCTTTTATCTTACTAAGTGGAATCGGCAAATGGATCTTCTTATGTTGGGGTTATTTGGACAACGATGGTTTTCTGAATCGCAAGAAGGGTTTGCTGGACTACTTCGACACATCGAGGTATTTCTGGAAACAAGGAAAGGATATTTTGAAAAGGATTTTTGAGGATAATGCGGCTATCTACTCTGCCTCTTGATTTCTTTTCTAGAATGCCTTTTCGGCTTACAATCACTTGGAGATTGAATCTCCTTAAATAGACCCTTTAAGAAGAATATGAAGAACCCATTTACTCTATTCCTTTTTCCCATACTTTTATTTACTTCCTTCTTTTTCTCATGCTACCTACCACGACCATTAAGTGCTTTGATTAATCTAACACCAAGATTATTAATTACACTTCAGTTAACATCTTACACCATTAGGTCAGATCCCCTACTATATTCTCATATATATTTAAATGAATTTTATCCTATTTTATCATTACTAATCAAGTCATTTATATGAATCCTCCTACATCTTATTTCCATATTTTCAAAATTTAGATGTTAGTTTGTTTGCATGTAACATCTATTGTGTCTAGCTAGAATACATCTCATAAAATCAAGTCCCCTAAATTTTTTCTTAGATTCAAATACGTTTGCTAGCTCTTTCTTTAATGATCTATCTCGCTCAATGATGAAGTGACAGGTTTAGGTTGGTATTGGATATTTGTTAATGTAGGACTCTTCCTTTTATTGATTTGACAAATTCATATTATTAATAGATTCTTTTGCTCTCTAGGTTGTCCAATTTACCTTTTCTACTTTAATGATAGGACCCTTACACCTAGCATTTAGGTCTCCTAAAATTACAGTGGTATTTCTTCATATTGTGCTCATATAAGAAAGTAATGATGCTCATAAAGTCAAGAAGCACAATATAAATGGAGTATCAATGAAAAGGATATTTATATTACTGAACAATAGAATGATGGATTCTAAAGGCATGATGAATCTTTTTTGATAGGAGTGTGATAATTGACTCAATTAAGCCATACTTTAGGGCATCTATTTATACTGGGGCAAGTAAGCTCATGTTATGATAATCAATGATCGAGTGATGGAGGAAAAAAATGAAGTGACAAAGTGAGGTGGAGCAAAGGTGGGCTATAATACCACTTAACATGATTGCTATCTCTCGGGGTACTAGGGTTTCTCTAGATTCTACAAATCACGAGAATATTTTAAAGCTAAATCTGGGGAAGAGAAGGGAACTAAATAAGTGTGAGGGCCCCATCTATTATCTTATAGGGTACTAAGATAAAATTAGTCCCAAAACTTATTTCCAAAAGCTTCAGCACAGCTAAAATTTTGAACCTTGATTGACATAATCGAATAAGTTGTTATTAACATAGTTCACGAGCCAGTACAACATAATAGAATGAAGCATTTTGAAATTGATATACATTTCATCGAGGAGAAATTAGAGAGAAGATTAATTTGTATCCCTTACATATCTACATATGGATAACTTGCAAATATAGTAACCAAGGAGTTAAGTAGCTTAGTTCAAAGCATCATATCCAGGCTAGAAATGATAAATACTTATTCACCAACGTAAGGGGCTAAATTGAGGGGAGTATGGGAAATCATAATTTTGTAACCATGTAACATGATTTAAAAATTAGGTTGAAAAATATTTCATAAATCATGAGATCATGATTTTGTAAATTACAAGATCATGATTCCTTAAATTATGGGATATGATAGTGTAGTTAGTTCTGTAAAAGGTTTACTTTTTAAAGAAAAGTTTATTAGAGTTTTTATTAGGATAATTAGAAAGTTTGTTATTTTATGAATAATAAGTTGCTTATCAATATATAAAAAAGGAGCAGGATCCCATGGATGAAGCTTTTAAGTTAATATAATTTCTAGTTCCATCATTACCCCATCCTAGCTCTTAAGCAACTTGCACTTTTTATCCCATTGCTTTGAATTCATTTAAAACTCTTTTATTATTCTCTTTATGATTACAAGCTCGAGCTTATGACCCTATCTTAATAATATTTTAATGATAACCACCTAGGCTCCTGCTTAGGCGTCAAGCTACTACCTAGGTGCTAAGTAGTGGATTGAATGCTTCTTGGTTGTAGTCACCTTTTAATAACCATGAAGAAACAAGCATGAAGAAACAAGCGTTACCAATGATAAATTGCCCTATCTTTAATCTGGTTGTGGTATATAGTCGAATCAACATCACAAGGGCAAATTGGATGAGGGTCTCAGCTCCCAAACAACTTGAATTAATCACATTGTATCAACTGTTAACTAATATCCTGAACTAGATTTGACTTTACCATGAATTAATGCTTTAAACCTCATAAACTATTCTGATTTTAACAAGCTAATTTTCAAACATTATTTCTTCTGAAAAAAATATATGCAATCCATGTCTAGCTAATTCAATTCAAGTCCATTGATGAGATAAAATCTAGCTATCCAATCCCAAATAATTGGGAACACATAGAATCCATAGATGAGAAAAAAGAAATCTAAGTATCTGTACCAAATAAGTGGGACTCATTGCTTGCAGTTGTTGTAGCCTTCTTTTAAGATACGACACTTTGGTATTCAAATGCATCATCTTATAAAATTAAATGAATCAATATCTTCAACTTACAACCGCAAGACACAGAAAATTGCTGAAAGGGAGGTGTGCATACACTAGGGAGCGCAAAGGACATTTTTTTCATTCGACCTCATGATCACCTATATATCAAATTAGAACCTCACTAAAAACTTCCCTTTTGGCATAAGAAATGCTTTGCTGGATAATAAGCTCAAAAGGAATGTGATGAATCATGCCCAACTCGGTGACTAAAACCTTGAATACTAAGTAAACCTTTGTATGGGAATAAATAGACGTAACATAGTAAAGGAAATTCATGTTTCCTAGAGTCACAATAAAAATTTAATATGATCAAATAACAGTTCTATAAAAACAACTTGCATGTAGAAGAGAATCGTGTAGGAGATAAATCTAATTTATCTAAACAAGACTACATATCAAACATGACATAGATAAAGAAACAAACGCACAGTAAAGAATGGTGATAATCAAATGGAAACGGAAGCATATCAAAGAGTCCCAATTTTTAAACAAGTTCCTTATTCAAAGGCTATCATGGAGAAGAGAAAATGGTATATATTTCGCAGAATCAACCGATATTTGACTAAAAGGACTGTACCACCTAGACCCATCACAGGCACACTAAATTTCCACAAATATAGACAGAACCACATTAAAATCCCATTGGAACAGCCCAGGAGCCTATCTCAATGATTTGTTCCCAAAGATATTCACAAAACAGTGCATTGAAACACAGGAAGCTAACTAACCAAAACAATAGCGACTACAGTATACAAGATCAGAGAGAGAAAAAAAAATGGGATAAAGGGATTTATAGATACCTGGTTCGGGATTTACGACATGGTTGGGCGAGAGAGCAGTTCTGCTGCATATCGCTGTCTCCATGGCCAACCTCGGGATCTTCTCCTCTCTTGCTCCTCACTCTCTCCCATCACTAGATCGCAACTCCAAATCTCGGAAGTTTTTCCTTCCCGGGACGCAGATGCGCACGCAGAAGGAGAAGCCCGACATCGCCCAAGCTTCGCGGCGCCACTCGTGTTTGTCTGTGGCCATCCAAATAATAAGGCCAGGTCGTGGGCCACCGGGACGGCCCATTGAGTGTGAGTGACGCCCACTCTTCGCTTCCAAATCCGTGCGACTGATTATCGTTTCCGTATTAAAGTCCATCTGACAGATTAACAATAAACATTGCATGTGTAGGAGAACAGCAGAATTAAATCGAACCAAATTTAAATTTTTAATTTTTTTTTAATTATTGATTTTGTTTTAGATCGAAAAGAATATTCAGTTTGTCTCCATAAAATCAATCAAATCAAATCAATTAATGATTACATAAATAGTTAATGAATGAATTAAGGCCGCGTGTTCGAAGCGTTTGTTTTAAGGGCAAAGAGCGTCCTTATTTTTTATCCAAAAACAAAAAAAACAAAAAAAAAAGTCTCGCCCTATCCGTCTCTCTTATAAAATAATATAATTATTCTCAAATATATTATTAAATATTATTATCTCCTATTACGCATATTAAATTCTGAATCAATTGATAAATTATATAAGTGAAATTTAATCAAGACATAATGTTTGAATATGAGTAAAATTTAATCAAATCAGTTTGACTAGACTAGAAGACTAACAAGAAGTCATAGTCGATTAAACCAAGCAAAGAGAAGTCCTAATTGAGTGTGGTAAGGAGTCTAGGTAGTGGAAGTCTTAGTGTGGATGGAGTATGGAAGCAAAGAAAGTTCTCAAAAGAAGTCTGGAAAACTAACCAGAAGTCTTGGCGGATCAAGTGCACCAGGTAAAAGTCCAGACAAGTCAAGTGGACCAGATGCATGATAGGAAATCCAGACAGGTCAAGTGGACCAAATGTCGGGTGAAAGTCTAGGCAGGTCAGGTAGACCAGTTGTTTAGTAGGAAATCCTGAGGGGTCGAGGATCGAGACTAACCCAGTTGTCTAGTAGACCAGTTGTCTGTAGGAATTTACTTGTAGGTAAATTCTCCTGAATGGAGTTCCTAATGTAGGAACGGTAAGAGTCAGTCTAACCCAAGATTTCACTGAACATCTGAAGTTAAACTTACAGGGTAAGGGTTATGTTGCTTGCGTGTTTGTATGCTTATCTTACATGAATCAGGAGCTAGAAGCAAGATGAAGAAAGTATAAGTGAAGTAAATAGAGACAATCAAATGAAGTTCGGGATCAACTCAGGTCAAATTTGAGTTAATAGGATCTAGACGCCTGGATGGTCCAGGGGCCCCTATCTCTTCCAGGCACCCCCGATCCAGAAGAATTAGCACGGATAAGATTGAGAAAATCGAATCGCATCAGATCTTATTCAAGGCGCCCGGATAAGGCTTTCAAGTGCCCGGAAGGGGCTATATAAGGAGCTAGGTTAAACGTGCACCACAAGGATACAACTTCTCTACGCTATTCTATTTATCTAGTGATGCTGCTGAACGTAAACGGGGTCAGGCTTGTGCAATCAGAGAAATTTCAAGAGAAGTGCGTCGATCAGAACTTTCAGATCGACTATGACACATTGTTTGGTTATTTCTTTTGCACGTCTTACTTTGTGTTTTAATTTATATATTTTATGGACTGTAAAATGGATTTTTTTCGCCTTCGAACAAGGTTCGAAAAAGATACCACTAGTGTACGAGCGCCTCTCATACATAGGTCTTAAATGTGCTAACCCTTGGGGGTTAAGAACCAAGTAAATCCACTAACTTGTCCCTGCATATTTATCTAATTCCGATGTTTAATTATTTTTGATAGAACAAAAAAAAAATAAACAAAACGAACGCATTATTTACCTCCCTCTAACGTGTCCCACCGATCTTACACCCGAGTGAAATGATGTCGAAGGCTATAAAATAGGACTTCGGTGGAGGCTTGAAGATTAGCAAAATAATGATTTGTTAAATCCTATTAAAAGCCTTTGTATTTTCCTAATTAATCTTTCTCTTTAGATTCTTATAATCTTGCATAATCTAAAGATTTCTCCAACTTTAAAGATAGTTACTTCACAAAGCATGATCCATCTACGAATCATAAATCAATATATATATATATATACATCTATTTAGTTATATAAACTAAAATTTACATTTGAGTGGTAGATATTTTTATTAAGTCATAATAAATGAATATGCAACAAAAAGAATTAACCACTTATATATGTCTTCAAATTTCTCATATGCTTTATTATACATAATTATTTAAAATTTAATACATAAGTAAATAACCTTAATTTTGTTAGGCTGTCGCATGGACTTAAAGTGTGCCAGCGCATATTTGTCCGTCGGCTTCACATTGAATGCAAATCTCACTCAGAAATGAAAGCATGGCGGAGAGTGCGTACGGTCAAAACCCACTGAAAGTATTATAATATCATGCCAAACATAGCTCGATCGCTAAACCGAAGACGCATGTCGTAATACTGATAAACTTGCCATTAATACACGAGCTTGAGGACGATGACCAGTAACTGCTAACAAACTGGAGAAGTATCTAAATAAAGATGAGACAGAGATCGAGAGACTGAGACTGATGAGTGATGGCAGGGTTCGTATGGGCAGTGATTATAGCAGCTTGACCACCTCGGGGATGTCCACTGGGTAACGGTGGATGCAGTCCGTCCACGGGCCGTCCACCGGCGTCGAGACAGAGCGTAGGCAGCGCCATACCGCGCTGTTGCACTTGAACCCGCTGCCGAAGCCGATCATCCACACGCGGTCTCCGCGCCGCATGCGGCCCTTGGCTTCGATGTAACCCAGCTCGTACCAGAGGGAGCTGCTGGAGGTGTTGCCGAAGCGGTGCAGCGCCATGCGCGACGCCTCGACGTTGGCGGCCGACAGACCCAGGCTGCGTTGGAGCTCGTCGATGACGGCTCTTCCGCCGGCGTGGATGCAGAAGTGCTCGAAGGCGCGCTTGAAGTCGGGGATGTAAGGCCTCCACCCTGGCCGCGACGCCCCCATCAGGCGGCGTGCTACGAGGCTCGCCAGGAAGCGGAGTTGCTCCGTCACCGGCAGCACCAGGGGACCCACCGTCGTGATGTTGGTCTTCAGCGCCTCGCCGGCGATGGCCATGAGGTCCTTGGAAAGGTTGATCCCGGAGTTGCCGTCGCGGTCCTCCTCCTCGAAGACGCAGCGGTAGGCACGGTCGTCGGCTCCTTTATGGGAGCGCACCACGTGGAGCAGCCGGTACTTGGCGCGCCCGCGATCCCTCCGGCAGTTGGAGAGCAGAAGCGCGGCGGCGCCCATTCGGAAGAGGCAGTTGGGGAGCAGCATCGCCCGTTCGTTGCCGGCGTAGTAGTTGGGCGTGATGATCTCGGTGGAGATGACGAGGGCGTAGGAATTGGGATGAGCCTGCAGGAGGTCGCGCGCGAGGTCGATGGAGATCAGCCCCGCGCTGCAGCCCATGCCGGAGAGATTGAAGCTGAGGATGTTGCTGCGCAGTTTGTACTTGTTCACCACCATGGCCGACAGTGACGGCGTGGGGCAGAAGAGACTACAGTTGACGACGAGTATGTCGATGTCCTTCGGCTTAACCCCGGTCTTGGCGATGAGCTCGTCGACCGCGGAGAAGATGACGAGCTCAGCCTCGGCGCGGGCCGCCTCCAAAGAGGCACGCGGGGGTATGTAATGGTTGGCCGGCGGGAGGCACGTCTCCTCGCCGAGGCCGGAGCGCTCCAGAATGCGCACCTGGAACCGGACGCTCTTCTCGTCGAAGAAGGGCATCAGGCGGGCGTGCTCCAAGAAGGTGGCGAAGGGCACGCGGCAGTTGCTAGCGGGGCGGAAGCAGGCGAAGTCCACCAGGTAAACGGGGCGCGGCCGCGACATGAAGTAGGCGGTGCCGACGAGGACGAGGACGAAGAAAGTGGACAGTATCTGCACGGCGCTGATGCCGAGGGCTCGCCAGAGCGACACCAGCTCAGCCGGATCCTGCTTCAGCGCTTCGAGGAGGAAGCCCACCATGACGGGAACAAGGAGCACGGTCGCCATGTGGTTCGCCAGGTACTGGTACCCCAGCCTCACGTACTTAAGCTTCACCGAGCTCAAGAACTCCGGCGGGGCCTCCGACGACGGCATACTAACTCCGATCGAGCTTAATTGGAGGACACTCCCGATCGATTCACTAACACAGTAACACTCGTTTAGCGAGCAGGGAATTAAGGAGGTTGTTGATATATAGAGAGAGATTTGTGTGTTTGTGAGAAGATCTGGCTAGCAATGAATGTGAGTAGATGGGCAGTAGGTCGAACTTCAAATTGCCGCCCACACCCGCCGATCGATATTAAAACCTAGCAAAGTTTGTCGCGTTGTGGGGAGCTTGCAATTGCGTGTGACTCGTGAGTGATTTGTCCGTGTCAATTTTTTTTATTATTTATTTATTTTTATTTACAATTGAATTACTTAAAAATTTTTCTTTTGAATTGAATTATAATATTAAATGTAAAAAAACTAAAATAAAAAAATAATTATTCATGAGATGGGTTAAATTATTATCTTGTATTTTTTCTATGATACATTTGATGGGTAATTAAATTTTATTGATTTAAAATTTTTTTATTTAATATTATAATTTGACTCTTAAATTTTTAAAAAAAATCTTAAATATTTAATTATAAATAAAAAATAATTAAAAATAATATTTTTGTTCTGGATACTTCGATATGATGTCGGAGACAAATTGCATATTTTAAACCACATAAGCTATCAAAACAATAAATATATATTTTTTTATTTTTATTTTTATTTTTATTTTTATTATCTTTAATATTATACTTCAACTCCTAAATCCTAAAAGAAAATTTTCTAATGGTTTAACTCAAAAGAATAAATAAAAAATAATTTTTATTCTAAATTTTTTTATATTTAATACTATAATCTAATCCCTAAAATTAAAAAAAAAATCTTAAATGACTTAACTGTAAATAAAAATTTTAAAAAATAATTTTTATTTTAATTTTATTTATGTTTAATATTATAATCTAAAAATTTTTAAATCCTAAAAGAAAATTTTTAAATGACTCAATCAAAATAAATAAATAATAAAATAATATTATTTACTATTTTAAATGTCTGAAAAAATTTCGTCATCTATTTTTAAGACGCGTAAAAGATAGATAAATATATATATATATATAACGGAACGGCATGGATCCGTAGGTTGAATTTCTATAAGCATGGACCATCCTGCGGCCACGGGGCACGTGCGCAGCATGATCGACTCGCTGGCCGACATGTAACTGAATGATCGGTTTGTTGTATTCTTCATGTTGAATGATCATTACACTTATTAACGTATTGATATAGACATTCCAAAAGGGTTCTTATTAAGTAAGCTAAATTCTAGGGGGGTGTTCGCTTAAATTTAATATGCATTTCCCACACATTTTTTTTAAAAATCATAAGTCACACAGAGAGTGACCTAATTGCATTTATACTTTGTGCAATGTTTTCATAGATTACCCTAAGTTCATTTATAATTTTCTCTTACAAAATAATCAAGAATATTAAGTTAGATATATTTCTCAAATTAATTAAAAAGGTTCAATGAATCCATAATCTTAAAGTCGTATTTTTTCCTTCCTCAATTATGTCTCTAGCTACCCAAATTGAAATGTCTCAGTCCATTAATTTATTTGATATTAAATACAATTTAATGCCTATAGGCTATGCCAAACTTATTAGGGCTTTCATGCCTATACATTATATATGTCTGTACAACTTCATTCAATTTTCAAAATTATGTCAACTTTAACCGGCTATAATTTTACTTAACCTTAGATAAACCTTGATCTATATATTAATACTTCATCATTTACTAAGTACTCAAACCTCTGGATCTATCTGGGTTTTCCATCAATCAACACATGTTAAACTCTTTGTTGTTAATTAATTGCTAAACTTTCATCCATGTCTTCTAAAAAAATTGGAAATCCGTCATCCCAGCGGCTCCACACGGTCGGTCTTAGGATCATCTGTAAGGAGGTAATTAAATTGAGAAGTTATAGTTGATCACGATGGAGGAGGATATTGTCTCGGCTTTGCCAAGATTCAAACTTTTATCCTCTTCTGCAATTCTGTTCTGTCATAACCAACTCAGTTATGTCCCGGGAGCAACTTTCATCCATGTTAATATTTGTTGGACTTTCCATTTACTCAAATGCCTTATCAATGGATATGGATAGTCAAATCAAAAACCAAGTTGAATTATAAGTCAAAATCAAGACGAGTTCGAATTAAATTAAGTTGAGCTCAAGTTCAGTCAAGATGAGCTTAAGTTCGATCACACAGACTTAAGCCAAGCCTAGGTTCGATCAAACTGCCTTAAGTTGAACTTGAGTATGGTCAAATCGAGTTTCAACCAAATCAGCCCCAAAAGAAAACCTCAAGTCAATTTAGTCCGAGTTGCATCCGAATGCGGTCCGCCCAAATTAAAATTTGACTCAAAAATTATTAAAGTGTCGATCACCAAGGGGTACGTCGGTTAAGGCATTGATAACCAAAAGAGGTGTCTCTCGATAAAAAAACGAAAAGAGTGTGTCCTTTTGAGAACTAGGGTCATTCTTTCGCTTTATATTTAAAGGTAATCGGTTGCAGCATCAAGGCAAACAATTTAGAACTATCTACTCTCCTTACTTTTCTCCATTCATTTTCTTCACCTTTTCTTCGAGGTTTGACTTGAACATCGGAGGGACTTTGCCATGGTTCACATTTGCCTCTCTTCTAATCTCTTTCTAAGTCTTTTCAGACCTTTGTTTGAAGAATCTTCTTGTTACTCGATGTTCCGAAAGTCGACCTAGAAGAAGTTAGTCTATGGAAGTCCGATCTGAGAGAAGTCTGACCTGAAGAAAGTTTTTTATTGAAAGCCGAATCAATTGGTATCTAACCGGTCAAAATTACTCGACCGTGATTACTTTATTGAGTCATCTCATCCCTTAATCTTGGACCAGATCATCAATTTTAATCCATTTTGATATCATTCAATATTAAGCATTTACTCAATCTTAAGCTACTTATTATATTAGCTTAACTTAATCAACCTAAGTCATATTGCCTTCAATATTATTGTATCTACATAATATCTAACCATATTATTCAAATATTAAAGTGCAATCCTTGATCTATCATGACTAAACTAGGCGTATCTATACTAGCAATCTCCACAACATAACATATTTGGCGTTTTGATTACATTAACAATCTTTTTAACTATATGTTTGTGTTAGGCCTTTAACTATATGTTTGTGTTAGGCCTAACACCAAATCAAAGATCCTTACTATTCTAGTGAAGCATAATTTTTCAGACATCTATGACTTATGCACACAAAATCCTTACTCTTTAGTAGAGAAACATCTAACTCATTCATTCAACAAAATACAAACAGTGACATAAGAATAAAATTAAAATAATATATAAAAGCTTTGAGAAGATATATAGATCGTAATGGAGTACTTTGCCTTGAGTCTCTTTTATATATGGCTTGCAGTCATAATCCTACCATTTATTATTATAGTGACTATTAGCGGAATTGAGACCTTAAATCTTATGCAAATTGCGTGGTTGAAATTTCCATCAATTAAGCTCTATTTTTTTTTTAAGGATTTAGGATTTGAATTAGTCATCGTAGTATCAATCAATTAATTAATGCTAAATCGACTACACTAATCAAAAGGGAGATAAAAATGATGCATTATAGCACAATGCATATACAAACCCATTTGAGTATCTCACTCTTAATTAGTTCAAAAATGATCCATTAAATTGCAGCACAATGCATCTATAATTATACAAACCCATGTGAGTAAGTAATTAAAGCTCAAGGTTACTCTTGTTTGATTAATTCAAAACAGTCTCTGAAAACTATTTTTCTTATTTGTAACAAAGAAAAAGAAAGTAAGAAATCAAGATATCTAATCATAATTTAATCGCCATCACGAATCTCGTTGTCTAACACTTATTATTTCTGCATCCTCATCAAATCTTCCCAGTCTGATTCCACCAAATTAAAAGCTAGCTGCCAGCAAGATCCCTGTGACTCATTATTTAAGAACAATAACTCAGATGTTCACAATTTATTCACATTTAAAAATTGGTATTCAAAATATTTGTTTTTATTAAAATTTAAATTTAATCTTATTATTTATTTTGCCATTCCTTCCATGCCATTGCAAGGTATCCTTTTTTTCTTTAGCAAAAGATAGAATCTGTCATTCTAGTGGTCTCATACGATCAGCTCACAATCATTTGTGAGGAGGTAAATTGAGAAGCTGCAATTGACCACTACGGAAGAGAGCATTGCCTCGACTTCGTCGAGATTCGGCCCTTGTCCACTTCAACAAATATGTTCCGTAATAATCAATTCAACCATATCTCGGAAGCGAGGAAGACACTCCAATGGTGCTTTCAATGGTCCTAACCCTAAACCATTAAGGTCCTCAATAGTAATTGTATATATTAAAAGAGCACACCTGTGAGGACAAGATAAAAGACCCTTCCATGGCATTGCATGGAGAGGAAGGCACCCGATGGTGCCATCGATGGTCCTAATATGTACCATTGAGGTCCTCAATAGTAATTATGTTAATTAAAGGGGCACATATTAAAGAGTTCTGGTGACAGCTACTTTTATCGCTGAGATTTAATACTTCATTATAAATTTATAACGATGTTTGGTGACCACACTATTGTAGCTAATCAAGTTGACATTAATATTAATTAATATTCAGTACTTTTTATTTTGTTCTAAATGTGGAGCGCAATCAAAGGATATTAAATATTTGGATTGGCCGCTACGTGTACTTTCTGATTTACTCTAGTGGCCAATGGAAAACTTCTCATTGGACCGAACCGGTCACCCTCAGGGATAATCAATGAGACTAACTGAGATTTATCATATTTTTTTAATATTTAGTACTTTTTACTTAGTGTGATATTTGTTTTACTATTATATTTATATTTATTGCTAGAAGTATTATATTAGGATCAGTGCGAGTTATAGAGGGGTGAATAATTTTGATCGTTTCGATTTGATTTCGTATGCTCAAGTTAGCATGCAACGAAAATAAAATAATATAAAAAATACATAAAAATAAATTGATTTTACTTGGTTCACTATCTCTCAAGACGGCTGCATCTAAGCTCTAGTTCTAGCGGACTTTCTGTTGGGTTGCAAGGGTGCAAACATAGTCTCACATCTAAAGCACATGGAAAAGATCATGAGTTTAAAAGGATGGAAGATATCTCCATTGGTATGAGGCCTTTTGGGAAAAGTCCAAGAACAAAGCCATGAGAGCTTAGGCCCAAAGTGGACAATATCATGCCATTGTGGAGATATTTTGATTCCATCGGTACTAACAAGTGGTATTAGAGCGAGACTGCTCTTCACCGGACTAACCGCCGGAAGAGTCATGATCCAGATCTAACCATATGGGTTGAACCTTAAACAAAGAAAGTGGAGCCTGTTGGGTTGCAAGGGTGCAAATATAGTCCCACATCTAAAACACATGGAAAAGATCATGGGTTTAAAATGATGAAAGATATATATCTCCATTGGTATGAGGCCTTTTGAGGAGAGCCCAAGAACAAATTAGTCATGAGGGCTTAGGCCCAAAGTGGACAATATCATACCATTGTGGAGATATTTTGATTCCATCGGTACTAACAAGTGGTATCAGAGCGAGACCGCTCTTCACCGGACTAGCCGCCGGAAGAGCCATGATCCAGATCTAACCATGTGGGTTGAACCTTAAAAACAAAGGAAGTGGGTGCTCCTGTGTCTGAATCAAGAGGACTTCATCGGAACCGCCAAGAGCCATGAGATCTAACCATGTGGGTTGAACCTTAAAAACAAAGGAAGTGGGTGCTCCTGTGTCTGAATCAAGAGGACCAAACATCAGGTGAGAAGTCCTAGTAGATCAAGGGGCAAAAAGTCCTAGTTGCGACTAGGTGGGAAGTCCTAGTAGGTCGGGTGAACCGAGGGGCAAAAAGTCCTAGTTGCGACTAGGTGAGAAGTCCTAGTAGGTCGAGTGGACCGAGGGGTAAAAAGTCCTAGTTACGGCTAGATGAGAAGTCCTAGTAGGTCGGGTGGACCGAGGGACAAAAAGTCCTGGTGGGTCGAGGATTCAGACATCAAACGGAGGCTTTCCGTTTGAGGGGAGCCTGTGATCCTTTGTTTGAGGGGGGGATTGTTGGGTTGTAAGGGTGCAAACATAGTCCCACATCTAAAACACATGGAAAAGATCATGAGTTTAAAAGGATGAAAGATATCTCCATTGGTATGAGACCTTTTGGGGAGAGCCCAAGAACAAAGCCATGAGGGTTTAGACCCAAAGTGGACAATATCATACCATTGTGGAGATATTTTGAATCCATCGGTACTAACAGAGTCTGTGGTCCTTTGTTTGAGGGGGGATTGTTGGGTTGCAAGGGTAAATATAGTCCCACATCTAAAGCACATGGAAAAGATCATGGGTTTAAAAGGATGAAAGATATCTCCATTGTTATGATGCCTTTTGGGAAAAGCCCAAGAACAAAGTCACGAGGGCTTAGGCCCAAAGTGGACAATATCATGTCATTGTGGAGATATTTTGATTCCATCGGTACTAACACTTTCACCACTAATTTTTTCTTAATTCTCAGATATATTTCGAAGACGAAGAAGCCTCTTATAATATATATATTTCTTGCAACAAACACACTCAATACAATTAGATACAAGGTACAAATGAAATTAAAGTAAAACAAACTTTACAAATAGAAACTTTACTTTGGATGTTTCTTTGTCTTTTTGAATTGCCTCTTGATGGTAGGAAATACAACATCACTCTATCTCCAAATCCTCAAGAATCAGCATTGAAAATCCTCCTTGAAATCCTCTTTATAAGGCTGCTATTCTGACTAATTTTCGTCTAGCTAGCAATCAATTGCTAGACTTCATCAATCGATTGTCATCAAATCCGTCCATTTAAACATATAAAATGTCTCTTTTTAATCTTAGCAATCAATTGATATACCTACCAATCAAATGTCAATCTATTGTAATTGATTACTGCACCTATTGTGCTCTACTACAGTGTCAACAATCGATTGCTTTTGTGCTCTCAAATCTCGAATTTGAGATTTTGGAGTCTATCGATCGATCGATACATTTTATGAATCAACTGATACCCTATTTTAGACTTACCAAAATTGTATTCTCATTTATCTGATATTTAATTGATCTCAACCTATTAGGACTTGTTTTGCTCAACGTCCAATATTTGTTGGCAATTTCTATTGCCTAATATTCTATCGACCTACTGGGACTTCATCATTGTCAAACATCTCATCTTCCTTGACTTGTTTGAACTTCTCGTCTCATGGCTAACATTCGGTTAATTATGACCTATTAGAACTTCCCTCATTGCTAAGTGTGTGGTTAATCGTGACCTATTTAGATTTTTCTCTTGTCAACTCCTCGTTGGGTTTCTGATCACCAAGTGTCTGATCAACCATGACTCATCTAGATTTTTTTCTCCCCTTATATGCCAATTTCTCATCGATCTTTCAATCACCAGGTGTCTAATCAGTCGTAAACCCGCTTGGACTTTTCTCATCTCATGGCAATACTACGTACGTTGGACCTCCAATGTCATAAGTATCTGATTAATCTTGATCTACTTGACGTCTTACTTTATATCTTTATCAAATAATATATTGATCAACATCTACCATGGTCACACTCTACTATATTAGTTAAATATCAAAACTCTTCCACTCAAATCATTTTGAGCTTGAACAATTTGATCAATCTTAATCCGAAATCGATTCCACCAATAAAAAAAATAAGTTGACGATGCAATGTGTTGCTAGGAGTTTTCGATCGAATCCATGCAATAACTTCGCGGCAGGGCCACAACTCAACTAAAGTAGCGGGGAGCTCGATCAGTGTGTCAATTCAATTGATACTACGATCCTATTCTATTACACTGACCATCCAACAACTAAATTTAATTGACAGACTAAGTTTACATCTCATCAATTAATAATATTTACATCTTGTTACGTTCAACAATATAATCACATGATTCATCTTAACGGCATTCCAATTGACTCATATTATACATAGACAAAGTCCTTAATTACTTGAGCACAAGATTTTAATCAACCAAGTAGTCAGCTAAGAATCTTAATTAATTCAGATAAATTTTAGTTAACTCAATTTTTAATTTTGCTCGACTTAAGCCCTCATAATCTTTTGAGATTAAGTTCATATTTCGATGATGACCAAGAACTCATGTTTCCCTTCAAAGCCTCTCTATTTAATCTAAATTAAACTGTTAACTCATGTTTCCCTTCAAAGCCTCTCTATTTAATCTAAATTAAACTGTTAATTAAAAAATTATAAGTCATACAATCTGTCATAACTCATTATCTAGTGGTAGTAGTTTTACATCTCCGGTCTCTTCATCCTACGGTCTCTTAGATGTCCGATCATCATTTTCTAAACTCATTGAGCTTTGAGGTAAACTAACTTGCAACGTCAAGTCAATTATCACAACTCAATCTCATCGAATTATAAGATTTATAAGCTTCATGTATATGTTTCCAAACCCAAGATAAAAATCTTAATTAAAACTCTTTGCCAAACAAATCAAAAAATATTAATCAAACATGACCATTCTAGGCATAATTGTTTTTTATTATTTGACAAACCTCTTTAAGTTAGGGAACATATATAGAAATTATGAATTTAAAATTGTAGCTCCTCTTGCTTCTAAGCTTCCCTCGAGTTAGGGTTAATTTTATCAATCAGGCACAAGCTTTACTAACTTAAATCATTCTTGTTCTTGCTTTTGTGATAATTTAAATTTAAACACATGTAATCAATTAATTAAGTCCAAAATTTTTGATAAACCTTTCTATTCCGAATTCAAAATTTTGACCTTTTGATGACAAATCATTTCTTGTCTTTCTATTTGGACTCAATTGTTGGGTTGCAAGGGTGCAAACATAGTCCCACATCTAAAGTACATGGAAAAGATCATGGGGTTAAAAGGATGGAAAGTATCTCCATTGGCATGAGACCTTTTGGGGAAAGCCCAAGAACAAAGTCATGAGAGCTTAGGCCCAAAGTGGATAATATCATGTTATTGTGGAGATATTTTGATTCCATCGATTTTAACAAGTGGTATCAGAGCGAGACCACTCTTCACCGGACTAACCGTCGGATGAGCCATGATCCAGATCTAACCATGTGGTTTGAACCTTAAACAAAGGAAGTGGGTGCTCTCGTGTCTGAATCAAGAGGACCAGACACCATGTGAGAAGTCCTAATAGGTCGGGTGCCCCGAATTGCAAAAAGTCCTAGTTATGAGAAAGGGCTCTCCAGACGGAGACTAGCTTTCGAGCTTTCTACTGGGAATAGGGGGTGGTAGGTCGGGTGGAAGTCCTAGGTGGGAAGTTCTCGGGTGGACCGAGGGGCAAAAAGTTCTGGTGGAAAAATCAAAAACTTGAGCTGCGGTTAGGTGGGAAGTTCTAGTAGGTCGGGTGGACCGAGGGGGGTGGTAGGTCAAAAAGTTGCGGTTAGGTGGGAAGTTCTAGTGGGTCGAGGATTCAGGGGACGTTGAGGAGGGCCTGTGATCCTTTGTTTGAGGGGGGTTAGTTGGGTTGTTATGAGAAAGGGCTCTCCAAGGGTGGGCTTCCGTCTAAGAATAGGGGGTAAAAATCCTAGCTGCGGTTAGGTGGGAAGTTCTAGGGGTCGGGTGGACCGTCCTCCACATCTTGAGGGGGGCCTGTGAGTTGCAAGGCAAAGATCATGGGGTTAAAAGGATGAAAAGTATCTCGGCTTAGGCCCATTGGCATGAGACCTTTTAAACCAAAGAATAAAGCCATGAGAGCTTAGGCCCAAGAACCAAACCAATCAACTAGACAAGATGATAGATAGTTGTGAGAATCAATTGGGCAAAAAGATTTGAATGTTGCTCCTTTGATCTAGCTTATTGGGTAAGCAAAAGTGAGTATGTTTTACAATTACCTTTGGGGCATGATTTAGTTGGTTACTACAGAATCGACTTACTACAATAGACAATAATCGAAACTCGAAGCCGAGGTAATGCCCTTTTATCGTCAATAATTAATGTATTATTTTACAATCGATCAAAAGGTCATTGTAAAAACAAAAAATAAAGGATGTTTTATAATTACCTTTGTACAATTTCACATCTTGGTTACTGCAAATCGCACTTACTACAGTGCATAATAATCGAAACTCGAAGCCGAGGTAATGCCCTTGGCTATCGTCAATAATTAATGTATTATTTTACAATCGATCAAAAGGTCATTGTAAAAACATAAAAATAAAGGACAATGTTTTCTTTTGCTTCTTCTGTACAATTTCACATCTCACAGCATTCATGGAAAATTTTAGGAAGAAAGAAGAAGGGCAACCTCGCCTTTCACTTGAACGAAGCGAGAAGCGAGAACTTAACGTGTAGCTTAATCTTCCCTTTCTCCGCGTCCAACTTTGCACCGGTCACTAGCCAATGCCCGGGACTATGCTGAGGCCCCTGGCATAGTTGCGTAGTGTCCACGAACTTGAGCAACTTTTGGGCCGCCACCGGCACCGGCGGACCCCTCGGGAAAATGGCGGAGTCCACCACCACTTCTCGTTCCCGCTGCGGCCCTTTCTCCTTCTCGATGCCGCCGGAATTAAGTGCGGCACTCATCGCCGAGAAAAAGTTTGATTTTTGAGAAAGCCCCGACGGGCCTCGCCGCCATTGCGACCGACACACGACGCAACCGCGCACCTCGGTGTACAGAAGCCTGAGGTGAAGCACGTTATAGGACTCCTTCCCTTTCACGTGGAGTTGAGCTCCGGTGACGATGAACGAGGTTCCGCCGCCGCTGGTCGTCCAGAGAGGGTCGTACTTCACCGGGATTGTGCAGACGCGCGTGAACTTCTTTGATTGCACCGGCTCCAAGTACCCTTCTGCGGCAGCGGCCACAATCGTATCGGACGACCGCCAGAAGATGGCCGAACCGGGCTGGACTCCGATGAACGTAGGAGTCAGAGAGAGGTGCTCCAGGTGGATGGCCAGCCTGAACATGTTCCAATTGAAATGTAATTTCCGTTCATAAGATCATGCTCTGTTTTCTCACGTAGAAATTGTTTCAGGAATTCACCAACCTATCATTTTTCTTGCCTTCGAGGTGCAGTCTCATTCCCGTCACTGGTAACTTTCTCACGACAACCTGTTTATTGTACCGCATCAATGACCATCATGCATTCATATGGTTCGAAAGATCGATAGTGTGGATGCATACCTTAGTGGTGTTGACATAGAGCTTAGGACCCATAAGGTTGAAGGTAAGGGAAGGGTTAGGAATAGACATGTTGGACATGGGGCCAAGAGGTAGATCATTGTGCATGGGAGCCCAAAGCCTATGGCACTGGAAGTCCAAAAAGTAACTCAAATCTGATAGAGGAGGTTTATCTGAAACAGTTGCAGGGATTAGATCTCTCTTACACTAGTGAATTACAAAAGGTTTTGGCTTATATTGTTCGGTATTTACATCGAAGGTAGAGGTTGATGGCATGTGATAGGAAACCGCAGCCAGGGAGCCCCTTCAGCAGGGAGGTGATGGGGACGAAGGTGAAATTGATGACGTCGGGCGTCGCCGGCACAGTGGGGAGCCACTCGCCGTGGCTGCTTGCTGAAGCATCGCCTCCTCTCTTACAGCACATTACTGTCACACCCTGATCGAAGCAATCATTGCAACAGGACGTACGGCGGCATTTAATCATACAACTCGCACTCGCAATCTAGCTAACAAACTCACATCTTTGCTGAAAACGCGAGGAACGCCCTTGAGAAACTTGGCCGGCTGATCAAACACATTGAAAGCCTCCGGTACCTGTTAATAATTAAACATTGTTCATGCGCATTCGGGCGAATTACAGACAGAGATGCAGACCTTGATCCTATGCTCTTTCGATTTCCAATGGAGCGGTGGGAGAACGCATGCGCCGGTGAACAGCTGGTCGCCGAGATTATCAAGGTGTAGCTTAAGCTCCGACGGAGAGAGAGTGGAGGACTGATCCTGCTTCACGTAGATCACATCCTGCCCTCCCACACTCAACCCTGTTATTATGTGCGTGCCAAATTCTTCAATGAACCTGCACACGGAAGGCGTGCTGGATTTAATTCATGCAGTGGTTGCAGCTCATAGTCGAGGAAATTCGAGAACTATGTGTTTGACAAAGTGTCGAGCAGATGGAGAAATTTGCAACTCGATGACAAAATCAACACCTTGCGATTGCAGCGGGGTCCCAAGTCGAAGGGACGGCTTGGACGACCCGTTTGGTGAGCGTGAGAGGTTGGCGTTCGATCCGGAGGTCGAAGAGGGTGACGAAGTAGCCGTCAATGGCGAGGAACCTGGTGCTCGACGCATCCTGCGCCCATGTGCTCCCTTCGAAGCCGAACGCGTAATTGAAGAGGCCGCAGGGGATTTTCCCTGCCATCGAGCTCCTGTGGTTGAACAACTCCGACATCTGCAACTTTATCAAGTTTAGGATTATGCTTCACCTCCCCAATCAACAATTCAACCATGCATTCATTCATAATCCTTGTTCTTGCTGTTAAAGCAAGCAGTATATTGATCTCTTCTGCAAGACAAATTAAAGAATAGTGAGTAATGTAATCAAATTACCTGAGTGAACTCGAGCACGTCCGACTGGAATCGGATGCGATCGCCCTTATCGCAGTTTATGTCAGCCGGCACGTCCCTGCAGGAGCCGAAGCCCGGCACCGCCAGCTCTCGCTTGTCTTCCTCGTTCAACGCTACGAGCCTCAACTTTCCCCGGCAGTACTCCGGCCGGAAGTCGCAGGTGACGTCGAAGCCCATCCCCAGCCACCCCACAGCTCTCTCCACAACTCCGGCCATCCCCGCTAGCTAGCTAGCTGGCTCTCTGTCGATCTCTTTCGAGCAAATTGAAGGTCACTCCTTTGTTCCTCCCTGCTATCATCCCCTTCTCCACTTCCTTGTTGCGTACGATCATGAAGAGTTGATGTACTTTTGTGTGTACACAAACAATAGTGTTCCTTGGGGTTCGTCAAAGAAGACTTCCGGATTGATATATTAAAAATGTATACGAATTAGGCGTTTACTTTTTCATCCTTGACTTCAGAAATTACACCTCCAGGGTTTCCAAGTGATTTGTATCGTATCCTTACTTCGAGTAAAAGGGCTAAAGAGGTCTTTTGGTACAGTTACACTGAGCTATCTTCATCCTTTAGCATAAACACTTTATTTTAATTTGTCTAAGTATTGATGTGATAGAACAACTATTCTTTATGTTTGAAGAGGGAAAAAGAATAATGCTCCCATCTCAGGATGTAATGTGAACGTTTCAGGGGATTCAGTTGACCGACGGCGCAAATTTGGCGGCGCCGGCGCAGATGGGATTTGCTAAAACGAAATTACCGAACCAGATTAATCTCCATTATTTGCTAACGTCCTCCGCTAATTTTAATTAGCAATCCTGTTCGTAATCCGACATGGACGGGAGTAACTATCCTTTAATTTTTTAAAATCAATAGATCAATAGATTTAGGCTAAATCCAGTATTAGTCGTAGTAAAAAAAATTCCATTTAGATGTTATAACGTGAAATTTTCTGTTAACGAGATGAGATTGGAATCTCCATTTGAAAAAAAATTTCTACAAATACGCCGTAGCTGAGGATCGAACCGTGGATATCTGAATCACAACCTGAATGTCCTACCGTGATACCATAATGGACCGTAAGAAGAAAATGCGGAAGGCGCCAATTCTGGAGTCTGACTAAATGGCTCAAGTCAAAGTCAACAGAGTTGTTTGGAGATATATCGGCGTGGGTGAGGCCTTGGCACAAAAGTCAGTCGTGGTTTCACATCGACGCTTGAAGACGTTCAAACTCCAGTTGTTTCCCCGAAATAAAAAGTCAACTTTTTTATTTTTATTTTTTTAAAAAATAATATAAAAAAATAAACTAAAGACTTTACGGTGTAATTCTGTGTCACGTCGTTGCAGTGACTGGAACATATTGCCACGCGTTACACTGGCTAATTTTGTTTGTTAAAAAATATGAAGATATATAGTTTTTTTTAAATAATAAATTAATTTATTATTGCACAATATGAACAAAATACAAATAATTTGAACAACATAATTTATTCATCGAAATTTCTCTTTTCTCTTTCTTAGATATTTTATGAAGTTGGAGAAATTTTTTATAAAAATCTAAACTTATACAATAGTTAGATAAAAAAATTATAATATAAAAAAATGGTTATTAGATGGAACACTTATTGGCTTGATTTCACTTGAATATGATTGCTCTGAATATGATCATGAATGTTGTCCAACTTTCCCCTTGAACCCCTCTTTATTGAGTCATCGCTTCCTCAAACCTTAAAATATAGATCACTTGACTCTTACAACCCACTTAAGAATTATCTTTATACTTTCACCTTGGTCCACAAAGTCATTTTCCATTAAGTTGTAAGTCCTCAAGATGTAGACTTTAGCTTATTACAAGCGCCATCCTTCACTCTTTTACCTACATAATATTGAGTTTTGATATGTGTATTTTAATAATTTATATTTCTTTAAATATGTAGCGAAAGTGTAATAAATAATTTATTATTATCGACGCATAAAATTCATATGAGGATATACACGTATATATGCAAATATAATCATAGATAACAAGCATAAATAATTTATACCTTTTGGATATCGCGTGGTAGAAATGACATCAACTAGCAACTTTTAAAAAGGATGCATCTATTTGTATCCACGTCGAGATCTCCTTGAGATAACTTTTCTAAGTCACATGTTGTGTCTCCGCTTTGATACTAATCGAAGAAGGAAAACAAACTATCCGAAAGAAGACCTACGATCCGATTTCATATTCAACGGCTCGAAACAACCCAACGATATAAATCAAATCGAACAAAAGTGATCACACCACCATTTGAAGATTGAACAAGCTTAATATACACTCTATCAAGTCCTTACACAACTCCATGCACACATTACAAACATAAAAAAAACTTAAATCAATTCCTAATACATCAAAAACACCATAGTCGAACATAGCCAGAAAGGGAATGATTACAGGGGCAGAGCCAAGAATTGCATACACCTCTTACACTAAAAAATTGAGGAGGGGGGCCGCCACCATCACGCCCTTTGGCTCCGTCCGATAACAAATATGATAAAGAAATTGACTAAGAGTGTTTTGACAAAGGATAAATTTGTGTTTTTTGATAAGTGATAGAAAGTCCTAATGGGTCGATAATAACTATATGTTAGACATCAAAAGTCGCAGATCAACAAGATAAGTATGTGACAATGAAAGTCTTAACAAATCAAAGAAGACTAGATGATCAAATGTTTGATAAATGATGAAATCCTAAAGTAGTAAACTCTAACTAAGAGATGAAATTCCGAAAGTATAATGAAGTCTCGGAAGCATAGAGATTTCTTGGCATGCTGAAGTCCCAAAAGCAAGATAAAATCTTAGAGATAGAGGAGTCTCTTAACTATGGAAGATATCCAAGATAGAAAAAGTATAGCCACAAGCAAATCATAAACTATGAATATAGTGGTTCTTAGGAGAACCGTGAATCATGTTATATTGGTTTGCTCAGACTAACTGGTTATCGACAAGAATCAACGATCCTACAAACGATCCTACAAGTAGATTTGTGTGTTTCGGCTAAAAGAGCATTGAGGCTGCTCAGAAGAGACCTCTGTGAGATACAAAATTTTTGGGGTGTGGCTATGAGAACAATGCACTCGAGGTGTTTGTCAAAACATCCCAGTGACATTGCTAGTGTTGTTCGGAGCGACGAGAAACTTGTTGCTCCATAATTGATTTGAGATTCTGAAGAAGAGATCAATCCTGGTCAACAACAATTGCAGGAAGTAAAAGAAGTTAGGTACTTGACGTAGCCCATTAATTAATTGTTCTAGCCGAAGGCATTGACGTTCCTACAATTTGATGCTGACACATTAACGCCATTAATGATCGCAACCTGCTTTATCTTTGAAAACATATACAACTGAAGGATCAAGGGATGATAATGTATTCTTCTTACAAGCTGACCTATATAGCCAGTATATATATGTTGGAGGTAATTACAATTAAATGCAGGTAGATTTTGACATTTGGAAGTCTACTTAAATGCCAAACTTCTCACCATCGCAATCAGTTGGACTTTAAGGAAGATTACAGTTAAGGAGCTAGCAATAAGTGATGTAATGTTTCCCAAGGAGAAAGCCTGAAAGAGTTCACATGATCAGATATCGTTCGGTTTTATCTGAAGCTAATTCAGTGTGAAAGTTTGGACGAGCAGAAGAATTCGCCCCCCACTTTTGTGTTTCCTGATCAGATTCGATCGGCAGATTGAAGAAGAATCACTGTAACGAGCATTGAAGGATCACTGTAACATTTGAAAAAGTTGAAAGATTCTTATATCTGTCATTCTGTAGATGTCAAAGAATAATAAAATTTTAAAAAAAAGTGCATTGAGTGTGCAGGGAATAAAACATTCATTTTAAAATTTCAAAGTTCAAATAATAAACCTCTAAACTAATAATGTAAAATTTCATCTAGAAACCTTTTTGCTATACATATACTTAATTTTCTTTTTCTTTTTATAATAGTGAGATATACAAGTATCTAGTAACACGATTAATTTATGTCTTTCGATACAATTATATTCTCCTCCAAACTATAACGATAAGAACTCAAGGCTATCAACCATCTTTTTGGGCTTTGAAGAAGGGCAATTAAGACTACCGATAAGGAAGATGATCAACCCGTGGCCTCTTGATGTAGTTGGCACGATAGGATTGCGACACTATGATTCACTCAAATGGGATCGTAAAAATTCTAAATTTGATCTTTTAAATTTTAAGATTAATTTTCTTTTTTTAATTAGTATAGATTTTATTTTCTAATGTTATTATTTTTCTTTTTTAAACGTAAGGTAGATTTTATTTTTTTATATTTTTTTGTGTGTTTCAACTTTTCTTAGACTATTTAAACATGGTTAGGGTTCTTGTAATTTTTTTTAATTTAATAATATTTTTTTATAGTGTCATTTATTTTTCTATTTTCTGGTATTCTTTTGAATTAACATATTTTAGAAGATTATTTTCAACGTTCACAGTCAAATCAATGGATTCAATATTACCTATAGGATAATCGCTATCCCGCCCGACATTAGTTGGTACCAGAGTTCTTAGATCCTATGGATGGTCGTCATGGTCGTGACAGGTAAGTTCCGACTGAGGAAGTCTCGCACCGTGATCGTAGCACCTGAAACGAGATATTTGAAGATCTACATAGACAAGTCATGAAGTTACTAACTGTACAAGATCTTGAAGATCGTGAGGTACGTAGTCGATATCGTGATAGGCAGGTTCCAACTGAAGAAGTCTCACACTATGATCGTAGTACCCAAAATATTAGGTTGTAAGTTCTTTTCTTTTTACTTAGATAAATTTTTCTTGAGAAAGACATAGACGATAAGATCGAAATAGTCGATGATTCAATTTATGATGAAGTTAAGATCGAGTCAATTAGTGAGCCAGTATATGATGCTACTTTATAATAATGATTGTAAGATTTTGGTCATTTGTGAGATTCTATATGACAAATTATCTGAAGATGCAGTGCATGTTTCATCAGAAGTATAATAGCCGTCCAAAGATTTGACTGAGTTAATGTCAGAGAATCTTTCTCCCGTTCTACAACTTACAAGACGACTTTTGATTTATCCACACTTAAGAATTTTGATCTTGAAGACACTATCCTGAACTCGAGGACGAGTTCTTTTCAATTCGAGGTATTTGATGCAGGAGCATCCAACAACATGATTAATTTATATCTTCCGATACAACTATATTCCTCTCCGAGCTGTGACGAGAAGAACTCAAGACTACCAACCACCTTTTTTAATTTTGAAAAAGACGATTGAGACTATCGATAAGGAAAATGATCAATCTGTAACCTCTTGATACAGTTGGCACGGTAGAATTACATCACTGTGGTTCACTCAAATGGAATCGTCAAAACTCTAAATTTGATATTTAACTTTTTTTTTTATTTTAAATTTTTAGGATTAATTTTTTTCTTAAAAATTAGTTTAGATTTTATTTTTTTTGTTTTATTAATTTTCTTTTCTAAACGTAAGGTAGACTTTATTTTTTTTATGTATATATTTATATATATATTTCGTTTATTTTTTTAGACTATTTAAACAGAGTTAGAGTTCTTATCAAAAAGAAAATTTTGATTTAATAATATTTTTTTAATAGTGTCATTTATTTTCTTATCTCTTGATATTCTTTCAAATTAACATATTTTAAAAGATTATTTCTGATATTTATAGTTGAATTAACAGATTCAATATTGTCCATGACGTAATTATCATGTCAATATATTATGCTCTAGCTTTAAATGATGTAAGTATCAAAACATTTATCAGTAGAATAGTGATATGCATCGCCACTACATTAAAATTTTAAAATATTTGTCATATATTGTAATTTTATTTCGTTTTTTATGTAATGAATCTCGTAATAATTTTTAAATATGTCAATTCAAAGGTTCCTTTTGGACGTACTTAACGATAAAGATTTATTATCCTTAATGCAAACTGATTAATATTTTTTAGATATCACAATCATCAATAAAAACTAATTGATTTTTTAAAATAAATTTTCCTCATAAAATGTTTTTTATACTGTTTTTTTTCTTTAATCAAACTCTTTTTTTTTTTTTTTTTGCTTAAAAAGGGTATATTTGAAGGTGACCTCCAGAGCGAATTGAAGAGCAATTCCATTGGGCATTTCTCCTTCTCTCCCCTTGTCGATTATCCGGAGAGGGAGGAGAGACATCGGCCGCGGGCAACGGGAGATGGCGGCGACGTGGGTGTTTGGATATGGCTCCCTCATATGGAAGGCGGGCTTCCGCTACGATGAGAGGCGGGTCGGGTTCGTCCGAGGATTTCGCAGAGTCTTCTACCAAGGCAATCGATTCCTCCATTTTTTTTCTTCCTTTTACCGATCAATAAACCAGGTTTTTTCTTTGGTTCGTTCTCTTGATTGGGGAAGATCGAACAGGCAGCACGGATCACAGAGGGACGCCTGACTTTCCGGGAAGAACAGTCACTTTGGAACCCCTCACCGGAGCAACCTGTGTACATTTTTTTCTTCTCACTTTCAACTTCCTTGTTACATGATGCTGATTTCTAGTATTATGGGACGCTATTACTACGTGCATTTAGTTGTTGAAACCTGCAAAAAGATTTGCATTTTCATGTTCTCGTGCCTGGATCGGGGATCTGATTACTTTCATAGTATGAGAATGGTGGAAATTTTGTTTGTTGCCTGAATTCTTTTGTCAGATTAAAGAAAAGTTTGTGTCATCGTAGAGCTGGAGAAACCTCGACCATTAACTACCAATTCTAGTGGCAACTATCTATAGGTCAGCTCCACCCTGCCGCGTGCCAGCCAAATCGCTCTGATACAGATTTCCTAATCCTGTCTGATCCGGGAATGCATTAAATGTCATTCCCATTTTATATTTACTAGAAGATATATAGCTTGGAAACTTATGTCTATTTCATTTGTTTGAGTGACATTCTTTAGTGCCCTACAAATATTCAAACCCACATGCCTGCACGAGGGAAGATGGCGACACTCACAAAATGGGCCTTTTCTTGCGCCTTTTCTCATGACAATCTCTTCCTTTACTGTGAGCATAGATGTCTATGCTCGCTTGGTGCTAGCTACTCAATCTAGCTTTCCAAGATATATGCCTTGAGAGGATCGTTCTACCCAACCATCTATTTGGCCCATTCATTTTGTGATGCTAATAGGAGGATAGTCACACCCTTCAATGGGCAAGTGGTTCAAAGGACAACAGTCTAGGTTTGGTCACAGTTTTCATGCACTTTAACTTGCATTCTTGATCTATAAAGATACATTTCTCAAAGATTCAATAAAACCATAGAACTAGGCATTGAATCGCCCCACTGGGTAGGATGCATGCTGTGCCCAAGTTATCGAATTATGATGTGCCAATAGTATTGTGTTGGATTGCTAAAAATAAAGTAGAATCATGGTCCTATATACAATTGTAACCTAAAGGACCACTCTCACCACACTAGTACTGTGTTGGATAGCAAAATGTGATCAAAGTAAAGGTCCTAGGTATAGACAGAGGAACTTGGAAATGGCCTGTGTAGATGTACGTTTTAACTTCTTGTTATTAGTTTTAGTTGTCCTTAAAGTAGTTGAATCTATTCGATCAAGATATATCTAAGTCAATTTCAAGCAACATCCTCAGTTATAATGAGAACCATAACATTATGCTCAAAAGAGCAACAACACCTCATTGCCTGCTCCTTCAGAATGAGGCAAAAGTCAGTGGACCTAGCTAATGAATCTAGGGATTGCTTGACTGACACCAATGTGCACCCGTTGTTTTGTGGATAAAGCTTACATCAAATGGAACATGCCCTCAGTTTTTGCTATAAGAATACACCATCAGGCATCCCTTGAACATATGCACGTGTTAGTGGAGGGAACCTACTAGTGGCTGCATGAGGGTAGAACCTAATCAGAGTTGACATAACAAGTTTCACTAGCCCACTGTCCTTCGAATCCCATGGGAAGAAAGTCTCTAGGGTTCTATTGGCTCGCCAAGGGTATCAAAACAGTCCGAGAGACGGATAGTAAATTTCTAATGCAGAATATAATTCATTGATATTCAGGTATGATGCATGCTGGACTGATTATGTCCTAAGAGATTCCTAGGCCATGGTGACACTATCCTTTCATTGCCTGCAAGTACTTCAACTACTAGTGCAACATGCAGCATTCTTGAATGATGGGAGTGAATTTGTCCAAAACCAAAACATATGTCCATTATGCTTGATACCTGAAACATGCAAGTGAATATCGCAGTAGTAGCAAAGTTTGTATAAAAAGCCTATAGGAACTAAGTAACCACACTCGGCAAATAAATTTTGCAACTTTTATCAGACCATCAAGTAAATTGAAGAAATAAACATGGAAGATGAATCTCATTTTCTGTTTTTCTTAGTGTTACATAATATTATCTAGTGTATATTACAAAATTATTCTCACCTATATCATCCTCCATAAAAAAATTTATATTTTCATTGTCTAATTTTTTGCACTATTTTTTTTAAATCATCATTTTCTATGTGAAAAATAATAATATAAAAGAGGTCAAAAGTCCATGAAGAACTCTTTGATATTTTTTTTCATTTTCTAAATTATTTTTCTTTATGGAAACTGAAAAGTGGAAATAGTAAATAGAGAAAATTCTCACAAATCTAACACAATTGCAGTCCTAAATCTAGTCATGTTTACCTGCAACATTTTATCTTATTGGGGAACCAGACATTTATGGTTACAAGTTACAACATGAAATGACTTGTTTTATTTTTTAAAACAATTTACTTGTTTTCATCAGTTTGAAGTTTGTGACTTTGCTTTTTTCCTTTTTTCTTCCAAAATCAAACCATGCAACTTGATGATGAAAATTATCATGACACCTTGTGAATATCTAAACACAGCTTAGTTGCATTTTGGGGATGGCTTGTTACAATCATAGTAGATAGCTATTGGATGATGAGAAACAGGATACATAAAGAATTGATAATTTTTATATTCCAGTCACATCAAACATTGTGCGTTTTCTGTTATATTTGAATTATGAGATCTTTGCTGGATTGAACTTAAATTTTGTATGGTTGCAGTGGGGAGTTGCATACAGGATACCAGAAGAAGAAAAGAAGATTGCACTAGAGGTGGGACTATCTCAATTTAATCTTCTTATATAAGTTTTTTTTTATGTATAAGTTCCATTCTTGGTAGGATACTCTTTAGAGAACTCAGCACCAATTTTAGTTGTCTTAGCATGGACTATTGTGTGCTTCCAACAAGTTACTAGTTATCATGGATAGAAGAAGTTAGATGCCGTTATTTCACAGGCTACTGAAGTTTGTGTATGTCACATAGTCCGTTCTGAAGCATACAGCCATTAATTTCTATAAACATCCAACAAGTTGAACTGTAAAATGGAATCTTTTCATCATTGACCGATGTAAATAGACAAAATGGATATCTTCCATATAATAGACACCAAATGTACTCTACTTTGCTCATCACTGTCTTTTTTCTTCTCCAGAATATCAACCTGTAGGAGCATTGTTCTAATGAGCTCCTCTACAAGATCCCCAGCACTATACCTCCAGAACAAACATGTTTCTTCACCTCCAGTTCCATCTCTCACTTAAATGGAACCCAAGAGAGACTATAGAACAAAGTTTCTGAGCTGACAATATGAGCCACAAACTTCAACTAGAATAAATTTAAGAATAAAACCAATAGCACTTTCTGTTTTAAACTTAGATTTAGCTGGACACATAAAGGAAACAATTAACATATAATGGACCAACTATTTTGCTGCCTGAATACCCACCAGCATTTAACATCGGCCACTAATTGCATGATCCATCACTTGCTCTGAACACCCCCACTAATTAACATATAATGGACCAACTATTTTTCTGCCTGAATACCCACCAGCATTTAACACCAGCCACTGATTGCACGTAACCATCATCATTCCTCAACTTGACTTTGAAACTTTATCAACTTGACTTTGAAACAAAGCTTGAAGTGATGAGTCCTAGGTATTTGGGGTCATCTGTATGATCTTGTGCCACCTTCAAACTCTATGAAATAAACTTTCATCTTAATAAATATTGCAAAATAACAAAGATGTAATAACACATATGCTTCAAAGAGTTTTAAAAAATCATCTATTTATTCATTGGCATTCTTTCATATTTTCTTTTCCTTTAAATGAACCTCTCATGTAGCCTGAAAACCTTTCTTTTCTACTTATCAATTGACTGACTCATGTAACATTCATAAACATTGAACATTTGAACTAATTTCATAGTTTGTGAAATTTGAAAGTAGTTACAGTGAACTCCTTTTGCAATATTATTCAAGCTTCTTCAAAATATAATTTTCGCACTTCTTAAGAACAATGTTTCATGTATAGTTTGATGAATCAAGGGTATCTTAAACAGTTACTTTTTTATTCAGCTATTGTTCTTATTGTGGGTATGCATATAGAGATTCCATTTTGATGCCTAAATTATCCCCTCAAAATAGACAAATCTATTTTTGTTTGATGCTGAGACACAAGTAGAAGCTATTTAATTAACCTTTAACTGATTCTGCCTCTTTAATGTGTCAAATTTCTCTCATTATCTTCATATGGGGGATCCTCCAATTGAGAAGATTGAGTTCCTTAGAGAGAGTTGTCTTACGCCCATTAGCACCTTGCTTGTTAGAAAAACAACAAAATTCAACATTGAAGAGAACCCAAAACAAAAACAGACTTTATAATAGAACAAAGAGTGTTTTTATATACAAAATTTGCTTCTGCCTTAATTGCATAGCTACAACCTCCACTTTTTTCATCATTATTACTCATGTTACTGACTATTGGAACCTGTAACTTTAAAGTAGAAATTATTAGGATGAACTATTCCCATTTCTATTTCTTTACTCAGAATTTAATCAGTTTTCTTTTACAATTTTACACTGGAAGCTTCATATTTTCCTTTCTCACTGAAAACCATAGATTGGGAATTGAAGATTTGAATACCTAGACAAGAGTTGTTCCTTTTAAATGGAGGAATGCAATGGATTGGAAATAGGACTCAGAACTATAAAAAAATATGCTGTGAAACAAAGCTCAAAAGTTTATTGATATGTTAACCATTATCTGCTTAGACGATTTGCATAGAGGGTGTACAAGATCTCTGTACAATTTACAAAAACTTACAATTATGTACTTGATTTAATATGAAAACCCAACTAATACAACAGAAGAATATTTGATGGTCATAATCCATCTACTACATTACATGAGTATTTGATAGCCGGCAACTCTATTAAAGCCATTATCACTTTTTAGACTTTAAATTACATACATGAATGTAAACTTGAGAATGATTTCTGAATGTCTTTGATTCAGCAACTAAATAGTTTCTGTTTTTTATTTTTTTTGCAGAAAAATTAGAGGTTACTTAAATTTTTAATATGAATTAGCTATTACTACATCTATTTTGGTAGATGTCAACTGTTTTTTTTTTCGTCACATTTTTATCATCTACATATTTTGCAGCATTTAGAAATAAGGGAAAAACAGTACGACATGAAAGTTTACGTTGATTTCTACACAGTAAGTAGTGCTTGTTCCTTGCTTTGCTTGATTTTGAATTTTGTTGTCTATGAAAACACACCTTAATCTATTTATTCAGGATGCAGACTCTTCTATTCCAGCCATCAATGGTGTTCTGGTGTAAGTGGAAGGCAACTTTTATAATTTAGTTTCTTTGATTAAACATAATCTGCAGCTTTTGCAATCAGTTACATAGGTTCGGAAGACAAGAAAGCCAATCCGAATTATTTGGGACCAGCATCACTTGATGAAATGGCCAGGTGTCATTTTCATTCCATTTAAATTTGTCTGTCAGTCGTGTCTATAATATGCTCGACTAACTTGTTAAATGTGTAAATGTTCAGACAAATTGCTGTGGCTGAAGGCCCTTCTGGACCAAACAGGGACTATCTTTTCCATCTCGAGGACTCACTAAAACAAATGGGTGTGTTCCATCATACTGTCTATGTTGTTTTGTTTTCTTGGTGATAAACAATATTTACCTTTTCAATTTGTTAGGATGTGAGGACCCCCATGTTACCGATCTCGCTGCTGCCGTTAGAAGTGTCGTCTCAACCAAAGAAGGTGCATGAGCTTTGAAAGGCAGAACCCATCCATCCATCTTCTAAGTTCAAAAATGTTTTTTCTCAAAGCTATCCAACACCTCGATTTCATTTTTTGCCTGATTCATCAGGTACTTCATTGAACTATTTACATATGTGAATGACAACTAGATTATTTCAAGCCCAATGATGTGGTGAGATAAACACTTTGTATTGAAAAATTAAGGCTAAATTTAAACATCTTATACTCATAGGAACCTAAGAGTGTGTTATTGCTGTTTTGGAATCTGATAAAAAGAGGATTACTATGGGCAGTACAAATTAATCTTGTATTCATCACATGCATATGGACCTAGTTTACAATTAATGTGGTCGGTGTGATGCAGCAGCCAGCAGAGCAGAGGCGCCATAAGAAGATCAAAATTAAGCAATGTTTCAGATTTATCTGATAAGAGAAGATTGTTTATCTTAATAATTGGTGCATCTGATTCTTCTTGGAGATTCGTACCGGTCCCTATTATTGAGTGATTATTATTACAGAGGGCAATCCCAAACTGCACGAGCAGAGGCTTCAGGTTTTGTTAATTGGTCAAACTGAAACAGCAGAAGCAGAGGAGCAGGCTGGGGACCAGAGGCAGGGGGCGGCCCTGACAGCGGCCACTGTTCCGGTGCAGGCGGCGTGTGGCAGCAGCGTCCCACGGGCTCCAAGCAACGGCCAACGGCCTGCATCATGGCGTGTGACCGCCCCATGTGAGCTTGAGGCTGACATCCCGACACACCACACCCCATCGCCCGCCCACCGGCTACACTGCATCCTTCAACACCCGGCATCAACCTCCATCGTCTTCTTCACTGCTGCAATGCAAATTCAATTCTGTGCAGTGGCCTACGGGTGCATGGGCCACAGATATCAAGTTACCCTCGCTTGTTACATGTGCCCTCCTCGCCTGTGACTTCCCTTTGGCCACAGCCAGAATGCATCTAGCTGCACTATTAGATTACTCTTTTCTGTAAAAAAAAAAAAAAAAAAAAATTCACCATCTCCCTCCTCACATGATCGATTTCACGATCATCTGTGTGAGGAAATAAAATTGAAAAACTACAATTGGTGACGATGGAAGAGAAAGATTCAAATTTTTGCCAATCTTCTGCAAGTTTATTCCGTTGTAACCAATTCAATTATCCTCCAGGAGCACTATTAAATTACTCTTATTTATCTGAATGGGGTTCATGTTTTTCGCTCATCGCACTAAACACAAACGATGTTGTTCTATTACGTGCTTTGCCATAAAGGAGACGGACCATCTATTCTTCAGGCTTCTTCTCTCCGGGATCGAATCATTGTTTGAGCGCAGGCAGGTAAGAGACGTTTTTTTTTTCATACACAAGAATAAACAATTATTTTTGGTGCCCCGGCCCACGTCACAAGTGACGTGACATGAATAACATAAATAAGAACATCTCTGATCAATTTTAAATAAAGATATTTATTCAAGATTGATTTAAAAAAATCCGATTGTGAAGGTCGAACTAACTTTTTGAATTGATCATATTTATGCTTTTTAAATTTATCTTGACAATCGATAAAAAATAAGAGTGTCAAAAATAAATTTGATCCACCAATCCGATCTGAGTTGATTTAAAAATATCGGATTGAAGATTTTCGAATTTGAATTGGGGGATTTTGGATTAGATTGAGCTCGGATCGGATTTAAATTGACTGGATTGATTTAATTTAGGATTTAAGGATTTTTGAGGATTAAATTAAATTTTATTTTAAAATTTAAGATGTTTTAGTATAATATTAATACCACAATGATGAAGTATCAAGATAAAATTAAAGAATTATTAAGAATTTTTTTTTCTAAATTATTCAAGTTATTCAGATTGATTAGATTATTTGAGTTCCAATTTAGAATTTTTAGATTGAGTTCAAATTCAGATTCGTTGAAATGTTTTTATAATATTCTTATTTTGATTTGATTGAATTCATTCAATTAATCCGAATTGATCTCTCTAATATAAAATTTTTATAGAATAGAATCGATCCCCTCTAGAATTATTAAATTCAGAGAATTAGATATTTAAATTATAAAAAAAAACTAATTTTGGAACCGAACGATAATTCGTGGCACTGATTAATTTTTATGAAAAATAATTTTACACAATAAATATGATAAAGCTGTTAGAAAAGGATCGAAGACGAAATAGGAGAAAATAATTTCATCACTTTACTGTTGCTTATAAGAGTACGATCATAATAGTTTGATAGCATAATATTATTTGAATCAATTGCGATTGATAATTAATATATTATTATTATTTTTGTTATCGTTATCTCTTACATCCGATAGGAGATTTTGAATATTGAATTTGATTGCTAACATGGTAAAGCATTGTTACTAATGGTTTAATATAGATGCGTGTTAACAAAGTGAGATCCTTTATGAAGAATAAGAGACTTAAGGATGTTGATCGGTAATATATTTTTGAACAATGTGAGTTAATTTTCACCTATTTTATGTTATCACATAATTTTAGACGACAAATATAATTTAAATAGGAGAAATTAAAATCAAATGATTTATCATTGCAAGGTTGATTTTTAGAATGTCACAAGATCAATTTTAACTACTAATAGAACATCTATCTTCTTTAGGAGAATCAACCTAATCTCGATCACTAATAGTCCAGTTAAGGTAGCAAAGCATTCTTGTAACAGAGTCTCTATGGTGTTTAGTGATTGCATACATATTATAAGACTTCAACAACATCTTTAATTAACTACTTAATCTAATCAACATAGTAATCAATTGGGATTAACCCTCAGTCAACTGAATATTATTACCCCAAAATATCTATTTTTTTATTAAAGTTATGCTTAAGTAAAAAGTTTATCCAAAATTCAAGATTACAAGTCACTTGTAATCTCTTAAGACTCACCTAAACTTTACATGCTTAAAGGTCTTACCTTTGGATCTTCATATACCAAGAAGCTTTACTTTCGAGTCTTCCTTGTGAATCTTCGTACTAAGATGCCTCTCTTTCGGATCTTCCTCGTCCACCAAAAACCCTCACTTTCAAGTTTTCTTCTACCAATAGGCTTCGCCTACAAGTCTTTCTTATCGGTATCAACTTTGATCTAGCATCTCCATCTACACACGTTGAACTTCATTTTCTGTTAAGTACCGGTCAACATTGACTTACTCAGACTCTATCAACACCTACCAGACTTCTATATCTGCCAACTCCTAACTCACGAATTCTCAAATTTAAGCAACAAAAATTAGAATGTCCAAATGACAAGATACTATAGCAATTTTAGTGTATGATGCACATGTCAACAGACAAAACTTCATAGTCTAAAATAATGTCTAGTTCAAAAACATCATTTATAACATTAGCATCTCAAACTTTGATATGTAAACTATATATGATGGTGTCTAAACATTTGCTCAAACTGTACACAATCCATGCGATACCGAGGAACTCATTGACATAAGATATTGGCTTAAGGTATCAAGCAATTGAAGTAAAACATATTCAAAAATTTCAAGAGGTGAAGAATTAATACTACATAATAGATTCCCACAATAGATGTAACTTGATTGTTTCTATTGTTAAATTAATCAGGAGTAGAACACATGGGGTGTGTTTTATCTGTAGCATAACTCTATATTAAGTGCTAATTAGTAGCAGATATGCTTGAGAAATTAAGAACCATGGCTTTAAACTGCCTTGGATCATGGATGTCATTATAAGAGAGCCAAACATATCATATTTCATAACACAAACTGAAAGATGCTTAGATGAGAAAATAAAACTTGTAATTTGATCCACTATTCTGCATGATATGTAGCAAATTTCTATCTCATGAAGTGGAAGAATTGGAACCAGATAGGAAAAAAGAATTGATGTTGTTATATATATCATCTGAAATTGCAACTGTTTGTTCTAACAAAATCTTCATAATACCATTAGCATTTTAGGTTCTCGTTTCAACAACGTTCACAAATCAAAACTCATAAAACTAGAGTCAGATCTTAAACTTTTTGTAACAAAATCACTCAAACTTACATCCTGACGAGCAAGGTCATATATAAATTGATCATTAGGTCAGTGGTAAGTACATATTAATGCCGAGGAAATGCTAAGTAAGACCCAATTAACACAATGCCCATCTACCATTTTGGAATTTTCCAATCGATTATGAAAGTTGCAGATGTTACACAGGGAAAGGAATCAAGAAGCTAAAGCTAGTTTCGTACATCCGTGAAGCTCCTAGTTTTCTTTTGATTGTTGTGGAAACAATCTTCAACTGTGATTCTGTGAACGCAAGCATATAACTGAACCAAGGAAAGCCAACAGAGTACCTCAAACTTAGGGTTCATCATATTCACACCACCCAGGAGATGATCAGAGCCCCCAGGGGCAATAGAAAATTGCTAGGCCTGCATTGTGCTGTGGAAAATCAAACCTTTATGAATGGGGTCGAGGAGTGGGGATGGCATGAGCAGCATGAGGATAGAGAGGTGGAAGAGGCATCAAACTAGATCAATCAAACTCGATGATTTAATGTGTGATTCTGGATCCTCAATTGCTACTTTCTGAAACCATGCTTTATGGATCATGCACGGCCCTTTCAGACTCGTTCAACACTTGAGTCTGTCGGCAAGAGAGAGATAGAGACAACAAAGAAAAAAGAAGGTAAAATAAATGTCTTTATCTGAAGTTATTGTGGTATTCTACTCAGCAAGAAGGTCTGATCTCGTGCTAAATCCCCCAAATGAATTAAAGAACATTCATTAGATCCTCTGTCTTCTGAATTTGACCTCAACGTGAACTGAGCACTCACTCATGCAATCATACACTGCAGGATACAAAAAAAAACATAGAAAAGTCCCACGTTCATATATATATTTTCCCCTTTCCTTGGTGCAGTGAACCAGAATCTTTCCCTTGAAACCGACAAAAACAACACCCAAATGTGGATTATGATTAAATTCAAAACAAACATGGGACCCCGACGCGTGGTCAACGCGTGTCTATTGAAAGATCTAGCTAAGAAAATGTTTGTTTGGGGTTCAGTTTGACTTCTATTCCGTCTCATGGAGCTGAACAGATGAGTCTTTTTGAAGTCTCACTTGTGTTCTGGAACTAATAGTTTCCTAACTTTGTTCTGGATCCTATTTGTCAAATGCAACTTTGCGTAATTATGAGAAAACCTTTCTAAACTTCATGTTCTAATGAGAAGAAGGATACAAGATTAATACTTTTCGAGAAGTTGATCTCTCAAGAGTTATACATACACACTGTTTTAGGATGCAAGGAGCTATTTCAAAATGGTGAATGGCTTGAAACTCAAACGACAATACAATATATTTGAAATCAAAAAGCCTTCTTCCTTTTGGATTACAATATTGATTCTGCTTTCTCTGTTTTTTTTTCTGAATCTGATCTGACCTCCATTTCTTCCTTTCTCCTCACACAGGCACGTGTGATCTACGCGCACTGAACTCTCACACACGCAACGATTCTACTGGCAACTAAAACGATCGAACGCAGTATTAGTTAGTTCTCACTAAAGAATTGAAGTTTTTAAATGCTAAATCATATCTTTCTTTTCCGGTGCAATGAACCAGAATCTTTTCTTCTTTCAAACTGACGAAGACAGCACCCGAATTTGGATTACAAAATATGTTTGTTACGTAAAGTATTTCTTAGTACCACTGCAATGTACCCTAACAGCGATCTCCGTCGATTGTTAATTAATCAATCTGTTCTAAGGCCCATTGTTGTTGTTCTGATTCAATGAACCAAGCAAGCGTTCTGATTCACGACGACTGACTGACTGATTGACTGACTGACTGCGAGTTCTTTTCCAGGAAGGAAGAAGAGAAAGATTCGAAGACAAAAAATAATCGGCATGCATGATTGGCGATGAGAGTGGATCGACATGGGAAAAGGTAGGAGTCCTTTTTAATCTTGACCGAATCCATGGGGGAGATCCGACAGCGTTGACCTTGCCCCACGCGGGGGCCCGGAGCTGCAGCAGGACGCGGAGTGATAATTGACCGAGGTTGGAAGGTGTGGAATGGCAACCGGCATTAATTGACCTCATTTATGAGCCACAGTACGACCGACCGACCGCCGGGCCCCGCGCCTATCTCGCCGCCCGACCTCTCCACCGCTTTCCAACCGTCAACATATAACGACCTTCTTCCTCCCTGCAATTAATTCAAACAACCACGATCGAGGCAGCTAGCTGAAGCAGAGATCGATCGGGAATTTACAAGCTTTCTTGACGTTGTTCGATTACTTAGCTTCCATCGATCGATCTCCATGAAATATATATCTTCACGAGAATGTAGTTGAAGTGTAAATATTAGCAAAGCAAGTAATTGTGCAATATTAAAATGGATTTATTCACAAAAGATGGCATAAACAAGACGACGACATGCATGATGACTGAGGAACGAAACAGACACACTGATGAGGAGGAAGGGTGGAAGTGTCCCCGCAGGAACTCTTCGTCGAGAAAAAGTACACCACTTCGCAGAACTCACGATCGATCGATCGATCGATCGATGACTAGACTAGCTAGGAATACAATGGACTAAGCAATGATCAATCATATATATATGTGCTGTACGTGCGGGTGTAGCAGGAACGAACTGGTGGGAGATTGGTCAGTGATTCGTGAACCCCTGTTTTTGGATCTGATACATGGCCGGGATGGCGGCGGGGTAGCAGATTCCGTCGAACGGCGGCCCGTAGGGGACGGGCGGCAGCATCCGCTGGCTGACGGCGGCCCGCTCCAGTGACTGGACCTGCGTCTTGAGGAACTTGACGTATTGGATGGCCTCGTCGAGCATGGAGGCGGTGTCCATCTTCGTGCCGCCCGGGACCATGTGCTGCAGGATCCGCATCCGCTCGCTGATCCGCTCCCGCCGAAGCCGCGCCGCCACGCTCTGCGGCTCCGTCGACACCCTCACGTTCCGCCGCTTCGCCGGCCGCGGCGTGTCCGGGTCCACCTGCACCGGCTGCATCGCCGCCATCCGGAATATCATCTCCCTCACAGCGGATTCCGCCCCGTATTCCGCGGCCGCAACGGGGCTGCAGCCATTCGCCGGCGCCGCCATACTCGAGGCCGGGAGCATGGGCGAGGAGGCGAAAGAAGGCGCGGCGAGGGGAGATGCAGCAGCCACCAGCTGCTCCTCCTCCTGCTGATGCTGCGGCGGAGCTCCGCCGGCGAGATACTGAGCCTTCGTCTGGACAAGCGGCTCGTCTGACAATTCGGCGAGCTGCTGCAATTGCAGCATCATGTTCATCAGCTCCATCTGGGTCTCAGGGGAACCGACCAAGAAATCCAAGTGATCCATTTGCTCCATGTTCACGAGATGGATCGATCGATCGATAACTAACTAATAATTCTAGTTCAGTTCTGCGGAACAAACTGTCTAACTCGATCTGTAGGTGGAGGGAGTAGCAATCAAGCAGCTGAGTGACTATTTATAACAACACGCCAACCATAAAAATCTAATTCTACTGCAGTAACTTCTTGTTCTATATATCCTGAAAAGAAAAGGAGTAGAGAAGGGATTCATTCATTCATTTTCATGGATTTTGTTTAATATCTATCTATCTATCTATCTATCTATCTCCCGATGGCGTCGCTGCCAATGGAATGGACTGGGTCCAACATGCTGAGAGAGAACATGGCATGGGGTTTCATCAAGGAGGTTAAAAGGAAGCCACTGGTCCCAGTTTGGTCGGCATATGCTACAGTTCTGACACACCCGTATACCTGCATATATGCTACTTAATTCGATCGTTAATTAATTAATTAACTAATTACTCCATATATATTTACCACGAGCAATCAGCTAGCTAGCTAGCAAAGAATCTCTTCTCTTCAATCTTCATTGATGGCTTAGAAGTGAATTAATCATCTGTGACATCGCCGGAAAAACATCTTCAACTTCAACTTCAACTTCAACGTCAATCAAAGTAA
This sequence comes from Curcuma longa, assembly GCF_044706935.1. Lineage (NCBI taxonomy): Eukaryota > Viridiplantae > Streptophyta > Magnoliopsida > Zingiberales > Zingiberaceae > Curcuma > Curcuma longa. Next base: position 8,724,968 of record NC_133867.1, on the reverse strand, counting down.
TTAATTATATTGACATTTATTATTGACATCGACGTGCATGAGATGATCGACAATCATCTCGCTCCCCAGCGAACAAAGGTCGAGGTCGAGATCGAGGTATGAGGCCAGGGTTAATCTTCAATTATAGCATTGGATAGGTCTTCCATGAAATTTGGTATTAATCATTATGTTCCAGTATTGAATAAGTATTATTGATGATCTCGATTGGTTTTTCTTTGATTTTTCAATACACTAGGGATGCTTAATTTTGGAGTAGCTTTATAATAAGAGTCATGTCGTATTTGTGATAGACACGCATGGTAAGAAAATTTATGATACTGGATCGTCCATTAAAAAAAAAAAAAAAAAAAGACACTGATCGACTAGTTTGAGAGTATTGTTAATGGTTGGTTTAATTTAAAGGGTGGTTTTGCTGATTTGAGTTTACTATCTGTGATGGTGCCAAAGAGAGAATCATGTGTACCGTATATATTGTATGTAACTTATATAAAGCATCAATAACCTACCCTAGCTAAGTTGTTGTGCTTTGTAGATGATTTCGGTCTCCTGATCGAATAGATAGTGTCGAATTTTCGATAAATTTTTGCACAAACTAGGAACTCAACAAATCATATATTAATTATAGATGCACATGTGGAGGTATATATACAATAAATGCAATACTTAACATGAATATTTAACATTAGGATTCTAAGTCTTTCTTCCAATCCATAGTCTAAATGCAATACTCATTTAGTGTCACCTTCTAATTTTTGAATCCACTAAACCACCATTTATTTAACACAAGGCAATGGGGTACGTAAAGCTTTATAAATTGAGGTTCATAACCTCCAAGGATGAAAAGTTGACCCAAACATTAATGAGATTTTGCAAGCTCTTCTTGAGCATGATTCTAATTGACCATGAGAATGTGAATTAAGAAATGGGGTAAATTACCAAGAAATTATGTTGGATTGAGATTACAACTAGAGGAGCTAGGGGGTAGGGTTATAAATGGGTTGGACGTTAGTGAACAAATTTTAGTAATTTTTATTATAGAATACTAAGTTAAGTACCTTAATATTATTATTTTTTTCATTATTCATTCTTCAACTCTTTTATAATAATTTTTTCATTCTCTAATCGCTTTATTTCTTATATTCTACAATTCAAACCATGCTCCTGATCAGTTTCTTACTCATTTTCTCATGTTAATATTCAACTAGCTAATTGAGATTGCAAAGACTATAGTATATATTGAGTTCACCGTATAGCTAGTGACTCAATGGGGCTTATAAATCTCCTTGAGAAAAGTTTCAAAGTTTGAGGATACACTAGTTCTACTAGTTGTAGGGCTATAACTAAAGCTTACCAAAGGTCTAAATTGAACAAATCAACTACTAATATGTCTCTATGATTCAACATCAAATCCAATTAAGACGGCTCGATCGCCATACTCATGTTCAAATGACAACATTTTTTTTACAAGGATGAGCTAGTTGGGCTCGTGCTCATGCTGAACCTGTGCTCCCGCTGGATCGGGGTCATGATCAACTCACTAATTTCACACCTAGTTCAGTCTTGCTCAATCTAGGATTTGATAAGCTCGACAATTAAAGATAAAGAGGAGTCAAAACATCTTCTCTCATACTTCCTCCTTGACACCATTGAATAATAACTAAGCAGAACAAAACAAGTAGCAGCACAGTTTTTGCTTTGGAGAGACTTGAGGCCTAGCAGCCCATGAACACTGTTTTCAGCAAATAGATTCGTGACTGATGACTTTGGATTGCATCATATATAGGACCATTTTCTTTCAAGCCAAGGTGGTGGTGAACCTTCTTTTGGTGCCTTGTGGCACGAGAGAACCATCAAGCTTATATAGCGTGGTGGACAATACAAGTGGCACTGTGGACAACCCTAATCTGGTCCATATGCACAACCAACTTTATGGATTTTGCTTTTGCAAGCTGGGAATAAGATGACTGGATGAACTCGCTTGCCCTTCTTCTCAATTATTAAATTGTAATCGTCTGCAAAACTCAGAATTGTGTTGTTGCTTCCAATCAACAGCTTACTTGTTTTTTGGTTTCCAAGTTAATTGATCTCATGTCTCCGTTTGAACTAGGAGACACTGGTCCACCTTGTCTGTGGAGATTGTGATGTTGTTGGCAATTAGATGACTGGTTACATCAAATAAAGCTTCTCCCTCTCATCTTCATCTAACTTTTGAGTCCAGCTTAAGATAATTGATTTGAGGATTGACAAACTCCTTTCACTCTGATTCTCCCTTCGAAAACAAGCAGAGTTTGGTAACAAGGAAAAGTTGTGAGAATTTTGTAATGATAACAACATGAAAAAATCTCGAGACAATGTCAAACCAATCGACTTAATCTAGTTTTGTGGACAGGTTTTAAAGTTATAAATATAGTTAGATTGAATTTCAATATAATGGACTATGCCTATGCAGACGTTGAATAGCATTCATAACACATCATAACATAATACAAAAATTTATTAGAATAAATGGTTATGAGTTATTAGAGGGCCATACTTTTTTTAATAAACTTAATCGGGAAGGGCATATTTTGTTTACAAGTGGAGAGTTAGATACTAGGCGTGGATTGAATTTAGCTGGGCTAATTAGGGTGGGGTTACATCAAATGTTAGATTAGTTATCACGAGTTGGAACCTAAATTATATCTAAGTTGCAGCAAGATCAAGTAAGCTCTAGTGTATGATTTTGCTATAGTAGAGTTTAATAAATTCAAATCTTGAATCACTGGGATTGGGGTTTAGGAAGTGAGCATCAATGGGTTGATTGTTGGTAATGTCTGAAGAGAATGTTTCCATTTTCCTTCTGAGACATCAGCCTTAAGTAATGAGTAAATCAAATTGGGTACCATCATCTTTTATGGTTAATTGGACCTTGATGCCAGAAGAGTAAATTCTATAAGCTGGGAGTGCAAATGATTGTACTTTTGCACCCTCTACAACATGTTTGGTTAAATGGCTACATGAGATTATGAATAACCAGAGAGCCAACAGAGTCTCTTGGATAGCTAGTAGATGTACCATGTCCACGATAGTTGTTAGTGAATTGGTACGAATAATATGAAGAGTCATTACCAAGAACTTATTGCCTCTTCTACTTGATTCACGTATATGTTTAGTCAAGTGGTTTTGTTCATACCATGCTTGTCTTATGAATTAGTAGCAATAATATGTTATTTTGATACATGAAAACATCCATAAGGTACTATATGATATTGGATGTGAAAGTAACTTGATTATCATGATATATAGTGATGTTTGTTAGCTGTGGTGGTGTGACATTTGTCGATAGCATATGTGGTTTGTATGTTAGTAGTGCATGGTGATGACATGACATGTATATATGTGCAGTATTGAGATGCCAAGTGAAAGAGTAGGTGTTCTACCCAGGTTGAGCCACTTTAGATATGTTCCACATAGAAATAATGAAAATAGAACATACCAACAGGATTGGGCTACTGAGCAAGCAAGTAGAGCACCCCTTCATCTGCTCATCATCATGAGCCATCCTTTACGTGCACACCGAACTTCAAGCAACAGCTCAACGGAATTCCAAAACACAAGAACCTTCATAAGAAATTAGTGCAACAGAACGCAAAGTTGAATAAATTTTCCATTGCCAAATCTATTATTTATTTAAAAGCCTTTTGTTACAAGCAAGATGCTAGAATTTAATATACACGTAATAAAATAATGGGGTGTTGAAGGATACGTGTTGCGAAGCTAAGCATAATATTTAGGGGAAGAGCCTCTTGTCTCCTCAAATGGCTACTTACAAAGGCATTAGTCTTCTGTACTTGAAATAACTTAAGAACAAACAGAAAATAATTACGCCGCTCACTCCAGTGATCACCAAGGTCCACTGGAATGCAGATGGTACTTCAAATAAAGTAATCTCAAAGTTCATACCAAATATCCCAGCAACAACTCCAAAGATGGCAACGACAAATGTGGCGGTAGTTAGTAGTAGCTCAAACTGGATCAATTGATTCCGCAAATTGTCCTAAAGAAGAGGCAAGTCAAAGTAAGCAATAAGACATTGTGCATATGCCAAATCAATGACTCCAGAGAAAAATACATCCAAGAAACAACTGTTGATGAAATATCACCAATTAAACTAACAATAAACTCATTGTAACTGCTTTGATAAACTTTAAACCACATCTCTACAGAATGTTCGTATTACAAAAGACTTAATTTGTCTGTGTTTGTAAAGAAAACTATCGCTCGCTGACTAGATAGAACTATAATTCTCAGAGCTAAAAGTATGTTACAAGTGCAGGAATATACATTCTTTATATTGCTACTATGCTACTTTTTAGCAATGCACATGAGCACCACAAATAATCATGTGATGTTAAACATCAAATATGAGCAAATAAGCATGCATAAGTATTATCATGATATCAAAATAATAAAAACTAGATAAAGTTAGAAAAATTAAGTTAAACCTTATCACTCCCCCTTTACTAGAGGGTATCATAAAGGTCTAACTGTCATCATAACATCAAAACATAACATAAACATAATATATTGTGAAATTAAATCATATAAGATAAACTTTTATACAAATATCACATAATATAGAAACCTTCATATACAAGTGGAAAAGGACAATACTTTCATAAATAAATAAATACCATGAATAGCTAACTGAATAGTTACATTCAAGTACAGCATGTGAACAAATATCAAAGACACAATCACAAAACAAGAACAAGTGCATCGCACACCTAATATCAATGAAATAGGTCTCAAAACAACAAATCATATAACCTAAAAGACCCTCCTCCCATCATACAAAGATATGTAAGAATCTTTTGATGTTTTGCTCGTATAGCTACTTGGTTGGCGTCAATTGTATTAAAATGTTCGTCCTTGTGTCAGTCAAGCTATTGAAATTAGGTTGATAACATAGCAATTCGTCTAACCTTGGGCAATGTTGTGGTTCCTCCTTTTCTTCTAGTGCTTTTGCACCTCAGCCTCTTCCATTTTTATAACTTCTCAAGGCTAGTTATCTTTCCATACTAAGGTGTCACCCGATCTGGTCATGCCTTTAAGTTTCATATTTGTTAGTCTAGTCTTAGCACTGCCTTAGAGGTAGGTTACATCACCAAAGATTAGTGCATGGCTCTGGAGAAATATGATGATGTGACAATACAGCAATTGAACTTTCCTGCGCTGGAGTGGTCTCTAGCTTCCAAGCACGTACTCATATAAAAGTAAAACAAAGTTTATGTCAAAATGTTTTGCTAATGCGTACATGATAAATAGATGCTATAGGTGATATTAGTCAAATCCTTAGAGGTGGTGGGTAAAATGATATAGCATGGCATGATTAGGCTGAAGATCTAATGAGTGTTAGGCTTTGGCAATCTAGTCAAAAGGGTTATCTGTGAGTGTATTAACATTTGAACTTCTTCTTGAGTGAGACTTCGGAGGCAAGGGGCCTATTCAGATAGAGCTTTGGATAAATACAAAATTATTTCTTGGAATCAGAGATTCCAATAAATGTATTTAAGGATTGAAGGAGAAACCATGATCTCCCTCTCCAACACATACATAATCCCTTGGTTATTCTCACTGGCTCTAAATGAATGTAAGAGTTCTCACGGCTATAAGAAGCATTAAATTATTATAATATGTAAGGTTGTCTAGATGATAGTAACTATTTTACTTACCAGGCAGCATAGTCAAAATGTATGCTTCCAGTAAATTATTGATAACTTCAATTTCTTTATTTTCTCACATTGTCAATGGGAATATTGGTGCTCTACTTGGTGTTCGTGTTGTCTGACATTTGTAGGCGAGAAGTAGATGAATAAGTTTGAAGATCATAACTAAAGATCAACATCTTGCTAAGTTCTTCATCCAACTTAGTCTAGCATTTTTTATGTTGAATTCCAAGCTAGGAATGATAATATCTATGCCCTTGAGGGTTATTAAAAAAATATATAATAATACCACATTATTTTGTTGCTTGTCATGTCTTTCTATACTTTATAAGATACACCCTTACACCTTACATATTGAATATTATTTCTTCCTCTATCAACTGATTGTATCCAAGTTATATCTTTCACAAAGGAGGTATGCCATAGACAAATAGAAGTAATTTTGGAATGTGAAAAGGCCTCTTTTCTTCTTGTTCATTGTCGTTATTCGTGATTGATTATTGACTTACTCTTACGAGTTTTGACAAATACCACTAGCCAGGATAGCTTCAACAAAAATACCAATATGTATTTATGAACAGATAAGCAATTACTTCCATCATCTTAAAATCAAGACTGAGCATACCAGCTGAATGCTAATGAAATCCTCAGTGTCATCAATGTACTCTTTCAACTGAAAATGTGCAAGAGATAAAATGTTTAGTTTCTCAAATATATACAAGAGAGATCACCATAGAATAACTGCTTACTGAGGTCAGTTTGTTCAGTGTGCTATCAATGACCACGAAATAAGCTTCCAATAACATTTCCAATTCCTCTATGTTCTCTGTAATGGTGCTGGAACTTTTCATACTGTCACGTCTGCTCCTTGCAAAACTTAATGTCTTCTCAAGCTTATGAGAGTCAGGTGGTGAAGAAACAGGCGAAACTGGAGCAGAAACTGACACACCAGCACCAGCCAAATTGAACCCATGGAATGATTGATCACCAAGAAAGGATGTTTCCGTCCGCCTTTTCTTCTCTGTGAGATACATTTCAGCCATATCACCATCATCATCCATCAGCTGTTCTATTTCATCTCTGACCTACAGAAAGTTCAGTGTACAGTCAAGAGTGAATGATCCTATAAAATTCATAAGAAGCTAATAGCTTCTTGGTATACCTTTTGAACTCTCCGAGTTAAGGCAACAAGCCTGCTCTTCAAGCGACGAACCCTTTCCAAATTAAGGGTACTGATTTTAGATGTCAACTCATCCAACAATGGATATGCCTCAATTTCTAATTCTGCAGCCTAAAAATTTGCATTTTTCATAGACAAGATCAGTACCAATTTAAACACAGAAATGAGGATATATAGCTAGTTAAAACATTAGGCTATGCATGTTCATTTGAGCAAAACCATAAACTTAGATACCTGAAATAGCTCAGGAAACTGAAAGAAAGAAATAGTAAAAAACTGAACCAACTGACTTATATTATGCTTGGCTTAGAACTTATCATACACTTAATGGGGTAACATTTATTAGGTTGCCATTTCTGTGAAAAAATCTCCAAAAGATCAAGAAGAATCTGGATGGCAAAGGAGTGTCCAAAACACAATTCAGCAAGTTCAGATTTAGTCATGACCGCATTTCAAGGTATACTAGCTATAGAAGTTATACAATTTGTAGCACGATTACGTATAAGATGTTTGGTCAGTTCAGTCAGTTGGGACGAATTAGGAAATTTTTTTAAGGAGCTAGGGATAATAGATTTTCACTCCTCTTTTCTCTCTCTCATTCACACGCATGCAACTTCGTTCCTGCATGCCACTACACCTCCTCTTCCTCTCTCTCTCTTCTTCTTCTCTTCCTCTCTTCCAGCACCAGCAATTCTCCTTTCTTCCTCTTCCTTCTTCTCCTTTCTTCCTCTTCCGGCAATAGCAACAAACCAGCATCGCAGAATCTCCCCCCATGGCTGCCAACACCACTTTTTCCCCCAACCAGCAACTTTCCTCTTCTTCCTCTCTTATTGCTGCCCTTCCCATGTGATGCCATTATAGCAGGAATGCCCCATTGCTGCACCTCTGCCACACTCCCACAGAGGCATTAGCTGCCAGTAACCCTTCTTTTCCCCCTTTGGTTTCATTTCTCCCTCTTCTATTTACCCTTCCTATGTGTGCACAGGAGTAAGTGTTGTTGTTCATCACTGCATTGGTCACAATCGGAAACGAGACTAGAGGAACCTTTCTCCCCTTCTCTCTTTCTCTCTCATTTTTCTTGTGTCCACGGTCATCAGCCCTCCTCCTTGTTTGATGCCCACAACAAGCTGCTTCGGTTGCTTTTGCCCAAATCAAGGAGAACCCTTGAATTTTCTCATTTCCTGAGCCTCTCAGTGTGAATGAGGTCATTATTCGTACACCAGTCAATAAAAGGTATGAATTAGTGCAAAATGAGTGATTGATATTGATAAATAATTGTATATTGATATCAGAAATCATAATTATTTCAGATTAATTATGATGTGTTATTTAGGTTCGATTTGGCTGTGTTTCGTATTAGCGGAACATCCTCATGTTCCGTCAATCGGGAAAAATTATAAGGAAATATTTAAATTCATATATTTATGTTTTAGGCTAACATGTCTAGAATGGAAAAAAACTATGGTTCAATAGTAGGGGTTTTGTGTAGGAATTACAATTATATCGAGGTAGCCAATCAAAATTTAATCCATGACTTTGAATTTTAGTTAATTTATAGATTTTGTATTATTATCGTTATTAGATATTTATTTTGTGTCTTCTAAATTATTTTTCATATTGTATTTGTAGATATAAGTTTAAGTAGAGCACGCTGATTTATAGACACTCGGAGCTTTTTGTTATACATAAAGGTAAGTAAAATCTATCCTTCAACTCGTAAATATTTTATTGTGCATAGATAATTGATAAAATGAATTGCAAATAATATTTAAAATAGAGAAATGGGCTTGAAAATAAACTATTGGAGGCTAAATAAATTGAAAATTACATATATTCTTCTCACTTGTTTCATCTCTCAAGGTACAGAAATGTAGATAAGGAGTTATCTAGAATTCAACATCACGACAATAGTAAAATATCATAATCGCTTTCTCCACTCCTTAACCAAACTCATAGTTGGTTAGAGAAAAAATTGTTGAACACTTTTATGAAAGGCACCATCCTAACATCCAAAAAGAGGTTAAGATGAACTATCGTCACACCTAAAATGTGCATTATTCTTTGCACGACTACAAGAAGAAACAATCTTTGCAAAAGAATGGAGAAATAACAAAGTCATGAGCATTCCATTGTATTCGTGATAATACAAGTTTGAAATACAATTGGAAAAAAAATACTAAGGAAGAGAAAGCAAAAGAACAAACAACAAGAGAGCAATCTAAGTGAGGATCTAAACTTTGATAATGATTAGAAGAATTCATCTATGACACTCATCGCAACACCTATAATTGAAGCCACTACATTAAAACCTCTTTGTGAGCCTCTATCATCTACAACAATCTCTACTTCCATCATTCAAGAGAACAAAGCAACAATATTATTGAACTCACTTCTAGTCATGGAAAATATGTCATAAGACGTCTCGGTGCATTAACTATAGCTCAATGATAGGATGGTTTAGAATATTCTTTCATCATGACTCGATGATATCTCAATGTAAGACAAAGCAAAGGGAGATCCAATGTAAAAGTCGCTCTTACAAAAGAAAATATTTGTATGCTCATGAACTCTCAACAAAGACCTGACACAATACACCTCAACTCCAAAGGAATTTTAAGCATATCTATTCGAGAAGGAAGAATCTTAGAACTTAGAAGGATGTTTGCCTATTGTAACTTCATTAAAAGGCGGTCTCAATTGGTCCACAATAAGAAGACATTTTATGCAAGTCATTGAAAGAAATAAAAAAATCAACCAGGCTCTTAACAAAAAAAATACCATCACAATTAAATGTGTCAATTCTGCATCCAAATTCAAATCAATGGCAACACGAAAAAGAGCATACTTTATATATATGGGAATTATGCATCCACTTAAAACAATCTCAAAAACCTAATTTTCGCATCGGTTACAATTCTGGCTAGTTCCGTGCCCGTCTAAGCGTGATGGAGAAAGAGCAAAACATCAAACATAATTGAAGCCCTAAATTGGTTTATCAGAATCCTGACACCATAGAGTGGATACTTAACATGGAATCGAATCGCAAAAGCAGCAGAAAAGGACCTGAGAATCGGAGAAAGTACAGAACCTGCGCATCGAGAAAAGTGCAGGCGGCCTCCAGGGCGATCTCGAGGGCCCTGAACTCGAAGGGAAGGTCATCAGGCGAAGGCACCCCGCCGGAGAGCACCTCGCCGTTGCCGGCCGCTAGGCGCCGTTGGAGCTCAACCACGTACTGTAGGACGTAGCTGTCTAGGGAGTTGAGGAGGAGGACCTCGTCAGCGGTGATGATGCACCGGATCTGCTCGAGGTTGACGACGATGGCTTTCTCGCGGCCGAGGATGGTGGAGGGGTAGACGAAGAGCGGGTCGAGAAGGCGGAGGTCGCGGGCGGGGAGGTCACATCGGCGCATCATGGTGAACTTATCGACCTCGATGACCTGGGAGTTGCCGGTGGCGGCGTCGACGCGAATCCAGGAGCGGAGGCTCTGGCCGCGCTTCTTGAGGCCGGAGAAATCGACGCCCTGGAAGAGAGGGCGGCGGCCGGGGATGGGCTCGCGGGACCCGGAGGTGGAAGATGGCTTCCGGGGGAGGAGCCGCTCGCGGAGCTCCGCCATCCGAGAAAAGAAGACGAAGGCGATGGCGTCGGATTTAATTAATTAATTAATTTTTTCCAAACCGGACCGGCTAATTATTCCGGATTGATTTATAACGGTTCCATAATTGGACTGGGCCGGAACCAGAATGGGATCTGCTGAACCTAAATTGGGATTGAATTCAAAGCATATCTCTGAATTGGGATCGAATTCAAGCCAGCTCTAAACCCTAAACCTAAATCGGTGCATATTAATGGGGAGCCGCCGGAGCAGCTCGGATGATTGAAGGCGAAGACTCTATCGATCGATGTGGTAAAGGCTTAGAGTTAGATGTGAACGTACGTTCTTTTGAGAACACATGCATGCATCTTGTTCCCTTAGTTAATAATTCGAAGGGCTTAATTGGCTGCCTGAAACACATGAACTAAGTTGCCTTTTGCCTCTGATCTGTCTCTTTCTCTCTAACACTTTTTGCGGTATGAATTACTGCGTCAATCATTCTTTAGAGCTAGCTCGATCTTCTCGGTGTTTTGTAGCCCTAAAGCCTCGAGCCCAAGACCAGAAACGATACAGCTGTGACTGTGAGACGACACTGAGAAGAGGCCAAATGATGGCTACAGATGCCAAAGTAGAGAGAGAGAGAGGGTAGCTGAAGGGATTGAAGTAGCTTCATGGTGTGGCTGTGGCGTCCCCGCATGTGCAGCCATCCAGCTAGTCACCGCGTGCATGTCGATAGAAACTGGACATCAAGATTCAACAGCAGAACCTGACTAACAGCACTTGCATGTCAGGGTTTTCTAACCCTGTTGTATCTGTCTGTCCTTGCATATATCAGTGATGATCTAGCTTGGATTCTAACAAAATCCACTTAATTATGCGACAAAAGTTGGTTGAGATTAGTGTCTGTCCTTGTATCTGTCTGTGCTTAAGTTGAAATTAGTGTTTTAAGAGCCCTCAAAACTTTTCTTCATCGAATGCCTAGCTCATGCAATCCTGGAGTTGAGCTCAAATACTCCTTCATTAACAGATGGCATAAGAACTTGTTATATTTTGAGGCAGCAAGATACTGCTAAGTCCATCAGTTTAGGAAATACTGATTATTGAGTGGATTAACCCAAGAAAATAAATAAAAACAAAAAGACAAGTACAAATTATCGTAACTTTGCCTAAGAAAAGGTAGAGATTAACATCTCTGCTCCTAACTGCCATCCCTGCATGCAACTTAATGCAGTATTAAATACGACCACGTACACAACCAACTCGTTCAGTGCTCTCTCCATAAATCCTCATTAACAGTCACAGACCTCTTCAGCCACAGCAATCTCCACCTTCCTTCGTTGCTCTTTCATGAACCAAAGCCTCATGAAACTTCTCCTCTTCACCTTCGTCCCCCTGCTCCTCCTCTCTTTCCCCTGCTCCTCCCAACTCTCCCCAGACTTCTACTCCTTATCCTGCCCCAGTGTCGAGCTGCTTGTTAGGGACACGGTCAGCTCAGCCTCAGACTTCGACTCCACCATTCCGGGCAAGTTGCTGCGCCTCTTCTTCCATGACTGCCTAGTCCAGGTCCAGCTTAATCCCATCGCCTCAATCTTCAAGAAACCCGACAAGAATGAGAAGGTTTTGTTTTTTAAACAGGGATCTGTGTGTGTGTGTGTGTGCAGGGTTGTGATGGGTCAGTGTTGATACGAGGAAATGGCACGGAGAGGAGTGACCCTGCAAACAAGTCGCTGGGGGCGTTCTATGTGGTGGAGTCCGCAAAGAGGTTGCTTGAAGTGGTGTGCCCTGGCACTGTCTCTTGTGCTGATACACTTGTTCTTGCTGCAAGAGATTCCGTGGAACTGGTAAATTTTGGATCAACGCCATTCTTTGAATATTTTCGATTTAAAACGCAACCGTTTGGAACTTCATTTTTTCACAATATCAGCTCTATGCTCTGTCTGTCGCTGAGAACTCAGAGTAGTTGAATTTGATAGACAGGAGGCCCTTCAGTTCAGGTTCAACTAGGAAGGAGGGATGGCTTGGTTTCCTCAGCGGCAAATGTGAGACCGAACATGGTCGATACGACCTTCTCCGTCGACGAATTGGCGGATCGCTTCTCCTCGATAGGCTTGTCCATCGATGATCTCGTCGTCCTTTCAGGTAGTAGATCTAGCAACTAGAAAGAAGTCCCCTTCATGATCAATTGGGAGAAATTCTTGCATTGTTTGTGTTGAATCTCATGGAGTTTACCTCCCGAATTGAAGGTGCGCACACCATAGGCTCTTCTCACTGCAATACGTTCAGCGAGCGATTCGGACAGGACTCCAATGGAAGCTTGGTGCCCATCGACTCCACCATGGACCAAGGCTACGCGAAGCAGGTCGCGGAAAAGTGCTCCACTCCCACAGGCACCGCGACAGTCGACAACGATGCATCGACGCCGGCGCTGTTCGATAACCAGTACTACGTCAACCTCTTGGCAAACCAAGGCCTTCTCCACTCGGACTCGGTTCTTGTTAATGACTCGAGAACAAAGGGCAAGGTGGAGGAGTTTGGCCAGAGTCAAGATGCCTTCTTCGCGAGCTGGGCTGAATCATTTGCCAAGCTCTCAACGATCGGAGTAAAGACGGGCGATGAAGGGGAGATCAGATTTTCTTGCGAAAGTGTGAATGGCTAAAAGCATATATATCTATATATATAGAGTTCGTTCGATACGAATGTGCTTTGTCGTTCTTTCAATCTTCCATTAACACAAAATAACTCTCTACTATAAGTTTTAGAGATTGAAATCAATGTGCAGATGTCATTTGCATGGAGTTCCTCATCAATAATCTTGTCAAAAGATGTGTAATTGCTGATATTTCAAAGTTAATAACATGATTTGCTTGATTTTCCACAAACAGATTTATATATGTTATTTTTTGAAAACTACAAACTGAACAATCTAACAATAGAACAAAGTTTTCCCTTGCTGACCAAAAACAGAGCAAATTAAACAGAACAGTGGCCTCCTGATTAAGATCCAAATCAAAACCGAACTCGCTGCTCTACCAAACAATGGTGGAGAAGATAGTCACAGGTCGCAACAATGGCAGCTAGCATCTGCCTGAACCACCTGCTATGAATCAGTCTGTCACGCAAGTGTCAGTTTCCCTAACCCTGTTCTTGCATTTCGCCTGCAGGTTAAAAGGGTGGTGCGTTCCTTGCTCCTGTGCAAATGATGCAGGGAAGACTCTGAAGGGAGATTTGGACTTGGCAATGGCTTCTCTTTTACAACAAAGCTCCCTAAACAGGCAGAGATAGGGACCTTACGACGCAGCAGCTGAAGCAGTAGGGTCGTTTAAAAAGCTAAGGGGAGTCCTACGTGACCCTCCCTGTCTGCCCTCGTAATAAAAATGAAGGAGCAATTATGGCCTTCTTCTTTAAGCTTCCAACGTATGCAGTAAGGACAAAGAGTGAGAAACAAAACGCAAGAGCCCAAGGCAAGTGATGGCCCTCCCCACCATTACCGCACAGACAAACAAATGGAGAAGACAAAGCATTCACCAAACAAGATGTTGGTAGTAATCTAAGCAACTAAACATGGGAAGAAGACGTTGTTGTTGATCATGATGAGGAGGAGGAGGACAAATACAAATCCAAAAAGAAGCAACGATGATAAAATAAAACAACAACAAAAAAAGAGGAAATATGAGAAGAAGAAGTAACTGATTGAGCCGCTTACGCCAATATCACACCATCCTCCTCCGCACTGCACAAATCTCACAACCGTGCTACATCGTCCTGCTGCGGATCTTGCCCTTCGCCTTGGGACATGTCGTCGGACTTGTCTCCCGCGCTCGCCGTGGCCTTTTCTCTATTGTAGACGAAACAGAGGAGGAGCTCGAGTGAGCAGTAAATCCATCATCCATGCCCAGGTGTTAGTGGCGCCGTTTAGTGCGCTTAGGGAGCGAGAGCTCACCGTCCCGAAATTGAACGTGCAGCCGGAGCCGGAATACGATGGTGGCCTCCTCCCCGCGCGTGTTTATGCCTCATCTCCTTCTCATTCACCCGCACTCTGCTCTCGCCTCGCCGGTTTACGAGCGGAACCCAGCAGAGCACTCATCCCCCTCGCCCGAGCCCTCATATAGTTGGCCTACTGTGCAGCCACGGCGATGTTGTGGAATGACGAGAGTAGCCTTATGGATGGTGGAGGAGAAAGGTGAGAGGAAGAAAGGGCAGTTTCAGGGGGGGCGGGGTGGTCAAACTTTTACTTCCCTCGAATTTTGCGTGTCGATGCGGCTCTGTTTCGGGAAGGCAAACGAGCGACTTCTAAACGTGTTTGAGTATTTAAAATTTTTTACATTTTAAACTTAATTGATTGATTTTTACATTTAATAATATAAAAATATTTATTTATTTTAATTTTTTATTTATTTAATATATTAATAAAAATTTTATTAATAAATATAATTTAATAATATTATTCACAAATATAACATGCTGAATATATATAAATATATATATATATATATATATATATTTAAATTTAATTCAAATTTATTCATTATGATCATAAATAATAAATAAATTTTTATCAAATTAAATATTAAATTTATTCATGAATGTTCAATTTATTTATAGCCCTATTTTTAACCGCACTTAGAAATTTATACGGGTATTTAAAAGCATAACATATAATTTTATAAAATTTACAATTACAACATTGTAGAAATATAAAATCATGGTATAGAAGTAGAATGATAGGTAGGAGGGACCAACATAGCACTTTGTTATGACATGTGAGGGACCAACATATGCTCAACCTAGCTCTAGCAAGCTCTAGCTCTAGACGTATTTGCAGGAATTTTCCTCCAAATGGAGAACCCAATCAAAGGATGCTGGGCATCAATCATTTTTTTTAGCTCTAGCAAGAACTCAAGTCTAATTTTTAAAAAATAAAAATAATTTTTTTGATAAATTACTAAAAGTTAATTTAAAAATCATAATCGATATTATTGAAATTGATATTTTTTTATTAAGTATTATTTTAAAAAATATTTAGTATGGAAATTTTATTAAAAATGATTGATAAAACTCATTAACTCGACCCATAGTATTGGACAAAGAACACCTCTATGATATATAAAATTTTAGTATATAATTCAATTAGTTGTATTTACTTTAACTTTAATATCTTGAAAGTTATAATTTACAAATTTTTAGAAAATAAAATAAAAGTATTTGCATATTTTTTCTAAAGAAAGGTGTCACATTCTTTGATTTTCATATTATGAGTTTCATATCTATGAATGTATTTTGTTCATAGTCCAACATTTGATTTAACATAACAAATTTAATTAATATTTTATAAAATTTCTAAGTACTTTATCAATCATCGTACTTTATTATATATAAAATATCTCTATCAATCCTTATATTTTTTATAAAAATAATTTTAAATTTAGTGACTCTTCAATTTACTATTAAATTTAAATTACATATATTTATGATATTTTATCAAAAGACACCCAACTTTCTGAATTTCTCAAGGGCGCGCCCTACTTAATTTTTACCAAAGAATGTATTTAATTTTCAAAACACCATTCCCACCTATTTCAACCTTAAATTAAAATTAAAAAAATTTAATTTTGAAAAAAAAAAAAAAACTTAATTATTTCATTAAGAATTTTTATAAAAAAACATTAATGATTGCTCATTTTTTAAAAAAAAAAATTTAACTTCCATTATCTCCCTTTTTAGGGAATAATCCTTTTTAGCGTATAAATCTTTATTTTCTAAAGGGGCTTTAAACATTCCTAATTCCAAAATTCATTAGAATTGTATTAATTTTATACATAGATGCATATTATCAATTTTAATTTTAATTTTTTCTAAATAAATCTATTGTTTTTATACATCTAAAAATTGAACTATGATATGTAATAATTATTAGAATAATTAATTTATCATAGTTCAATAAATAGAATTGTCTTTAATTTTTTTTTCATTCAATTTTTTTGATATGATTAATCTTACATGTGATCGATCTGATTTTAAATTTTTTTTTGATCGATTATCAAAATAAATCGTAAAATACAAATGAGTTCTGATGGACAATTATTTGATCTTTTTTGAAGTGCATCCTTTAAAAAATATAAAATCACGGCGTGTTGTTTGGTAATATGAAAATTTACGATGGTGTATTGATAAAATGCCATCGAATATTTGCAACATTTTTTGTTTTAACAAACCCCTCATTTAATAAGTAATGTTTGATTTAACCTAAATATTTATGTATGATGTTTATTTAGATGAGCACTGGAATCTCCGAGCCGGTGGCGTCGCCGTCTTCTTCCTTGCTTCGCCAGGACAATTTCCTCCACCAAACCGACGAGCGCAAGGGATGAAGAGCAGTTCCGTCGCCTCCCCGTCCTCTTCGCCGATCCTCTGCGCGTCCTTCAACCAAGACAACAGGTGAGATTCCGCTTATCTCCCCTCCTCGTCTTTATTACGCCTGGTTTGGGGCTTAGAGTGGTCTTCCTTTCCGATATGATTCTTTAGTGGGTCTCGGTCTCGGTTTCGATTTCGTTTCCTCCTCTGATAAACAGCGCGGTGGCCAAGTAGGGGGTTGATCAATTTTGCGCGATTCGATTGGGGCTTCATGTCAATTGGATCGGAATTTGTTTTTTATTTGTGCGACTCTTTCAATTCTGTCTTCTAATTTTAATGAAATCAAATGAAGTCAGTGTTACGTGTTCACGACTAAGTTGATTTTTGTTGAATTATCACCTAATTTCCTTTTCCCAAATAATGTCAGTGTAATGGGTCTTTCTCCGACAAAGAAGTCCTTTTTATATGCGGATTTCCATGGGACATTTATCAGGTTTTTTGGTTGTTTAGGATCGACATTTTGATTGTATTTTTCTCCGTTCTCTCCTCTCTTTCTTTAATTTCTTTATAATTTTTACTTGATTTCCAGTTAATTCTTTTTCTTCTCTTTTGCGAAGGAAATAAACAATGTGACTGTAGTTTCTCTCCCTCGTGTTTTGGCTTTGCAGCTTCTTTTCAGTTGGAACAAAAGATGGGTTCAAAATTTTTGATGCCAGGTCAGGTAGATTGTGCTACGAAAGAGGTTGGTCTATAAGAAAGCCATGCTTATCATAGTCTTCAACGCTTATATCTTGAACTTATTAGAAGTGGTTTCTTGTGGAATGTTGTGGTTCTTATATTAGTTGTTAACAAGTTTGCAGACTTTTTCTTTGAAGAAATATGTTAAAAAAACCATCTAGGTATTGATTTGTTTACCCCTCTTCTCATCGAAGCAAAACCAACAGAAATTAACAGAAGCAGCTAATTGCACCCATCATTCCTCAACCTCAATTTGTTGCATAACTATGTCTGTACCAATGAAGATAGATAATGAAACCAAGATGTAAAGCCTAGCTCTGCAATATAATGCAGTAACTTGAACAACACTAAGCACTGGGCATAGTTAAAAGTAATATAGCAATGATATTGTTATAGAGGATAGATGCAATAAAAACATTCTCCTAGGAAACCATGCTGTCTTATATGTACAATTATTCCCCTAGAAATAAAGCTTTATTCTGTTATGTTCACAGCTGCTGGTGCTTTCAACATTGTTGAGATGCTATTTAGTACAAATCTTCTTGCTATTGTTGGGGCAGGAGAGCAGGTAATATCTGGACTTCTAATTATCGAGCATTTTTCCCCCTAAGTATTCTTAATTTCCCAGAGTACAGACTCTTTCTGCTGCTATGCTTTGGATTTGACATAAACAGCCATCACTATCGCCTCGGCGACTTTGTCTTTTCAATTTTCTGACTGGATCTACACTCAGAGAGTTAAATTATTTGACATCAGTCCTAGCTGTTCGTCTTAACAAAAAGAGGTTGTTACTGAATCATTGTTTAGCATTTCATTTATGATCTAGTTGGCTGAGAATCAAGTATATGTTTGTGAATATCAGATGTTTAAACATGTTGATTAGACCTTTCATCTACTGATCTACCTATAATTTTGAATAGTTTCTTGTGAAATATCCCATCCTGAAGGATTTTACCCAGTATAATGTATATGCCAACATCTAGAGGAACAGAAAAAACAGTTCCTTTGTTGTTTCTCTTGTGAATCTTTATCTTAATTTTTACTACTGATGATTATTTTATGATTTTTAGTGTCTGCATTCTCTTTCTAAATCAGACTCCAAATGAAATGGGTTTATCTCCAACAGATTATAAAATAAGAATATACATTGAGATTGTATGATATGATCAAAGGTGATTAACATATTCTGTAGTTAGAAGAATTTATTGGAGTAGATCTAAGAGATAAAGAGAGCAAAGAAAACATTAGTCAATGTATTACTAGTGATGATAGTTGAAGGATATAACTAGTGATGATAGTTGAAATATATAATTGGACTCTCTATTATTTTATTTTACCATCAAGAGAATCAAACATTTCGTCTTTATACCCCAGTTTGCTTCATAATTAATTTTTAGTCCTCTGGTGTAGCTTAATACAATCTTATCACTTAAACACAGGTCAGCAATTGTCTTGCAGGTCTATTTTGTCAATATCGAAGTGTCCACATGATGTGTGTGATGCTGTTCACTTGAACATTTCTAGAAAGATATTGTAGTAGCTTCAAAAAGCAAAATTAAACATATCGATTTATTTTAGGTGACTATCTATTTTTATATGTTCTTTCATATATTACATAAGTTAACTATTTAACTGCATTTTGAATTGTTCCATGGAATGGCCTGTGCTTATTTTCCTATGTTGATGCAAATGTTTGCTTCATTACCTATTATATTTATGTTGGAGAAAAACTTTAACTTGGTTTTATGTAGAATAAAAATGGAGTATATGACATGTTGTTTCAATTTTTTTTTTTTTTAAAAATCAAGGGAACAATGAAGATGGTTGGATGAGAAATTTCTTCAGTTTGGGTTTTGGATATCTCTGGTATATTATTGAAAAATGAGATATTGATGAAAGTATCCTTATCACATAAAAGAGTGAGTGATTGGAAATAGACAGGAGTTCTTGGAGTCATGCGTGATTGTTGCATCCATTAAGTTAAAAAGAAAATGTTTATAAGACCTGTAGTTTATGGTTAATATGAGAATTCTATATGAGAAAGATGAAATAAATAATTATTTAAAAGCAATCAGATATTGCTACAATAGATAATAAAATGATAGGAGTTAAGATGGATTGGATCAATTAAAGTACAACAACAACAACCAAGCCTTATCCCACTAGGTGGGTTTGGCTAATTGGATCAATTAGAGTGGAAGGTGTAAATTGACAAAAAAAAAGGGAAAAAATAATTAGTGTAGTAAAAATTAATTAATTGATTTGAATTACTAGTGATATAGTTTTAAGTCAAGCTGCCTAACTTCAATGTTACAAAAGCTCTCATTTAGTGAAAAAACAAGTATTTATATGTTGATCTAACAATGTGAAACTTCTCAGGTTGTCTATCTTCTTTAGAAACTTAAAATAAATTGATGCCCTTTAATGGAGTTATATCTCAATATGCCAATTTTTGTTTTATATTAAGTCAATTTATTTTGAAGGGGAGTCTTAGTGCAACGGTAAAGTTGCTGCCATGTAACCTAGAGATCATGGGTTCGAGTCTCAAAAATAATCTCTTGCAAAGCAGGGTAAGACTGTGTACAATAGATCATTTTCTGAGCATTAATGGGAGCTTCGTGCACCGGGCTGCTTTTTATTAAGTCAATCTATTTTGTGTATTAAATTTTTATATCCAATATTCTTTGTCCTGTTTATTCTTCGAATCCTAAATGACATTTTTCATTTTTTACCATGCAGGCTTATTGTCATCTTGCAGGATAAAGCATATATTTATGACTTGAACAGCTTGGCTGTTTTGGAGACAATAGATACAGTACCAAACAACAAAGGTTTGGAATGACAAAAGTCTTTCCTTTATTTATCAAGAAAATTGTACGACTATTTGGTAGTCCAAAAAAGCATGAAGCTCTTATGAAAAGTAGTAACTAATCTGCATCATTCATCCTGAAAATGTGTAATAACATCGCTTTAGTGGTCATGCTTTATTACGTTGGTATACAGTTATGAAGCTTTTTTTTTTTTTTACTTCCTGAAATCCAAAAAATAATACCCTGTTGAAAGTGACAACTGTTGTGATCTGGCCCTAACAATTATTTAGATTAAGATTAAAACTTGTTACTTTCATTGCAGGACTCTGTGCATTTTGCCCTGGATCAGAAGGTTGCTATTTGGCTCTTCCAGCAAGTACAAGTAAAGGATCTGTCTTGATTTATAACACAGTTGAGCTCCAATCAGTCTGCCAGGTTGTTGAACATACTAATATTTTGTGGCTTGAGTTTCATGATTGGTAAAGTGGATATGATGCTAGACTGGATGGTTCCAGCTCTAATATTTTTTTTTTGTTTCTTTCTATTTTAGTGACATTCTATTGTAACCTGTAAGATAAGATTTTTGTCCTCATCTATTATATTAAAAGTCTCCAACATTTATTTATGAGCCTTTCTGACACTAGGACGTTGATATAAATGAACCTTTCCCTCACTTCCTATTTTATGAGTTGTTTGATTAGATTTCAGAATAAGTAGCTCATTTGAGCAGCACCTTCCTGTATTAATCGGGTAGAATGTTATGTTGTATTACCTTAAACTTTCTTGCTGCATTTTCTTAGTTCATTAGGCTATTTCTCAGTGCTTTTTTATGTAGCATTTCCAATTTTCTCTTCCACTGGTACATATTCAACCTTTTTTCACTGGCTAAGGAACATTATAATTTAATCTGGATCTGCTTTACTCTTCCCAACAGATAGATGCACACCGTTCACCATTGGTTGGAATAACATTCTCCTCCACTGGTACATATTTGGCAACAGCTTCTGAGCAAGGAACTATCATCAGAGTGCACCTCGTTTCACAAGCTACTGAGGTTAATCAATTCTTATGATGTGAAATGTATAATATTGTCGTATGGTCTTACACCCTCAATTTTGCCTTGCATAACTCAAGTCTTATTCATTTCTTTACAGTCATATAGTGTCCGCAGAGGAACATATCCATCAACAATCTACGCCCTGTCATTTGGGCCATGCGTTGAATTCCCTGAATTTCTAGTTGCTACAAGCTCATCTGGCTCCCTACATACTTTCTCCTTGGGGCAGACAATAAAGCAAAGGTTGGCATCTTGATGGAATTCAATACAATTATATTAGAATCTTGCTGAAATTGAATACGTTTGCATTTGCAAGCTGCAATCTCGTCTCATGGTTATTGCTTTGGAACTACATCCATCCTTTTGTTTCTTCATTACTCAAACTTTTCATCTTCTGATTTTTCAATCTCATTTTTTTTCCATATGTATCAGAAGAAAACCAAGTGGAGTCATTGGTTCCTTGATCCCTGACACGTTGTCTGATTCCTTTGACCAAACTTATCATCACATTCTTCACAATGCTGCCCCTGCCGGTGTCAAAAGGTTAAAAAAGAAATTCCACGATCTTATTTTCACAAAAAAGTCCAAGTCTACTAGTTTCTTTGTCTTACCTTGTGAAATTGATAGTCTATTTTTTTTCTTTGCTTCAGTCATGTTAGGATCTACAATGTTGACAGTACATGTACCTCAGGAGCTTCTGGTTTTAGGTGAGTTCTGTACAAACCAGTGTTTGAGCGTGTTGACCTCATGATTGACAATATGATTCCACTGACAGTTGTTTTTGCTCCACCAGGGTATCTATTTTCATCATTTCTCACAATGGTTACTTCAGAGAATACACATTAAAGATCACCGAGTTGAATGAGTTCTCATGGAGCTTAGAACGCGAAATCAATCTCTTAGACAATATTTTGAACGAGCCATTCTAAAGCAGCCGAAGTAGCAAATCTTGATTGTTTTTCATTGCTTGTTGTTCCCCTTGTGACATATCTATTCAGGATCTCTGCAACTTGTTGAAAACAAGAGGATCGTGGGCACAATGCCAGTGGATCGTGGAGATTCTGATCTTCCTTGGTTGATTACAAAAGACTGATAGAAAAGGCTTTCTTGCTGATCTATCGATTGAAACTATACTTGAATGCTTTTGAACTTGTTGCAGGAGTAATGTGGTACAAATGATTTGCATCTGGATCATTGGTCGATGGATTATATGAATCTTTATCGTCGCAAGATCTAGAGATGTGCATTTTCTTCTCTGATGGGTGTAATTATATGATCTTATTATAAAGTTTGGTGATGTGTGGTGCTTAGCATTCACCTTCATTGCGTTGTCTAGTGATGGAATTTTCATCTCTTGTGAAAGTAACATACCAAACATTTTGAGTTTGAGTTTAAACAATATATATGTTATTCGAATTTGAAGTTTGAAAATATAAATATTTTTGATTAAGTGTGATTCAAAATAAAATTTGAGAGAAGTTTGATTCAAATTATTTGAACTTTGATTAAGTAGAATCGAATTATAATTTAAAATAATTTAAATTTAAATTTGATTTAAATTATTTAAATTTTAATTTAAGTATATTTTAATTAAAATTATATAAAAATAATTAGAGTTTGATTAGAGAATAACGGTTCATGAATAATTGAATAAAATATTATAAATTTGAATTCATGTTGAAAATATTATCGAATATGTTTGAGTTCGACTTGAATTTGATAATTTCAAATAAAATTAAATACTTTTTGAGCTAATTAAAAAATTACGAACAGATTCAATTCGTTTGCACTCCTAGTTACTCCTAGTTTATCTTATACTTGTGCTCTCATCTTTTTTATGCCGCATACTGTTGCACTAAAAATAATTGTAAATAAATATTTTCTTATCGAAATAGGCAACACTTATAGATAATTTGGTAAGACCCAAGTAGATAATTTAAGAGGTACAATATGATTTAGTAAAACCTTAGGGCATGTTTGATTAACGATTATTATTGATAACATTGATTATCTACATAAGGTTATTATCTACATAAGTTATGTTAAACCTAGTTTGGTTCAAATAATGAAGTGATTTTCAGATAATAGAGTATACCCGCCACATTAGCAAGTGGAGGCATATAATTCGGAATGTGATTACTCCGGAAGTGTCAGGAAGTGTGAGGTTTATGTGATTCAAGGGTTGACAAAAAAAATTTCTCAAAATTATCCTCTATTTTTTGCTCTTTCGGACAAAGATACCCCTAAAGTTTTATCAAATCTCAATCCGACCAAGATATAATCAAAACTCTAGCCAACTATTTCTCCCCCTTCACACAAATCTCCTTCATTTCCATTTGCTTTGAAAACGCCAGTTGATTCTCACATCTTTGGATCTATTCGTTTTAGAAGCTTGCTGCCGGCGAAGAGGTAAGTTTCTGCTTTGAATTTTTTTGACTTTTAACTCTCCTGTTCTACCTCCTGTCTTCAGATTTTACACCTTGTTGGTTTCTTATTTGGTTTGCTGCCCTTTTTACATCTCACCTCACAACTACCATCTACTAGTGTCCCACTGATATGACTCGGTTGTCAGTAAGGTATAGGAGATGAAAATGATTTTTGTACTCACTATGTGCATGAAGATAATGGAGAGCAAGATATTTATGCTTTTATTGTTGACAATTGTCTTAGATATCAAGAGAAAGAGTGCTAGGTTTAAGAGGAGCATATATGCTAGTCAGACATTATGTAAATATAATATTAGGTCTATAAACTTAAATGAGATATTTTTTTATAGTGATCGACAATGTGTTGATAATTATAGGACGAATAGAAGATCTTTAGCCAAACTTTATTATTTGCTAATGACTCATGCATGATAAATTAAAATAAAATAGAAATATATTAATTAGTGAACTTGTGATATTTTTTTTCTTCACATTATTGTACATAATGTGAAGAATAAGATTCTAAAACGCCAAATAGCTAGATCCGACGAGCAATTAGTAGACAATTTTATTTAGTTTTGAACTCTGTTCTAAGATTATATAATATTTTACTTAAAAAATCAGAATCAATCTCGAAAATTATGCGGATGAGAGGTAGAAATGGTTTAAGGTACAAGTAAATAATTTTTATAAATTTATTTTTTTAATCATTTTCATATACACAATAAATTAATTTAATTTTTTGATGCTTCTTTGAGTTTATGGTTGTTTGGGAATATTAGATGAGACTTATATTAAGGTCAATGCCCCAACAGTTGATGGACAGGTATTGAATCAGAAAAGGTAAAATTGCAACCAATATTTTGGATATATGCACATTGAAGTCCTATCAGGTTGAGAAGGATAGAGTCTTAAGGAATGCTATTAGTAGGAAGAATGACTTGAAGATTCCTCAAGATAATTAAGTTATAATTATTGTAAAATAATAATCATAGGATATTAGTTAGCAAATATTTGATATATATATATATATATATATATTGTTATTATTTGTGTGATGATGGATACACAAATGGAGAGATTTTTGACACTATATAGAGGTCAAAGGTACCAGTTGATTGAATGGAGGCAAGATTTTCAACTAACAACAACTAAGAAGTACTTTAATATGAAACTCTCTCTAGTGAAAAATTACATTGAGAAGTATTTTGACATTTTAAAAGCTAGATGAGCTATATTGAGAGATAAGCCTTTTTATTTTGTCAAGACTCATTATAGGATTATTTTTGCTTATTATATTCTCCATAATTTCATAAGGTCTAAAATGACAATTGATCCGATAGAGACTGAGGTTGGTGTCCTTGAGTTAAATAAAAACCATGATGATGATGATTTGATCAGACATTGTGAGACCAATCCTACTTAGACTGAATGAAGAGACAAACTTGCAGATGATATGTTCACGAGCTAGAAGTCATCAGTTACTTAAATATAATATTATTTCTTGAAATTTAAGTTTCATTTCTATGTATTTGAACTATTTATTTATGTTGTATTTGATTTTATTATCCATTTGAATAATTTGAACATTATGTTTGAACAATTTGATTGTATCTAAGTTTTATATATTATCCATTTGAACAATTTGATTGTGTTTTACGCAGGCACAATGTTGTATTTGGATGATTTAATTTTAGTTTTCAATGAAAGGAAAGAGCTAGAAGAGGTTAAAAATAGTAGCAACGACCAAGGATATACCAACTTCACAATCACTTCTATCAACCCCAGCTAAACAAGTAGAAAGTTCAATGCCAATGAAGGTTAAAAGAAAAACTCATAGCACCAAATACTTGTGGATAAAACAAGAGGATGTTGTATTAGTTATTTGCCTTGTTGAGTTAAGCAAAGATTCAGCTTAGAAGAGCGAGAATGATTTTAGAACTAGACACTTGATGCATTTGGAGAAACTCATGGCTGTTAAAGTGCCATCAAGCAATCTGAAGGCTACTACTTATATTGAGTTAAGGTACAAGCTACTGCAGAGGCAGTTCCATGCTATGTTGAATCATAGCAGTGGATTTTTTTTTATGGTGGAACAATATTAAGAAGTATATCATTGCAATAAAGGATGTCTTGATGATTGGGTTAAAGTAATTTTTTTATTTTTGTGATTTTCCATTTCTTTGATTGGTTTAAAAAACAAAGACTTTCTCACCTTGATGACTTGATGTTTGTGTGAGGGAAAGATCGTATCACAGGAGCCAGTGCAGAAACTGTTGAAATACAATCAAAGTCTCACATTAAAAATACATGAATAAGATCATGAGTTTATAAGATGGAAGATATCTCTATTGGAATCAAGCCTTTTGGATTGAGCTCAAATATAAAATCATAAAGACTTAGTTTAAAAATAAAAAATATCATACTATTATGGAGATATGTTGATTCCATTGATTCTAACAATTGATAGTTAGTTGATAGAATTATATTATTTAAAATTGAACCAAACAACATTAGATTATATTTTATTCTTCATAATCTTAATTATATAATTATTTAATAATTACATAATTAAAATTATGTATGATAATTTAAATCAAAACATACCCAAAATAGTTTTTTTACCCTAGTCATCATGCACTTGCATATGAATTGTAAAGTAGAATATGTACAAATTTAAAGCAGTAGTTTTGTCATTTGTAATTTGTTAGCATATAAAGTACAATTTGATATGGCTTAAGATATTAACTAATAATAACTACATTATAATTTGATAACATCTACCATAAAATTCATTAGCATCAATAAATATAATTTAATGGCATCTATCAATATAATTTGATATCAATTTTGTTCTACAAAGTTATTAATTTTGATTAAAAAAAAATTATATCTAAAACATATAACTGGATCACCTGATCTACCATAGTTAAATTGTAATTGACATGATTCAATAGCGTGGTCCATAGGTCGGACCGAGTGAAAGTGGTTTAGTCCGTGAGCTGTGTACATTACCTGACTGAGGTTGCAAGTATGATCTAACACGATTAACAAATAAAAAATATTTAAAATAAAAATTAGTAAAAATAAAAAATATTTCGTTTTGACACCTCACCTCTAAACGCAAGAAGCCTGACCGCTAAGGTACGAGATCGGGTGGGTGGGGACAACGTACCATTGAAAAGCCGACGCTGGGAAAGAAAGCCCCACGCAGCTGTCGTGTCCCATTCTTTACCACAAGACCACCGTGGGATCCACCTCTGGCCACTAATTGCAAGGCTGCTGCAGTTCATAAGCGTGACGTCATAGTTAAATCACACTTCTTTATGGTGCGCGCCATACGAACAGAGCCTCCGCCATTTAAATGTAGAGCTCAAATCGCGGCCGCGGCGTCGCTCTCGGTTTCACGAGAAAGCCTAAAAAGCGCCCTCGTCGATAAGAACTCGTCATCTCTCTCTCTCCTCCTCCTCCTCCTAATGCGGGATTCCTAACCTCCAATCCTTCGTCTCTGTCCGATCCAACCTTACTCTCATTCATCTGCGTCGTTCGTCTTCTCCCCTCTTCTCTCTCTCTGTCTCTGATTGTTATCTGTGTTTTTTTTTTTTTTTTTTTTTGCGATCTCAGGCTGGATCGATTTCTAGGGTTCGATTCGGCCGCCGCCACGCCGGAAAAGAAACCGATGGAGAGGAAGAAGTACCCGATCCGGGTAGAGGATTACCAGCTGTCGGAGGTGGTGGGGCAGGGGGCCAGCGCTTCCGTCTATCGCGCACGCTGCGTGCCTCTTGATGAGGTCGTTGCTATCAAGATTGTAGACTTTGAAAAACATAACAGTGATTTGGTGCGTGCGATCTCTAACTCTTTCATATAAGCTAATATCTTTGATTTTTTATTCGGAACAATGGTAGTAAGCTATTAATTTGTCCGAGGATGGCATTTTTTCCTTCTTGGGATGCCGATGTTTATTAGTCGTTACTTTGCCTTTTGATTAGATGAATGATAGAAGGAATTTAGATTGATTCTTCTCATCATCTCAAGGGATGAATCTTGTCTTACATATGAAATTCAGCGTGGAAATAGTGGAAGTAAAATTTGTATGTACATGAATTGGTACTGTCGTCTTCATGTGCCATGTGGATCATGAAATAAATTCAATGAATGGATCATCTCTTCATCATATACAGGTATTTACATTATACAAGTAGTTGGGGACAATTTACTGGACACATAGGGGGTAGCAGGGGTTGTTGTAGGGGGATACTTAGAGAGGCCACTTAGGAGTGCTTATCAAAATCATTGTAGTTGTTTCAAAGAGATTTGCTGTCTGATTAGGTTGAGAGGTTTGATGGCTTCCATCACATACTTTGGACTTGTCATTTTTTTTTTGGATAACAACCTACAACTAGAAGGTGAATATTGAAAGTAGGAGGTAGGCTAATGTAATACAAACTAATCGTGCTGCCAAAAATCTCAAACTCACAACTCATGAAGAGAAAAATATTATTAACTCGAAGCTCCCAAATATATGAGATTTTTATCCTTTTATAGATTGCAATATTTGTTCTCTATAAAAGCACAACTTGGTTGTCTAAAAAATTCTAACAACTCCAAAATAATTATAAATAGCCTTTTAATTAAAAATAATAAAAACACTAAACTATGCCAAAGCTCTCAACAATGGCAAGTCTAAAGTGCTCTCAACAATGGCAAGTCTAAAGTACGTGTGATGGAAGAAGGAAATGTGTAATAAACAAGTGAATAAGAAAGGACAGGTTACCCCATTAAGTAAGGTCAAACCCAAAAAGAAAAAGGTGCCTATATTTTTTATAATGACAAGGAAGACTAGTTTAAAATGGAATTTTTCTTGAAAGAAGATTAAAGGAAAACAATAAACAATCGATCTCTTCAGGAAAGTTTTGCCATAATTATCTTTATGGCTAACATCCTTAAAAATACCACATCATGGTGGATGGACTCTATGCCACAAACCATGTGTGTGACAAATAAAGACTTATTCAGAAGTTAGAGTATATTGAAGATATAGTAGGAGAAACATTATATTGAAGATAATGTATTCCAACAACCATTCACTTGTCATCCTTCTTGAGGAGATCAGTCAAGGGCGTTACTCTGGTAGAAAAATCCTTGATGAAACTCCAATAGTAGTTTACCAACCCAAGGAATGATCTCAACTTTGTAACTTTGGTGGATTACTCCTAGTCTTGAATGGTCTTGGCCTTGGCTTGATCCATCATGAGCTTCCCATTGCAGATTCGTAGCCAAGGAACTCCACCTCTTGTTGGGCAAATGAGCATTTCTCCCTCTTGACATATAACTCGTTCTTATGTATCACTTGGAAGACTTGCTTGAGATGTTATATGCGATTTTCAAGAGTTGTGCCATACACTACAATGTTATCCAAGTAGACTACCATAAAGTTGTTGAAAAAGGAGGAAGAGTTTATTATAAGGGTTCAAAAAGAAGCCAGTGCATTTGTAATACCAAAGGACATAACTAAAAATTCAAAAAAATTGTATCTTGTTATACATGTTGTCTTAGGCTCATCCTTTGTTGTAATCCACCAAAGTATCATGACCGCAGGTCTAGTTTAGAGATTAAGCTTTCCCCAACTGATAAAAAGGTTTAGATATTAATTCTTGATAATGATATTATTAAGTGCTCGATAGTTGATGCACATGAGGAGAGACCCATCCTTTTTCTTCTAAACAATATTGAGGCACTAAAGGCAACTCTGGAGGGACAAATATAGCCACAGTCTAGGAGTTGTTTTTTCAACTCAACTAACTTAGGAGTTAGCATGCGATAAGGTGCCATGGTCAATGTGTTTATTACTTGGCTCTTATTGCATTATACCCTTGGTTCAAGAGAGTGGGGCAAATGGTGGATTAAGATCCTCTCTTGGGCTTGAAATTTGATGGGTTGTGGCAACACTTCCTACAATAGGTTCTCTTTCTGCTCTCTTCAAATCTAAATATAATCCCATTGAATAGACAATTTTCCCCTCTTCTTTCTTTCTTTTTTATTATTTCCATGCTCCTTGCTACCTTGTTGATCAATTTGCCAATCTAGAATGATTATTGAGATGAAATCATTGTGTCGGTTAGAAATCAGTCGATTTCCAACTTAATCACTAATTCCTTTCAATTTTAACATGATTTAGTTGATTTGTTTCAAGATATAAACGATTTCTGATTGAAATTTCATCATCTTAGCAACCCTTGAATAGATGTCTCAAATTGTCCATGATCAGATTAGTTGTTGCCAATCCCGATCCCAGTCGGTATCTACATGGGCTGAGTTTGCTAACCATAGGATATACATAATTGTTTTTGATGAAGTTTAGGTGATGTTCTTTCCCTGTTAGTATGCTACTTTTTATCTTTACTTATTATTTATGTATTTCATCATTTATCACAATTGATTAATCATGCTTTGTCACATGCACATTAATTTCTCCTTGAGTTTGCATGTCTCAAGAGACTACCAACTAACAACTTGTAGTAACCCTTTGATATTTAGTCATAAATTTGACAAACATCTAGCTTATTTACTTGTCAATTGTTGACTTTTCTTTATATGGTGGATGCTATTTCGTGTAAATCAAAGTATATCAAATCTCTTTGATGTTAATCTATCATTTTGCAACTATTTAATTCTAGTTTATTGGTAGTGAAAAAGATTTATTCTATTGTAAATGATCTTTCTGTTTATGATTTTCCAGAGCAATATCTGTCGAGAGGCACAAATTATGATATTGATTGATCATCCCAATGTTCTCAAGGCACATTGCTCATTCGTGAATGATCACAACCTATGGGTGGTTATGCCTTATATGGAGGGAGGATCTTGTCTTCATATAATGAAGTCTGCTTACCCCAATGGATTCAATGAAAACATCATTGCAACAGTGTTACGAGAGGTGCTCAAAGGATTGGAATATCTTCATAATCATGGGCATATACACCGTGATGTAAAGGTACACCTATGTTGGATTCATCTGCCCCCTCTCTTATTTTGTAAATCCTTTTTATTCTTGGCAATTGGTTGCCAAAAAATTATCAAATGTAATAGTAAAAGATAGACATCAACAACAACAAGAAGTCATATTGGTCTCAACTATTAGTGGTCAACTTCACAAATATAGTTAGGATCGATTCTCATAGAGTTTAGACACTTTTTTGCACTGTCAGTTGATGTGTAACATAATTGTCAATCTTTTTCATCAAAGCTTGGGACTACTGTTGATTATTTTAGTAAAGAAAGCCAGAAGGTTCAAATATTGGTTTTTCCAAATTCATTTTTTCAATAACTTTTAGGAAATTATGTTTTGCTTATTGAAAACTAGCATAATGTTTTTCCATTTTTGATCTCCTTGCTCTATTTTAGTAGGACATCTTTGTTTATTACATGAATGTAGCTAATTCCAAACATGTAGCATTTCAAGTGTCAGTATGATTATCTTACTTATTTAGAATGAAATGATAATGTATTATTAATGAGCACCTTATTGCATGATGATGTTAGCTAACAATCTTAGTAATGTGGTATTGTTAGGAATTATCAGTGATGGTGATACCACAAGCATTATATTTAGTATTGCTATTGGTAGAAATCAGTTTTTTTTCTTGCTATCTAAAAATATGTGGAGTGCTTAAATACTGACAGACAGATATGAACTTCAGAGTAGTTGCTTAGCGAATTTGCCTATAGTGATAAGCATTACAACTTTTGGTTTTCTCCTCCTATGTTGCTAATGCTTTTCAGTTTTCACATTTCACGTATTGAATATAGAAATGATTTGCACCGGCCAAGGATACTCCCAATCTTATCGGATTAGATGGATAATGAATGGCCATATTTTAGATGAAGTATTACAAACATAATGTAACTTCACAACGTTCTCTGACAAGTGCTAATTTTTCAGTGGTTTCTTGATTGTTAACAGATTATTTATGCTGTTTCATAGGTAATACATCCCTCAAGATTGTTTGTGGAGTTTTCATTATGGAACTGATAATTTATCCTTGTTCAAATCACAAAATATAGTCCTACGAGTTTAACTCTCTAGTTTGTCCTGTCTATATTTAGGCTGGAAACATTCTGGTTGATGCACGAGGTGCTATTAAACTTGGGGACTTTGGTGTTTCAGCTTGCCTCTTTGATTCAGGTGATAGGCAAAGATCAAGGAATACATTTGTTGGGACACCTTGCTGGTGCGAATGCTAGTTTAATTAGAAGTTTGTGTGATTATGCTCTAGCATCTTCCAAATGTATGACATGTTTCTTCTTCAATAGGATGGCTCCTGAGGTGATGGAGCAACTCCATGGATATGATTTCAAGTTGGTTTACTGAATTCCCTTGGTTAAGTTAGTTAATTAATTTTCTCCCTCTCACATATATCAAAGAATTTATCACAAAATATCTCAGGGCTGACATCTGGTCTTTTGGAATAACTGCTTTGGAACTTGCTCACGGTCATGCTCCTTTTTCGAAGTATCCTCCAATTAAGGTGTGTCTTCCATCAATATGGACTTTTGTATCATTTCTCCAATTATTCAACTTCAATGTCACACTACTTGGTTTGCAATTTACCAAATTATTTAGCCAACATCTTGATGCCAAATGATGTGAATCCAGCACAATTTATTGCATTTTATCTATTTGATCGGCACACATTCAATATATATTAGGAGGTCATGACAATTCTTGAAATTTTCCAAATTTTATTTCTTTACCATAGGAATTGCTATATCAAGTTCATTTGACATGTCAGGTCTTGCTCATGACCTTGCAAAATGCTCCTCCAGGCCTTGACTACGAAACAGACAAAAAGTTCTCTAAAGTAAACTTTTCTTACATTTATTGTATCCTCTTTGTTTGAATGACAACTCATTTCTCTCTTTTTGTTTTCGGCTTCTAGTCATTCAAGGATATGATATCTATGTGCTTGATCAAAGATCCCTCAAAGAGGCCGTCTGCACATAAGCTGTTGAAACAACCTTTCTTCAAACAGGCACGGTCACATGATTACATAGTACGAAAGATTTTGGATGGCTTACCGACTCTAGTTGATCGCCATCAAGCACTTAAGGTAGGAACATATGGAATTACTTTGCTTGAAGTTAATTACATCAAGTTCCATAATACAAGTTTTGTTATTGAATATAGGAGAAAGAAGAAGATTTACTTGCACAACAGAAAATGCTAGATAGTGAGAAGGAAGAATTATCTCAGGTTATCATTCTCGTGACCTTTCTTTAAGTGATTGTGTTATTTCCTTTGCCATTAAGATCAAGAGTGCATTTCCTTTAAGCTTCTCTCAGTAATCTCTCTCCCATCTACTCCATAATAGGACCCTGTGTCCAATATCTTTATCCTTGTTTTCAGAGAGATTTTAGTATGTATTATATCATGTCACCACATGTGCTTTCTATTTATTAGTTGTCTTTGATGCTTACAATGGACTATCCATTTGTTCATTATTAGAGCGAATACAAACGAGGAATTAGTGCTTGGAACTTTGATATGGAGGATTTGAAAGCTCAGGCTTCATTGGTAAACGTGTTTCGTCTATCTTTCCATTGTTTCTGTAAGTGAAAACCATTAGTAAATGCTTTTGGTAAAGTAAATGCAATCATGTCAGATTATGGAACATGAAGAAACTAAAGACTCAAATTCAAGCCAAATGCTTGAAAATGAGGCTCTGGAAGAAACAATTCAAGAACTTGTGCCTATTTTCTCTTCAAAGTGTAGTAGTGAAGTTGTAAGTTCTAGCCTTCTTTAAATTGATAGGAGAAGTTTGTCTGGGTTACTAACAACATATGAATTAGCAGAAAGTGGTCCTCTCAGATGACTCAGCTCTTATGGCAGCTGATCCACCTGCACAATGCCAGAGGTAATATATGGAAATGATATAGGTTTTATCATTGTTAGTATGTTTCTATTGAATGCCATTTCTGTTACTTTAATTTAATGAAACATCAGTGCAGGAGCAACTCAGGTATTTAATCTTTTCATTGTATTAGCTTTCTTTCAACACATTTCTTTCAACTGTGTTTCTCAACATAAATTCTCATAATAGCAGCTAAATTCTCATGCAACTATCTATTTCATTTTTCTTAAGAACAACTATTTATTTTATTTTTTTAATAGAAACAAATCTAATGGATCAGACAATGAAGTTAAGATCGCTGTTATCAATGATCAGAAAATTATCAGAAGTGATCTGCAGCCTAACCATGAACAAAATGGATCTGGTGAAAATAGCAAAGTTGAGTTTTTTGGAAAGAACCAAGACAATTTGCAAGCTCAGTCGTCTCATGAGCGAAGACTTTCTACAAATTTATCATTTTCAGAACCTATCCCATCATCAAAAGTAGAAAGGTTTGACATGTGCTATATGCTGTACAACTCCAATAACAAATACATGCAATGTTTCATTGTTTTCTGTCTGTTATCCTTATTCTTACACTTAAACAAACTTTTCTTCATGTATAACTTGCATTAACTTGTTGTGCACATCCATTTTCAGTTTCTTCGCTATGTTTATGTGGTAGTAACCTCATCATGTATTTGCATAAAAGTTTCTACTTAAATTGTTCTCTTTATCATTCAAATTTCATTATTGCTTTTGTTATATAAACTGCTGCATTGTGGTGATGACCACTGTTGCTTTTGTTCAACATTCAATATGGATTGGGATATCTCTTGGAATTTAGTTCAAACTAGAAACTAAAGGACCATAGATGATGTAGGTTATGTAGGGAAGAAGCTAAGATGACAAACTTACAACAGTTGTAGGGAGAAAAAGGAGAGAAGGAAAAAAATGTGATTTTTTTCCACCTTAATATACCTCATTATTCTCCTGAAAGGGACTGCCTATTCTCTATTTTCCAATGGTATTCTTGCTAATGTTGTGCTTGGACGCTCAACTACATATGTTTGCAAATGCTCCATCTATGGTTCTTTATAGACCTCTTTGGTCTTGCCATCCTTATAAAATATTCAGGAATTGACATCACATTAACTTCTTTTTTTTACCTTATATGGACACTGACTTTACCTACCAAGTAACATTGCCCAACCTTGATGATTGATGTGCCAACATGCTATTATAATTTACTTCCACCAAGTTTTTTAAGTAGTTATTATTTTGTTTTCTTTAGTGTTAGAAAACAAAATCATCTCCAAAATGGTGGAAATGGCCTTGGAGAACTTCAGAAAGTAAATGATACACCTATTGATACAATAGCTAAACCATCAAAGTCAGCAGGCAAGCATTCAGTATTTGGTTTATTAAACTATATAATTATACCTGTTTTACACTCTCTTAGCTCAGATTGTCTGTAGCAATAGGTGTTGATGATGTTGAAGATAAGTCAAAGCTTCCACAAGTTCAGAGGAAAGGTCGATTTAAAGTGATGTCAGAAACTGTTGATTCAGAAAAGGTACATTTATAATGGTTTTTCTAGTAGTGTTTTTTTTGTCTATTGTAATGCTGGCATGTCGGGTTACTATTTCAGGCTTCCCCAATCCTTCAAAAGAGTCAAAGTATGCAGGTTTGTTGGATGCTATATCTTTTCTTGTTTAGGAAGTCTCTCATATTTGACAATCCATTTCATACTTATGAATTTCTAGCCATAACACTTTTTATTATATCTACCTTTTCATTGTTGGTTCTCATCAAACAAGAAAAATTGTTTGAATGCACCCTAATTGATATATTTGGAAAATGTCTTATGTGCTCATTTTCATCTTAATTTTGACTTGGTTACCATCACAATCATTCAAATGTAGAGTGATATATTTATTTAAATTTAATTTAAAGGGTTTTCAGTCAATTTTTACAACGATATGGTGCCATAACTTTGTCATAACTATTATTCCATAGACATGATACAACATATGGATATTCTAGAAGTCAAGGATTTAAATATCCATGCCAGTCGACACATGCAAAGCATCTCGCTCCATCTTCCAAACAACACAGTATTTATCTGAGACAACAAAACTATGATTAAAAACCTTCCATTGACCATTATCTTTGGTTGCCCTTAGTTCTCGAAAACTTCTAACTGTGAATAATAAAGCTTTCATGAGTTTTTTGAGACGATGAAGCCTCTTGAGGCTTCTACTATTGGAGATGAAGTTGCTCGACCATTGACTACTATGATAGTGGTCATTGTGCCCAACTCCAGCGGAAGCTTCTATGACAACCACATGATAATGTTAGGGTCTTTTTCTTTCTCCTTCGGTTTTCTTCCTTTTCTCCTTTGATTCAATTCCTTTCTCCTATTGTGTTTTCGACATCGAGTGTCGGCTTGTTGTCACGTCTCATTCTGGTCAGGGACTAAAACTTCGGCTCGGAATGAGATTTCAAACCTTAGTGGAAGTTAGTGGAGGGAAAATACTAGTGTTCCTTAATTAGAATTCCCATGCTTTCCTTGCATATTCCTACACCTAGGCATGTGCCTGCCCTTCTTATGTTTTGAGCTTCTTTCCTAACCTTAGGCAAAAAAGAGTTATCATGAAATCTAATCCTAGAATTATCATGTTTAAAGTTAAAATTATGCATAGCTAAATGAACATATGAATTTTTCATGGAAGATTTAAAATTTGAATTTAAATTCAAATTAGGAGATAATACCTTCTCATTTACCTTTGAAGCTCCACCTTAATTTGAGCCTCCAACTTTCTTCCATTCTCTCTTGGGCTTCTTCACTAGCTTCCTTTTTGGGCATTGTGTATGGTAGTGTCCCCTTTCTCATCAAGTGAAGCAAAATGGAGATTAATCTTGAGAATCCCTTTGTAGCTTAGCAATTCTTTTTGTGCTATAGATATATTTTTTTCATCCTCTTGGTTTCCAATCTTATTGAGTTGGGCGTTTTGATCTTTGGGTTCTTCAAGCATGTTGGTGAAGCTGTGCCCATTGCTCGTACTATTCCAGGTTACTGAATAGTGGATTCTCCTCCTCTTCCCTTTTACATAGTCACATTGGGTGAACCACATAAGTTGGTTTTGTGGTCATTTGATCTTTTGCTTCTTTTTTCCTTTTTCAATTTGCACAAGTTTTGAAAATTTATTTTCTAGATTTTATGCTTGAGAAAGGTGCTACTAACAGTTTTTTCCTCAACAATTTATTTCATCTCATTATAATCCTAATAGCTATATTCTCAACCAACTAATATCTAATATTCAGGATACTCTTACTGTAGTGATTCTTTGAATTGCCTAATTCATATCCTACACTATACAAAAAATGAAGAATTTAAAATGTAGATTTCAGGGCACAGAATTTGTTGGTTGGAGAAATATTTTTCACCTCGCAATCCTTGCAAACCTTGTTTCTCTATTATATTCTTTCATTATTAGTAGTTTTCATGGAAAACATTTCTTTTTCTACATAGTATTTGATGCAATGTCTAAAAACTCATTCTGATGATGTGGTTCAGTAATTCAGTAATTTGCCAGAATAAAATCAATTCAGTGTTGATCGGTGTAATGACTGGTAGTGGAGTTGGTGTTAGTCAATACTGACCATGAGGTAGTGACCTGCTTGGGGTTTCATTATCTTCCTATAGCTAGGTTTGTGATGTGTGCCAAATATTTGCTCGACTGCCCTCTGTCATCTCATTGGAGCTGCCTTTAGTACTTGCTAAAATTTCTACCATCCAATTGCTCTCCACAAGTTCTATCTTGTCCAACGTGTGCCCTTTTTTATGCCATTTTGATTTCAATAAATCTCAATAAGCTCGATCTCTTATTTGAGAAAATATAAAATGAAATTTGAACAATGATTGATGTTTTCCACTAGATATTTAGTGCAGTTAATGAGATGATTGCAAAAAACAAACTTTTGTTGAAGGTGCCAACTAGCTTAGTTGGCCAGTCTGCCTTTATCCCTTGGGCGGGATACATCTCTTCCTTTCTCTTCAACGATATATGTATTCTTTCTATCCAAAAATGATCCGTTCAACTGATTTTGTCATTTGTTTAGAGTGTTTACAAAATACTTTTCTCTTTTTTGCATGAGCTCTCACTTTTATGCAAATTTACACTAGAACCATCTTAAACTTATATCCATAGAAATTTTGTAAACACTCTTTTATTAGCACTTTTGTTTACATACCATAGATAAACTACATACCTGTTAGGTATGTATAAATTGGTACCCATTGTACACAATCAGACCATAAACTGTCACATTTTGAGGTATGCTATTGGAGTATGATTGGGATAAACTATGGTTGTTACATTTTAATATGGGCAGAGCTATGCTCACTTTCAACCACTGCAGGCCTCCTATCGTTCACTTTCTTTTTCTGACATTAGATATCTTAGAATTTGTGGATCATTGCAGGTGTTTTCTCAACTATCACCAAACCCAGCAGGATCAGTTGACCATCCATCAGATCTTGGACATTCCATGTATCCGCAACTGCATTCTGTCTTGCAAGCAAATATCTTGCAATGGGTAAATGGACTATCCTTCTTTCCTAACCTGATGCTTACAGGTTCTTCAAACATATTTTCTCTTGTAGGACTGTATCATTGGTATGATGAAGCAGCTAATTTCTGGTGATTTATCATCAATGTCAACTGGTTCATCAAATCGTTCGAATGAGGACACTGTGAGTTTAGACACTGTGAGTTTAGCAGTTCATTTTAATTCCTGCTCACTTTTTGTTGCAAAGCCTGTGTTTTCTAGTTCATGGATTAGCTTGAAGTTTGCCTCATTTCATCCAAGTGTTACTATACATAACTAAGAGAGATTGATGACTGGTGTTACTTACCTAGACCTCAATGAATTTATAAGGATACATGTAACTAGTAAATTGCCAAGATATTTGGGCTGCATTGCTTGTGCGTTTAGCTTGCATCTTATGGAATGAGCACCGAGAAATTCTATGCTCATGGTGATTATGCGCTGGCACCCTAAAGTCTGTTTTTTCACATATGAGAAAAACCACCTCACTTGGGATAGTTTCACTACATACAACACACAACATATATGTATCCTATTATGCAAGAAGTAATAGGGTTAATATGAGGTTATATTGATGTGCTTTCATAGCTAAACAAGACTAACACAAATGAGCATTGTTAACCTACTACAAATGTATAAATGTGATATTTCAAATGCAACTATAGAATATTACGATACACTTTACTTATAGCTTAATAAATAGTGTAGTTTGAGAGATAAATGTACGTAGAACTACAGTCGGGGATAATAGTTCAAAAGGCAGAGAGCTATTAGAGTAAGAATATCCAATATTATTTTTAACACCATATCACACTTTATTATTTTGATGGTGAACATAAGTAAACTAATATGGTAAAGAAGATAGTGAAAATGGGACAATCGTTAATAAAATTCCGTTATAGCTCCTCGATTAAGATATTCATCATTCCAAGTTTTACATGCTTGACACACCACACCTATACCTCTAACTTAAGATATATTGTCAACCTATCATAGCACCGTGGCTAAATCCAGCAACAAGGGCGAGGAGCCATCGTCCCAACAAATACCCCTTTTGAAAATGTAACAACAACCCAGAAAAGAGGCCAAGTGAACTGACATATATAGATGTGTGGATGACGATGGGGTGGACGCGAGATCGGCTATCTCATTCCCCTGGATTGCGGTCAGAGGTGGTTTTGGTGCTGGAGATGTAGTGGATGAAGTGGAAGAAGTTGGTTGAGGAAGGTGATGGAAGCCGTGCAAAGCATAAGTGGTGGAGCAACCGTGTTTGAGTTGATGGATTGGTTCAAAATAAACTCTAAAATTTCAAAATAAATCCTAAATTTATCCTAGATTTCAAAGTGCGTTACATAATTTCCTAAATATAAGTCTACGTGCAAGTAGACACAGCTGCTAGGTTCTGGTTCTTGATTGCTTTTTTCACCTTTTGTTTCCTGCAGTTGGAAGCTGCCCATGAAAGGGAGAAGGAGCTGCTGCAAGAGATATGTGATTTGCAGTGGAGGTAAAACAACTGCATGCAATAACACTGTCTCAACCTTCAAAGATGCTTTTAAATGAGAACCATTCCTGACATTATCTTGCTTACATTGCAGGCTGATATGTACAATGGATGAACTGAAAAGGTTAAGGTCAAGAAATACCGAGGCAAGAGCCTTGCATTCTTCCTCTTCCATGGTTGATGTCATAGAAATTATCTAACAAGAAATCACTTGGTTTCTCAGGCATAACCACGACTGAGACGTGTGAAGAAAAGATGAAAGTAGGGCACATGAGTATTTGAATGCGCTTTCATTCCTAGAGATTAGAAAGACATTTATGGCCAGCGACATTTCAGCTTATTAAATGCTGAAACTACTTGATTTTGTGTGATGTATTCCATTCTGCTATTCCTTTCTAGGTTTGCCAATAATTTACAATAGTTGATAAATAAGTGGTTTCAATGAATCATTTACATTGCAAGCCTCCTGTTTTGTTAATAAATTACTCATCTTTCTGAGTAAATTGTAAATTGGTGTCCTGACTTTTGAAACTTTTAGGGGCTGTTTGTGGTTTGTTTAATGAAGTTGCAAAATGATTACGATACCTGTTGTTTTTCCCTTTCGTTATTCCTGTGCTATAAATTTATCTTCCAAATTACATCTGCATCATTTCTATTCCCTTTTTTGGACTTAGACTTTCCAGTCTCACAACAAAAAAGAAGTGAAATTGATGAGCTCATAAAAAAATTTATCTTAATGTACGTTTCAATTTCAGGATCTAGCTAGTGATATTGTTTCATAAAAAATTTATCCTAATTCCTATGATATTGATTTCTCCTATTGATCAAATGCTTCATGTATCATTCCACAACAGCATCTGATGCTTAAACAACACAAGTTTTAAAACAATCTACCAACTTACACCAACACTGGACTCATAGCAACACTGAAAAAGAGTAAAACAATCTGAGATCTCCTTTGTTATTATTGAATCTGAATTTTGTCCTTCGTGATCTTAACAATGCAAACATATTGCAACATATAATCATCAATTGGATACACATGCTTTGTGAGACACAGATCTATGGCTTTTGCACACTGAAAGAGAACAGACAAAGTTGGCTAGGTATGTGTGATGAGTAAAATGGTAACGATCAGACCGGTGTTAGACCATGCTTAAGTGCAGCTTGCCACACAATATCTATGCGGTCGACATTGACGGCACCGACTTCGTTATGTGTCCATCCTTCATGAAAATGCACCACCCCTCCTGCATGGCAAGCGTGGACAATGCCTCGGTCCATCGTATACTGTTTCATTCGATGATACAAATGGCAAGTAATATGTCAGAGTTAGATGGCATGATAAAAGCAATTTTGTAGCGATGACATTCAGATATATATGTGAATTAAGACTAATGAGTGAGATTGGACAATACCTCACACATTCCTAGTCCTTGAACATCCAGTGGCAACCTCATTGCTGCTAATTTGCCATAAGTGCAATCCCTTCTGAAATTGATGATCGGAGGGACGACGAATTGGTGGAAGTGCGTGCCCGGTGGAGCACACCGCTGCTCCCTCATAGAGATCCACTTGCCAACAATCCATGTCTGAGTAAAAGATCAAAAAACAGCCAACAAATGTATAAATACACAAGTAAGCACCATGTTCAGTGCCATGCTAATTCAGTTATTCCTACCTTGCAACTCTGCCCTGCTTGATACTTTGTGACCTGAACAAGGTACTTTCGGCATTCCAATGAAGCCTCCTTTTTAATCTTTTGAAATCGTTCAGTCGATAGAGTTAGCATCTGTTGTTCGAAACAATCAATCAATAAGTTTGCAGACAATTTCAGATTTGAATGCATGATGAGTTGACACTTACCAAGACTCGTATCCTTTTTCTGCACAAGTATAATGCAATTGCTCGACCAAGCTTCGACGTTGCGCCTGTTAAGAACACCTCGGTAACATCTTTGGGAATCTCATTGAGGATGACTGCTGCCGTCAAAGTGTTGCCATGAACTACTCTTACTCTGAGATTGGGGTGCCTGTCCACGAACAATTTCCCTCCACCATTCAGTGCTTCATTCTGCAAGCAAGTTGTCCATCGTCTTCATCAATCAGTGTCTGTGATCATCATACAACCATACTACGTTTTGGAAGAAGAAAAGGAATACTCAAACCTTGTTCAATGCGGCGAGACTGAGGACCTTGACCCCCAGTCTATCAGCTCTGAGGATGGCCTGCTCGATTTGGTCATTGATGCCTTCGGTTGCAAAGGGTAAAAAGTACTGCGATCGAGAAGCAACAGGTGAATTTAATTTAAACACGGAGTCGAGTGACAATCACGGAGCAAGAAACATCGAAGCCGACGAATTACGTGGAATCCCCATCTGGGGACGACCCAGATGTGGTGGAGACGGCCGCGGAGCGTGTAGAAGGAGAGGAGGAAGGTGTTGGAGCAGAGCCACATGAGGAGCATGGTGACGAAGGCGCCCGGCCACAGCAGCAGGATGTACGGCTTGGTGACGAAGGGCAGCGAGCTGAAGCTACGGAACACGAAGGGGACGTGCAGCGACGACATCACGTCCACGACGTGCGCCAAGAACACGAATTCCGGCACTGCCTCACGATTCTCCCCTGCGCATCGCAGTTCGGGGTTTTAGATTCGATCAACTAAAAAGCCATATGTCTCGTAATTCGCAACACCTGAACTAATCTTCTTCTGGAGCTCCCATGACTTGCCGTTGTGAGTTCCTCCCAAGAAATCGAACAGCGGCATGAACAGGCAGAAATTCGATTCCATTTCCGTGTGATGAAGACTATGGTACCTGCATCACAATTCAATGAAAACATGAGGCAAAAGCTTCTTCACTGTTCAAGAATCCTGCTCGCCAAACTCACTGACAAATCATTGTCTATTAAATTCCGATCATGTTCTTCATGGTAAAAAAACAATCTCAATTCCCTGGTATATACATTTCTATCGATCACTTTCGACATCATCAATTGCATGTCGACATCTATCAGTCAGTTAATACTCACCGAAACTAATCCATGAAAACTATAGACAAAACAAAACACAACAAACTCGATATTTACTCCTGTTAGCGTCTGCATTAATGTCTGCCAAACTGTACTCAACAAAAAGTCATGTTCCTTTTTAATTCATCTGTTGGATTGTTTTGCTTCAACCTTTCCTTCTATCTCCCCAACGTACCCTAATCATTCAATGCGCATTTAAGAGACAAATCCAAATCCTCTGCTCACCTCGATTTAAAAAACATTAAGAATTGAGGAAAAGGAAAATGGTGGAAAAAGCATGATCGCGCTTACGTAGGTGTGTAGATAAGGTATTTGAAGACGGGCATGGCCTCAAAGAGGCGATGAGAAAAGACCTCCACGTTGCTGTGTCCCATGCACCTCAAGAAATCAAAGCAGAGGACGTGCCCGTAGATGAGCCCCACCGAGCCTAGTCCTGCCATAGC
Organism: Curcuma longa; assembly: GCF_044706935.1. Taxonomy (NCBI): domain Eukaryota; kingdom Viridiplantae; phylum Streptophyta; class Magnoliopsida; order Zingiberales; family Zingiberaceae; genus Curcuma; species Curcuma longa. The sequence goes on along the minus strand of NC_133867.1, from coordinate 8,681,629 downwards.
TGCCCCTACCAAGGGCACCCCCATCACCACGCACAGCATCGCTTGCTCCAACGGCGTCCCGAACCCAGCTGCCACCATCAGCGACGGCACCACGTTTATTACCGCGATGTCGGATTGAAGAAGCAAACGGAACTGTAATTATACCTGTGAAGGATTGGGGGACTCGAGAGGAGTGGTGGAGGGAGTGGTAATGGTGGAAGAGAGAGGGCCATGCGTGGAGAGCCCTGTGGATGACGTAGAAAAGCGGCTCCGAGATGGTAACGTGGAGGGCGAAGGCGAGCAGGGCTCCCCGGGCGTCCCACACGGGCAGGCCTCGTAGGGTCGGGAAGAGGAAGCAGAGCAGCGCGCCCACCATGCACTGTAGGATCAAAAAGTTGTCCCTGAAATCGGGCAGACACTGTTCCAGTCAATCGAACTCGAAAGCTAGCAAGAGAAAAAGCCTCCAAAAGGAGAGGGATCATTACCAGTTCCACTCCTGGTCGATTTGCTCGAAGTCGACGCCGGCTCTAAGGATGCGGCGGCGGCTGACAAGGAAGAGCATGTTGCCGAAGGAGTGCCAGAGTTGGTAGACGAGGGCGCGGAGCGGCGAAGAGGAGGAGGAGGTGAAGGCACCACATGTCCGAGGGATCGCCTTGCTCCCGCCATGGCCTCGAGTACACCGCCTTGGCCAGCAGAGGACCATAGAGAAGATACTGCAGATGAATTAGGATTAACATAGCAAAAACTTACTACTGCGTTTTTTTTTTCTAAAAAAAGAAAAGGAAATCTAAGATCGTGAGGGCCTGCAAGTGCCTTGAAGTAGCCAAGATTCTCCCATGGCCAAGTAGAGAAGGGAGCCGCCATGTGACTCCTCTGCAAGCCCTTGCAAAGGCAGAGCTTAGGAAGAAGAAGGGATTTAAAGAGCGTCGTTGCGCCCCACCCGCACCAGCGCGATCTGCGTGTGTTTTTGTGTGTGTGTGGTGTGAAGGCGCCTTGGACTCGGGCAGAGAGTAGAGCCGTAGAGACTTTGATTTGTACTTGTGCATGTAACTGCTAGCTCCTCGATAACTTTAATTTTTGGATTGGAGCTATTTGCATTGAATTTTTGACTATGATTTAATTCATCCAGAATTGAATTGATTTGATTTGATCGATCAGAAGATGAAATTTCCTTCTGCTCCTCTGTTTACCGACCGTGAAGAGGGATGATCTGATCTCCTTTCCTCTTCCTTTGATTTTCGTAGAAGTTGACTATGTTTGGCTTGTAGGTGTGGTCCATCCCTCCCTCCCTCCCTCCGCGATCCTTTCCCTTCCCTTCCCTTCCCTTCCCTTTCTTTGAGCGAAAGCGAAATAAATGTTTACACATGTTTTACACAGAAGAGAATATAAAAGAGAAAACACACTGTACACGCATAGAGGACATCGACCGCACGAGAAGTGTGCCGATCGGAAAGTGAACCGCATAGAAGATGCGCACGGTGCCCGACCAGCACACGCCTGAACGCCCGCACGGGCACAACATCTATATCTCACACACGATTGGATTTCAACCGGATATATATATATATATTCATTTTGGGAACATTCAATATCTGGAAAAAATCCACACAGGATTTCAATTGTGAAGTTATTTTGGGAACATTTTTAGAAAATCACACATCGAATCTTAATCGCACAGTCACTTTGAAAACATCCCCGGAAAGATTATCCTGGATTTCAACTATGCATTCACTTTGAAAATATTCTTGACTGGAAAATATCCCTGTAACGGATTACACTACAAGAGCATTTTCGACCGAGAACATCCTCAAAATGATGTGCTTTGTCCATGAAAATTTTTCCGATCGAGAATATTCCTGTCGAGCCGCGATCAACATGTATGACTATTTTTTAAGATTGCAACTCTAACATTGAATTGCCAATAACTATTATTGACAAGACTAACAATAACATATGTGACTTGCAATGATTTTTACGTGACATCGGGTGTATGACATCAACACCATGCCACGCCTTTGGCCTCCCCATATGACTCCCTACAATCTCATGCTCTTGATGTCCATTGATGGGTGTGACCCAAATCTCTAATAGTCCGTAGACAAATGCAGCAGTCCACGTTGACCTCAAGATTCGATAGTATCAAAGGATGAGCAATGTTAGTTGGAGGTAATATTTTTTTTCTTCACGAGAACATAAAATTTTCATTTGTGCTCTTCTTCTTTCCTTCTTCTCAATTCAACACTGACTTGATCGTCAGATAGTCGCATAGCCCACGCCGACACCCACAAACGAGTGAGTCTTGATATGCAAACTCACAAATTATCCAAAGTTCTACCGGTTCAAACTTACCATGAAAGTAAGATTGAGCAGTGTTAATCGACATCAATATATACATGTCACTATATATAAAAATTTAAACCTTTTACAAAAAATAATTTTAGTCATCATAAATTGTGACAAATAGACTACCTGTGGCACATGATAATAATTTGCATTTAAGTTACTATTATTCTAGAATTATTAACTATATATACTGAGCACAGTATGATGATCATCATCTTACTATAAAAGAAAGATCTGGTAGTTGTGCGATCGCACGCAATTAATAGAGAATGGCCAGAAACACTAACTCTTTCTAGTTAGAGTTCTCGATCAATATTCAATTCCCTGATCCAGTCACTACTCATTCAATAATTCTACCTTCCAACGACATTAATTTTATTAATTATATATATATATATATATATATATATATATATATATATATATATATATATATATATATATATATATATATATATATATATCGTCGATAGAATTCATCTTTAATTAGTTGCTAAATGCCTGAACCCCCAGCTACCTGATGCAGAGCAGAGGATAAATACATATAATCCAACACTCACATCACCTGCCTTGCTTTCCTAGCTAATTCATTCATTTGTATTCACAGAAATACAATAGAATTATTCATCTTTAATTACTTGCAGCTGCCTAAACCCCCAGCTACCTGATGTAATTGAAATGTTGCCTTTTGATCCAATTGAAATGTTGCTTGCTCCTAAATGTACTCGAAAAAGATAGGCGCATAGGTATGTCGTTTCGTAGATTTACCGACCTCTAGGGGCTACTCTACTCGATCGAATTCGTCTTGAAGAATCATTGTGGCAGGGTTAAGGAGTGAATTTGCCTTTCTTCACTTGAATTGCTTACTGCTGAGTCCCTATCAGCGAGAAGAAGCCTTAACGTTTGTGCAATGTCATGTAGTTGGATCACTCAACCATAACTTGGCATTCTCACATGCTTGGTCTGACTGCATTGATTAATGGAGGAAGAACATCTATGTATCTATCTTCCCAAGACAAGCAAGCCACAAAGTGAAAGATCGAATTCAATAATTAGAAGAATTCATATAGATCGATGCTTTGTAACTATTTGTTTTTAATTAAAAAGTACTTTTGTTCCTACAGTCATTCTCTGTTGTAATCACTGAACTTATATATCAGATCACAGTTGAATTTAATTCTTAATGATAAATCTGTACATGTATTATAAATTTGAATATGTAATTCCAAGAGAAGAGAAGAGAAGAGAATAATGAGTAGTCCACATAAGAGTAGATGAGACTCACAAATCAGACGTAGTTACGATATGAATGCGAGAGTTTTGCTTGCTCTTACTCAGGGAGTTAATGAGCAGATGAGAATTCATTTGTGAGTAGTCACATCTGAACAACTTACAGAATTTATGATTTGGAATTGGATGCATCTATCCTTCAACCATATATAATACGGATGTCAAACAATTCCAAGTTATTAATTAAACAATTGCAGAAATTATTATTTTTTTTTAAAAAAAATATATTCTCAGTTGAAGTAAAAAATGTAAGAAAAATTATTTTTAAGAATCTTATAGTGGAACTACGTAGTTCTCACTTTTCACATAAAGTAGCTAGTTCAAATAACATTAATTATCCATAGTTGGCTTGCAAATTTTTTTATTTTCAAATGAGGATGCAAGAAAATATCTTGTAGAATTTATTGTAAGTCCATTGAGCCATCATTTTCATTGGTTTGTACAAGCAACTTTGAATATTTTTGTGAGAATTTAAATTTGACCTCAACTTAGAAATGTATGTAAAGACACAATACTATTTGGATTAAGACAGTGGATAGTCAAATGAGTTAGAAGGGACGAATATATATAATTATTCTGATAAATAAAAATATTTAAATATATTATTAAATACTTTACTGTTACATGGTACCCAAGGGCTAGTTAAATACTACCTTGGTAGCATAAATAGGAGTAGAAGAGGACGTTAAATACACAACTATTCTAGCGTTATCTTTTTTTTTCTTCATTTCTACTTTATAAAAAAATTAAATATCCTTTATATACGGTTTCTTCACCTCTGATAAATGATCCAACTAACTAATCATTACGCTATAGAGTAGAATCTAGGGTCTGGACCATATCTATTTTGATATTTGAATAATATATTATCTAAGCATGAAACATTTCCATAAGTAATCATACACCTATAGATCAATTTATAACTACAATACATTATAAATTAATTTCTTCTAATGAAAAAAATAATCCTAGAACACTAATTGTAAAATGATACATCATTTGCATTTTCTGATTTACCTTACTTATGAAAAATTTCTATAGAACTGAGTTAATCACTTCTAAAATTAGCCAGTTAAAAAATTAGATATCTAGATTATAAAAAAATCACTTTATTTAAAGAAGTTTGTCGGATTTATTGTGATGGTTAACTCTTTGGGTTTCCATCAAATACTTACAAGCACTTCATTTAGTGGAGGATTATCAGGAAGTTGGGAGCAGATAAGGTAGTTAATTGGTAGGCGGAGATAGGCCAAGCAACAAGAAATCTTGATAATGGTGGTCGAAGAAACTTAAACAAAAGTTGCATGAGATGCAATAATTCATGGAGAACTGAAAGTAATTTTAGTAGAGAGGCAATATGAACAGCGTTGTTACATGGCACCATGCTGGTTGCAGATATCAGTACACAACATTCAGTTTAGCACAAAAAACAAACAAACAAACAAACAAACAAAGAAGGCACTCACACAAAGATCATTGAATTAAACAAGGCATCAACCAACATGCAAACAACAAATATAAAGCAAAACGGAGGCAGAAACTTCTCTATGTACAGCAGTACCACAGCTCGAGAGGAAAGAATAGGGATGGCAAGGCACCAATTATTCACACATTCAACTGCTCTCAGCTGCAGCAACAATATGGCTGAAGGCAAAAAGGCAGGATCTTCTACTGCGATCCCCATCTGAAACCGATCGCGTCAAACTAGACCCTGGTTTCGAGCACCTCATCAGGCATGGGCTCGTCTCAGGAACTCCTCCCATGCAGAGCGTCGAGTGGAGTTTCATGGAGGGGAACCTTTGGCAGCTCAAGGATCTGAAAGAGGAAGAGCCCAAAGGAGGCACCCCTGTGCAATGGATGTCAGGTTTGCAGAATTGAGTAGGTTCGTTAGACTCAGATCCCTCAACAGTCGGGCAAGTGGTGCATATAGATAAGGAAAGGCTTGTTCGGGGCAGCTCCCTGATTGGACTCATCCCAGGAATCTTGGTGAACGAGACGATGGCATGCCGGCATAGTGGACAGGGTATGGATCCTGGTGGACCTGAAATAATAGTTGCCGTGCTGTTGGTGGAACACAAGTAAAGCGCACATCTGGTGCAGAACTCGTGGTTACAAACTGCAACATGAAAATACTATGGCAGTAAATATGCATATTTTGTAAGTTAACTTCAGCATGACATTTTAAATAGCTTATCGCCTAAAGAAGTGCCTCGCACCAACCAAGCCATCATAGATTAGATTTGATTAGCTATATATGAAGCAGACATTTCAGCAGTGATAATATCTCAAGATACACCAAAGTTGCATTCCACACCAGGATAAGGAATGGTGACAACAATGCGATCACATTTTTGATACATGTATAGTTCCATTTCTGAATTATCAGATGAGAGGGCATCAAGAAAATGAACACAGCTGCATTAACTTAAACAAATAAACTTTATAGCAAAGAAAATGGGCGGAAAACAAATAGTATGGCAACAATGTAACAGAATAATTAAGCTGAAAGAGGCTAAAACGTATTGGCTAATGAAAATTGCACTCTAGATATCAACTAGCACCATGAATAAACATGCCCTGAAAGTGGAAAGAGGCTTGTACCTTCAGCAGCGACTGTGCATCTTCTTTCTAAGCAAACTACGCATGGATCAATACATGCAGGTGAATGGATTGTGCTTCTCCAACCAAATTCTCTAGAAGAGGTGAACAAGTACATAACATTATTAAAAAAAAATTAAACACCATGAAAAACAAGAATTAAGAAAGTGCAAGCCAATGGTATTGAGCTGGTACAGTTAACATGTGCAAGAAGGATATAAACTCACCGAGCAATTTTTATGATGCTCATGAGGGGCAGAGATAAATATGGGGAAGGAAGAATCTTTATGCTAACATTTAATTGCTTATTCAGAATGCCTTCCAGCCAATTTCTATGCCATGAATGGGCTACCATTAAAGGTGTGCAACTGTTTAGGAAAGCAACAATTTATGAGATTATACAGGCATTTCCACATGTATCAAAGGCAACATTGAAACAAAATGAAGTAGAAAATTGGAAATAAGCAGTACTCTAGGAACATAAGATCAGGTCCTTGGATTATTTGCAATATACAATCATAAAAATATCAACATTTTCTTAGAGCTGCTTACACATCTGTTTGTGTCAATAGTGAACATTTTGCAATTTTCCTCAATTTTTTTTTTCTTTCAAAGCAGGAAAACTAAATCTAAACTATTGGGTGTCACTATTCCAGCAAGTTGCTTGTGTGCATTTCTAGTATAAAATGAAACTATTTTAACATCATTTCTGTGGCACTTTTAATTTGCATTTCTCCATGTCTGTTCAGTTAACCTACTACAATTCAATGTAGACTCTAAATATTGCTTTCAAATCCATGTAAACTTCAAAGTTCATCTAAGAATCTTATTGTTGAGTAAAATCTACAAAAACATGTCCAAGCAAAGAGGTTTTAGTTGTGAAGAAACCGCAAGTTTTTCCATCAACCAACATCAGGTTACATATATGACAGCCATAACAAAAAAAATTCAAAGATTAACTGTCGCATTTACTATTATTTTGTTGAGTGTTTATGAGACTACAAAAATTGACTGAATTAGAGTTTATGATTGCCAAAATCAGTATTAAATAGCCAAATTTCAATTTTAGGTTATAACATTTAATTTTAAATTATCATAAATTAGGCTATTATAGATTGTGTTGCCTCCTCCCTTCCCTCTATCTGAGCTCTCTTTCTCTCAAGTAGACACAACATGAATGTCAACCCTCCTCTATGAATATCACCTCACTCGATCAATCACTAAGATTTATGTTACTTGTGATGACCCTGGAGTTGTCCTTTTATCGAGCAACCCTGCACATAACCTCCTAGTAGCTTTCACTCATCGTAACATTAGTGCACAATCATGCAGAACAATACACACTCACACTAGCAGTGATATGTAGGTACATGCACTCATGTATCATTTATAATGTGCCATCATTTGCAGTAGCTAGCCCCATTTCTTTCGAGGCACTAACCCGATCACAATTCACTTGTAAAACATAAAAACATTTAGCCTCTTAGTTTGAGTTTAGCTACTTTTTTCTGTTGGCTTGCTAATCATGGATTTATATTCATGATTTAAAATTCAGAGCATCAATGGAACACTAAGTAGGCATCAAATTTTCAAGTACAAATGAACCAATTGATGCAAACTCTTATCTCCTTCCCTTTATAGCGAGCAATTCTTATAGCCTCTGAGCCTCAAGGAAAATAGTTGCTCAATGCTTTGCAATGAATTATTAGAGGTATAAAGATCAAATTAGGTGATTGATCTATCCTCAGGGCTACACTACAAATTAAGTAATTGTTTCCAAGTAGAGGTGCAGGCAAAACCACAGTTGGTTGAGGTTGGCAGTATAGGGATTGAGAAAAAATTTGATTTAGAGTTTCAATTATATATTTTTTATAAAATTAATTGATATAATTAATTGAGAGGTGTGAAGTGGATGAAATGGCAACTAGGCAAGTATAAAATCAGTAGTTAATAGATCATTGATAGGATTCTAACTATAAGATTTATTAGGTTTTAATAAAGTACATGATAGATTAGTAAATTTTGAAAGTTGGTAGATTGTGTTGTTCATGTTGTTGGATATGTTGAACCCTGCATTGTGGTTTTGTATATGATGTGATCAAGTGCTGTTATCGCATTCATACATCTATCATGCTCGTTATATTGAGGATCATGACACCTTTCACATTATAAGTTGATCATTAGTGATGAAATATCAAATGACATCATACATGATAATAACCAGGTGTCCATAATGTCTACACATTGTAGCTCAACAATGTTGATGTCATTCCATGATGCTGATATAATAGTCAAATCATGGTGATTCAGCTTCAGTGAATATATCAGTTGGGCCTTTGACTAATATAAACATATGATAGTTATTAAGACCTTTTGGACAATTATTAGTTATTACAGCTCATAAAGAGATCTTACAAGTATTTTATATCAATGAGAAATTCTAGTTGCTGGATGTAGGTGTTGGATGTAACATCGTTAGGGCTACCCAATTGATGGTAGTCATATCTGTGTTTAAGAGAACACATGGTATCACTCTGGATGGATGTATGGGGAAACACAAGTGGGCCAGATACACTGGTGAATGCGTTGACATGCCTATAGGTTATATTGATAATAGTAGCTAGATGCAAATCATATAATGCAAGATATTAAAGTGGCAGAATGTATTGAAGAAGAGAAGATAATGCATGAAAAGGGATGGTTGATGCAATTGATTGTAATTCCTTTTGTTACATTTTTTTTTTCTTAGTGCTATGATACAGTAATGCAACTCTGTTGTTGTCAAGCCTTATTTAAGTTTTAACCCATATCCATGTTGTCATGCAATCTATTTTGTGCATTGTGCTCACTTTCCTTATTTTGCCTCTAATCTCAGGATGATTTTTTAGTTGCTCACATTAGACACTTCTAGTTGGTTGTTTTGTGATTGATGTATGTTGCTTAGTTATGTTTTTTACTCCAAACATTACTTTAGATCATGCATGTCGTGCAAAGTCTATCATTCAGTGGATCGAACACGGAGGGGGAATGACAATTGGTGTTATTATTTCACCATTGAGATTATTTAAAAACAGAAATAGCAGTTAGTGTTGCATGTGACAAATCCTATCAATCTACAGCTCCAATTGAAGAAAACATTATGAAAAGTCTAAACAGGTTTAGCATATTCAAAGCATACCCATTCACATTCTCAGCGCCCAAGCTGGCCCCTCTAGCAATAAGAACCTGGATGCACAGATGCAATATATAAGCATAGCAGTTAAATATAGCAGTGGAAGAAATTGAATGTCTGCAAAAATTACTTACTTCACAACATACAGCATTTCCACCGCAAGCAGCATAATGAAGGGGTGTACTTCCAGCACCTGGCAATTGACATCAATAGATATGTCAACTATAAGACATACCAGTTTCAGGATCAACACTACAAATAAACTGAAGTGCATGTAGTATCTAGAGATCTCATGCAGAAATAACTAAAAGAAATAATGGGATGAACTAGTTTTTAGTGAAAAGGGAAAAATGATGTAGAATCAAGAGAAACAAACCTATCAGATCAATTGTTGAGCCATCTTCCACTGTGACCTCAGAGACTGAAGCACCCAAGTCTAAAAGCAAGCTAACAGTCTCTGCATGGCCATTTAGTGCTGCCATGTGAAGGGCTGTAATGCCCCCATCTGCTTTCTGGTTAACTAATTTAGACAAGGCACTGCCAATCACAAATTGGAAAGAACTAACTTTACCATGAAGACTAAAAACACCAAGAAAACTGCATAGCAAAGGTAATACCTCTTGTCAAAGTCAGAAACAGAAGATTCATGGGTAGATTTTCCCATCATCCTATCCCAAAACTCAGGTATACTTGGAACATAGTCAGCAAGGATAAGCCAGATGCAACGAGCATGACCATTTAGAGCAGCAAAGTGGAGAGCTGTTCCCCCATTGACATAATCTGTTCTGTGAATCTATTGACAATTTCCAAATATTATATGAGAGCTATTAGGAAGGCATAACGAGAACAAAGCCAACAAAATATGAAAAAATGAAATGAATAATAAACTTACATTAGGTTTGAAAAGCATTAGTGTTTGAACAACCTCCCAGTGACCAAATTGACAAGCTTGCATCAAAGCAGTCTGCAACAGAAAAAGATTTCTGATATTAAAGATATGAAATAGAATTTTTCCACTATCAAAACATACTAAAAATTAAGGAACTTGTGATCTTCCAGTTTCAACAGGAAGAACGTAGGACAATGATAAATCTTCAATCAATTCACAAAAAACATGAGTCAATTGGGAACAAACTTAGGGTTTTAGTTCTACCTGTCCTCGTATGTTTCTCAGGTTAATGTCGACTCCAGATTCAATCAAAAGAGATACAATCTGCAGATTAAAATCTCAAATAAACTTCCGCATACGTTGACCAGCAAATCACGATCCAAGTATGAAATGAAAGAGGGGAAAGGTGAGAAATTACCTCATGGTGACCTTGAGCTGCAGAATAATGGAGAGGTGAATTCCGAACACCAAACGTCGAGTACCGGGCGAGCCGGGGATTGTACTCCAAAAGCGCCTTGGCCTCCTGAAGATCCCCATCTCTCGCCGCCGAGACTAGCCTCTCCCCGGATGCGGAGCACCCGAAGGAGTTACCCATGATGCTAAGGAACCCCATTATCTCGAAAACACCGCCACAAATCCGAGAATAAGGAGGAAAAATCGAATCTTCAAGGGAGCCAGAAACTCTTACCACCACCACCACCGGAACCGAAAACAATCCAACAGAAAATTTCCGGACATCTGCAATCCACCGCTAAATCAAAACCACCAAGATCCGGCAACAACCTCCATTACAATTCCAGACCAGGTAGAGAATCCGAACGAGGATGGCTCCCCCACGGCCCAAAGAAAGAGAACCCATTCTTTAAGACGAAAAGCAAGAAGTCACGCCCGTGTCCCGGACCACTCGACGCGAGTCTCCATCCTCTGCGTCCCGAACTGCTGGGAGATCGGATTGAGGCAGGGAAGGCGGAACCAGAGAAGATCAATGGCGACTGCGGAAATGGTACAATAATAAATAATAAATAGGGAAAAACAAGAAGTGGCAAGGGAAATGCAGAGCTGGTAATCGAGTATAATTATGATAAATAATAATAATAATAATAATTATTATTATTATTATTATTATACTGGCAATTGAAGCACCGAACTGGTCAACACATGTCTAATGATAGTAATAATAATATATTATTACTGGCATCTCTAATCCGATCTCGATAAAATAAATCTAACTAAATTAATCTATTTTTTTAAAAAAAAAAGTTTATCAAAATTTTAATATGGATGACAAGCAAACTGTTTAGGAGTTTAGATTACTTGGTGGACAGGAGATGAAAAGGAACTTTATCGCATTCTATTCAAACTCAATATTTGAAGATTAGTTCATGAGATTTGTAATTAGGCGATTGAAATAGACATTTTTAGGCAACAAGCTTTATTTAGGCGACTAACAGTTGAGTTTTGGTTCATGTTAACATGTGTTTTGGTTTATGTTAGGTGACTAGTTGGAAGATTGTTTTTCTAACTATATGAGATTTGGCGCGGTCAAGATTGGTTCAATTCAAGACTCAAAAGGTCCATTGAAGTTTAAGAAGGATAATATCAGACATCTATGAGATGAGTAGATGGGAGCTGATTTGATAACTTTGATAACTATCATAAGAGGTGAACTTTATACCTCTGGAACATAATTGAGTTGGTTATGACAGAACGGAATTGTTGAAGTGGATAAAGGTCGAATCTCAACGAAGCCGAGGCAATGCCCTCTTCCGTTGTGGTCAACTACAGCTTCTTGATTTACCTCCTCACAGATGGTCATGAGGCTGACCGTGTAGGACCGTTAGGATAACAGATTCTACCTTTTGCTGAAGTAAGAGGTGAACTTTGTAGGTGAAAGTAAAGCATAATACGTAGAACAAACAGTGAGCTTTGGTACATTCAAGAGACTGAAGGACCTATCAGAAAGTGGGCACTTAGATGATAATGTAAAATTATAATAATTGAAAGATAATGAGATCAAAGAGATTATACTTGTAACCTTTGGGTTTGAGTTTGTGTAAGATAAGCTTGATTGAGAACCTTTAACAGGAACATAGTCCTTGATTGATCTCAAATGATTCTGAAAGTTTATAAGGTCTAAATCAAGCAAAATTGGACATCGAGTCAACTAATATTTGTTTTAGTTGACTAGGTTGCACACTCGATTGCTTGAGTTAACTCATGTTCATTTATAAAACCATTTAGAAAATTCAATTTAACCTCAATTTGGTAAAGTTTAAAACCTCTAAAAATGACAAACCCTAAAATTATCTAAATTTGGTAAAATTCAATCCTTCCACCTGACTGAAACCTTAAACCTTAAACCTTAAGTGTAATCTTGTCTTATTAGTTGAACTGTTCCATAAGTCATTGAATTATGATTTGAAACCTTAAACCTTAAGTCAGTAATCTTGTCTTATTAGTTCAAACTGTTCCATAAGTCATTGAATTATGATTTAGTGTAAATAGCTTGCATAAAAAAATTTGTTAATTTTTTACTCCATCTTTAATTGTAAAGTAAATTGTGCTTCAAATTTACTTGATAAGACGAACTAATGAGATATTTGAACACTTAGAATTATCAAACCCAGCATTAGCATTAACACAGAAATCCCTGTTTATTGTCAATTCATAATCCCCAACTCCCTCGAGTCAGGCGATGCCATCAAAACAATAATAATTACCAATAATAGAGTTGTAGCTCCTCACGTTTCTCCAGCCGGCCAATTAATCATAGCAACAATTGAAGAACAACGAGCCACGTAGAGTCAATCAAGTGTCAACTTAAATCATTCAGAAAGAGACATGGGAGTATCAAGGAACCTCAGGGTGCAAACTAACAGGAGAAATCGAGATCCTAAACAGAAGCAAATTAACCAATTCGATCAAGAAATCATGCAGAAACAGAGTCAAATTAACTGTAACCTCGGCTAAGCACACCTCATATATGGTAGGGAGAAGACGAGCTTCAAGAATCAGAAGGTAATCCATCTGTGGCAGTTAGAAAGAGAAGCATCAGATGGCTTTACAGTTTTGCAGTGATCACTGTGACCCGACAACCAATCCAGCCCCTTCAAAACTTCAAGCCTAATGTCAGGCTGATAGAGAAGATTAAGTAGTGGCATTTAACTGAAAACACAGACTGTGTAAATTCATTTACCTGTTAACATCTACAGAGGAGAGCACAAGGAAGAAAAACAAATAGTTTAGAACATATTTACAACAAAAAGGATGAACTGATGCTTTTCTACCAGTTCTGTTTATGTGTAATTGACACTGTATGGAATTCTTTGTCGCTTTAAAAAAGATTGTTGTATCATTTCCTGCATTCCTGTAGTAAATCCTCCTCTGATTGCCCAACTTCGGCATCAGTAACCGGTGCTTGCCAGAAAGAGAGCATATTATTCCTTTATAGAGAATCCTCAAATGACACTCCCAGGTGTGCATTTTTTTCTGGCTGTGCGGATACAAGAGCTAGGCCTTGGAGCATTTTTATGACCTCAACTGTATCATCAAGATAATACCTTGCCTTGCTTGGCTTCTTACCGACTGTGCAGGCAAACACTTCATCACTTGCTGGCAGCAACACATTATTTGCAGAACTAACAATGCTCTCGAACATATCTTCATCAGACTGATCATCACCGATGCACAATACAAAATCTGGACGCTTTCCAGTGCTTGACATGGTCTGCAAAAGATTTCCGACAACTACACCTTTGCTTATCCCCTGCAAATAATCCCCACATTATAAGATAGTTATGTGTACTCAACTTAAACAACATAGGATGTGATAAGAATTCTAATTTTTTGATCTCATAATAGATAATTCAAAGCAAGGTCCCTTGTAAATTCACTAATATGCGTCTTTCATATGGAAATGGTCTATTAGATGTATGCTTGTGTGACACATATAATACAGTAGAATCAATCTTAAGCATGCTCCTTTACTTGATTATGGAGTTACTAGGAATGTGACATTGAGAGTGGTTATTTCTTCAGATGAGAAGAAAGATTCTCTGACAAAGTTGGTAAAACAATGAACATAATGTGGCCACATACCTGGGGATTCACTTCAACTATATGTTGGCCTCTTTTCACAACCACAGGCTCATTAGCAAGCACATTTTCTAGGTGATCCAGGAGTTCTTTAGCCTGACAAGAGCTAAAATCTGGATCAGCATATTGATGATGCCAAACTAAGCCACTGTCTTTAAACTCAATGTAGGATCCATCTGTCGCCTCAGTGTACAGTTGCATCACAGGTTCTGCAATTTTTTTCCAATCAAAATCAGTAGCTAGGGTGAAAGACTCCCATGGAGAATCCTGATTCCATCTACAGGAGAAACGCCAACATCAAATAGTATTAGTATCAAACAATGCTGAATGGCATGGACATATTCATAAATACCACCTGTTGATTTGCTGACTTCCAATTAACAGTTTGCACAAATTCATAAGCTTTTATATATATATATATACTTCCAAGTATTTGGTATCTATTTTTCAATTTTCGCATAAAAATATCCGCAACCACATCATCTGATTTGATTAAACTAAAAATGGCTTCAAAATTAAATCAAGTGCCAAAACAACATTTCAGCATAAAATCATAAATTCTTATATAGGTACTGCTGAGGATTGAGCATCTATTTATTAATTATAAGATCAAGCATATCTACAACCACATCATCTAATTTGATTAAACAACATTGGACGTCTTAAAAATTATATGGAGTGCCAGAACATCACCAGAGTAACTTTGCTCATAATGATAATCACACATCAACGCAATCCATTGAATACAATCCAGATCTTCATGCAACACTTCTATCAGCGATAGACATTTATGATAGAGTTAATGCAATCCAACAAAATTAGGTATTGGAAAAGTAGCATGCAACAATACATACAAGTTTCAGCAAATACACAATCAATATGATAGATTCATCTACAAGCCAGAACAATTTGCATACAAATTGCACACTAGCATGCAATTAGTATCAGACTAATTCTTGTTTACTTGTTATCTCTAATTGAAGTGAGAACTAGCAAAAATAACTAGTATACAACAATGTAATAAGGATGCTAAAGCAAAATATAAGGATTGAATGTGTGTAAAGGTACCTTGTGAAGTAGCCATGTTCTGCAGAGATTCCCAACTTCGCACAGGGAGCAAACCACTTGCTCAATTCATCCTTGCCTCTTCCACTGACCACAAAAACTACATTCTTCGGGTCGCTGCACAATTCATTCAAAATTCCAATAACCTCATCACTTGGTTTTTTGTCAATAGAAGTCTGAGGCATCATTGTACCATCATAATCAAGCAAAATGAGCCTACTGTTCATACTCTGGTATGCTGATACTATATGCTCAACTGACAACTTCCTAAAATTAGGACCTAGAGCGACAACTCGGAAACTCATTCCAAAGCCAATACCCCAACATCTCCTAAGGAAGTGGTCCTTGCAAGCTCGCTGTAAATCCTGATCAAAAGACCTTGCCCAGTAAGCAACATCATGCGAGCTCACATACTTGTAGTGTTTTTCATGCCGCAATTGCTTCTCTATCTCTGGCATTGTGATGGCTAAAAACATTGCCTCTGCCACAGCATCCACATTCCATGGATTTACCCGAATTGCTCCACTAAGGGATGGTGAACAGCCAAT
This sequence comes from Curcuma longa, assembly GCF_044706935.1. Taxonomy (NCBI): domain Eukaryota; kingdom Viridiplantae; phylum Streptophyta; class Magnoliopsida; order Zingiberales; family Zingiberaceae; genus Curcuma; species Curcuma longa. The sequence goes on along the minus strand of NC_133867.1, from coordinate 8,665,650 downwards.
GAATTCAGAAACTACTATCATGCTTTTCTTCGCAGCACCCTCCAGAGCAGCGCTGCGCTGCCTACATACTGTGTACTTGTAAGGCACCAAATTCATTCCGTCCCTCACAGGATTCACCACACAGCATTCAGCCAAGGCATAGAATGCTGCCTTCTCATGAGTTGGCATTGTTCGATTTATCAACACAACAGGTTCGTACCCTGGCTTACCAAACCGCTCGTTGATCCTCCTCGTGATTGCTTGAGCCTCTCCCTGGACCTCCTGCACATCTCTGCCCTGGCTCCTGGCCGGGTTGGCAATTTGGACCAGGATAGCCCGTCCCCTTAATTCCGGATGCTCTTCCAACATTTGCTCCATCGCCAAGAACTTCAACCCGATACCTTTGAATAGGTCCATGTCATCCACCCCGAGCAACAAGATTTTGTCTTTATACCTGTCCTTAAGCTCCTGGATCTTGGCGATCGTCTCAGAAGAAGATAGCACCGATTCAAGCTGACCTAAGTCGATGCCGACTGGAAGGATCTTGATGGTGACCGTGCGCCCATAGTACTCGATCCCGATATATCCTCTCTTGGACTGGTAATCGAGACCAAGCAATCGAGAGCATGAAGAAAGGAAGTGGCGAGCATAATCGAAGGTGTGGAAGCCAACAAGATCACAGTTGAGGAGGGCACGGAGGAGCTCATCGCGGACGGGTATTGAGCGAAATATCTCGGAAGAAGGGAAGGGTGAATGGAGGAAAAATCCGAGCTTTACGCGGGGAGATCGCCTGCGGAGAAAAGTCGGGAGCGCGAGGAGGTGGTAATCGTGGATCCACACGAAATCCCCATCCGTATTGAGAAGCTCGATGAGGCGTTCGGCGAAGAGTTTGGTGGCGGAAAGGTAAGAAAGCCAGAGGGCGCGATCAAAAGGGAGGCCGCCGAGGGAAGAGGGGGAAAGAGGGAGGAGGTAGTGGAGGAGCGGCCAGAGGTAGTGCTTGCAGAAGCCATGGTAGAATCGCTGGTGGAGGTCCGGTGGGAGGAAGACGGGGAGACATCGAAATCGGGCATAGAGCTGGCGGGAGAGGTCAGCATGGTGGGCTGGGTCGACGGCCGCTGGGAGGGTGCCAACGCGAAGGACGTCGGCTTCGGGGGGTAGTCCGGCACGGAGCTGGAGGGCGAGGGCGTCGCGGTCGGGGGAGAAGGCGAGGCCGCAGGAGGCGGCGGGGTCGGGGACGACGCGGAGGGGGAGGCGGTGGGAGACGATGATGCGGCGCTCGCGGGCTGGGGTGGGGGAGAAGGAGGCGGGCTGGTCGTTGTCGGCGGAGTCGGGCATGAGGAGCGTATCAGGGGGGAGGCGGGGCGGGCGGAGCGGATCGTCAGCGAGGTCGAGCAGGGCGGAGGAGGAAGACATGTGAATGGGATTAGGGTTGCAGAGGGAGGAGGAGGAGGAGGAGGAGGAGGAAGAAGAGTAGAAGAAGCGGTGGCGGGTAGAGTTTTGGGGTGGGATCTGTTGGGGTATGAATAGATAGATATATAGAGTGGAGGAAATGGATAAGGGCTAACTAAAAGGGGAGGGTGGAATAAGTATCTATCTCTAGAGTAGGAGGATATCTATCTACATTGTGTTTATTTTGCACAATTAACTTGAGCTTGGATAAGGAAGAAATAATAGGACAAGGCCGGTTGGATAAATAATAATAATAATAATAATAATAATTATTATTATTATTATTATTATTATTATTATTATTATTATTATTATTATATATATATACGATTTTATTAGGTTGTGCGTTTTTTTTATACGGGTAGCGTTCGTGATTGAGTGCGCGTTAAGATGAATTGAAGTATCCGAAAATGATCTAGATGCCCGACGTATTCAATCGCAAACGGATGTCGCCTAGAATTTCACTCTTTTATATATATCAGATCCTTGTGTGTGTGACTAATATAATTGCAGGTGTCACATGGACACTTTTTTTTATGTCTGTCACGTGTGCAACGCCTCTCAGTTGTGCACGCCTATCATGCACATGGGATGAGCTTCTGAAACATGAACATTGACTTTTTTTATTTACAGTTAAGACATTTAAGATTTTTTTTTCTTCAGAGTTTAATAGTTAGGTTATAGTATTAAGTATAAAAATGTTTTAAAATAAAAAAATAGTTGCTCACGAAATGTATCGGATTATTATCTCGCATTTTTTATTTGACATATCCCATGAGTCAATACTATAATCCAACCTTTAAATTCTAAAGGAAAATTTTTAAATGACTTAACCGTAAGTCAAAATAAATAAATAAAAAATAAAAAGGCACCGTTCAAGTTTTGGGTGTCCCAAATATTCTATCAAATTCAGGACATGTAGGATATTAAATTCATATAAGATATATAAATGAATCGTGCATTATAAGACGTATAGGATATCAAAGAAAGGTCTTTGGTAGTAAAGTGTAGCTTGACATTGAGTTCAAAGGGTGTACTTAAAATATGCTTTAACTTGAGAAAGGAGAAATTTATTTGAATTGTAAGTTCAATTCCTATAAGGTAATAAAATGCACCAAGATCTTATACAAATATAGTAAGTACAATGTCTTTAAAAGAAGTTTGAATAAGTAATATAGAATCATGCTTATTGGGACAATGATTTCTCCTATGTAATTAAGCTTAATTAATCATGGTACTTTGTTGTATTGGCAATCCGTCTTGAATTGAGTTGGATATGTATTTGAAGTGGTGCATTATATTCAGCGAGTAGGACTTTGCATACCAAAGTTAAAAGATTAGAGCTCAAGCTTGTAAGATGGTGAACACCCGGAATAAGTGAGGTTGTAAGGGGTTCTATATAAGTTTAATTTGAAAGATTAAAGATCAAGCTTTCTAATTTTTTTTTTCATAAAAATCACACAAAGTATTTATCTCTATTGATCATGTCATGTGGATCTCATTCCTCTATTAATAATTGCATGAGGTGCAATGGATGAGATTAATTTGTAAAAATTATTACAAAAGAGAGCGATAGAGATCCACAACCTAATTAATAATGATAAATAGTTAAAGATGAATATGATGATCATTTCTATAAAATAATTCAATTCATAATGGTTTACATAGTGAGTAGTCAATGTGGATAGGTTAATTATATTAATATCAAAGTCAATTCGGTGGAATCAATGTTATACATATTGATTTTCTAATATCAATTATATTATTTGCATTGCATCGATAACTTTAATTGTTATATTAAAAATAATAATAATGAACAATAAAATGCCTCGATCGTTCCAATCATAATAAAGTAATAATTATACATAATTTCAATGCTTAGTCTTAATTGTCCTTCTTAGTTCTTGTGAGAATGGCCATTAGTTTATCCTTCTTTGTTATTATTATATTATTTACATTTGATAAAGATGAAGATGGCAATAATTAAAATATATATATATATATATATATATATATATATAGAAAGATTGGGTTGAAGCTTTAAAATTATCAAAATGTCTTTCAAATTTTTAGACTTTTTTGTATGCAACAATTAAATTTTTATGAATTCTCTTGTTATATTCTTAAATAATTTTTATTTTTTTATCATTGCTAATTATTTTTGTAATCTCTCTTTTCTTTTATTAATGTATGTATTTATTATGATAAACCTTACTTTTATAGTGCTACTTGTATTTTATTTTGTTATATAAAACTAATGTTAATTTAAGATAAACTTGCAAGGCGTAGAGTACTTTTGGTTATCCATCCTACTAATGTATGTATAATTGATCGCCTCTACAGCATATGCACGATATTCGTGTGGGCATCTAAATGCCCGCTAGTATCATGGATATATAGACGTGCAAGTCAAAGGACGAGGGAGGATTGGAATTCAAAGACTCAAAAGCTTGGAATCTAGCTTTATTAGCTAAAGTGTTGTGGTGGATATAGGAAAAGCAAGACGTACTCTGGATGAAATGGATACATCATACTGACTTGAGCCAGACAAATATCTAGACTTGGGAGACAACACATTTAGACTCCCCTCTGATCAAGAGACTCTTATAGATACGAGATCTCATATTGACAGATGTTAGGTCCTTAGAGGATGTTAGGCAGAAATCGACAAGTTGGTTTGCTCAGCGGTGGGGTGGTGAAGTTTTATGAATTTTTAAGAAGGCCCAAGCTTAGAAAATCATAGGTGAGGATAGTGTGGAAGACTTATCTATATCCAAGTTATGCAGTTACTCTTTGGATGTAGGCGCAAAGGTGACTTCCCATTAGAGACCAACTAAACTATCTCGAGGAAAGACTTCTGTAGACAAGTTGAGGAGCAGGAGTATCTATTTTTCAGATGTCTGCCTATTGAGAAACTATGAAAAAGGATCACAGGATAGTTTTGTATGCACCAAGAGATGTCCATTTATAAACAGATGCTTTGAATCTTCAGATAGCATTATCGAGGGACCAAGGCCTTGACTAAGATAGGCACTTAGTCATAATATCCATGATATACCATATGTGGATGGGTTAGGAATTGTAGTATTTTTAGAGAAGGGTAGTTGGATATCGAGAGAATTTTCATAAATGTGCAAGTATATATATATATATATAAATTTTTGAACATTTATTTTGATATGATATTACATCAAGCATAGATAGATCCTAGGCTAGAATGCTCATTTTGACAAATGATATATTTACTTTACGTATTCAAAAAATAAAAAGAAATTTAAAAATCAAGGATTATTTAATCATTAAAAATTATTTTATAGAAGTAAGTAACTTGGATGAAGGATAAAATATTTTTTTAAAAAAATTAAATATGTTTTAAGGTTTGTGATGATTGGAATAGATTGGAACTCACCAATAGTTTTTTTAATATATTATTATATTGAGAAAAACCTACTCAACCTCATATCCCTTGTTATAAAAAAGTGGCCCATAAATGCATTTAATTATTCAATTTTAAATTAATAATAGATATGATTATAGATTAGCAAGTTATTATGATCAATGTACAACAAAAATAAATAAAATACATTTTTAAGTAATTGAGTATATCTATATATAGCCTAGAAACCTAGTTCAAGTCTAGCTTTATACAAAAATTTCTATCTCAACGTGAAAGACATTTCATATATTTAAAATCCTAAAAATCTAAAATTTTTGTATTGATTCAAATATATTATTTTTATTGCATCACCCATTTTTAATCAATGATTCATGTGTTTTTCCTTTTCATTTAACCAAAAATAAGAAATGCAAGCACATGAATTTCAAACATAAAAACAAAAGATAATTTAAAATATTGAAATATCAATCAAATTGAAAACTAATATTGTAATCATGTGTAGGCAATTTTGATAACTGCCTACCACCACCACCACCACCACGTTCGCCACGGAGTGCATAGAAGAAATCTGCCTATTAAAGGGAGAGGAAAGAGTTGAACGAGACATTTCTTGCACTCGGTGTGTGCACTCGGTGTGTGATTGCGTCCAAGATGAGAGGCGAGGACAGACTGCTGAAGGGAAAGGAAGAACACCAAATCGAGGATTTGGTTTGTGGAACATAAGGAGTCTTCCCTTTTGGTGATCGTTCCTTCAACACAATTGATCCCAGCCGAAGTTTCTCGCTACAACAAGTACAAAGATTAACATCATGAAACAAACACCCAATGCTTATTATATCAATTACTTGGTGGGGCCGCTGGGTTGGCGGATTCCAACCTTTTGCAGCATCAATTACTTTCTAATGACCCAATTTCAAAAGTAATTAATTTCTAATCATCCTTTGGGGTTCACTAAGAATATCTTTCTAGGTTCCTTAGTCAAAATAACATCATTTTTTTTCAAAATTAAGTTAAATATATTGAAAGAGTGTTGGAAAAAAAAACTAGTTAATTTCTAAACTTTCTATTGATTCTTGATCTTGGGCCTTTCTCTTCTTCTTGTGGCTTGCCCATGTTAGCTTAAGGGCTAGGACTAATTTGAATATTTTGATTTCTACCATTGTTTGTAGAAAAACACATATCATTTGTAATGTTATTCTTAATCACTATCTCTTGATCGATCATGCTAAGTAGAATCATAATTAGTCGTAGAATCCCATTGAATAATCATATAGAATACGACTAGCAAAGATGATATCTTAATTTCAGAGTCAACTACAACTTAGATTAATTAGTCAATTTACAAAGGCACTTTGTATGCTAAATTTTCATCATTCAATAATTATAATCATTTAAAATTATAAAATTTTACAAAGGCCTTTGTAAAATAATTTTTCATCACTAAATGCATAAAACACACACAAATAATCATTTTTATCCCAACTTGTATAATGGACTCAAGAATAGATTAAAACAAATAATAATAATAATAATAAAGTTGATAGAAATGTTTTAATTAATTCCTTTCCACTTTGATTAGCATTTTAAAATTATAGAAAAATAAATGTTACAAATTAATTCTAAATTAATTATAATCAATTTCAGTCCATTAATAATTATCAAATAATAATATAATATTAGGTCAATCAATCATTCCACGTGTCTCTTCCTTCCTCTGTTTCCCAAAGGAGAAGAAGTGGCTTCATATTTGATCGGATCTCATCATTTGAAGCCGCTTTCCATTCCTTTCCTCTTCTTCTTGAGCATGAGGCCCGGTCCAGCACCATTCCGCCCGGTTCAGTCCGCCAATCCGAACCGGCCTCGCCGCCGGCCCGACCTAACCCTACCCCTCCCGCAGCGCGACGCCTTCCTCGCCGTTCCCCTCCCCCTTCCGCCGTCCTCCGCCCCCTCCACCGTCGGAGCCCCCTCCCTCGCGCCGCCCTCTTCCTCCTCCTCCCAGCCGCCTGCCTTCTCCGACCTCGAGCGCCTCCGCCGCATCGGCAGCGGCAGCGGCGGCACCGTGTGGGTGGTCCGGCACCGCCCCACGGGCCGCGATTACGCCCTCAAGGTCATCTACGGAAACCACGATGACGCCGTGCGGCGCCAGATCCTGCGCGAGATCGAGATCCTACGCACCGCTGATAACCCCTTCGTCGTCCGCTGCCTCGCCATGTACGACCACGGCGGCGAGATCCAGATCCTGCTCGAGTTCATGGACGGCGGGTCGCTCGATGGCTGCCGCATCGCCTCCGAGCCTTTCCTCGCCGAAGTCGCGCGCCAGGTCCTCGCGGGACTCGCCTACCTCCACCGGAGGAAGATCGTCCACCGCGATATCAAACCTTCCAATCTCCTCATCGACTCCGGCCGCCGGGTCAAGATCGCCGACTTCGGCGTCAGCCGCATCCTGGCGCAGACCATGGATCCCTGCAACTCCTCCGTCGGCACCATCGCCTACATGAGCCCCGAGCGGATCAACACCGATCTCAACCACGGCGTCTACGACGGCTACGCCGGCGACATCTGGAGCTTCGGCCTTAGCATCCTCGAGTTCTACCTCGGCCGCTTCCCCTTCGGCGAGAACCTCGGCCGGCAGGGGGACTGGGCCTCTCTCATGTGCGCCATCTGCTATGCGGATCCTCCGGAGGCGCCGCCCACCGCCTCGCGCGACTTCCGAGACTTCATCTCCCGCTGCCTCCAGAAGGATCCGGCGCGACGGCTCACGGCGGCGCAGCTCCTCCAGCACTCTTTCATCACAAACAACCAGCCTTCTGCCTCCTCAGTACCATCCGCGCATCCATGACCCAATCTGGAACACGTGCAACGCCGCAAGCGGAGATCTCTGTCGGCGGGCAAGGACAAAAAAAGGTGCCATTTTTACCCAACCTTCCTCGCTACCTTGTTCGATCGCACCAAACACCACCGCCAGAAGAGGTTTCGATCGATGTTCTCAGATCACGGAAAGGTGTGGTTTTCAATTTTTATCCTGTCAATTTCCGCATTTAATCCCGCATTTGGTCTTGTCGTCTTTTTCTCGATCTCAAAGTTCATAAGAAATGGATTCTCCCAAAAATTTCACATCTCCGTTTCCATCACATCGTATGCTTGCTTATGTTCCTTCCCCCCGCCTGTCCCCTTCCTCTTTTTGGTGATTTCCTGCCTGCCCCTTCTCCTTCCCCTTCCTCTCATGGGAATAGATCGTTGGGTTTGCGTAGTAGCTTTCTCATCTCAGAGAGTAAATGCAATGGCAGCCCTTAACGAGCTGTGCTGCATGATGCAAAAGCGTGGCTGGCATGTCTGTCTCTGTCGACCGGTGCTTTGGCTGACAAGTGACAACGGCGGTGGCGATTGTAGGAACAGTGACAAGACAACGCACGCTTTGCCTCTGGGGAGCCGCTGATTTATCATTGGACAAGAGCTGCGTGCAAGCGCAGCAGTCTGGCCAGCCAGCAGCAGCTGCTCAGGGCAAAGCAAACACACAGAGATAAGCAGAAACGCTATCCATCAATCATCATCACAATTTCAGTGTTACAGAAAAGGAAGATGAAACTAAATTTCTTATAACAACATCATTATCAAAAATAAATAAAAATTTAAATTTTCGATAGAGTTAAGATAATATTTTTTTTATTGTGGTTAATTATAATTTCTTGATTTACCTTCTCATAAATAATCGTGAGATTGATCATATGACACCATTAGAGTGACATATTTCATCTTATTTGTAGAAAAGAAAGAAGAAGCTTACACCCTCTTTCTTTTCTTTAATTGGCATGTTTTAGTTCTAGTTCTTGAAGACATAATTGAGTTGATTACAAACAGAATTATTGAAGTGGATAAGGATTAAATCTTGATGAAGTCGAGATAATATCTTTTTCTGTCGTGGTCAACTACAGTTTTTCAATTTACCTTTTTATATATGATCGTGGGATCGATTATGTAGGGTCGTTGGAATAGCGGATTCCAAATGGTTGGCCCGTTCCACCTTTATATTTTCCTAAGAATAAAAGAAATTCTTTTTGAAAATAAGTTTTGTGAATCAATAAGTGAATTGTGAAAATTTGGAGGACCTCCAAAATTAGTTTTCTAAAATTTCATATCTAATTTTTAAAAAATGACATTGTTGGCATCTTAAATATAAATATAAGATTACATGATTTTAACATAAGAAGTATCTTATTTGTAGCATTAATTGAGTAGCACTTTTTCTTCTGCAACTGTTGCTTATATTAATGATAATTAAATATTAATTGTTTTAAAATTATATAATTTGTAATATTAATTATCTTATTATTGTTTATAATAATTCAAATATTAATGGTCATATCGGGATTTAGAACATTAATCCAATATTAATAAGAAAATATTTTCATTTTTTACCTCTATATTTTGTACAATTTTCCAATTTCCCTTATTATAGTTTTAAATGCTTCTGAAATAAAAAGTAAAAATACCCTCTCAACTTATTGTTTTACCCAATCAATAATCAAATTAACTAGGTAAAATTAGATTGAAATTTTTTTTAAGTTCTTATTCTTTTTATCCAACATCCAACTTGTCAGATAAGATATTTTTATCCTATCTAATTTGCTAGTTGTAATTTATTTTAGGGCAAAAATTAAAGGAGTGTTTTATTTTATTTTATTGGGATCATTAAAGGACGCCCTTTTTTAATTTTTAATCAAAAATATATTTCACCCTGTCAACTCTCGTAAAATGATATAGTTGTCCTCCCATATACTATTCAACATTATTATCTCCTGTCATTCGATTCCATCAATCAATTGTACAAATAAGGTAAGTTTATGTTGTATCACCTATGAAATCGTAATTATTAAGTTTGAGTTGCAACAATGTGAATGTTATTGAAGAGAACAATTGATCGTAACTCATACAATGTAAATATTAGATAAATAAGTTAGAGTTATAATATATATGTTTTCATAGCTAGTTATTACAATACTATTGAAGAGAACAATTGATTGTAGCTCATGAATATTAGATGAACATGTCAAATCTGTATTATAATATGTACGAAATTGTAACTGCTACAACGTGAATGTTTTTGAATAAGTTAAGTATGTGATATAATAACTACGAAATCATAGTTGTTGTAGCAGTTATAATTTTATAGCAACTACAATGTAAATTTATAAGATTCACACAATTGATCGATCAGTTTAGAATTTAATATGTATGATAGAAAAATTTAATAAAGAACGGTGTACTTAAAAGCAATTATATAATTTTACAAAAAGATGGATAGGGTGGGATATCCTTTTGATAAAAAATTAAAAAGAAGCCGCCCCTGTGTGATTCTAATAAAAAAGATGTCTTTTTTGTTATTCTCCTTTATTTTATTATTTAGATAATCAATTAAATTAAATTTGGTTAATTTATCGACCCATTTGAGTTGAATTTAAATTTAATTGAGTCCATTAGATAGACATTGAAATCACAATCATATGGTCCAAGGTAGATTCAATTTGGCCCCCGGAGTATAGTTGAGTTGATTACAATGGAGTAGACTTTTTCGAATCTCGACGAAGCCGAGCAATATCCTCTTCTGTCGTATTTACCTCCTTACAGATAGTCATAAATAATTTCACCTGATTAATTTGAACCTAAAATAATTTCTTAAACCAAACTTATACTTCGATCAAGGATTAGAATAAGAGTGCCCTTAGATTACAATGCAATGGCAAGATATTTATGTAATTAATTAAGCATCTATAAAATACAAATTAATTTCTTTTAGTGAAAAAATAATCTTAAAACATTGATTACGGAACTACACGTCATTCATGTTTTCCAATTTATTCTAATAATCGATAAGAAGTTTTTATGAGATCAAACTGATCACCTTCTAAATTAATCGATTCGAATAGTTAGCTATTTGAATTATAAAAAATTTATCGATTTGAAGAGTTAAATACTTAGATTATAAAAATAATCCATTCGAAGAGTGAAAATTTCTTCACTGATTAGTCCTGATTGTTCGTGCTACTTAAATCTTTAATCACATATTAGAGTAGTTGGAATAGTTGTTTGTGCTAAACATGTTCACCAAATATTACAACGTACCTTACGAAATCCAAACATCAATTGAATTGATTCGTGCATTGGAAATCCTTGTTGCCACTTTGAAGAACAGTGTCTGTCTGGAAAACTGCCGACAAGTCCCAAGCACTCAATGCCTCCTCCTGGAAATCGCTACTTGAGGTAGCCCATGAATCCATGCTCTCCTTCTCCCAGTTGATCTGTGCACTGTAATCCCACAACCCATTCATCTGTACTCATCCTGCCCAATGAACCACCCATTTTTGTCCTCAAATATTCCATTGCTGATTTGACTGCATTCCGTTTGCTGGTTTGTCTCAGTGACACTGGCATCCTTCCAAGTGCTGAATGCAGGGTTGTGGCACAAGGTTAAGGGATTGTAGAGGCTTTGAAGCTTCATATGGAGTTGCATCCTTTCTATGGCCGATGTGGTTATGCCTTCTGAGTTTATCCTAGCTCTCTGGCTTTGTTCTTGTGATACTGCATGATGTTGTTTATTCTTGCCAAGAAATTTCTTCTTCAACTTTGTGTTCCAATAGTTCTTGATGTCATTATCTGTTCTTCCTGGCAACTGTGCTGCTATTATTGACCACCTATGACATGCAGTTAGAGGAGTCGTTCTTTGTGAGTAGAAAGGGGAAACATATAACTGTATCAGGAGTATGATTCAGTAACTACCTGCTCCCAATGCTAACATACAGATTACAGATGATGAAGTCTTCATCCTCCGAGAAGTCACCATGTTTGATGTTTGGCCGCAGATAATTCAACCATCTTAGTCGACAACTCTTGCCGCATCTCTTCAACCCTGCAGAAACAATCAGCACCCATTTACTGTCACTCTGATTCTTGAAAGATAAAGTAGAAAAAACACAAACTTGGATAGATTACCAAAGCACTGACCAATCTTATGGGGGAGTGCAATCCAGTTTCCACCAGTGCCATGCTCTTCAATGTAAGCCCTAAGTTTAGCATCCTCCTCGGGGCACCAAGGCCCCCTCTTCACATTGACCTTGTCACAGCAGGGAGCCCTCCCCATCACTCTCCTCTCAGTTTGATAGCTAGACACACAGAAGGACCATGGCAGAGGACCAGGTTAAATAGGACAAACCTGCTTTTGAATTGTTGCACCCTTTGTTCTCAAGGCAGCAGCTTCAAAGTAAATATGATCAATGGTGTCTCTGTTTATTCACAATGGGTACAGGGACAAGGAATTCAAGATGCTCTATCCACTAGACAACTTTTAGTTTACTTGCCGCAGTAATATCTTCAGCTGATTGTCAACAAGGGGATTATCTCCATTGGCAATGAACGCTAACATTCAACAACCCTACGACTAACCTCATACTCGGCCAATTATCAACCCCTTTTATATAGATTAATTAACACAGGAAGAACGAGCTTAACGTTTACTTTCATAATTTATTAGCACTTTCTAAAAGAAAAAGCTTGACACCCTAAAAGGCAGCCCTTACTTTGATGATTGTGTGATTAACTAGTATTTAGTGGGGAGGATTAGACATGAATAGACGTGGGTGTTTTTCTTTTGTCCTTGCCTACTGTGTGGAATCTTATGGGGATTGCCTCTCTTGAACCTTGGGAAAGGCAGATGAGTATGAGCACAAGGGATATGATAACAAGAGGAAGATGAACTGTAAATAAGGAAGGAAGTGAGGAATCAAAGAGGAGTTTGACACGCCTAAATGGATTTTAGCAATTATTGAAGCATGTTTAGGGGTGTCTGCTAAGTTACAAGGTAGAAACCTCCATAATCTCTTAAAGTTAAGGGATAATTAATCATTTTAATGGTGTAAGTGGAAGATGGCACATATGTAACCTTGTACTCTAAACTAAGAACTTTGTTTTTTGTTTTCATTTTTTCTCTAGAATTTTAACGTAATGCTATTTCTCATAACTAATGGCGATTTAAGCAAGCAAAGGTGGTCAACCACTCATCGTTGAGGTATAGTCTAGTTTAGACTTAGACAGTTTTGATCTGATTGTGTGGCCATGAGTTTTTCACCATAATCAAGCCCATCCAATTGGTTGAAACAGTCGAACCTGCCTAATCAATTCATATAGTCGACATCATTTCACCCTTGGTTCATTTCACCTCATTTCTATTCAAAGATGAAGAAGAATGTATTCATATTTTTACTTAAGACAGTTAAACAAGTACAACTAAACATGTGTGTGTGTGTGTGTGAAGCTTGCATGTTTCTTTCCTTTGACGAAAAGGCTGAAGTAAAGTTCAAACATATGAAGGATAGCAATTGACAAGGTAAGCTTTGGACTCTCGTACTACCAAAACCCACTAGGCATGATCCAGAAGTCAAGGCCACAGAATTTTGTGTGCTGCTTTATGACTTGGAATTAGGAGAACAAGTGTTTCTCTTTGTTATCCCATCAAGAAAAAACATAGAAGAAAGACATAGCGGAAGAGCATGATATCACAGTAAGGACTTTCACAAGAGCTAGTCACAGACAACAGCATCAGCCTAAAGTTCAATAGCTCACTCGTAGACGAATGGTCAGACACAGGCAACTAATAAGATGGTCATGGAGGTCTCGGAGAAGAGACCCGCTAAGTTCGACACTTGTGGGGTGGATGAGTTGTCAGGTGTCCTCTAGTCAATACTAAACAAACACCAGGCACTAGGACATGCAAGATAGTCACCATTCAACATGATCTTTTGGTACCGTAGTAGTGTTATCGGCAGAAGTGACTATATCATCATATAGAATAATGAACTACACATAGCAGATGCAAGTTTGAGGGAAAATTTGGATTTGCAAGAGTCAACTCCAATCATTTTTCAGATACAAATAATGCAGCTCAAGTAAGTCAGTGCCAAAGTTTATAACAAATATAATGCAAGAGTCAACTCCAATCATATTTACATACACATAATGCTATCCTTCATATCTGTTAACAAACTATTCATTGTAGTTAAACTGAAAGGATCGCCATTTAGGAAATGTACATTGGAAGGAAGGACCTCAGCCCGAACAGAAACTGATTTAATCTTAGAGGTGCCATAAAATAAAATAGCATGAATCTTCAAGCTAAGGGTTCAAAGAGCTCTTACACCATGACCCAAACTAAAACAAAGACAAGCTTAGAGCGTCACAAAAATGACATAAATCCTCAAGCTAAGGGTTCGAAGCAGTCTAAAACCCCCAACTTAATTTGAAGTGAAGAAATGTTCAAAGTTGTCATGAAAGAAAATGACATAAATCTTCAAACCAGATATCTACAACATTTAGGGCACAAGGGTAGTAAATTTAATCATGACTGTTTGTGTACTAAATTTTTTTATATTTCATGCCAGATTTATACAATTTCCTATAATTTAATTAAAACAAACCAAGATCTTAACTAGATTCATGGTATTTAGAAATGAATCACAAACCATTGAGAGGGTATATTAGACATATTGATCGCAAATAGGTAGAAAGGAAACTAAGCCTAGCAACATATCTGTCCAAAATTTTAGCAACATATTGGTCCTGGTTTTTAAAGGTGAAACCACTCAAACTGAAAAGAAAAGAAAAATAGTAAACTCAAAAGGGATTGGTAAAACCCTGTCAATCAAAGTATAAGCGACAGGTCAAGGAAGATAACAATATAACATCAAGGCATGTACAGTTTGAATATAGAAAATGCTCTATGAGACTTTCACAATTTTTGAATGATTAGCAGCAATTTTACCTTTTCCAGTTTAATTCAGTTTCGGTATGATGTATAAGTAGTAAACAAACATTTCAATGCTGCTATCATCTTCCTAATTGAATCAGTTTAGTTAAAACGCGATGGAAATTGCACTTTGGAATTTGGCACATGCAATATAAGTTAGTGTTAACTCCAACATTGAACTTATCTATATATGAAGTTTGAGTTATGTCCTCAAACGCCATTCTTCTGGAAACAAACGAAACCAGCTTTCAGTGGAACTCAATTCACATATAGCTTCAAGCAATCATTCAATTTCTGCCAAAACTCAACTACTATAAGTTCTGCACCAATGCACCTCCAAAGAAAACTAGATACAAAGTGGTATGATTTGTCCATATATTTTAATTCATAGCATAAGATTTCTCAATATTTGTCATCCATCATAGCAATCCACATGTAAAGTTCTATTGATGGGTGCAATAGGCAGCACTATTATGGTGAGCTGCCTGAAATGTGTAGCCACATGTTTCTGAAAACAAATATTGCACATTGCAATTAGCATCCTGCAGGCATTAACAAATATTTAGGGTTTCGCCATTAGCATGTTTATAAATGAGCACGCTATGAAAACAAAAACTAATAATGCATTTACTTGTAGGATATATCTGTTTCTACAGTCCACTCAGATATCAGAACCTAAAGTGTGAGAAAATTCAATACAGAATATCTGAACATTTTCTTGGAATCGATCCCAAATTGACAATTACATATGAAATCCACTAATCTTGATTGACAGCGTAGGAAAAATTGTTCTACAAGAACAAGGAAGCAAAACTAGCTTTAAATTACAAAAGCTAATATCACAGCTTACAAAAGAACGCACCTTTACAGGTCGACACCAAACACCCCATCTCTGACGATCACAAACTCGCAAGAAGCCTCAGGCAAGTGCGGCGCAAAAACCACTTGCATCCTCCTCGTCGTTCTCGACGAACCATTGTTTTCAGCAATCATGTCTTTCCTCGATAAGAAAAGTCTAGTATTAACGCAGTTCGCCCACGAGAGACCCAACGCCGGACAAACCTGCCTGCCGGAGGAACACAAATAAGCGTAGTTGCCCACCCTCAGCCTGCCAGGCCCGTCCTCCGAGCCCACGACATCGACAACCTGATTGGTCACCACCACGGCCAACCCATAACGCCTCGCCTGCTCCTTGAGCTTGGCGGCGATCTTGAAGAAGAGAAAAGACCGTTTCTTTAGGTCACTCGGGGTGTTATCAAAGTCGGAGCGGAATAATGCGGCGATGGAGTCGATCACAATGAGTCTGATAGGGAGGCGGGTAGGCGGACGGGCGACGAGAGATTCCGCAGCGGCGAGGAGGGAGAGAAGGTCATGGGGGGAGTGCGCGGCGGCGACGAAGATGTGGTCGAGAGGGTCGGACAGCGAGGAGGAGGAGGAGAGATCTCGGAGGCGTCGAAGAGGAAAGGGGAACTCGGAGTGGATGAAGAGGGAGGCGGCAGAGAGGCCGCCGCGGGAAGGGGGGAGCAGGGCGGAAAGGAGGATCTGGAGACAGATCTGGGTCTTTCCGGAGGCGCTCTCGCCGGCGATCTCGGTGACGGAGCCAACTGGGACGCCGCCGCGAAGGCAGTGGTCGAGGGCGGGGCAGCCGAGGGTGAGCTTTTGGGACGACAGATGGAGAAGAGGGTTTAAGGGTTCGAAGTGGGGACGCGCCATAAACTGGCCACGAGACAGCCAGTTTTTATTGACTCGGCCCCAATATGATAAATCCCCATGGACTCAATTCCATCGGTCCGATCTTAGCGAAAGTTTCTCACCAACCACCAGGGTAATATGAAAGTACCTCTGACAATAATCATTTACGAGGAGATAAATCGAGAAATTATAGTCGATCACGATATAGATAGATATTACCTCAATTTTATTAAGATTCAATCCTTATCTACTTCAGTTAAGTCTGTTCTATCGTAACCAACTCAATTATGTTTTGAGAGCTTTCAATAGAATGACAAACATAGGATATTAGTTGCTTCGGATATACAATCACGAGTACTTTCTAATTTATTTAGTGGATAAAATATATGATTGAATCGTACATCTCAAGATTAATCAACTCTAAGAATTGGATACTTAGTTATCAAAAATTAAAAATCAATATGAAGCCCCGGAGCTTAATGTAGCTATTAAGGCGAACGGGTATCTTAAGAGTGTCGTAGTTTGATCCTCTGTTGGAGCATGCATTGGTGTTGAATTTAATAGAAAACTAGGGTGGGGCGATCATGGGTGAAGTACCCATGAGTGAAAAAAAACCCACGAGTTTACCTTCACGAGCAGGGTACTGATTTGGTTTTGGACGGTCTTACAGGAACAGCGAAGACCGTGGGGGTCACCTGCTGACGTCTTGCTACTGCGCTTCTAGGATTTATACTTGAGGACTGGTGAAAAACTTATGTGGGATCAGATCTATCATCTTCAAGATTAATTGGATCGTAAAAATTAAAAATATAAGTTATTTTAAAAAACTAATATAAATCAATATATGGTGATGAGTGGTACATGCCTATGTCATTTGAACAACTAGTTATATTGGGATACCACATCAAGAGTCACTTTGCTTCTTGGATTTATTTGATGTTGGACTTTCCACTCTATGATTGGTTAATATAAGTTGGATATCTAATATTAAAAAAATAAGCCAATATGACAGCTCGATTTACCTAGTGACCGATGGAAAATTTCAATGGAGTCTGACAGGTCATCTTCAATATTAGTCGGTTTGAAGAGTTAAATACCTAGATTATCAAAAATAAAATAAAAAAATAATATGACTTGCCCTCGGGGTTAATGTGCAACAACATGATGCTTCCACAATTGATCAAACATTCATGAATAGATTCCTAGTTACGACGTATTACATATTGATTTCATTTAGTGGAAAAATAACCTCGGAACATTGGCTATGAAACAATGCACTGTTTGCGCTACTCAATTTACACTATTAATCGGTGAAAAATTTTTATAGGGTTGGATTGATTACCTACCTGATTAATCGGTTCAAAGAGTTGTATATATGAATTATTAAAAAAAAAATCCAATATGACTTATGATGATGAGTCGTCCATCTGGATCCATTCTGATTTACCTTGGTGCTAAATGAAAATTTTTTATAGGATTGGATTAGACGTCTCTAAGATTAATCGAATCACAACAACTGGATTGGATTTTAAAAAAACTAATATGAGTTCTATAGATAATTAAGAGAAAATTTATGAAACTCGGACAAACAGATTATCAAGAGCCAATAATAAAAACAAATTAAAGTTTGAATTTTAATGAGGCGAATGTCTTGAAGATTATTATTATTTTTTTAATGTACATAAATTATCTTTTGAATTTATTCCATAAACAGACAAAAAAAAGTCATTTATCTCTAAAATTACTCAAGTTAAATTTAAACAACTGAATTATAAAAAAAAACATAAAAATAAACATGGATTAACCAGGGAGAACAACTGATTTCCGTCTCTTGCATAATTACATATACAATCCAAAAATTACCTAAAAAAATTATCAATCTATCGCATTAAACCGGTCAACGCCATTACTCCAAATAGATCGCGGATCCAACCAAATGTGTGTAACAGAAACAAAAACTGAATCTAGATCGACCGATGCACCGCGAGATTCGGTCTGCCAACACCGGATCTAAAGCATTTCCATAAATAGCTATTCTATCCAAAAATAGCAAATACCCTCTCTCCCCCTTCCTCCCTACGCCGCCTATAAATTCACTCCCCTTTCCTTTCCAAGATCCATCCCTTCGAGCTCCTCCTCCTCCTCCTTTATTTATTTATTTATTTATTTATTTAATAAATTAATTTATAAGAAGATGGCTTCCAACTCCGCCGTCATCATCCTCCTCCCCTTCCTCCTCCTCCTCTCCCCCGTCGCCGCCCACAACATCACTCGCATCCTGGCCGACTTCCCCGACTTCTCCGCCTTCAACCAGTTCCTCTCCCAGTCCTCGGTCGCCGCTGAGATCAACCGCCGCCAGACCATCACGGTCCTCGTCGTCGACAATGCCGCCGCCGCCCCCCTCTCCTCCCTCGACGCCGAAACCCTCAAGAGCGTCCTCTCCATCCACGTCATTCTCGACTATTTCGACACGTACAAGATCCACAACCTCCGCCGGCGGACCACTCTGTTCACCACCCTCTACCAGACCACCGGCGTCGCGGAAAACAACATGGGCTTCCTCAACTTCACCCACCTGCCCGACGACCGCCTCGCCTTCGGCTCGGGTGTCAAGGGCTCGCCCCTCACGGCCACGTACGTCAAGGCGGTCAAGGCCATGCCGTACAACATTTCGGTTCTCCAGATCACCGGCGCCGTCGTGCCGCCGGGCATTACCGACGCGCCGCTCGCCCCCTTCGGCGCGCCGATAACCGTCGCACCTGAGCCGCTGGTTCCTGCTCCGGCACCGGTGGATGACTCGGACGCTGACACCCCGGATGCTGACGCCCCCGCGGCGGATTCGCCTGCGCCGACGGCGGACTCTCCGGCGCCGGCGGCTGATTCACCGGCACCTGCTTCAGGGCCTGCAGGGGATGCACCGGCGCCGGAGGAAGCCGACGAGGATGATTCTTCTTCAGCAGGACGGATAGCCGGCAGCATTACTGCGGGGCTCCTTACGGCCGTCGCCGGCGCTCTCATGCTTTAATTGCATTTTGAATCGTCTGAAAATTATCTGTTGGGGTCTGTGGAAATCAAATCTTCTTATTTATTGATGAACGGAGCTGGGGGAGACATAATTAGTAAAATGTATTCAAACTAATTGCGATTTTCAACAGTTGGGCTTGGAGGAGCTCACTTCAATTCCAATGCTGATTTTTGATAATTAATGGAATAAATCATCATTTTTATTTTGCTATCTTCTTTCTTGATTATCACGTACGTTGATTTAGCACCATGCAGGTCTACTAACCTTTCTAGCAGGAGAAGCCAGGGATTTTAGTCTTTCAGCTTCAGTCGATTCAGAAGCATGAGCGGCTAGGGCAACTAAAGCAGTCAGTCTGGGACAAATTAACCATGAAAAGAAATTAGAAACAGGGTCGATCCTAGAGGTGTAAACGAGTCAAGCTGCTCATAAGCTATTCGAGTCTCGATTCGAAAAAAAGTTCATTTGAATTTGTTCGATTAAGTTAACGAGCCGAGCTCGAGTCAGCTGATTTCGAGCTCAAAAATATTATTGAGCCGAACTTATTTGGTTCGTGAGCTCACGAACGTGTATATTCGCAAACATGTTCGTTTAAAGGCTCACGAACGTGTTTATTAAGAGATTCATGAATATATATATATTACATGAATTATAAATATTATATATTAACGAGCCAAGTTCGAATTAAGCTCATTTAACTTTTAAACGAGCTATTTTTGAACCAAGCTGGAACTGAATTCGTTTAACTTTAAAACGAGCCGAACTCGAGCCGTTCGCGAACTATTTAATTTCATTACGAGCCGAGATCGAGCTTAAGAATTAAAGCTCGAATCGAACTCGAGCCGAATTCGAACTTAGGAAAAACGAACCGAGCTCGAGCTCGAGCCTTTTACTGTTCGACTCGGCTCGGTTCGATTACACCCCTAGTCGATCCAGTTCATTGCAGGCACCTTTAATTTTTAGGAGAACTCATAAGTTAGGTCAGCGTATTTAGCGAGTGCAAATATCTCTCAAAGTAGGAGGCGTCGGGAATGGAGGTGCAATGGAGCTACTGCTCAATGGCGTTCCATCCTCTCCCTCTCTACGTGCAGGGAGAAGGACGTTTCTTCTACTTCAATGAATATTTGTAAAATTTTTATATTTTTTGTTAATTTTTTTTATAATTTATAACTAATGTAGTTATGAAATTTTATACTATAAATATATATATTACTACACTCTCTATTATTATTATTTTTAATTTTATACTTTAGAATATTTTTTAAAATTTATATTTTTTAATATATATTTTAAATTTATAACCTCTATAATAGTTTTTAAAGATTTATAATAAAATTTATATTAATTGGTTTCTTATTTTTTGAATTATAATTTCATAATTTGTTTAAAGGAAAATATAATTCATATATCAGTTTCCATCAAAACTATTCAAATTTTTGGATGGAAGAGCAAAAAAACAGAGGCAAATATGATAGAAAAATACACTTAAGCACCATCCATTCAAGAAAATGTCCTTTCAGTATTTATTTAAAATAAATTATTTATTTATTATGATTATATGTGAAGAAGTAAATTAAAAAATTAGAGTGATCACTACTACAAGGAAGGATATAATCTCAACTTTATCAAAATTCGATCTTTATCCACTTCAATAAATCTATCCCACAGTAACTAATTCAACCATACTTCAAGGACTAAGATAAATCATTTATTATCTTACAGAAGGAGTATGCATTTAGCAGAACTAATCCTCTATCTGTATAATTAAATTAAATTAAATATATTTTAAAAAAACTTATAACTCATTTAGCAACTATAACTAAAATTATTATATGAGTTTGTTCACTGTTTAGGTGATTTTAGACAAATAAATTTGATGGGAAAAATACCTAAAGCCACATCTGTTTAATGATAAAATTAAAAAAAAATACATTCTTTTTGTGATAAATTAAAACAAAACTATCCTTTTTAATCATTTAAAAAAATAACACTCTTTTATTATTATTTTTTTCCAAGATGTTTTCTACCAATTTCACATCTAAATTTATAATTTGATATTAATTTTGAAATTGATATCTACTTATATAAACGTAACAAAATTAAATTGTAATACTTCAACAGAACTATAACAATTATTCTTATTCAATAACATCTACTGCAACTAAACATGAAGATCTTATGAAATTTAACTTGTTGATACCTAATTAAAGCCACATCTTTTTAATGATAACTTTTTAAAAAGACATTCTTTTTGTGATAAATTAAAACAAAAAGCTGCAGCCACAAACAGAATAAAGCATCGATACATGGATATACAAGATAAAAACAGTTCAATTATGTGAGGAATTAAAGCACAAGAGCATGACAAATCACAATATATTTCAAGGATGATATTATTATTGTGTTTGGCTCAAGGGGTGAGTCCTAGAGATTTTCTGGTCGTACCAACAAATAAGTCCCTGGACTTGATACGCCCAGGCAAGCAGCCACTAATGGTGACAAATGGGAGCTGTGCCACAGCTTCTTTACGGCCCAGAGAAACCAATGCCATGGGATAAGCAGCTTTGTACTTGGCCAACTTCTTCTCGGTTGCTCCCTTCATCAATAACTTTAAGTTCTTGGCCACCACTTCGGCGTGTCTCTGTGCGAGATACCCTTGCTTGATTTCCTATCAATGAAAGAGCTAATCATTCTCTTTTTTTCTTGAAATAAGATACAATGCTGTTGAACTGAGAAATGAGTTCTAAGGAAAGATTGATTGAGTACTTACAGGGACATCAGTTATGTCTCCTACTGCGAAGATGTTTCTTTGGCCTTTCACCCTGAGAAATTCGTCAACCATCAGCCTTCCTTTCTTGTCCAAACTATCCTTGAGCATGGATTCATGAAGCCATGATGATCCCAGTGGCTTTCCAATACAAACAAAATGGCAGTCAGCTGCGATCTTTTCTCCGGATGATGTTGTGTAGACTCCATCTGCTTCTGAAATGGCATTCAAATCAACTGACTGTTGTAAAAGCACTTCGACTTTCTTTAATGTCAGCCAATCTAATGCCTTTTTGGAAGCTTTGCTCCCTATGAACTCCATCAGCCTTGGTCCTTTATGAACAAGAGTTACCTTCTTCTCGGGATAGTCTACTGCAATCTCTCCAGCAAGTTCGACTCCAGTTGGACCGCCTCCGATGATTAAAACAGATTCGGATGATTTTATCTTCTCATTGTCTAAATGTGAAGGAAAATAGCCATCATTAGAAATTCAATGAAACTCATCTTTGTTAAAATAAAGTGGCTTGTATGCCACATAACATATCCTCTCATCCAAGCTAAATGCAGTAAACACTATCAGACAACATACTGCGTTTAAATCTTTATCTTACCAGCGAAGTATACAACGAAGTGTTTCTTCTACTGATGTGCATCACCAAGCGTGTGGATGAGAATGTATATTAACTTCAAAGTCAAAAGCCTGATCTTTGGAATGGAAAGACATTGACTAGTACATATTTGGATGGTAAGAGTAGGCAAACATCTCTTAAGGGGAGAAAGAATTTATTGGAAATATATGATACAATCAAAGTCCCACATTGAAAAATACATTGGTATCAAAGTCATGGTCTATATAGAACTATGTGGGGACCCTCAGGAAAAACCAAGGAGGTAGGGGAAGCCCGGACCATGGGGATGATACAATCAAAGTCCTCGACATTATTGAAAATACATGAAAAAAATCATGGGTTTATAAGATGGAAGATATCTCCATTGGGATGAGACCTTTTGAATAGAATCTAAAAATAAAACCATGAGAGCTTAGGCTTAAAGTGGACAATATCATACCATTGTGGAGATATTTTGATTCCATCGGTTTAATAGAATTGAGCAAACTCAATATAAGATGAAACAGAAGTATTGTAGTTACAATGAGGAATTTCAACAATGAAGTGTTGTAGCCTTCATGAAAAACAAATACAAAAATGATGACTATGTTTACCCTGACACTGGAACCTAAAAGGTCATGGTCATGCTCCCAAAAACAAACAAACAATAATTAAAATTGTTGCTAAGTTGTAATACATGTTCAAGCGCTATGGGACTAAAAGAATGATTGGGATGTGATAGTATTTCATAATTAATTGCTCTAGATTACTAGATATATGACAGAATACAGTGGTCGCCAGAATAACAAGTACCAAGATCAAAGCCCTCATCCACATGAATTATGCCCTTTTAGTGTATGTGCTAATCAAAGAAGTTGGGTCACACAATTGAGAGGCTACCCCTACAAGCAATTTAGGATTATCAAAACATGTCTAGAAAAGAATTACAATAGTAATCTAAAATTTCCTGTACCAAACTCTACAAATCCATCTTAGGCGAAGTAAGCCTCAACACCCTTCACAGAATGTTGGTTCATAACAGTTATTCCTCAAATTAGGCGTCTACAATTTAACAACTTTCCAATCACGATATAGTATTTTTTTGAGTTGAAAGGAGGATTGATGGAAAATAAAACCATAGAATAAACTGACTTCAGCTGTTTGTGGATAGAATATAAATTTTTGTCTCATCAAACAGGAAATGCGAGCACATAGAACACCTTCTAGTTTGAAGTATTTTCACAGAAGACGGATACAGCCAGGCAATTCCCAAAGATGGCTAAGAACTCAATTCATATGATAGAAAGAATTAGGTTTCCTTGTTTACCTGGAAGGTTTAAAAGGGGGAAAAGGTCTAGCAATTTTTACTCAAATTCTTTCACCCAAAAATAGACAGAGAACAAGAGAAAAGATTAAACTAAAATGCCACTGTAGATCAGATTGCATTTGCAAACTTATCAGTGTTATTGACAAATGCAGTTAAAAATTAAACTAAAGTAAACCTTGATAATAGCAATAGGAAATAATGAAACTTGAAACAGTGTCCAGGGACATGGAAAGTAATCTTGTTGTGGAATTCATTAAATTTATGAATTTTCAAGTCTTATTGCTGAGTTATCTGTTCCAATCAAACAAAGTGGCTAGATATAAAAACATGTGAACATTTAAGGCCTACTGAAGTGCATTCTAATACGTAGCTTTAAGGTGAATTAAATAATAATGAAATTTGATTTAAAAAATGTGATGAATCTATGTATTAAATGAACAAATCAGCTAGCAATATCTAATTCATGTTTTAGGTGTGGAGAAGTTCACAACATAATTTGATATTATGGAACATCAACATGAAAAAAAAAACTAATATATAGACACAAGAATAATTTTGATAAATGCTTAACCCAAACATCTATTGAAAATTAAAATGGAAACAAAGAAATTGCAAGGATCGCAAACACTTACCTAGTTGAAATTCTTTTATCCTATCATCTCTGCCTCTGGGAGTTGAATATGCATGACCAGTAGCTACTACAAGATAATCAAATGTAAATGAACCACCATCTGCTGTAAACACCTGATTTTCAGTGATATGTGTTGCTGAAGATACTATAACCCTTGCACTAGTATAGTCAGTGTGTGAAATCAGTGATCTTCCTGTCAAAGAAGGCTCAACCATTGATCTCAATTCTGCCCATGGGATCTCAAAATAATCCTTCCTGATGATGTTAGTTGAAAGAGATATGTCAAGGATAACTCATTTATTTTACATGGTTTAAGCAAACAGTGAATATGTAAGGGAGGTATCCTCTATGGTATATGCACCAGTTGGTTGATGAACTCCGACATCGCATAGAGAATTTGCTCTGATGACTAAAAAAGAAAAGTCACACCAATAGCCAGAAGAATCATCGATTATTAGGCACATTGACACCAGGCAGGTAACCCAGCAAAGCAAGATTTTATCATGCATAATTTGCAAAATTTATGGATGCTATATTTAACTTAGCTACCAGTTAGACTTAGATTCTTTCGAATAATAGATATCAAAGGGCGATAAAATCACAAAAACTCCTGCGGAATCGTTCTGTAGTAAAAACAGATGGAATTCAAAAATAGCCCACGATTCAAGGTGGATGAACTGGATCTCCAATTTAATTGGCGATCAACTTTCTCAAGGAAGCGTTTTCCGGTTTGGATGAGGATCGCAAGGAAAAAAAATACAAAAAATGTTAATCTTTCTATCGCTAAATAAGATGATTTGACTCATCATCCCAAAAACACTCAAATGCGAGGAAACCAATTTCAAATATTTCAATTACATTCGCGTAACGCCTCCGATGCCAAAGACGTTTTTTGAGGCGGCCAAGTACTCAATGAATCTATACAACGGAAGAGCAAACAGTTTGGCGAAAACACTATTTAAAACGAAAACCACCACCAAAAGCACCCATATTTGGCGTCTGTTCAGAAAACGAGATTCAAGCATAAGGAGACAAAATCCAGCGCGAGCGACAAAAATCGATCCTAAACGAGCAACTTTGAAAAGAAAACATATATCACAATATATTACCTAGGGATATTGATTCCCACATACAAATCAGTTTTATGAAATTAACCAAGCGGAACATCGGGCGAAAAGATGCGTACGAGTCAATCAGAACTACATCGGCGACGGATTGCATGGACTTGGCGAGAAGAGCGCCGGCTACGCCACCGCCGACCACCACCAGCCTATCCTTGGCGCTCCCCTCGCCTGCTCCTTCCATCGCGGCGTTCGAGATTTCGAGTAATCGAGATCGAGGATTCGCCTTTGAGGCTCGCGTATCATTTATAGTAAGTAAAGCGTGGCGACTCCGTTTCCGTTACCGTTAACGGAAGGTCATCCACGCTGTCGCTACCCCTCTCGTTGAAATAATTATTTGATTTTTTTAAAACAAAATTGAATTTATTGACTTGAACTTCATTCATTTGCATTTGCATGTTACTGAATTTTCAATTCAAATTTATTTAATTAATTATTGAATAGAATAATATAAAATTTTTTTTATTTTTTATAAAAATATTTATTTTATATATATATAATTTAGATGACTTCTAATTAATTTTGAAAATACACGATCTTTTCTCTTAATTTCTTTAACTATTTGAGAAATTGATCTCAACCATTTGGGCAAGAGTACATGGCAAAATGGTAGCTCTTAATAGTGTTGTATAGATTTGAATCTCATACTTTAATAGAAAGTCCTCAGAATCTAATTAACTCACTCGATCGCTTTAACAATGTTAACTTTGATGCTTAATAAGTTGATATGGGGATGAGATTCTAATATGCCTAGTAACTTCTACCATATACATTATTTAAAACAACTAGAGAGAATGACACTATAACACTTTCTCACCTACCCAGAAACTACTCATTGTTTACATCATCCTCTTGTTTCACACTTAAATTAGGTCTAGATAATATTGATTTTATTAATTTGATATTAAAATATCAGAAACAAACTTTTAAAATATGTAAACAACGAACTAAATACAAATATATTCAAACTTATTTATTTAATTTTAAAAAATTATCTAAATTTATTTATTTCATTGACCTTGTGTATTACATGAATATAAATAACCTCTTACCTTAAACATCAAACTTGCTCTCACCATTTGATTCATTCATAGCCCAATTAAAATCAGATTAACATAACTAATTTCAATTCTAAAGACATTGTAATAAATCCAAAATATTAAAGGAGCACAACAGTCAGTCAACCTGCTTTGGCAAGATAACCTTTGAAATTAAGATATGCCGTTTTTTTTTATTTGCAAAATGGAACAGTTAAGATGCAAGGCAGACTAGAATATTGGGCCACGGATTGCTAAAGTAAAATTACTTCTGGTAAAACTTGAGAGAGCATAGTGAGTTAGAGACATGAACTGCAACAACCAAGCAGCCAGACTCCAACGATTTTCAAATTTTCATGACAGCCCAGTACAGATAGAAAACACAAATCAGACTTACTGAGTATGAGGTTCACCATCAATCATATCTAGCAGTTTCTCTTCACAGATCTATAAAGAGAACAGGAAGAAGGAAAAACACAAGATTGAAGACAGTGATGGACTTGCTTGAATAAACAAAAAATTATCTTGTTGCCAAGCATTGTGCCATTTAAGTGCCTGCAGATCGAAAACAGAAGCACCGTATCAGTGACATACATGATATTAGATGGATACATATTTACTACTGTCTAAATAAGTTGACTATCTCTGGTGGTAGTCATCAGAAAACAAATATCGAACAAGATCTTAATGGATTTTCAGAGAACACAAAAGACTTGCTGAACTCTCAAAAAGCATCCATGAGGTTCTCAATTTAGGATGATTGTTGGTCAGGTTAGATAAATACCTTTTTTTGTCATTTAATAAGCTACAGAATGGATAGCTCACCATAAAGGAGATCTATTATTCATCCTTGAAGCACCCTTTGAGGATCCAACTGTCCACTACGATAACTGGAAGGAACAGCAGAAAGCTCCAGCCTGCCCTTCCATTCCTCACCCGGCTTGAGAGTGATGGCCTTTTCAACAGCTGCTGGCTCAACACAGAGCATATGTTTGTATTCATCATCCCCAAGATCAGCAATGGATTTGGCCTTTTCCCAAGGATTCCATACCACTGAAAAAAAAAAGCAATAAAATTGAACCAAAAGGTTCAGCTTCTTTTGTAAGCTTGCCCAATGGCAAACCAACCAAAGCCCACAAAGCTTACCTGCATCTGGGAGCCCATCTTTCCTCAAAACAAATGTTCGCTTTTTTTCATGATCTATAATCGCAATCTTTGTTGGTGTCCCCAGATATATCTTGTCCACCTGTCATAAAGAGAGCAGTCAGCAAAATGATTATAAATCAAAACATGACCATGCTCATGCTCATGTACGTACTTCAGCTTCAAATGTAATTGCATCTCCTTGTTCTGTGAATCGTTCCTTGGCTTTTAAGTTATCAAGGTAATCAAGAGTTTCAAGCCCTTCAATCCTTACTTCACTGAAACGTTAATATAAATGAATATAAACTAATTTATTAAATGAAAATAAGTAATAAAATTGATAATATCTAATAGGTAATTTATCATTTGATTGACAACAGCAACAATCAATGGTATTCATATTAACAATGATTGGTCACCAACAATAGAAGATAAAAAATGTACAAATAATTACCATCATTTACATGGTTTATTAATAATATCCATACTATTAATAGTTTTTTAATATTCTAAAAATGATATCAGCATAATATTCATATTATTAATAGTTTATTGATATTGCAAAAAATGATATCATCATTAATATTGGAATAATTATATAAAATAATTTTTAAGTTAGTCATTATTAGATTAATGATTGACTTGATTGATTAGATAAAATCAGACTAGCAATTAAATTTGGAATAATATAATTTATATTAGCTTGTTTACTTCACTCATTATTTTAATTAATTAACTCCACTCAATACAGACTATATAGTTAATTAGATTATGTATATGATAGATAATTAATATATATCATAATCATTTAACTAATGATAGAATAATTTAAATAATAGTTTTTACTAATTAATTAATGTATTCAATTATTACAGTTATTAATGATTGAAATATTAGATTATTTGCTTGATTAAAATACTGATATTTTGCGAGATATAAGGTGATACCTCATAAATCAAGTAATTATTCTTTGTTACCAACTGTGAACCAAGTGATACTGCTGCTCCGATATCACTGGTGCCTAAGTTCTCAAAATGATCAATATTAACCATGGCTTTCCTTAACAGGTGGATTATAATTTGATGACCAACAACGACCTCTATTCCATGAAATGAACCCATCATGGGCTTTGAATGCTACCTCCCACCACCTTTCCCTTACAACCAGACACCACAAGACTAGTGTGAAGGTTCTCACTGTTGATATGCTATGTTACTAGAACTTAACGACATATTCAACATGGATAAGATCCAAGTGTCCAAGATGGGTATTTCTAAAAAAAAATTCACATGGTTAATAAGGATACTGAGTGTGCATTGTGTTGGAGTCCAAGTATCAGTATCCAACAAAGAAACAAAGAAAATGAATAAACTAAGTATCAAAGTAGGGAACAGCCAACCGAGGCATGGAGAATCTCGACTGCGACTGTGCAATATAAGTCGGCATGAAAATTACATGAATAGAATGTACATGCCAACACAGTATCTTGGTTGGCAGATGGAACAGTTATGATCATGCCAACTGAAACAGCAAGACATTTCAATCGTTGCTGTTATTTTGCCAT
Organism: Curcuma longa; assembly: GCF_044706935.1. NCBI lineage: Eukaryota > Viridiplantae > Streptophyta > Magnoliopsida > Zingiberales > Zingiberaceae > Curcuma > Curcuma longa. Next base: position 8,636,121 of record NC_133867.1, on the reverse strand, counting down.
AGGTTATCAACATTTTTGATGGAAGATAAAGGTGCAATCATTTAAAGAGGACACAGGATGGATGAAAAAAAGAACTTGTTATAACAAGAATATCAGGTAAAACATAAATGCATGTAAAACTGTGACTGACAATTAATACAGTTCGCCCTGCGTTGAAATTCTTGGCATCTTAAGCATTAAAAGTACCTACCAAGGCATAAGGTTTTGGATCAGGGAAATAAGCTGATTCATAGCTTGAGTATTTTTCTACAGATTATCATAGTGCCAATTGACAACTTAGGAGTTAGGACTACCAGGAAAGAATCTTGTGTTTCATTACCATGTATAAATTGATTAGAAAAAAATATTTTCCAAATTTTAATATTGGTCCATGCAAAGAGGCATTTACACGCAGGAATAAATTGACAAGCCAGTATATGTAATTGAAGCATGTAAATACCAAATATATCAGCTTCAAAATTCCAAGGGTACAAACAGCAAAACATATCCAAATTCATCTTATGCTACCTGATATCAGAAACAGAGAGGTAGGTGTGGTAGGCAAATGTGAAGGAAAATGGCTTTGTATCAATATTTCTTATCCGTGATGTCAGCATTAGATCTCCTCCAGGACCCAAAGTAATCCTTAGACGAAATTCATAACTGCAAAGAGAAGGCAGCAGCAACATCCATCAAGCTTGGAGATTTTAAGTAATCCAAACTCTTTTTTTTTTAAAGCATTAGAATGCTAAATTATAAAAATAATAGACAGGGATCAGTTGACCAGTACCTATGAGGCCATATTTTTAGATCCTCTTCACTTGGTTTAAAGATCAGATCAGTGAAAGCTTTGTTGGTGCTAACCGTAGGAAAAGGAGGGGGGTTGGCATCAATACTCCAAAATCTATTCCTTGCGAAACCATGCTGATCAAGATTTCCATGACTCCCAAACTGCATTTCTCTTAAATTAGGTTATGAATATATATAAATCCAGAAAATGATAAAGGCAAACAAGAAGAAGAATGTCATACTTGAGGAAAGCATATTGGGATACCACCGCGTATAGCTTTTGGAGGTTTGAAAATTGCCTAAAAAGGAATCAAGGAAAAATAATATAACAGTTTTGTGATGAAGAGAAAAGAAAGGATTGAGAGGCAACTTTTTCAGGTAAATCAATGGAATTTGCCAATGAATTTGATTCGGTGACCAGATTTTTTTTTTTTTAAATGACTAATTGAGTTAGATTAAGCAACTAAAACAATCACAAATATAGTGATAGATATAGTTGCATGCTTCCATAAATCTAGAAGGTTTACTGACAGGTTATTGAATTTGAAATAATGGTGTTGAAGCTTGTTCTGAAAGAAAACAGTATTGATTGCCATCTGCATTGCAAGAGAATTTTTTTTTTTCAGATCCCTGACTATCACCCCCCCCCCCCCCCCCCCCAATGTTGGCAAAAGTGAAATTTAACTCCAGTATTAGTCTAGTTAACCAAGATTAGCATAGATCACTTGAACTAAATTCAGTTGAGTTTTAAGATTTGCGAGTCTACACCAGATAGTAAACTCTGAATCTAATATAGGTCCTCCTTAGACAATGACAAGTGCATCTACTTAATGGATGTTCATTACAAGAAGAAGTTTGAAAAGATACTTGAGCTTGATGCATCTAAAACCTTTTAATGATGGAAACTGATATACTCCATATTCTTACTGCCATCTTTTGCTCCAAGTTCTCAGAATGCACTTCTCCTTACTTTTTTTTTTAGTTTTATGTTTTTAATTCCACAATCAGCAAAACCCTATCATGTTCAGATTGGTTAGATACAGATGGATTAGGAAAAAACAGAATAATTGGCACCAGTTCTGTATCTATATATGTGGAATGTAGGCAATGCAAGTTTCTAGAACAGGTCGTGAACCTGCCCTTTGTCTACAAGTCAAAGACAACTATAAACCTAATATTTCATAGAATACATGCATATGCCATTAATAAATTTCGACAAAAAGATCATAGCTAAGATTGAAATAAGTAGATCTGCATCATAATTTTGACCAACTCCATGGTTAAACTTTGACTATTGGAAACAGTTTTGATACCTTAGTGCTGAGAAAAAGCAACTCCTCACCATGGTCATTTCTCCAAGATGTCACATGACCTCCGTGCAAATACACCTGCAAATGAATAGGACATAAATACTCGCCTATAAACTGATATCGTAGCTAATATAACAAGAAAAAAGCAAGCAGCAGTCCTTTGCAGCACCTTCCATAGAAATGGGCAAACTTGGTAACCAAATATTGACACCATCAACTCAACAAAAGTCAGTGACACTAGTTTATGAAGAGGAAAACCTCACAAGCTTTTAACATACATCTTCTATATAATGATGCAGCCCCATAATAGGACACTAGTTTATGTGCCTTCTGTACTTTCTCCACTGATTATGGATATTTCATAGCAGAATGATATTGACAGAACTTCTAGGATGCAGTTACAAGTATATGCTGATGCTGACTTAGAATTATAGAACAGATGTTGCCTTTATACTTTCTCCATTGATTATGGATACTTCATAGCAGAATGATATTGACAGAACTTCTAGGAGGCGGTTACAAGTATATGCTGATGCTTATAATTATAGAACAGATGTTCTCCACGTCTATTATGAATATTGCATAGCAGTGTGATATTGACAAAACTTTTACGAGGCAGTTATTTATAAGTATGTCCTGAAGCTAACATATAATCATAGATCAGATGTTCTCTTCTCGCCCTCTATATATATTCTATCCACTACAACAAGAGCCACCTATTTGTAGCTTTGTCTACACTCCACAATCCACAAAATCTAATTCAATTTACGAGCATTTCCTACAACTTCAATAAAGAGAACAGCCTCACAATTTCTTACCACCCCACTTTAGGCAAACCAGTTATCTACACTTAATAAGACAAGAAAATTTTGAATCTACAGAATTAGCTCAAGAAAGAATTTCATTGCATCTATTCTTTGATAAACCACAAATGTAGAAATCATATTATGAGAATCAAGGTTTAAAGTTTCTTTCTGAGCTAAAGTCTCAGTTCTGCAGGCTGATGGCACCAATGGGGTGGAGAGGGGAGCTGAGGAGGATAAGAATAGAGTCACCGCTTACCTCGCATGTGAAATTAGGATAAGTTTAATGGGTTAGTGGATTTAGGTGTTGCTATTTTAGGTTTTAAAGTGGGTTTTATCCCAATTTTTTCATTTGTTCACTACGTTCTACAGCAGAGAAGTGCACAGAAGCATCAGCGGAAGTAGTTGAGGTAAGTATTGTTCCCATTTCAGTTTCGCCACCAAGCAGAACAATATGTATTGCCCCGGCCGACATTTCAAACATTGATCAGACTTGCTTAAGCCCTGTTTGGAAGAAAAATCTTCTATAAAAAATTTTGTGCTCAACTGAAAGAAAATTTTGAGAAAAAAAAAACGGGTTTCAGCTTTAAAGTCTAAAAGTTTCAAACATAATATAAATTTGGTGCTTTAAAAAAAAATTTTTGATATGATTTAAATTCCATTTCAGATGGCTCAGTATTATTACTTCGCTAATTTTGGAAGAAACCTCACCGAACAAATAAAAATGATAAAAAAAATTATAATGCAAGAGTTGAGCATTCAGGAAAAAAAAAACAATTGAATAATTTGAACAGGAGCATCAGAAAGGGAAGGGGAAAAAAAACAGCGAAAGCAAATGGATCCAGATCGGGGAGGGCGAGAGAAGGATAGGCAGAACGGACCTCGGCGGAGCTTCCGCGGACCTCCCTGAGCACGACCTTGTCGAGGCCATTGACACCCTTGCAGATCTCTACCGGCGGCTTCTCGCCTGACATCGCCCAACTCCCATAACCCAAACCCTAACACTTGGGGGAGCTCCTCCTTGCTCACCTCGCCGCCTTCCTTCTAGAAAAGAAATATCGCCGAACGGAAAGTCGGGAGGAAAGCTGGGGGCGGTGGGTTTCAACGGAACAGAAAAAGGGCTCAGCTCAGGTGGGATGCGTGCTCCGATCTAGCAAGGGCCGTTGCGCATGAGCATGATACTTCTATCCCACTGGTTTCACGATGAGATCTATGCGGATCGATTTCGACCGTTCGCTTGCTGTAGTGATGATCTCGTCGTTGGTATCCGGCTCGCCCAATTACCTTGCATCTAATTCTTCCCGTTGGCATCCATCAACTTTCCAAAAATAGATAATCCTCTTACAATTTGCACTGCATTTATAAAGATGCACTTATAATCCATCAGTGAGTTTTAACCTAAACTCACTGATGGATTTATGCACCTCTGAAATACTCTAAATCAAATTCATTATACTCTTTGTATCCTCCTGGGTGTAACTATGCCCTTGAACATGAATTTCATAATTTAGATACAAAGTGTGAGTTTCTGAAGTTGACATAGTTGTAAGATGTTTTGTCAATAACTCATTAGAGGATTCGGATCTATCATACTCACTCATCAAAGGATTCTCAAGACCCCTCTGGTTCAGATTATATCAAGATTTTGAAATTCTAGATATTATAGGATCATCAACGAGTTTTGACTAAAACTCATTAATGACCTTAAACACCTCCAAAACACTTTAAACTGAGTTCATTGCACTCCTTGCAACTTCTTGAGTGTAACTATGCTCTCAGATCTGAAATCTACAACTTAAATTGAGAGATGTGAGTTTTTAAAATATCCAGAACCTTGAGATAATTTAGCATGAGCTTATTAAAGGGTATAGACTTGTCATACTTATTCATCAACACCACTAAATGAATCATTATGTTAAGATTTTGAAATTTTGGACACTTTAGAGCCATTAAACAAGTTTTGGCTAAAACTCATGGATGACCTTAGACAACTTCCAAACAATTTAAATCAACTTCATTATGCTTCTTACATCCTCCTAAATGTAATTATGCCCTTAGATATAAATTTCACAACTTAAATAAAGAACTATGAGTTTTTGAAATTAGCACAATCTTAAGATATTTTATCATGAGCTCATTAGAGGACCTAGGTCTATCACACTTACTCATTAACATCATCAAAGGATTTCTAGGACTTTCTAATTCAGACTATATCAAAATTTTAAAATTATGAATATTATAGAATCATTAATGAATGATTGAGATATTAAGTTTGGAACATCTTAAAAATACTTTAAATCAAGTTAATTTTGCTTTTTACAGTTACATATTTTGACAATCGATTGACGAAATAGATTGGAGTCCATATACAGAGCAAATAATAATAATAATAATCAAATATTTATATATTAATTGATTATTATTAGATCATCAGTAGATTATTAATAAAAGAGAGGTATATGAGAAATAGATACTCATTTTGTTAAATAAGAAAAGCAGCCGGTTAAATTGACCACTTTTTTTTATTGCGGATAAATTTGGAAAATATTTCTCAGCGAAAAGAAATCAGTCCAGATATTACTCCAAAATAAAATGGAAAAAAGCGCGTTTTTCGGATACCCGAGCAAAGCTCCAGCAGGTTAGGGCACACCGAAGCACCGAGCGATAGATGTCGGAGCGGCGGAGAGAGAAGGAAAAGCTTCGCGACCGCGAGAGGGATCGGGACCGAGATCGAGACCGAGATCGAGATCGAGATCGAGATAGGGACCGTGACCGTGATCGAGACCGTGAACGCGACCGCGATCGAGATCGAGATCGCGTGCGGAACAGAGACCGGGACCGGAAGCGCTCTCGGTCCAGGTCCCCCTCCAGGTCGCGTTCCCGGTCGACTGAGCGCCATCGCCGCCGCAACAGTCACCACAGGCGCTCCCGGTCCCCTTCCTCCGATGCTCACCGCCGGAAACGCCGTCGGGAGGACAGCGATGGCGAACGCGACCGCCATCGCTCCTCCTCCACGGTTCCCGCTAGCGGTGGATCCAAGGAACAAAAGAAGCAGGTCGGAGACGCTCCTGGGGGTGCGGAGGCTCTTGCCACTACGACTGACATGGACCCGGATGAGTTGGAGACGATGAAGATGATGGGGATCCCAATGGGGTTCGATTCCACCAAAGGGAAGCCGGTTTCAGGGAACGACGTCAGTGGGGTGAAAGCGGTGACAAAGAGACAGCCAAGGCAGTACATGAATCGGAGGGGAGGGTTCAACCGTCCCTTGCCCCAAGAACGCAACCGCTAGGACCTTATCTCGGGATGGAAGGTTAAGGTTTGTCTCGGGCTCAACCTTTCAATTTCTGGTCTAGTTTTGTTTGCTGCGAACTTTTTCTTTTTTTTCTTTCCATCAAACTCTAATGTCTCTAGTTTATGATTATTCAGAACTTTACTTTCCTTGAGAAAATTACCTTAGGCTACAATAAACGGAAAGCATAATCTTGTGGGCTCTGAAAAGGCACTCTGCTTTACTTCCGTTTCAGAGCATTAATTATAATGTTATGCACTATGTTTGCTACATGCAGCCTTAATATGTTTGTATTGGTTGACTTCTATCTGCTACATCTAATTGTCTGTTTGTTCCAACTAGTTTGGCTTAGCTACTTGAATTTTCTCACTTAGCTCCACACAAGGCTATACGGCTAGTAAAATTCAAATCAAATAAATCACTTTTATCACATTAAGTATATAATTTATTGGTTGTCTTTGAACATGTCCATGTTAGACTCAAGTAATTTGCCCACTTATTATCTACTGGAGTTATAGCTGACTGCTCTATATATCTGCATTTTATGTTATCATTTTCAGTGACTAAACACACCCATCTAGCATTGTTATCTCTTCTATATTATTATTTTTGTAATTACTAGTAGTATGGAATCATAGTATTGTACAATTTTCTTCTTGTATTTGATTATTGAAAGTGCTGAGATCCTGTTTTTACTCCCAAAATTTTTAAGTAAGATTCTTATAATAGGACATACACAAATAGTTTCAGTTGAGAAATTGTAACGACTCGGCCTGTCCGTCCGTGGGAATTCTACTTATCCCGACCCCTATTTTTCTGTGGGTCATGGACCGTCGACCATCGACCGTGCCGTTACCTACTAGGACTTTCCACCCCTGCCCAGTGGATTTTTGCCTTCTCCAGATTCGAACTCTAGACCTGCAGGCTAAAACTTTCAAAGACTTTACTTTAGCCTGCAGGTCTAGAGTTCGAATCTGGGGAAGGCAAAAATCCACTGAGCAGGGGTGGAAAGTCCTAGTAGGTAACGGCACGGTCGATGGTCGACGGTCCATGACCCACAGAAAAATAGGGGTCGGGATAAGTAGAATTCCCACGGACGGACGGGCCGGGTCGTTACAGAAATGGACTTTGCTTACATGAATTTCTTTAACCTTAAAATTTTAGATACTGCTGACCAGGAGATTCTATCACATTTAAGTATAAGGTATAAGAACAATGCATTTGGCCATCACTGTGTGCAAGATGCTAATCTGCTTCAAAAATTTGCCACAAAGAAATTTAGTTTCCATGAGATGGAAGTTCATGTGAAATACCACCACAGATGGTAGATTGTGTTTAGGTTCTACAAAGAAACTATCCTGTGATGCTAGGATAACACATAAGGCATAATAATAATGCATTTTGCCATCGTTTGCAAGTTTCTAATCTTGTGGAACATCATCATATATCGAAGACTATGTTCAAGCACTATAGTGAATCTATTTTGGAACAAGGAGGAGGTACCCACCTTGATGAGACAAAGAGTTCATGGAATGAGCATTGAGATGAAGAAATGGATTCTTTCTTGAGTGAAAGAGGAGAAATTCGATTCTGAATAATGGTGATGTATGCCAAAGGGGTTGTCAAAAGGGAGAATTGAGAGATTCAAGATAGGAATCTCTACTTAACTTTAACAGTCAAGGAGACATAGGTCTTTAGATGACTTTTTGATTAATGCCAAAGGGAGGGAAGTGAAGTGTTTAAGTTAGAAATCACATAGAAGATGGAATTTGGATTGATGATAAACTTAATTTAAACATATTGTCAAATATCAAAAAAGGAGATTGTAGGTGCAATTAGGCTCCAACTTGATCATATTAGGGAGTGTTAGTGCAATCACGCTCAGCTTGGTCCTAATAGACCAAGAGTTGGATTTTGACATTTGAATGATGTTGTAATGTATGCCGAAGCACAAGAATATTGAATTTGGATTGATGAATATTAGACATATATCCAATTAATTTAGTGTACTTAAAGTTGTCATTTAAGTCCTATTTATTAAACATATATCCAATTTTGAAAGACTTGGATAAATTTTCCAATTAATTGGTGAAGCTTATTAGAGAGGAATGGTTTGCTTGAGGACAAAATTTAACCTAGCGAATATACCTGCACGTATATTTACTTAGTTTAAGGATAATAGGTTTCCATGATATTGAATATTACCTAGTCATATATTTGTCTAGTATAGGTATAAGCGGTTTCTTTGATAATAATAAATGCATAAGTTGTATAAAACCTTTGGATATAGAAATAATGCTTTCCTCAACTTGGCATTGGAGCCTTGTTCACCTCCTCTTGTTCCTGTTTCCCTCTCCTCCCTCCCTCATCCTTATTGCAGGTCTTTCATGTATTCCCAGCATGTGCCATCACCACTTCGCCTAAAGTCATGTCTGACTCTGCTGGATGAAGATGCGGAGGTGGAGGATACGGATGTGGGTGTGAAAGTTCTTAATACACTTGTATCCAATGTACCACACTGATTATACATGAGAACAGTGCTGGAATAAGTGTTGATGCCTACTGCGATCTCTATATCTTTGAAAACTAAGTAGCAAACTAAGCAGCCACAAATAGTACTCATCAGTTCTGTCAAATATGAACAATTTCTAGACTATAGTTCCTCCAATTGATCCAATTTTATTGGGACTACTTGAACTTCGTTCATAGTTTTACTCCCGTGATAACACCGTAAACTTCTTGGTTATTTGATTCTGACACATCCTCATATATGACAGGTAATTACCAATTGTTTCCTAATCTTCATCTCTCTAATATATGACTTATTCTTGTTTTGAATGACTACCCTTCAATTAAAGGATAAAATTTCATACATGCCTCATTAATATTCAACGGTCTTTTATATTTTGAGGTCTTCTATGAATTTACTATCAATTAGTACCCTTACAAAATCATTAAATTGTTTATGATTTTCTATCCTACTTGCTGGAATTTTCAAGATCTGCAAATGTAGAAGATGATTAATAGAGGTTATGAATCTGATATAGTCTTCCACTTAGATGATCACTTCTTTGCTAGAGCTCTTTCTACCACAATTATGATTTAATATCAGTAGCATTGTCGACTCATTTATCCCTCTCTTTTAAAGGTTAAAGACTGATAGTATTCCACCCTCAACTAAGTTTCAATGTGAAACCCATGAGTTGAGTAAGTATCACCGTGCATCAATTCCCTCTAGTACTATGTAATGTATCTTCTCGTGTTTGCCTTATTCACTCAAAAATAGGTTCCAAGTCTAGTATCCACTGCCCAATACTCTTGAACATGCTTGTGTTTTAAAAGTTAAAAGGCATACTATTCCACCCTCTTTAACTAAGTTTCAATGTGGAACATGCAAGTTGAGTAAGCATCAGTATGTATTGTTTCTCTGTATTCATGAATGCACTTCTTCCTTTTGCCTCTTGAATATGTTCACTCATAAATATGTTCTAAATCTAGTATCCAATATCTAGCACTCTTGAACATGCCTCTTCTTCCTTTTTCTCATAAATGTCACTTTTTCTTTTTTCTTTTTCCTTTTTGTTGATGATTGCATGTATATGACATAGACTTGCTTAAAGTCTGTTACATGTGTTAGAGACGAGCTTGTAACATGGAAGAGTACGAAACAAAATGCGGTTGCATGATTTGGTGTAGAAATAGAATAAAAACAAATGACCTGCATGATGATGCAGATAAAAAACCTTTATCTTCATCTTCTTCTCGGCTTTAACATTACAGAATCAAAGGATATGCCTTGTAGCATGGAAGAGTAAGAGAAATGTGACTGCACAATTTAGTCTCAAAGAATAATAGAGCCTTCATCTTCATCTTGATTTTAACATTAAAATACTAATGGATATTCATCCTGACAGTCATTCAAGTATTACATTGCAAACAATCTTGTACTTCATGAGTGCACAAAATACATTGAAGTGTTTGCCTCACTAGAGATGCACGTGTAAAGGATTAGCATTCAGATCACATGTTTCAAAGAACAAATCGCTGAGGTATACTAATTCTTTAGTTATTTTTCTATATAACAAGGTGAGCTGGATAGGTAATTTAATCTAGTTGAATATTACCTAGTTATGGGGTAATTGGTATTCCTGATATCTATAAATACATAAGTAGTAAACACATTTTGAATATGAAAAGTTAAACATGTTTTAAGGAAATCCTCTTGAGGGTTATTTAGATGCAGAGAAGATTCACTTGATAGGAGCTTGAAAAAGGGAGAGGTAACCAAATAAGATGTCTTGGTGAGAAACGATACTCAGCTATATATAATTATGTGTAAAATTAATGGAGGTTGGTATTTACGTAATCCAACAAAAGTTTCTTAAATTGGATGATATTCTCATAGGATGGTCTGTTAGTAAACTTGAAAGTGTTCTGCTAATTCTACATGTAGAAGAAAAAAATAGCGCCTTTTCATCAGAAGGGCATGTTGGTTATGTTGTTGTTCCCTAGATTCTGAATCACGTATATTTTACTGTCTTTTTTTCCTTTTCGCGGGCATCAAATTGCAAGCTTAATTTGGTTATTCAGAAGCATTTGAAGAGAAAACTCTGTTAATAAATCCTACTTGAACAGTATCTTAAACATTTTACTAAGGCGCCCTCGTTATCGTGGAGAGTGGCATGCATGTTTACTAAATTATTGACCTGAAATTTTCTTTATGCCAGGACTCCAAATGCCTACTGATTTGGACAAGCTGTGAATCTCATGAATTCAGTCCGGGAAAGTGGCCAGTCATCGTAGCGCAAGGATTTTCTGCTTTGATGTAACACATTTAAGACTGACTTAGTTTTTATTTGTTAAACATCTTCATGGAACTAGGATAAGCAGCACTACGTGTTTCATCACAGATATGCTCCTGTACTGAAACCATTGGTTATGATGCAGTTTCTTCATATATATTGGTGAGCTCTGGAAATTGTTGCATATCGGTTTCGATTTAGTTCTGGATACTAACTTAGACTTGCCCTCCCAGTCTGTTGTGCAGAAATCTGGGTGCAGCTCTGCCCCTTGTCATGTTGAGGGGTGAAATAGAAACCGTCATTCATTGGTTGCAGCGCAATTTTATGACGCGGTATATTAAAAGATTGCCATGTTCTTGGGTTTATTATTATTATTTTTTTATTTTGCATGTTGTATTTCATCAAATATAGGCATATCATATTAAGTTAGCTTGGGCATTTGATTGTTTTTTAAATTATAATTAATTTAATTTCTAGTTGTATTTGATTTGTTTAGGCTTTCAGTCTCCTTACAGCTGCTATATCGTCGAGTTTTGGTGGTTTGGGAGGGTGTGTAGGCTCGCCCTCTAGTTTAGGGGCAGCAAAATGGCAATTTTGTTTAAGATTATTTTAAAATAAACTATTCGATAAATATATTACATAAAAATCATGTTAATTTATTTATGTTTGGCTTATGTTGTTTCTTTTAATTTTATTAATTGCATTTTGAATGTTATCAGCTTTAGTCTATAAAGACTCCTAGGCCCTTTAGGATCTCATTATGCTTTCATATTACCTCGTGCGAGTTATAAATTCAAATTAAAACCAAAAAAAGAACCATGGGACCTTTAGGATCTCATCTATCCTGTTATTACATTATTATTATCTATTTCTTTACATGATCAACTACTTTGGCAAAAACTACTTGATATATAATCCATATGAATTATGAATTGGTAAATTTCAATTAATACTAGAAATAATTTCAAATAGTTCATTTATGCTCATAGGTATCCTATTTGAGCAATATAATTTGTCATTTGTCAAATACAAGCATTTTATGATGGTAAATTGTAATCAGACACCACAAATGAATTTCTTTTCTACAAAAGGTGGAATCCGCCACTTTAGCGGCTCCACACGGTCGGTCCCACGACCATTTATAAGGAGGTAAATCGAGAAACTGTAGTTGGTCACTGGTTTCGTCAGAATTCATAGAAGGCTGAATTAACTCAGCTATGTCTGGCTCACAAATGAACTTCTAAGTCCTATGGAAAATGTCATCAACTGAGACCATTTATGCTCTCATGTTGCCCTAATGACCGATTTAGGAATTGCAACTAATGGTAGAAATCAAAATATACTAGCTAGTTTCGATAACGAAGGGAAAAAAACATTTATACACCATTGCAGCACGACAATTTGGAGTTAAAAATGATGAAAATAATAGTGTTGTATGTCGTAGGAAACCTCAACCTATTTTAGTTGTTCTCAGTTCATAAAGAGATTTTTATTTTTGAAAAAAATAATTTTTGAGGGTAAAAACCAAAAGGACACCTATCGTTTAACAAATTGTCATATGGGCATCTTTTTTAATTTGATGCACTTAAGGTGAACTATCCAAAATACCTTTAATGTATGTCTGATTCAAAAAATCTGCCTTTCTAAATTGAGTTTTAGGGTTTAGGGTATGAACTATAGTTAGTTGTCTAATTCCCTATAAGTCAACTATATGTTGTAGTAACTAGCTGCTACATTTGTAGTAGTTATCTGTTAGCTTTTACATAGTGGATCATATTTAGATAGTGTTCATTTTACCTATAGTAGGTGTTATGGAGTACTCTTTATTTGTTTTATAATTTGAAATGTTATTTTAATCAGGTTGTCATCCTTAATTAAACAAAATCAACATAAGATAATGATATTATTGTAACAACTAACAACCAACTGCTACACATTATAGCAACTACCTATTAACTTTTATATAGTGGATCATGTTTAGATAATGTTCATTTTACTTATAGTGGGTGTTATGGAGTTTTCTTTATTTGTTTTGTAATTTGAAATGTTATTTTAACTAGATTGCCCCATTCAATTAAGCAAAATCAACATAAGCTAATATATTGTTATTAGCAACTAACAACCAAATTGTAACAGCTACATGCTAGTTTCTACATAGTGGATTATGTTCAGATAATATTCATTGTACTTATAGTGGATGTTATGGAGTCCTCTTTATTTGTTTTATAATTTGAAATGTTATTTTAACTAGATTGTCACATTCAATTAAGCAAAATCAACATAAGATAATGATATTGTTGTAATAGATAATAACTAGTTGCTATACGTAGTAACTATTTATTAGCTTCGACATAGTGGATCATGTTCAAATAATATTCATTTTACTTATAGTGGGTGCTATGAAATCTTATTCGTTTATTTTACAATTGAAATATTATTTTAATCAGACTGTCACTCTCAATTAAGCAAAATCAATATAAGATAATAATACTTTTGTAACAGCTAGCAACTAACTATTACTTATAGTAATTATTTACATATTATAACAATTACATATTAGATTTTTGCACAATCGATCATATTCAGATAATGTTCATAAGATATATACTCATTAAAAAATAACATCACAAAAATACGATAAAAATTTAATTCATTTAAGAACACACTAATAATAAAACACAATCAATTTTTGAAATTGAACTCATCAAAATTTATAATAAAAAAATCTATTTTTGAAATAAGATAATGAGAACAAGAAAAATTATCATACAAATAAAATCATAAAAAAATAAATTTAGTTATTTAACTGGAAGACATGTCTTATTTTCAAATATTTGCACAAAACAAGAAGAAGAAACAATAAATCTTACATTACGAGAAAAAGTTAAACTCTTAAATTGAAAACGAGAGGAAGTTTTCATATTGAAGTTCCAAGAGGATGATAAATAGTATATTAATTAGTTGATTAATTTTTTTAATTTACTAAATCTTAAAATCATATTAAAATATTATTTTAAATTATAAAACAAACTAAAGACTCCATCACATCTATCATAGTAAATTGAGTACTATGACATATATTAAAGGTATCTCGATAGTTTCACCTTAGGTGACGCGTCCATATCAGATAAATTAGAAAAGGCGTATTTATTAAATGATGGACGTCCTGATTTTTATTTATTAATTTTAGTAAAAGGCATATGGCTCCTCTTCTTGAGAATGCCACGTGGCACATATTAATATAAAATAATGGTGCTATGATGGGAATGGCATGTGAGAGTATGCAATAATTGTATATCATGACAAGAGACTGGAAAGTTGACCCACAACAATGATTAATATGCATCCAAACACACATGCAAAAAAAAAAAAAAAAAAAAAAAAAAGATACCACGACCAGAATGATCGATCTAGTTTCACAAAAAATTTTCACCGACCAACATCCTTTGTGCACGATCCAAGACCTCTAGGTCACAAGATTGCATTCCCTAACATTCTAAACATCCTTTGATTGCGTTCCCCGTTTAAAGAAAATTCATGGATAGAGCAATTTTCTAAAAATATTAAAAAGAATATTTTATCTAAAATATTAATCAAAATTACTACATAATTAAAATTATTATATTTAATAATTTTGGTTGAAATGTCCAAGTAGTAGTTTTGAACTCAAACAACTATATGTTCATTTATAAGTATAATGTATATTCAAATTTAAAATTTAAGTAAAAAATAATCATATCATAATTTTAGATAAAACTACTATTTTCTATTCTTTTTTTTTTAAACATTCTTTTGATATTTTTGAAAAAAAAATAAATCATTAGCTATGATAGAACAGTTTAATTAGACCGTTATTTTCATGTTTGAAATAAAAAAATCGCTCCTTACTATTATGAATAAAAAGCTTATTTGATTTTTGCCCACCCAATTACTGTGTTTTTACGGTGGATTCTTTGCTTGGTCATTAGATATGTAATAAACATAAATACTTAGAAAGATAATAAATATTTTTTTTGATAATTCAGATATTTTTTTTGATAATAAATATTGATCCTTGAGCCTCTTGAAATAAAGATCAGTGTCACATAATGTCATAGCAGCAATGTCAAGGGAATCTAGCACAAACATAAAAAGTGTAACTTTCAATGAGCAACAATGTGGATTGACCTCTACCTCAACTGGCTGATCCATGAATAAGTATTTCGCTGAAGAATCAATGCAACAATTTGTATCTAAATCACTATCAAATAGGATTGATAATGGACTCTCACAGATGATCATGAAACCGACCATGTGAAACTGTTGGGATGGCAGATCCCATAGAGAATGAACTCTCAATGCCAAAGCTTCATGCAGAAGCCATTCGGCATTGGTGGCGGTCTCTTGCTGTAGATTGCTTCTGAAAAGGTGTCGACCAACTGCCCTGCAAGGCTTGGAGGATCTTCAATCAGAGTATCAACGTAGACACTAACAACTCGCCTCTCCTGAGGGGTTGCCCGCAAGCTGAACCAAGTCAAGAACTTTACTCTGAAGCTGGTTTCGATATGCCCTTCGCATTCCAGCCATCTGATCACCTTCACACAGGACTCAAAGGTCCCTTCCAGTGGGCTATCGCAAAGATTTACGACGTCAAATTGTCTCTTCTTCGATGAACTCCCTGGTTCTTTGTCTGGCTTCATTGAACCATTCTCGAATATGTCTACCTTGGATTTCCCTTTGCTGCTGCACCTCCCGGAGCCATCGGTTCCGGTCTCCGCCCTGCAGAGGGAAGCAGGAAGAGTGGAATCTAATTTTCCAAATGGCACGATCACAATGGCGTTGCCGACAGGATTGTTAGATTCATTCTCTGATTTTGGGACCTCAGGTGCCTGGTTATTCTCCATGGATTTGGTGGAGTCTGTGCAAATGGTCGAGTTTGGTTCCTCATCTATAGCAGATTCAGAATGCCCAAGTGCTGTCTCTGGCTCAATGGCTTCTACTCCAGAAACAATGCCCTTGCATTCAGTCTTCTGCTGGTTAGGATCCTTTTCAGCATGGTCTGATGATCTTTCTGTCTCAACAATATCAGGCTTCTCAAAATCATCAAAATCCATTTCTGGCAGCTTATTCAAGTCAGCACATGTTGTACTATTAGTATTAGATTCATCTCCCTCGGAGGGATTCGACAAGGCACTACTTGTTGCTTTAGGGCTTTGGCAATGTGATCCTGAAACATCTGTCTCCAGCGCTACATCCACCGAGTTGTCGACGGGGTTGCCTTCAGTTTTTACTCCAATTTCCCATGTCCCCAGGTCATTTGTAATGCTAAAAGCTTCTACCTTAAACATATATTCTATATTTGGAGCTAGTTCTGTGATTAGCAATCTCCTCTTTGGGTTACACACAGAAAATGATGGTTCATCAGGGTATTCTGGGCTGTTTGCTAGTCTGAGCCACAAATTAAAACCAACTAGTTCTTTAGTTAGAGGTGAGTCATTCTCTATATCAAAAATAACAGTAAGGGATGTGGGTGATGTCTGTTCAAATCTAATGAAGCTAGAGGATACCGGAACGATTTCTGCACACAGCAAGGATGCAAGGAAACAATTAGTGGGAGAAACAAACCATACCATAATGTTCAAGAGACTCGAAGCTTACGGTGAAGTCGAGAATGAGCTGACTGGGCATCAGAGCGCATGGAATCCAGTAAGTCTACTGCACTGGCACACAGTTTTTGAACCTCAGCACCAACAGAAAGTCGGTTGACAATTCCGCGTGCCATATTTTCTAAATCATCAATAGGCCCAACCTCAGACTCCAATTTCTTCTGCGCTTGGTCAACTATCTCATGGAAACTCTGGTACTTCTCTGTTGAGCTGAGAAGTTTATGACTAAGAGAAATCCTATAACACAGTACATCAACACGGCGAGCATACTTTGCAATCACAAGCTGCTTCTTCCAGCACCTGCACAATTGAAAAGATTGAGGTTATACAGCTAGTATATTGTCTTCCAACATGTGCACACTATTGTTGATGTGTTTTGCAACTGACACCGTTCCTTTCTATCAAAACTATCCATCAAGTCACAGGTTACTACTGCTTTTACTCTAAATCTACTGTCAAAAAGCATCTGCAGTCCATTCCTCCAGTTTCTTTAAGTGTCTCTAATGTTCTTGCAAGTAACAAAATAAGCAACTTTTATGTGGCTGCTGTTATAAATATAAGTTGCTTGTCCAAGAAAAATACAGTAAGGGGCAAAGTAGATGATAATGGTATATTTGGTTAACATCATAGTTTTCTAAAGTTGAGTAGACAAACTTAAATTTTACAAATTATTATATCATTCAAAGGATAAAATAAATAGGATTCATTTAAGGGCAAGCAACCTTGAGGTCAATGCCAACTCAACCAATTATCTAGAAGCATAAGAAGCCTTCTCCCACCAATCATTTTGAAGATTCAGATATGGTTCACTCAATGAGTTTTTGTCTAAATATGTGCATGCTTCAAATCTACAACCATGAGAAGACTGTGCATACATTCACCATGAAACTTTTCCAAGAACCTCAACAGCCTGCTGTATACCTTCGATCCCTATGGTACTCTTGAGTTCATCTCGTGTCTATTTACATGTTACCTATTTTCATTCTTAAAAATTGTCTTTACTCAAACAATACTTTTTATCAGCACATAAAAAATAACCATTTCAACAAAAATGATAGCAGAGCTCCCATCAATGTAAAGCCAAATTATAATCACAGGCATGCATATGTAATCAACTTCATTTTTCAAAAAATCTAAAATAACCTACCCAAAATCTAGCAAAACAAGATTCTCTGATCTAAAAAGTATCAAATGGGGAACAATCGTTTTACTAGTTGAAAGGGTTGCACAAAATCACCATATAATTAGGAACAATTACTATATTGGTTCAAATATTTGCAATGAATATTCTTGGTGCAAACCAACAAGTCCAACATTTTGTTCCTTCATGTCATATCTATCACACAATATTTCCATTCTGTTAAGTTTTTGAGACACAAAAGTCATAAATCTCCAGTTGCTATCTGGATGCTAACTCTGCATTATAGTCATTTACCAAATCTTCCATCTACTCCTGCCAATTGTCATCAGAATCTATTATCTACTTCATATAAAGTCTTCTGATGAAATAAATCCATGATAACTTTTACATTCCAAAATCAAAATCTTTGTTACTTTCTTCCAGTTGTTGCCAAATGACAACAATATTTGTCACTTACCTCAAATAACCATTCTAAGTCATTGGAGGTATGCTCTTTACTTTGATAGATTACCACTAGGTACATATGGATTGGAATCAAAATCCTAATGGCTCCCTTTGAATTAGATAAACAAACCTAATTACATTTTGCGTTTGAATAACTGTTTGAATTAGATAAACAAAAAAACCTCTTTCCTCGTAACATTTTGATCTCCATGAATATCTCTTTGAATGAGATAACCAGAAATCCTCTTTTACATTTTGACCTCCCTGAAAAATCCTTTTGATTTAGGTAAACAAAGAGCCACTTTTCTCATTACATTTGGGCCTCTTGGAGACATATAACATATATTCGGGGAGGTTGGAATGTAACAGGGAGAGAGGCAGAAGAGTTGAATCTATAAGGAGGGAAGGGAAATGCAGGGGAAAAGGAGGAAGGAAAAAAAAACTATTTACCTAATAAAAAGAAGGGAAAGAAATGAAAAACCAAAATTACCTTATTACCCCTTGTTCTTATCTTCTTGCTCAAATATATTTTAGGCTCTCGCCATGGAAATCTGACAATGCTTTGCTGTGGTCATCCCTGGTCATGACGCTTGGTGTTCAGAGCTGCATCCCTGGTCTATTGGTCGCATCACTTGGTGTTGCGAGTTGCATTAAGCTAATGGTTAGCTGCAACAACTTCATCCAGCCCTGCCCCTACAGCAACTCCCAACTCACCTACGACAACCCTTGACTGATCAGCCCACCTCCCCACCCTCCTTACGAAGATCCTCAAGGTTAAAGATAAGGATGACAACATAATCATCTCAACAGTGTCGATAAATAGAATGATGCAGCATATCAGAGTGCTGGCGACAAATCAAAATATTAGGACGACAATAGGAGCCTACTAGTGTCATCAACTAGCCTTAGTCGGAGCAAAATAGATAATTTGTTTCTTCTCTGTGGAAGCCAACCTCTTCCACCAGATTCCTGATTTTGGATGGAAGCAATTTGAACCAAAATTCTTTCTAGTCAAGTTCTGCAGAAGCTTTTGCCCAGGTAAACAAAGAAAATAATGTTTACATGCCTAAACTCTTGTGCCAATCCATGGAAAGTGTTTCCATCCTTGGGTGTAAATGAACCTTAGGTGTCACAAATATAAGGAATAGAAGGAGACCAACAAAAGTATAAGTCAATGTAGTAAAAATGGTTCTGTTAATCTGAATATTGTTAGTGATATAATCTTGTATAAAGCGCAATAAAGGATAAGATTTCATGTAGTCAATTTAAAATAGTTAGGACAATTCAGGTGAATGGTGTAGTTATCATCCTGACCTAACTTAATTATATCTAATAGTCCAACCAAGATCCTAACTTATCGCTAAACTCTTTCTACTAGTTGCACAATATTCATGTTCTCAAAAACTAGTTTATGTGTATGCACTACTTCCACATTATTTATGCTGTTCTTAAAATCTAGTTTATCCACTGATGGAGCCATAAATGAGCCATGATAATATTCATTGAAATCCACTAGATAACCACTGTATATATGTTTTATAAATCATAATACAAAGGTCCACTAGATAAATGTCGTTCAGCCTCCTTAGAAGCAAGGATATTGATAAAAGGTATACACTCTTAACTTATTCAACAAACCTGGACAGAAGAATATGCAATTGGATTGCATTGCAAGGAGTTGTATTGATTTCATAATTAACTTGATAAGGAGACAAAACATTCATGAAGAATATGAAAGTTAGTATGTGTTGCAATGTAGAGGGATTATCAGTAGGTTAGATTCATCATTCATCATATGCACACAGAAGAAAACCATATGAACTAGAATTAAAAATCTGCTATGCAACAAAAGAAAGCACACTCTGAATATGGATTTGCACACAAGATATTGGGATGGATTTACTCTCTGCATTTCTTACTAAACATACTTATGAGAAAACTATGCAGTTGTGACTCCTAACGCGATACCACCTAATAATACTGTCACATTTGTTTAAGCACGGATGTAACTCAGAATGTTTGATAGAAACAAAAGAGGTGTTGGCAAAGATGAAACAAAAGAGGTGTTGGTAAGAATTAAGAAAATTATTCTAAACGAATAAAAGGCGTGATTAAGAAATTACCCAAGCAAGTCATTAGATTTTCTGCAGTGAACACAGTAATAACTCCCATCCAACTTTGTGCACGTATCACTATTCATCATACCAGTACTTTCATGCTTAAGGGCACATTCAAGATGACAAGACATGCCACAAGATTCACCCTGAGAAAGAGTCTCAGCACCACAAACCAGCCAAAGACTAGGGTCCTTGTTGTCATCATATTTGTAACATATACAACATGAGCAACGCTTGCAGAATGAGTCTTCCATGTTAAGAGTAGCTCTGCAGGCAGAATTCTGGCAATTTCTTAGATTCTCCAGAGCTTCTTCTACATCGATTATCTGGAGGTTATTTGTGACAATTGGTAACCGTGTTGGATTTTCGCTCTTCCTTTGTCTCTTAGCTGTGGTTTGAGGACTAGGTGTAGATGGTATCTGTGATGAATCCCTTCTGTTTGCATTCTCTCCAGATTTCTTTTCAGAAACTACTCGAAGAAGGCACTTTATCATTTTTTGTTTAGTTAAGCCAGTATACTTTCTCTCCTTTCCTATCTCTGCACACAGAATGTCTGAAAGGTCATGGCGGGTCCATGTCTGTAACTTCTCAAGAGCACTCTCTGGCCATTTTGTCAATTCACGGACAAGCTCTCTCTTCTCCTCAATGCTCAACTTGCTACATTTAGATGGGTCGAGCACAAATCCTGAAGAGTGAAAATGGTAAGCAAGTTTAGCATATTTTGGTTAAATAAATCAGAAATGAGGTCAACATCATCCGATCAGGTAAAAAGAAGAAAATTTAAGATAATAAAGAAACTATAAATCAGAGAAAAGATTCATTAACTAAATCACATTATACATTTCTTATAGTAAATGCTTCTAAACGTGATAATTGAAATTTTGTTACAGTAAACCTTAATTTTTCTAGGGGATTATAATGGCTAAAGAAGATGACATCCGCTAATTGCAGGTTTCCATAGGGACGAAGAAAATAGAAATACTACAATGTTTTGTAGATGATGAAAGAATGGTGAAAACAGGCTGAGAACGGGATTCTTTTTCTTTTATCAGACGAATTATGGAGATTTTTGAAAGATTGTTTCTTTGGAGATAATTTGCAGCTATCCAAACTGAGATATCTGGACGAGCCCCACAATGCAACGAAGCAAACGATCTCGAAAAAAACCAATATACGAAAACTTAAAGAGGACGCCAAAAATCCTATCAAAGTCCAATCTTTATCATGCCAAACACGAAGAAAGCAACTAAGCCCTTCGATTTTTCCAACTTTATCAAACAAGGAACCAGAAAACCCACACAAAAAGGAAAATATCTCTGAAACCTCTAAATTGCGCAGAAGCATGAACGCGATCCGTTCTAAATCCACAGCAACGAACAGATCAGGCGCTCCCGACGCGACAATTGCCAAAACAGAAGACAGGAAAAGAATGAGGAAAAAAAAAGCTCGAGAAAGAGGCAATAAATCTACCAGGAAAACGCGGATCCATGACTGACGGCTTCAGCTCCTCTTCCCTTCACATTGCCTCCTCAAACTGACCCTTTCCGATCCCCCTCCTCCGACGCCATACGTCCATCCAAAACGAAGAATAGCAGCAGTTTCATTAAAATTCGCGGATTTTTTTCCCCCCACACTTTACGGTTAACATACATACCCCCACTCGAGAGAGGATCGAATTTGCTTCTTCCTCCTCGCCTTCAGATTCGCACTACGCCACGAGGCGACAGATCGATCGATCGATCGAAATGGAGCAGGTCGCGCGCAAGGGTTTGGATTTGCGGCAAATTGATCCCTTTTCTTTGTCTCTTCCTCATTTTGCCCTCCATCGATTAAAGGCCGCAAAAACCAGACAAACCCACCTACCCTTCTACCGGCGCAGGATCCGTTCAATCAGAGAGCGGGTAGGCGGCAGGTGGATTTACTGAGGGAGTTGAAAATTTCGCAATTAGTTGCGCGCTTGGAATTTAGTATTCTCTATATTATTATTAAAAATGATATATATATATATATATATATAAATATTATTTATGATTTAAAAAATATATTTAATATTTATTATTATCTCTAATCATTTGGCAGTTGACTTGGGAGTAGATATAGTCCGTCGAGAGCACGTAGTTGGAGGAATTATTTATCCCCTTGAATGGTTAAAATAAAAAAATAAAATAAATAAAATTAAAATTCAGTTAATAAATGGTCGGCAAGTGTCACAGCTAAGCATGTTGCTTGCACGCATGCTGATGCCAGAATTCGGACACGTGATAAATATTAGATTTTTCCAAAATATGTCCGGTTTATGATTTTTCTAGACTCTAAGATAATTCCTTTTAAAGAATTTTAAGTTTATGATTAATTTTTTTACAGCTAATTAACTTCAAAGTATCTATTTGATTCTTTAAAATATCACTCTATCTAAACTTTTGAATTCTATTTTCATGCAGCATGATAGTCGTGGGGTCAGATCAATCACATTAAGAATTAATCAGATTGTAAAAATTAAATACTTGAATTATTAAAAAAAAATATATTAGGTGTGAATGTTCTTACCTTATATTCGATTGTGATAATCTCTCTTTTAATCTTTTCTTCTTTTAGTCTTTGTTTATCTAGAGAAATAATAAGATTAAAGGTCCTAAATCAAGGCCATCTTTCCTTAAGTCATCGAAACACTTTCTTAATGTGCCTTTGAGTCCGCCAACTTTTGGATATTACGAGTATCTCTTAATCTAGGCCACATACCTTCAAGTTCACCTAAACTCATCTAACCTCTTAGCCTTAGATTCACCAAGCTTTTCCTAGATTCAAGTCATCTACCATGTTTCCTAAGTTCACCGACAAGTATAATTCAGTGGTAAATCATTGAGAGAAATAACTAAGAGGATAAAGATTTCAATCCTATTAGAGATAGGAATGAATATTCTAAAAGTCGATTACTAAATATGCATAAGTTGTACTATAAATTTATATAGTAGATAAAGAGAAGATTATCTATTTGATATCAAAAACAATATATATTAATTAAGTATAAACCTATAAGTCATATTAATAAATCATCAAATCATTAATTATATAATCCAACCACATGGGCTCATCAACAATCATAAACTTTTATGCTTAATTAAGTGTTAATCAAGATAGTTAAGTCAGTAACTAAATAGGACAAATGAACTAGTTGAGTTGGTCGAAGCAGTTAAGCCAATTTAAAAAAAAAACTTTTATTTTTATATTTTTATTCTATTACACGAACAAAACTAAGTGGCACTTATTTTTTTATTATTATTTTTTAAATCTAATTTTATCCTCTAAAAAAATAAATTTATCATATTCATTATCTAGATCTACATATATTTCCATTAATTAATTAATTCTCCAAACCAAGCATACGATGAATTTAAGTCGTTGACTTGTTAATTAATTATGATCAAGTTGAAGTTATGACCTAGAAATGATCCATATTTATTATAAATTAAAAAAAGTTGATTACTGATAATGCGATCGACCACATTAATTAATAATGATTAAGGATATGGTAATTAACTAAAGGAAGTTGCTTAGGAGTGGTGATTATTCTTTCACGTGATATTAATTATATCGTCGGGAACTGTAATCAACTCCACAATACTCCGGCGACTTCTCTTTTAAAATGGAAAAAGAAGAAGAAGAAGAAGACATTTAGTGGCGAAGTAGTCCTTTCTTTATTAATTACGTTTACTAGCTAGCTAATGGACATGCATGCGGATAGAATATTAATGATTCATCAATTAATATAATTCCAGAAATGAAATTAAAGATAATAGATCTATATATATATATTAATTAATTAATTAGCAGCAGAGCTTTAATTTCGTTTCCACATGGAAATTAAAGTAGGTAGGTAGATCAGATGATCAGTTTGCTGCATGGAGGAAGAACTGGTAAAGCTGTCCTGCCTAACTCTCTCGTGCTTCCGGACATGCATGTCTTTTGTGCTGCAGAGGTGTGGTCGCTGGCGATCGAGGCATTGCATTTCTGTACTATATACTGATTTATATTTAAATAGAATTTAATCTATTTTATTATTATTAAATAATTTTTTAAAATAAAATAAGATGGCATCAGCATCTACCTAACTAGAATTCTCAAGTTTCAAAGAAATATTATAAATACAAAGAATATCTAATACCTTTATCGATTTCAACTCTCCTATTTTTATCATATAAAAAAAACATTCCTATCAACTTCTTTATCCTCTGCACAAAATAATTTTACATACTTAAAACGTTTAATTACAATTAATTCATCTCCTTCTATTTTAATAATTATTTTCTTTTTTTTTCAGAAGAAAAAGAAAAGAAAAAGATGGGCACTAATTAAAAAGCTTTCGAAATTATAATGCAATTAATGATAAAATATTTTCATAATTAATTAAATATTTATAAATTGGTGTACTGTGAATTAATTTTTTTGTAGAAAAATAATTATGAAATATTGATTGTGAAGTGAATTAATTATCTCTAATAAAAAAATAATCATGGTTGTAAAATGACTCAAGCAAGTGCTTTAGATTCGGAAAACTGGTAAATACCTAACTACTTCTAAAATCACTTAATTAAATAAGGCTTAATCACCATCACGTGGCCTCCACATGAATCCCACCCACCTTAATCACCTTAACTAACTAATTAATTAAGGCCTTCTTGATAGGACATCAAGATTGTCACTTAAGCACCTGCACCTGCGATTCGATCCTTAGTTACGACGTATTTATAGGAATTTTTTTTCCAAATGGAGAGCGCAATCAAAGAATGCTGGGTATCTTGGCTGGCCGCTGTGTGCACTTTTTGATTTACCCTGGTGACCGATAGAAAATTTCCGTGGAATCAAACTGATCACTTCAGAGATAGTCAATGAGACTAATTGAAATTTATCATTTTTAATTAAGGCCTTCTTGGATTAATCTTGTGCAGGAAGCTTAGCTCAGGCCGCCCCACGTGCGGATGCCACGTGGGCGGTCGAGAGTTTGGGCTGAATCGCAATAAGAGCAATTGCAATGGACGTGGCGTTATAACGCCCACGTCACTTTGGTGGTCGACCACCTGATCGACCACCACCACATGTGGTCGATCAACTGATCGACCCCCGTGTAAAAATTCAACCACTACGTGGGACCCACCCACTGTCCCGATTAACACGTTCAATGTTCTGAACGTGTTAAATATCTCTCTCCTCTCTCACTCTTCCACGTCCTTTCCTCTTTCTTCCACATCACTCTATTAACGCGCGATTAACGCGCATTGCGGATGCTCTTAGCCGTAACTTGGAGGGCGGGTGCGAAAGCGGGTCTCCCAATCATGGCCTTCGCTCGCTGCAGTAAATATTTGTTGGGAGAACTGAGAAGGCGATGCGACGGCGTGCGGAGAGGGGCGACTGGCGACAAAGTTGGCACTTGGAATTCAATGCCGCAATTATACATTTTTAATGGGGCTTTTTCACATTTTTCCCAAATGCCGGATTTATCCTGTTCCTATTTAACGCCTTGCTGCTGCCTTCGCTCCCGCTCCGGATCTCGCTCCGCCACCGCCACCGCCACCGCGAGCTGTTGATCTGCTTTCGCCCGCCGTGAATTCCGGATCGCCGCCTGCCACTATGGCGTCTGAGGTCGTCGCCGTGGGGGAATTGCCCCTCCTACTTCCCATAAAGACCGCGCTGGGCGGGGAGAAGATCGCCGCGGCGGTGGGTGAGGGCGGCGGCGGAGGAGGAGGAGGGAGGGTGCGTCACTCCCAAGTCGGAGCAGCACGTCCTCAAGCCGCCCTCCGTGTGCCCGCCGGCACCTAGGAAACCGAATCCGGCGAGGAGATCGGCGTCCGCGAAGCCGAATTGCAAGGAATTCTTCGTCGTGCCTCGGGACTTGACCTCGATCTTCATCCCTATCCCTCCGAAGAAGAGGATTCGCGTAATCTGAGCCGGTGCTGCTTGCTCCTCTCTCGTTCTCTCTCTCGCTATCTCTGTATTATCCTCCCTGTTTTCTCTTAGATTTCTTGTGTGGTAAAAATTGAATTTTTGTTCCTATTGAACTCGCGACTTTGTATAAGGTCGAGGAAAGTATCCTCCCCATCATCCTTCATTGTGTAAATGACTCCTCTTTTCTTGTAATATTTACCAGGAATTCTTCTAATCTCGTTAAATTCTCTTCAAATTTAGAACTTTGTGCTGTTGGAGCAATTTGTTCCAGGGGTCAAAGCTACTTCGACTCTGAAAACTTAGAATCTGTCCATGCAAAGTTCTCAGAATTTTCAACTTTGGCTCGCCGAACGCTTTCAGAATCACGTTCTCAAACTAGAATTCTGCAAACTCTGTCCAAAAACTTGAGTTTTGCTCGTGCTGATGGATCATTCCTGCAGCTCAGAGCCAAACTCCATCTGTCCATTTCTGCAGTGAGAGCAGCGTGTTGCTCGTCCATGGCTTCCAAGGAACATACACACCAACCTGTCAGAATACCATCATGCCCTCCATCCACTGCTTTTTGTCTGAATTCCATTGCAATGTTTCAGCTTAATTCCGTCTGAGAGTTACCGATGTGATTCTCGGTGCAAATTGAGATCCAATGGAAGACTTTAGAGCTGTTAAGGTA
This sequence comes from Curcuma longa, assembly GCF_044706935.1. NCBI lineage: Eukaryota > Viridiplantae > Streptophyta > Magnoliopsida > Zingiberales > Zingiberaceae > Curcuma > Curcuma longa. Next base: position 8,609,189 of record NC_133867.1, on the reverse strand, counting down.
ATGCTCGTGCTTTGGCTTCCAATCCAAGCAAGGTCTTCCCTCTTCCAACACATAAAAGGAGAGGATTCTGCAAGAAGCACAATCAGCACTGTAACTTTTGTCTGTTTATCGTTTTCTTTCATTTCTCCAGTGCGCACAGACATGTGGCAGAAGGCGACAAAGGTACTGCTGCCGGAGTCGCCGGGGTTTGGTCTGTAGCAAAGATAAAATGACAGCTCCTGGAAAGAGTAGCAGGCCTGGTTACTGCGTCTGGACAAGAGGAATCGTGTGGAAAGGAAAGATCTTTTTGATCTTATCTAGTTGTTGAACTTAGATAAAATCATATTCCATCCCAAAGGTGTCTTCACTCTATAAGAAAAGACTAGGTATATCTTTAGCAGTGAATTCCATTCACAAACTTGTGCATCTTCCTCATCTCTCTCCATCTTGACCTTGACTGACTTGGGAAGTCTACTTTGAATTGAGAGACACCTGCAAAGAAAAATTACCAATTCTCAACAGGATTTAGGGTTCTTATTCACATTAATTTTTATTTATGTCTGGACAGAGGATGATTTACTGAAATGGTTGGTAACTCAGCTGTAGGAAAGAAGAGACCAAATGACACAATTGGATAACGAAAAGACAATTGAAAAGGTAAGAGGGGGGTCATTATTTATTATTTGTAGGGTTCTCTATCATTTTGGATCTTTTGGTTCATGCAATTCTCTCCTTTGTCCAGTCTGTAGAGGTTGCCAACAATCAATTATAAAAAACTAGTTTAGATAAGGGAGGGGATTAGGTAGGCAACCCTTTCATCTATACATTAATTCTAATCATAGATGTTTTGCCTTGGATTCTTCCAAGGATAGATGTGTGTGTGTGATCAACAACTCATTCAAGAGAAAAAGGACCACATAAATTCCTTGGAATATAATTGAATCAAATAAGCAAATGAATCTTTACACTCTCTCTACTTTGCTTAATACTAAAGAATAAACTCAATGACATGCTCAATTTTATAGCAAGAGTATGGCTTTATAAGATCTACTTGTCTAGTGAGTGTTATTAGATTAGTAGTATTGATAACAAATGAAAAGCCACATTTAAGACACAAAATTAGCTTTGCTTATGAATCAAGTCTAAAACACCTTGTAGGGGAAAACCTCTATTCTTCGAGAGGCTCAAATCTTTCATAAGTTTAACATAGTTAAACTATTAAATAATTATACATTGAGGAAGGCGTTGCATACTTAGTAAGTACCTGTTATGGGTGATGAAAGGGCATGTTGCAACTGAATTTAGGCAACATTTCCTTCTAGACAACAGAACCTTTGTTAAGGTTGAATCTCATAGCAAATAAGCCAGTGATGAAGCATATGCTTGTGCTTAACCACTGAAGGAATCGACTTGTTGCTTAAACAACAGATTGTTGGGAACAGCATTGCCTCCCATAAAGGATAGAACAGCTTCTGATCTCGAAACAAGGGTGGTGACCATGCTATCTCTGTGAAAATTGAGCTACACATCTCACCAGTAGTCATTGCAAGTGCAAAGTCCTTCCTCAAAATGGTGGAATCGACTACGATCCCTCACAATTATTCTCCGTCCATATACCTTTGCGATAAGCTTTATCGAGGAATGGCAATCCCCACAAATGCGCAAGTTCTTCACCACATGCAGTGTGGTGCCGGGGTTGGTGCTGATCAAGCCAAAAGCAATTGCTATCTTCTCACTGTGGTAGAGAAGTGTGCTCTCCTTCTCGCCCTTCTCAATATTTAGCGTGACTTGTGTTGTATCTGGTACGTATCCGGCCTCATGTAGTTTATCAGCCATCTCGGCTAGCATCAAATGGATCTCTCGGCTCTGTGGATGGGTATAGTCTTCTACAACAAACTCATGAATTCTCCCATTTACTGTAATCCAACTGCAACCTGGATCTTTCTTTATGTCCAGTTCCTTCATCATCAGCCTCACCTGGGCAACAGTACCCCAGTCCCCTAACGAAGCGTAGAAGTTCGATAAAAGAACCATTGAATCCCCATCCGAGGAGAAATGCTCCATAAGGTGCTTGGCAAATCGCATTCCGATCTCAACATTGCCATGCATTTTGCAAGCTGCAAGCAGTGCCTTATAAATAACATCATCTGGATTCACAGACATGCTCAGCACAAGCTCCTCAGCCTCTTCCAGAAGTCCCGCACGACCGAGCAAATCAACCATACAACCATAGTGCTCGAGTCTGGGTCTTAGACCATACACATTCACCATTCTTCTGAAGTATGACTTGCCTTCTTCCACCAGGCCTGCATGACTACAAGCATTCAAAATTCCAACAAAAGCACTGTCAGTCGGTATTACTCCAGCTTTTTCCATCCTCTGAAAACAATCTTGTGCCTCAGCTGCCCTACCATGCATTGCTAGCCCTGAAATCATAGCACTCCATGTAATAGGATTGCGCTTCGGTAGCTGTTCAAATACCTGAATTGCTTTGTTAATGTTTCCGCACTTGGAGTACATGTCGACGATGGCAGACCCGAGCACATCATCTATTTCTATGTCGTTCTTCTCGGCATATGCATGAACCCATTCACCCAATTCAAGGGCACACATATGCGAAATCGCCGGGAGAACACTAACAAGAGTGACAAAATTATGCTCCACGCCTTCCATTTGCATCTTCCTGAAAAGAGAGATGGCTTCTTTAAACATACCAATTTGTGCATACTTGGATATCATTCCGTTCCAAGAAATGACACTTTTGTTTGGCATTCTGTCGAACAATTGCCGTGCTTTTTCAACCATGCCAAGCCTGAAATATCCATCGATCAGAGTGTTATGCAAGACGACACTGGCTTCGGCGTCGGGCAACAAGGAACTGTCAACTAACTTGCAGGCATCTTGCATGAACCCACAAGACGCGTACATCCTTACCAAATTGGTGAGAATAAAAGCTTCATCGCTCCAACCAAGCTTGACAACTTGGCCATGGATCTGCGTTCCTGCTTCAGTTGCCTGAATGCAAGCGCAAGCCTTCAACACCGACGGGAAGGTATACTGGTTGGGCTGTGTGGTGCTGGAGAGGAGCATCTGCGAGAAGAGGGCGAGGGCGTGGGAGGGTGCCTCTTCGCTCTCAGCGTAAGCTCGAATGAGGGTGTTCCAAGAGAAGCAATTGGGCTCGGGCATTTGGTCGAACACCGAGCTACCGTAGCGGAGGTCGCGGCGCTGGGAGAGGACGGAGGACCGGAGGACCTCGGCAGCGACGAGGGGATCGCGGAAGAGGCCTGTCTTGATGGCGAGGGCGTGGAGTTGACGGACGCCATGGAGGGAGTCGGAGAGCTTGAGGAGGGAGATGAGGGAGGAGGGAGAAGGAGAGATGGGAGGAGAAGGGAAGGAGAGGAGGGGAGGGGAGTGGCCGGAATGGGTCCGCATGGCGACGAATCCGCGCAAGTGACGATGGTCGGTGAATCAAAAAAGAATTCACTTTTTGTAATAACAAAAAAAAAAAATCAAAATATAGGAAAGTGTTCTCTTGCGGCCAATGATGCCGTGATTCGTATTTATAAGAATTTTTTTCTAAATAAAAAATACAATCAAAAAATGTATATTATTTTGGTAGCCAATGAGATCGAACCGATCACTTCAAAGATAATCAAAAGCTGCTTGATAGACAGATTTAAGAGGTTAAAATCGAAATAAAATTAGTCTCATTCCATTTGATATATGAGAATGAATTAAAGTATAATTTTAATTCCCTTATTTTTTATAACTTACTCACCCTCCATTATCACTAAATCCATTCCCCCTCTTCGTTTTTTTTCGCAGACCACAACGCCCTCGCCGCATCGCGTCGTCTCTACCTCCCCTCGCGCCTCCCCTCCTCCTCCAGCGGCGCCGCGCTTCTCCCCGCCGCCTCCTTCTCCAGGCGAAGCCCGCTTCTCCCCCTCCTCACCTCGCGTCGCTCCTCCTCCTCACACACTAGGGCTCATCACTTCCATCCTCTTCCATCCCTTCCATTGGTTATCCCATCGTTCATCCCTCTCATCAAAGAATCTCCCGCATGTAGCCTCTGTGTGGATCGCCAGTCCTCCTTCGAGAGAACTGGCGGCGGCAGACGGGGGTTCAGATTCATATTCGAGTAATAGTAGGAGATGTACGCCGGATTGGAAAGGAGTTCCTCCTCCGGTGAAATCTCATACCCATTCTTTACGGTGGAAAAATCTGGCATGCTCAGTGCACTCTCGCGCCTAAAGATCTCTCCCACGGCCGTGAGACAACCTTCGACGGTGGGCGGCGCGGATCCACTCCGAACAACACTAAGCTCCCTTTCTTTATCCCTCTCCTCTTGCCTTCTCCGTTCCCTCAACGACAATCCCATCGAGTCCTCGAAATCCTGTCCACCAAAGCCATTCCCACTGCTCCCGATCATAGACCGAACTCCCATATTCGACATCAAGATCACTTTCTTATAGCAAGGGGAAAAATCAACTCAAAAGCTAAGAAAATGAAAGAAACAAGGGAGGGAAAAATGCAGCTTTAGCAGCTCCAAACCTCAAAAACTAAAAGACTTGGTTTCCAGCAAACAAAATGGTATCTTTCATTATAAAATCGACAAGATACATCATTTCGTAGTTCAGAACTCAAGCTCCTCGAATCAAACTCAGAGAACACGAAGATTGAATCCAAACACGCAAACTTCCGCTCTTCATTGAGGAATCAGAGAGATCAGAGCAAAAAACTACGATTTTTAACTAAATCTCTAACATCGAAACGCCTAGCAATCGTCGATCCACTCTGTCATTCCCCATTGGAACACCATGTGTTTTTTTATACAGTACCACTCCGAGCCCCTTCTGGCAGCTCCATTGGAGAGAGAATGTGAGCCGAATAACGCAATGGAGGAGCAATCTATGCTGTCGGATCACTACACGGACGGTCAGAGATGCTCCATGCTCCATGCTTCATGCTCGTGCAAGAACCCTAAAAAAAATTATTCAATAAATTTTTTATGTATTTAATTAGTAAGGATAAAATTGTAAATTTTTTCTGATTCTCATTCTTTTCTTATTCATACCAAGTAGCATCAATGGTAATTATACTCTTTTTAGTATCTATACCAAGCACCATCAATCCAGTAATCATTCCTATTGCCATTAATCCCTCAATGAAAATTTATTATCATTCCCATTACCAAATATATACTAAGCGCTTTCTCAATGAGACTAATTAGGATTTATCATAGGCGATTAAGTATATTCAGTTAGTCGTCCACAACTGATGGAAATGAGTATATATCATTTCAAATTGCATGAGATGAAGGGAATTTTAACAACTATTGCATGAGTATTATAATAATTATAATTTTATAATTACTATAATTATTATAGTTGTAGTAATTATAAGATCGTAATTATAATAATTATAAATTATAATTATTATAGTTGTAGCAGCTATGATATCATTGCTGATATAATATAATCACAGATATAACATGTCTGATGAACTCAGAATTTAAACGAAAATATAAGCGAGAAAATAATGCAAACAATATTAAATGATAGTTATGTTATTTTACATGAAAATGTAATTGGACGATTTGGAAAAATAGGGATGTTTTTTTGATTTTTACCTATTTTACTTTATATTGCAGTAGTTATTTATAACTGTTAAAAAATATTAAAATAAAAAAATATATACGGTGTTATTTTGATTTTTTATTTTTTTAAAAGTACATTTTAATTTAAAAAACATCCTTTGGATTTTCGCACAAAAAGAAGAAGAAGAAAAATAAGAGGAGCAATCAATTTTTAATAATAAATTATAAAGAAAATGATTTTAAAAATACCATTTTATATATTTTTTCCCTTAAAAAATGAATTTAGATTTGCAAGAAAATTACTATTTACGGAATTGCAAATAAAGTCGCCGCGGCCGCCTCCTTCCCTTCTCACCTTCTCCCTCCCAATTCCCCGATTCCGCCCGCACTCTCCCGACGGCATGCTCCCTTTCCAGGAGCAGATTATCTCCGACCTCCTCGACGACCGCAACGGCGGCCTCGTCGTCGTCGCCTCTGGCCTCCCCCTCTCCTCGCTAGTCGCCTCCCTGCTCCTCCTCCACCACCCCTCCGCCGGATCCTTCCTCCTCCTCTCTGCCTCAGAACCTCAGAAGTCCGCCATCTCCGCCGCCCTCCGCCGCGCTGCCCCTGACCACACCGACCCCCTTCCCTTCCCTTCCGACCTCCCCTCTGATCTCCCCTCCCACCACCGCACTGCCCTCTACGCCTCCGGCGCCGCCCTCTACGTCACACCTCGCATCCTCGTCGCCGACCTCCTCACCTCTCGCGTTCCCCCCTCCTCCGTCGCTACCCTCGCCGTCCTTAACGCCCATCGCCTCTCTGATACCTCCACTGAGGCCTTCATTGCTCGCATCCTTCACTCCTACTGCCCCTCTACCCCTATCGTCGCCTTCTCTGATTGCCCTCATGCCATGGTCTCCGGGTTCGCCAAGGCGGAGCGGATTATGAAGTCCCTCTTCGTCCGCCGCCTCCACCTCTGGCCGAGGTTCCACGTCCTCGTCTCCTCTGACCTTGAGCGAACCCCACCTGAGGTCGTTGACGTCAGGGTACCCATGTCCGCTGCCATGAAGGGAATCCAAGATGCGATTCTTGGGGCCATGGATGCCTGCCTTAGGGAGCTGAGGAGGACCAACAAGGTTGATGTCGAGGACCTCACCGTTGAAAATGGGCTCTTCAAGTCTTTTGATGAGATTGTGAGGAGGCAATTAGACCCCATCTGGCACACTCTTGGGAAGAAGACCAAGCAGCTGGTTAGCGATCTCAAGACCCTAAGGAAACTGTTGGATTACCTTGTCAGGTAAGACAAGGGTGATTGTGGAATTTATGCTGCTCGCCTTTAACCATTATTTGTAACAATAGTGTTGTAAAACCTGATCCATCGTATTTTCCGAGGAGACTGATTCTTGATGTTTCCATGGTGGAAATTGGGATCGTCATACCTCAGGTATGATGCGGTCTCATATTTGAAATATTTAGATACCCTGAGAGTTTCAGAAGGTGTTCGATCAATGTGGATTTTTGCTGATTCAAGCTATAAGATTTTTGAGCTTGCAAAGAGGCGAGTTTACCAAGCGGTTCGAGCAGATGGTACAAAAATCAGCCTAGATGGTAAAAGCACGCCTAGCAAGAAAAGAAGGGTTAATGACAAAACAAAAAAAGAATCAGAAAGCGGTGCTCCTCCCAGTATGATTTAGTTTTTATTGTTTCCCTTTAATTTGTTAATCATTTTGTTTGTCTTGCTGAACTGCATTTCCATCACGGTGAAGTATTTTTTTTCTTCTTTCATTTAAAAGAGGCTGCCTGCAGAAAGTCTCTAATTCATCCTTTTCAATGAAGATATTAACAGATCATTGATTATTGAATAACATTAAGTCACTATTTCATCAGTTGGATCTACTTCTGCAGATGATGCAGATGGAAGGAAAGTGGATGCTAATGTTGGAGTAATGCTGGAAGAAGTCCTGGAAGAAGCTCCTAAGTGGAAGGTGTTACGTGTGAGTGAGTGAGTCCCATTATTATTATCATTATTCTTTAAGATCATTTGGCTTAGTGGCCTTTTTCTTTTCTTTTTTATCATCCTTCTTCATTTTTTGTGCTACATGTGGCTGCTATTGGTATCTTTTCAAATAGCTCTTTCTTATTAGAAGAGGGTTGTTCTTTGTGCCTATGATTATTTCTGGAAAATGTAAAATGCATATTAATGTCAGTTTAAAGTCTATATTAGATCTGTTCCTGCCATTTATCTTTTTCGCTCCATGATTAAAAAGTAAAAAAAAAAAGTTTTTGTAGATGAAATGCATTTTATTTTTCTGGAAACAGTAGGGTGTTATTTGAGGCAGAAAATCATCTTTGGATATTAAACTCATCTTAGGAAACTATCTACAATTAGGAAGTTAATAAAACTAATTAATAGCTAACATAATTAACAAATATATACTGCTATATATATTAGTTCTTTAACAAATTCATAATAATTGATCAAATCAATTACCTTACTATCAATACAATCCGAAGTAATAAGCGAGCATCCTCTCTAAAATATGTCCGCTTTGAATCATCTTTAGGAGGATCATTAGTCAAATGACCATCTTTATCAATACTCCATATATAAAAATGAACAATTTTACTCCAATCTAAATAGTTCGAACCATTCAGCATATGGTCTGTGAGTTTAGACATCACAGGCACCACATTCATCATAATAGAAGACTTATTCTCAGTCATATGACTTAATCCCAAAGGAAGTCAAATAAGAGAAGAATCCGAAGGAAGACCAAGACGCAGGTGGAAAATAAGAGGGTAGCAACGGCAAGGATGGAACTCTAATTTCGAATCTCTAATGTTTTGATACCATGTTACTTGAGATAAAAAAAATATATCACTTTATTGAAAGATGAGGTATATTTATATATAAGACTAGAAATCCATATTAGGAAATTAAACTCGTCTTAGGAAACTATCTATAATAAGGAAGTTAAAAACTAATTAATAGCTAACATAATTAACAAATATACAACTAATATAGGGGAACTAACAAAAGGTATTTTTACAGGATCTTCTCGAGGAAATAGAAGCTGAGCGAAGAAAGGAAAATCACTCAGAGGAAGGACAAACAGAAGTTGAAGATGCAGGGGACCTGAGTGATATTGTTTTGGTGGCCTGTAAAGATGAATATTCATGCTTGCAATTGGAGGATTGCATCTTAAAAGGACCACATCAGGTGTTGCTTCTCAACTAAAAGGGGTTAAACTTTGTTTCTGATTGGTCCTTTATACTTCACTACATGATGTTAGCTAACTTTTTTACAACTTTTGTTGTAGGTTATGCGAGATGAATGGGAGAAATACCTGCTAGGTAAAGTTGAATTGCACAGTCTAAGAAAACGGAACAAGAAAAGATCTCAGGAACCTAAAGGCTTTGGTTTACTTGATGGTATTGTCACTGCCGGATCATCTGATAACACAGACCCTAGCAGCATATCCAAATTTGAAAATGCTGCTCTATTAGCTGCAGCCTCTGAGCTAAGAATTCCAACTAATAAAGACTCTGTTCTGGAGGAGAATAATCAATCAGATGGTAGAAGGAAAGGCTACAAAAATACCAGAGTGAAAAAAACATCAAGGAAAGGCAAGTCAATGACTGGAAATCCTGATTTCAATTTTAAGACGGATCAGATTAATACAAATGAAAATACTAGTTCAAGGAATAATGGTGCAGTAGGTGAACCTGCAACAGGATCCATGCAGAATGTTCAAGAAAGTTCTCTAGAGAATGTTTGTATAGATAGAAGTGATATTCAGGTACATGCTGCAGAATCTGTTCCTGCAGCATCCAGCCAAACCAAATTACTTCCACCTGTGCAATTCTATGCTCTGGACAGTGATCAACAGATACTTAATGTGCTGAAGCCATCTGTAATTATTGTATATCATCCAAACATGACCTTTGTTAGGGAAATAGAATTTTATAAAGCAGAGAATCCTTCAAAAAAATTAAAGGTTTACTTTTTATTCTATGAAGACTCAGCTGAGGTGCAAAAATTTGAGGCTAGCATACGGAGGGAAAATAGTGCATTTGAATCTTTGATCCGGCAAAAGTCACTGATGATGATCCCAGTGGATCAGGTAGTTCCTTACCATGCATGTTACCTTTTCTTTGCCTTCTGATTCATTTTTCCATATTTGAAACTTAGTTTGTCTGAAGCATCACTGTTATATCTTGAATGCTGGTTTTTCTCTTGCAAACAACTTCCTGACAATCATGGCAGTTATATTTAAGTTTCTAAGTTTGACCTATCATACAAGATATTTGATACTGCCAATTTGTTATTGCTTCCTTAGCTTGAAAATTAAACTGTAGTTTTCAGGATTTTTATAGAATTAAGGAATGTGGTATATGATGTTGTTTAGACCAGCTATTTCGGTAATTTTTTGAATGGAAGAGGCATTCCAACTACAAATCTGATGCATATCTTGTCAACATGATTTAAACTGTTTATGAGTTCTATTATGATCACCAAAGATAAGGACAACACTGCATCGTAGAAAGAATGCAATTAAGTTTATTTGGATGGAATGCCCTATTTAAAATGATTTAAGATATATATTAAGGCAATTGCAACTACACACTATTCCGTTTTTACCAGGCAGAGGAAAGCTGCATTTGTTTGTCCGAATCTCAATATCTTCTTTAGCATGAATTGCATAAGATATAGCTTGTCCTTTGCTTCCATTTGTCATAATATATTTATATTGATTCTGAAAAAAAATTGATTCTGAAAAAAAATAAAAAACAAGTTGTATGAACTCTTTCCTTTCATATGGAGTATTTTTTAGGTTGTTTTACCATGGGGTGCAAAATCACTGGAGGGAATTTTTAGACTATAGATTTATGCTTTTGGATTGTTTTAGGCTATAGATTTCACATTTAGTGAAATCAGGAAAATATGTCATGGATTGTGTGTCAATATGGATATTTGTAATGTATTTTAGTGTTTTTCAATGCTTTCCAGAATGGACGTTGTATTGGAGCTAGTACTGCTAGCGAAACAGAGTCAATTGTTTTACAGAATTCATTAACAAGAAAGGCAGGTGGTAGAATGTCACAAGGCAGAAAATTGCAGGTAATCTCTCTTGTTCTTTTGGGTTGTGAATCTGTAGGGACTGATTGAACTTTAACTGTTTTGACAGGTTATTGTTGATATGAGGGAGTTCATGAGCAGTCTTCCTAATGTTCTTCATTTGAAAGGCATGCATGTCATACCTGTTACTCTGGAAGTTGGTGATTATGTTCTTTCCCCCATGATTTGTGTTGAAAGGAAAAGCATTGCGGACTTGTTTCAAAGTTTTGCATCAGGCCGTCTCTATCATCAGGTGGAAACAATGATTCGTTACTACAAAATGCCTGTCCTTCTAATAGAATTTTCACAGGACAAAAGCTTCTCCTTCCAGGTACTTGAAGTCGGCCTTAAGCCTACTTCTATGAATTTTCACACGTCTCTTAAGTTTCTGCTAAAATAGAGGTTCATAAGATTGGCAATTCAATGGTTTTGTCATATTGTTAACATCAATTTGTTGGTATATATATATTTTTCCATTTTTTAATTGCAAATGTACAACATTTGATGTTGAAAAGTTACTTTTAAGGAAGCACCACACAGTTGCTCTTAGGACATCACTATTAGTTGGTATGCCAAAGTTATCTCACTGTTTTGACATATTAACCATAGAGTTAATAATTGAAAGTAAAATTCACAAACAAAAGCTTTGACTTGTATAGTGGCCAAAGTTTCAAAAAGTTGAGCGATATGGAATCAAACTGGTGTATCTCATGTGGATGTATATACGGACGCATAAATGGGCAAATATGCAATTCATAAAATTTTTTAAATAAGAACATTAGCTATATTAACAATAATGTATAACATCATGTCATAAAAAAAAAATTTGTATCTACCATATATCTTGAATCACTTTGGTGAATTTTCAATTTGAGAATTATAAGATTCATTTTTATATATTTGAAATTTAGTTTGTCTGAAGCATCACTATTTTATCTTGATGCTGGTTTCTCTTGTAAACAACTTCCTGACAGTCATGGCAGTTATATTTGAGTTTCTAAGTTTGACCTATCATACAAAATATTTGATATTGCCAATTTGTTATTAAATCCTTAACTTGTAAATTAAACTGGAGTTTTCAGATTCTTTACCGAATCAAGGAATGTGGTATGTAGTGTTGTTTAGAATAAAATAGTTAAAATAAATATAGAGTAGAAAAGAATAAGATAGTTTTGCTGGTGTCACAATAATGGGAGAAAAATAAAAAATCAAGACATGGTAAAAAAAGGGATAAATTGTATATATATTTAAACTATGAATTAATTAAAATAAATATAGAGTGCAAAAGAATAAGGTAGTTTAGCAACAGCTGGAGAAGTTTTCACATTCTTTGTGTGTGTGTGTGTGTGTGCGCGTGTGATATATAGGTTATATATATATATATATTTGTATAGTTTATAACTAATTGCTTATGGTAAATCGCTGCCGGAGACTGGCCGAGGAAGGAACGCCGGCCGCCTGCGGTCCTTCCTCGGCCGGTCTCCGACCGCGATTTGGCCCACAGTGGCCGGGTCTGCGATTCGGCAATTTCCGGCCGGATTCCGGCCACAATCCGGCCGGAATCCGGTGCCGGTCGGCGCGCCGGCGAGGAGGCAGCGACGACAGTGGCTGGGGGTCGGGCGGCGTGTTTTATATACGGTCCGATGGGCTCGCGATCGCGTGATGGACGGTGATCCCGCTGTCGCGCACGGGCGCGTAGGAAACCGGCGCGCAGCATATCAATTCTATATATATATATATATATATATATATTGTATTTTTTTTTATTCTCTCTTTTATGGTAATCCCACACATCCATCTTAACACTTTTATTTCTGTTGCTCTAGTTTTTGTTCATGTTTCAACATTCTAACTCATAATGGACTGTTGGTGCTTTCTATCGAAAGTATTGGGTAATATACTGATCTATGATCATCTATGAGGCTTCTTGACCTTGATCACTATCAATTTATGGTTATTGAACAGCCATTTTCCTATCAATTTAATGAATGTGACTACTGATCAATGATCAGGTTTGAGTAATTTCACTTGGCATTGTATGTGGTGTTAGGCTTAAAGAGATTGCTTTCTTCTCCGTATTCTACTTTTAGGTGAATGTCAAAGATGAGTGCAGTTTCCTTAGTAGGCTATTAAGCATTTTTGAGTTTTTTTCTTGGGGCTGACATTATTTTGGTTGGATCAACTTTTTCATGCCTTGTGCAGTCCACAAATGATATTGGTGATGATGTCTCACCAACAAACATAATTTCAAAGCTTTCATTGCTTGTTCTCCATTTTCCTCGCTTGCGCCTTGTTTGGTCCCGCAATGTGCATGCCACAGCAGAAATATTTGCATCACTCAAACAAAATCAGGATGAACCAGATGAGAGCAAGGCAATCAGAGTAGGTGTTCCATCAGAAGATGGTGTGGTGGATAATGATGTAAGGTAAACACATGGGCAAGCAACTATGTTATCAAACTAAAATTGCAATATTACATCACGGAATTTTCATGCTATTGCATGCTTCAAGTTATGTAGTTGTAGAAGCCTGCATTTGCAATAATACATAGGCTTCATAGATATGTTTTCTCAAAACTCACACACTTTGTTCCATGTAGCAAACACATCGATGCATCCCATATCAAATTATAAGGAGATAACCATGTTACGTGTTTGCTTACATCTATTTCATCAAACGGGTATATCAAGTTTTTAAGGATATAGTCATGTTATATGATTGCTGGGACAATTGGACTGAACCGCTCGCGCTATTGGATTTACCTAGTGGGCGAAGATGGAAGAAGGTCGTCCATCTCCAGGGCTAGTAAAGTCTGGATAGGTGGATTATCAAAAAAAAAAAAAGGGGGCGGGGGGAACCATCTTAGTTAATGGAATCTCATAGAAAATGCTTGACATCCAATTTTCAAGATATGCATTTGTAGATAATGTTGACAAGGTATGTTTAGATGCTCGACATCCAATTTTCATAGAGAATCCAATTCCATAGATAATGTCTAGATGTTTGTGAATGATCAATCACTCGTGACTTTAAAATAAAGCAAGTTGTCATCATTAAATTGTAGCGTGCACAAAAATTTCCTTTGTATTAGTTTCCTGGCAGTTATTTGATGTCTTCATTCAATTGGATACTCTATGATTTGACTCACCGTGTTGCATCTCAGGGCTGAAAACTATAATACGTCTGCAATTGAGTTCTTGAGGCGTCTCCCTGGAGTGACAGACACGAATTACAGAGCATTGATGGATGGATGTAAAAACTTGGCCGAACTTGCTCTCCTGCCTGTTGAAAGGTTAGCAGAACTCATGGGCGGTCAGAAAGCAGCTCGGACGCTGAAGGAATTTCTTGATGCCAAGTGCCCAACCTTGTCATGATTTCCAACTAGTTCCAACTTCTAATCTTGACACCTCAGGCACAGCTTTAGCATAAACTACCTGCCAAAATGCTCAAAACGAGAAATTCACCCATCTTTTTATTATTTTTTAGGACGATTAATTCTTAGATTTTAGCCAAATTCAGTTATTTGTCGTATGCCCAGCATATTCAATTTGTTCCTTTGGGCTTCATATTCTTATTAAATGATTATGATTAAAAAAAAAATTGCACTGTTCAAAGTTTCTTGTTTGTTATTGTTGTTATAAAAGGTGATAATCCAAGTTACAGAATGGCCTATTAAGCAAGAGGAATTAATTTCTTCCAAAGACATGTATCCATGGAGATTCAAATTTTGTTCTATTATTATAAAAACGTGCTGGTGCTCATTTTGGTGCTGGTTCGTTTCTTACACAGTGCTGGTGCTCATTTGGTCGTGATTTTTATATAAATAAATTTATTTATTTTTATAAAAACGTACGAAAATCAAATTGAATAATTTTAATTTTACTATCTAATTTCATAATTTTTGCTTTCTGCAGTATTTGCCATGAACAGGTTGTCCGAGATTCATCCTCGGCGCTCCTTTCCAATTCGGCACGCCGATCACGATACCAAAATTAATTGGCTCAGATCAAATCAAGTGATTTAAATACGAGAATAATAATACCAAATCACAATCGCCATGGCGATCCCCCCGTATCCTCCTCATTCTTAATTCTTCTCGGCTCGGTCGCCTTGCCATTTCCACCGCTACAAAAGCCGCCACCTTCCTCCCTCCGTCGACGCGGCCATCGATCGAGCGGTTAATTATATTGATGGCGAGGAAGAAGGTGAAGCTGGAGTGGATCGCCAATGACGCGGCGCGGAAGGCGACGTTCAAGAAGCGGAAGAAGGGGCTGGTGAAGAAGGTGAGCGAGCTGAGCACGCTGTGCGACGTGAAGGCGTGCATGATCGTGTACGCGCCGGGGGAGGCGCAGGCGGCGGAGGTGTGGCCGTCGGCGCCGGACGCCGTGCGCGTGCTCTCGCGGCTGAAGCGGCTGCCGGAGACGGAGCAGAGCAAGAAGATGATGAACCAGGAGAAGCTGATGGAGCAGCGCGTGCGCAAGCTGCAGGAGCAGTTCCAGCGGCATGACAAGGAGAACCGCGATCTGGAGACGGCGCTGCTGATGCAGCAGTGCCTCGAGGGGCGGCGCGGCCTGCACGACGTCGGCATCGAGGAGGTCAAGGCGCTCGCCTGGATGACGGAGGTGAAGATGGGCAAGGTGAGGGAGCGGATGGAGGAGGAGGAAGCAAGGAACACCAGCGCGACTGCTGCGGCGGCGGCGGCGACGGAGGAGCGCAAGGGGAAGGCGACTGCTGCTGCTGCGGCGGCGGTGGCGGCGGCGCAGGAGGTGGCGGTCCCGACCCATGATTGGTTTGCGGAGGCGATGGGCATCGGCGGCTACGAGGGCGTGGCGGAGGACCATGTGGATAGCAAAATCAACTCGTGGCTGCACAGTAGTTACTACCCTTTGAACTAAGATTCAACAACTACCGTCGCCTTCCTTCTTCTTCAAAGTATTTCTCTGCACATTTCCATTTTCCATCCTTCCATTGTTAAATATATATTATGTTCTAGATTGAAGGATTGAAATCTCCAGTGCAACAAACAAAAGCAAATTAGTTTGCAGCACCTTGTGTGTGATCTTTCATGTCTCAAATCAAAAAATATAAAATCATAATAGAATGTTAAGATCATCCACATCATTAAATTTGATATCAACCTACATCATTAAATTTGATGTAATTTCAACGTCAAACACTATTTCAGCTTCAACCACTCACACCATTTTATACCATGAAAAAGAAATATTCTTTAGAATATTTTATTTATTTTTATTCATTTATTCATAATTTAATTATCGACATACATTTTAATTTAATAATTAATTTATGATAATTATTATATTTAAAATTAATATTTCATTTATATTTAATAAGTTAAAATTTCAAATTTATAATTATTATGATTTTGATTTTTAATATTTATTACATAATTATTTGGACATAAATATATTTTAAAAATATTTATAATAAATAATTAATATTACTATAAATAATGAGAAAAAAATTAAGATTTATAATTTTATTTTTATTTATGATATTTAATAATATATATTATATTTATTTTTAAATACAATAATATATATTATTTTATATTTATTTTTATATTTATATTTAATTATATAATATAATAATAATAAATAAATAAATAAATGACATCACCAAATTTGGTGAGGCACTTGGGGGTATTGGTTGGAGAGAAATGGTGTAATCTTTACACTAAATTTGAATTTTTGGATATAGGTTGGAGTTGCTCTAAGAGATACAATGCATCGATTGTTTCTCCATGCTCTTAAATTACATATGGTGTGTTTCAATATCTTTTGGGTGAGCTAGGGATAGTCATCGGTCGGATTTAGGAGGATTCCATATTCTCCTTCCCCATTTATTTCTCCATTTATCATATCAATTTTTATCGTCGTTCTCATTGGGGATTCAACTTTCATCCTCATCCATATTGAAGGATTGAATATCCACATCCTACCCAAATATCCCATTACCACTTACAATTGTATTTTTTTTTTCAAATTTGAATTATTTCCTTAGAAATTGTCATTCCTAAGGTGCGCTTGTAGCCTATTCTGATTGAAGGTAGCATGAACAATTTTCAAATCCTCCATGATCAACTGGAAACTCACAGATTCAGAATTTCAGATAAGATGTGTTCGACTATAATCATTGATACACTAACAAAGTGAACCATGCTCTCACTTGGTTATCAGATTTAAGGAACTTTAGTACTTTAGCTTGCAGGTCTAGAGTTCGAATCTGGAGAAGATAAAAAAATCCACTGGGCAGGAGTGGAAAGTCCTAGTAGGTAACGGCACGGTCGATGGTCGACGACCCATGACCCACAGAAAAATAGAGAGGATCAGGATAAGTAGAATTCCCAAGGGCGGACAGGCCGGTCGTTACAATAACATTTGTTGAACCTTCCCAGGATTGTGCCTTTCTAATGACCATTCATATAGGCATCAAAGAGACTACTGTTTATTGATGCAAAATAGTTTTCTATTGCTTGACCTGAAATGAGCAAGCTTTTTTTTAATATGGATATCTGATGCTTAGCATTACCTTTTCTCTATTATGTCACACACTATTTGCCAATGAGATTACACACTATCAAAATGCTCTAACTGTATGTTTAGCTTGTGTTCCTGTGAATAGCTATTGCACTTCTTTTGAATTCAAAAGGCAATATGGAAATCTTATTGATTGGCCATAAAATGTACATAGAACACCAACTAAATGAAAATTGTTATTCCCACTCTCAAGTCTTTTAGATACTTATCAATTCTATTAATTCCAAAGTGCCACACATATAACTTTATTGTCGTTCGAATGGACCATTTGTTCATGTTCAGGGCTTGCAAAATGCTGTAATTGCACTTTGTTACACCATCAAGTAATCTTGTTATGAACACTTCCTTGCATGGTTACTGTCCCAAACTATTTGGAAGGGAGGTCAATCGAGGGTGAGGTAACCAGCGGAGCATTTCACATCCGTTGAGAATCGACTCCTAGATCTTCGGATTACATATATACATTTATATATATTTGGTGTACAAAATATTGGTTTATCTCTCTTCTTTGCCCTCCCATTATCTCCTACTTTATCCTTGTTTGATAATAGATAGCGGTCTTTTTTTCTTGATTCGCCTATTGAGTAAATTCGGAGCACAGTTTATGTATATTCAGAAGTTGATCTCTAAAATATTCATCTCTATTGAGATTCAAATCTTGGTCTTCTTAATTATTCATCTGTTTTACTATTGCACCATTAGTTGACCTTCCCCTTTGTTGTTTCGTCTCCTCCTCAGGTTCTTCTCTTTGCCTCCAAAGCTCTCGCTCGGTCTTTGTTCAAAATAGCTCGGCTCACTTCATACCCATGCACCATTAGCTTGACTCGGTGGTCCATAAAATTATCGATGACTCGGTAATTATTGTCCCTCAACCAAAGATTTCACTCCAACATCTACAAAACTAAACAAATCATCTCACAATTATATTGCCCAAAGAAGGAAATCCAAGATTGCACTTCACTTGTAATCTTTTATAGCTTTCTTTCCTCTACGTCGTCTTCAATCTCCTTGACGCTCTTTGTTGCCCATGCTCGAGTTCATTTTATATAAGACTCTTAGTCCATCTAATCCTCCAAGCTCGCTCCAATGTGTTATCCTTCACCATTGACCTCCTCTTGCGCTATCCTAGAGTTCACCTTGAATGGCCGACCGCGTGAGATCGTTAGAATAACTGATTTTATTTTTTGCTGAAGAGTTCACCTTGAAGATCCTCGTTATCGATCTAAGATGGACTAAACTCTCCAATCTTGCTCCAAAATTTTATTCTTTTCCAAAGGAACACTGACTTCTTCAACTTGAAGAAAGCCCAACCTACTTGATTATGAGTGGCATACTTTGAGTTTTAGATAGATTTTAATTTAGGCGAGAACTTGATCATTATTTAATTAGTCAATATATTTTTATTTTAAATTGATTAAATGTGAATTCAATTGACTGAAATAAGTTGAGTCGATTAGCTAGTGGATTAAATACTAATCTTGCGTAAGGTAAAATTATTATTCTATGTTTTGGAGTCAATTAGACAACAACCATCGCAAATCAAGTAATCAAGTTGATTTGGATGCGAAAAGCCCGAAAACATCTCGTTGGATGCTTGACCTTTTCATACAAAGGGTCATAGTGAGTAAAAAGTGAAATTCGTTACCTTAGCAGTTTTACGCGGTTCATCTTACGACCATCTATGACTATGAGGAAGTAAATCGGAAAACTATAGTTGATTACTATAAGAGAGGACATTACTTCGACTTCATCGAGATTCGATTCTTAACCACTTCAAGTTAACCTCATAATAATCAACTCAATCATGTTCCGAGACTCCTTTTCTGCATAAAGGTGGATCCGCCACCTTAGCGGCCCCACACGATCGACCCTACGACCATTTGTGAGGAGGTAAATCGAGAAACTACAGTTGATCATGACGCTCCGAGACTCCTTTTAACTCAATAGAAAGTTGACATGATCACAAATTTACAAGAGTAGCTCTCATAAACCATTCATTCAAAGGGCTTAAATTCTATGAATAAAATTCTAACGACTTATTAAAAATTAACATGTAGAAATTATTTTACTTGTTAAATAAGAAGAAAGCATGATCCTCAATCCTTTGACTCGTCTCATCAATCATCATCAATGACTGCTTCCGTTCTCTGTCGGCAGATTCCTCAAAGTTTAAGTCCAAACATCAAAATACATCATCTTATTTATTTATTTTTGTTTTATTTATTTATTTTTGTTTTATTTATTTAATTTAATCCAGCGAAGAAATTGGAGACCAGTAATTGATGCCGATCCAAAATTTATGAGAAATTTAATTTTCCTAAATCTCTGAAATAATTTTAAGGAATGAATAAAAAGGGAGAAAAGTAGGTCCAAACTTTCTGACACATGACTCCCTCTCTAATTTTTCTTCTTTTTTTTTTTAAAAAGGATAATGTCTCTTTTTATCCATTTTCATTATTATTTTTAAGTATTAAAATAATTACTATTATATTTTTTATTTTAACCAATCTTAGATTTCCTAAACCTCCTTAGGAGATAAAAGATTTTCATGAAAATCATTGCCATTTAAGCAAGAATAATTTCCTTTAATAGAATATTTTTAAAATAGAAAGTTTTAAATTTAGGATATCAAATAGTACTTATCCATGAATCCAATTATGGACACAAGTTGATAAAGAATATAAATAATAATTTTAATTAAATTGGAAAACAATTATTTTGTATTATAGTAAGCTACTATAATATTAAAATAAAAAATAATTTTTTATATTAAAAAAATGCCCTATTTAATATTGACACGTGGTTAAATTTTAAAGCCGCAAATTCATTAAAATCCTCGAGATTATTTTCTAAAAAAAAAGAAATGCTAAAATGGCTGGAAAATATTTTAATATTATTTATGATATTTAATTCCGGTATGATAATCATCTGCCGACGGAATGAACTACCTAACCCATCAAATCGATGCCAAAAATGTTCCAATCAATAGAAGAACACAAAAACAATTTATTTACATTTTAATTTTTGCATAAATCCATCCATTTTTTAAAAATAGGTACGAAAAAGATGCTAAAAAATAATTTAAAAATCATAAAATATATATAGAATTTGAGGTAGAACAGTTGGTTGGCCTTTCACATCTCCATCCAACCCTTTTGAATGAGACACCACAACAAATAAAAATAATAAATATATCACAACAAAAGCTCGAGGGTAGGCCGGTCATTTCAGACAAAAGGTTGACTAACACCATGCCACGTGGCGTTTTGGAAGTATCTTCCACGTTCAGGGGCATATTGGTCTTTTGGGATGAAAAGGGACGATACAAATCGGGAGGGTGGGTCGAGTGTTCTTACTGCCTTGTCTACTTGTCTGTGCCCTTTAATGGTTGTGTGGGGAGCGACCGGCGCTGCAGCAGCATAAGAGTGAACAGGGCGACCTGTCTATTGTGGCCGGAGAAGATCGTCGCATTCGCTTTCGATCGGTCGTCAGTCTGCCCCCTTTGGAAGGTGTGCGAAAAAAAATATCCGTTTACTGTTTTTGTTTTTCGATCTGAGTTCCAAGCTGTACTTGGTTTTTCAAAGGCGGACCCATGTGCGGGGTTCTGAAATGTGGGAATTGAGATGTGTGGTTCTCTTGGTTAGTCAGATTGAGATCTGGATAGTGAGAAAGTTCAGATTTTTATTGGGGAATGGGAATGTTTACTAATTTTGGTTTCGAATTTGTTTGAATTGAGTGCGGCTGGATGTGCGTGTGGGGTAGTTTTTTCATTCTTCGTGATTGATGTTAGACGTGGTTGGATTTATGGCTTTGCTTTGTCTCGAATGCTTGCTGGTTGACCAATGCAAATGGGTAATCGATCGTTTCCATACTCGTGATGGTGAGTAGTAATTCTCGTTTTGTTGGTAATTCCTGTCAAGAGGGAATTTTGATGGCGAGACAAGATCGAAATCCCGCAAAACTAGGTTTTTTCTTCCGGCCGTCGTCATTCTCTTAAGTCTCTCCATCTCGTGGGTCAGACTCTCTCCAGCAGGCGGCGGCGGCCGCCGTTTTACTGGCGGACAGGGCCATCTCTCCAACGGCTAGCGGCGTTCCCTTGGTTTCCCTCCAGTAGGCAGCAACGCCTTTCCGGCCCGCTTAGTCGCAGTCGCAGTGGCATGATTGTAGTTCTGGCATTCCCTCAATTGTTGCAGCGTCTCTCCAGCCCTCTTCAACCTTCAATAATTATTGCGGCCAACTAATCTGTAGCCTTCAGGGTTGGCATTCCCTCTCTTCCTTTCACTATGAATATTTATCACGTACACAGTCTAACCCTTAACACCCCTAGTCTTCTGCGACTTTATGGAACCCTGGCCATGGGAAATTGTGATCAAGCTCAAGTTGAGTTACTATATAACTTGAATCTCAAGCTTTAATCTACCAAACATGTCTGGTCTGCATATCTAGACAAGCTAAGTTGTAGATCAGCCCAACTATGATGCAAAACAAGCTGATGGGCATCTCTCTTTCACATCTAAATCAGGTCAAAATTTTGTTTTGAGATCAAACTTGATGTTCAAATTTAATCTTACAAGTCATGTATTTTGCAGTACATGAAAATAACGTATTACTAGAGTTGAATTTAGATGTTATGAACTCTTATCAAATTCCCAATATTGTTAATTTATAATTTTCAATTCATGAGATGATGCATGGGCAGGTCCACATGCTTAAATAATCCTTGAATGAGCTTGTCCGTGAAATATAAAAAGTCAAGCTTTGTATTAATGCTCTGGCCCTTTGGAGTCTAAATTTATAGCTAAAGTTTGGCTTGTGAAGAAGGTGATCCCTACAAAAATGACGTTATAACTAGCTGAAGTACGAGTACAATTTAGGGGTTAGCCCTTAATTGGGTATATGGTAGCAAGGTCATTATATACAATTTAATTAGTTATAGTAGAGGTTCTTAATGTTATCATTAAATACTTGCCCAATCATGGCTTAACAGTAATAAACTTTTTTGTGTTCATGAAAGTTAAGAAAGTAGACTCATTAGTGCAAGATTAATAAATTGTGAAAATATAGAATAAAAAGGCTTCATAGGAACAACAGGAAATAGGGTGTGGTAGCTTTATCAATCAATCAAACCAACAAATTTTTCATGAGATTTCATCTGAAGATGAGATCTCTAACTCTAAACCAAGAACTTTACCCTCTAACACTTCAGAGATCTTCTTGTTTTTCCCCCTGCTAATAATCAACTTAGGTGTAGGTGTAGGGTTATGGGACTTATCTTGACATCTGAAATTTAGTTCTACCTTTTCCTTATATTCATTATTATGCATTCCAGTCCTTTCTACAGTTCGGCCCCAAATATCTATCAAACTTAGTCCAATTTTAATCACTTTCTTATGGCCATATTACATGTAACTCGATCCATGCCAATGCCCTTAAACTGCTAATTGGGAATTAAACTCTATGTGGTGGACAGTCAATTCAAAGATATTAATCTCCTTATGCGGATTCTCCACTTGTTCAAAATTATGATTTTTTAACAATTAATTTAATTGATCAGAATATTCATGTAAGTTGTGGGATATCAAGGTCCTCAGTGAGTTTTTTTTTCCACACCATGCTTCTCTATTTTTTATGAACATTCAGTCCAAGAGGTGGGAGCAGTTTAATGAAGATTCATTTATGCATTTTCTGATATATATGTGACATAAACAGGAGAGAAAAAAAAGAAACCTCATATAGGGGTTACTTGTGTAGCTGAGTTATAAAAGTTAAGTGCCAAGAATCCTTCCAAGAGCTTATTGTATATAGATAAACATGAGTAGTTTCATTATACCATATAGCACGAAAGAAAAGTTACTTAGTTTGGATATTTCAAAGATTTAAGATCTGAAGTTTTGGAGAAATTGCATGAAAAATAAAGTTAAAACAAACAAAGTTAGGATTTTTATTCAGATATCACTTGATGTAGAAGAAAAAAAAAGGAAAACTATAAATTTAGAAATATTACTCATAAATTCTATTCTATATAGAGCGAACTTACTACTTGTGTTATGATAAGACAATTCTTTAGCTGTAATCATTTTATGCAATGGGCATACACTGTTCACTGTTCAGAAGAATATGCTGACAAGTAAGCATAAGAGAGCTTACATCATGGTTTTGATGGTCTTTTGATATGGTAGATGAATGAATAGTGGCCTCTCATTGTTAATGATGTTGCATAGCCAGTCACAAATTCTTCTCGAGATCTTTGCCAAGGGAGTAGTACTTGGAAACACAAAAGGGAATGTGGGACATGGGTGCTGACCCATGTTCCCCACCAGGATAAGAGAAAAATTTATATCTTTTATTCATAGTAGATAACACCTTGATTTATGTGTAGCTTCTCTCCGTCCCAAACCCTTATTCAAAATCTTAAGATATCCTAATATATTTCATTTTCACATCTATGAAATTAACTGTTTGGCAGAAAAGGTGGGATAATTCTATTAAAATGTCCCCATGCTACCGTAGGATTCAAGGAGGGCTAAAAAAGACAACCTCACCGTTGCATATAAAGAAGTTATTTTCATGATTTGAACCTAGTTTCTGATGCCCAAATGGCACAATCCTGCCAATCTGTCAACTTTATCAGTCAACCAATGCTTGACATACTATTATACTAAGTCCGCGTGAGTACCAGTTCTAGTACACTTGATCTTCCTCATAAGTAGCAACTCTCCTTTGAATTGAATGCTATTTAGGTGTTGATTTATGTGAAATTATAGAATAAGTTTTGCTTACAGTGTCATTATTATTTTTTTATATGTTTAAGTTGTATGGAACCTCAGGTCCTCAATCAATGGTCATTTTGTGGACTTTTTAATCCATGGAAATTTGGTATTTAGGATATAAAGAAAAATGTATCATTTCATCCATATAGATAGGGAAGAAGCAAATATTGAGTGTTCTCGTACTCCATAATTTTCTCTATCCCTGTTTGCACTTTGACTGTTGAACTAGAAAATAGATATGAGAAATTCCTCTTCCAGTTTCCTAATTCTAATCTATGTCCATTTTCATATTTCAATCCCTAGGTTAATTCCATCACTTTGCCATATAACTTAGTGGAATGAATTTTGATCTTGGATATAGCCTTTAACGATGTTTTTGCAATGCTTAACTTCTCATGATACTTACAAGTGAAAATTCTTGCATAGTTTACAGACAAAGGCTCTTCAATTTTGTTTTCCTTTCTCCTTATCTACTATCTATTCTGTAACTACTTTTTCTTCTTTTATTTACACATACGCAGATCTTGTGCTTCCAGCATCCTTTGGTTAGAAAATTTTAAAGAAATAGTAAGTAGAGTATCTTATTAATGAAAGGAGACAAGAGACTCAGTCACGCCAATCAGCACAAGATTATGGATTAATATGTTTAATTCTTTGATATCAGTAGAAGAAATAAAAACAAGAAACTGTTGATAAAAACTTTAATGATTTGATTTCGCAAGTGGGACTGAGAACTGAAATTTAGTAAAATTCTTTCGTTGGATCAATAAGAACAATATTCTATGAACAAAATTCTCTCATCCAATCAATTATCAAACATAGGCCAATTATTGCTTTATGAAGTTACACTTCTTTTAAAACTTGAATTTCCATTAACAAAATGTCTTGGAAGATGTCCTATCC
This sequence comes from Curcuma longa, assembly GCF_044706935.1. Classification (NCBI taxonomy): domain Eukaryota; kingdom Viridiplantae; phylum Streptophyta; class Magnoliopsida; order Zingiberales; family Zingiberaceae; genus Curcuma; species Curcuma longa. Next base: position 8,584,283 of record NC_133867.1, on the reverse strand, counting down.
TAGGGCAAATGTTTTGGTTTATACTAAGACCCAACAAAACTGGACTGGAAGGAATTATTATATGTTACAAAACCCTATGGAGAGCTGCCATAAATTTAAGCATGTACACTATTATATTCCTTTTTAATCAACAATATGGACTTTCTACTTGAGAATTTTGGATTGAGATTAGGATCTAAACAAAAAACAAAATAAAGAGAAAATCAGCAATGACATTGGTAAACTATTCAACTTTCCAAGTTCATTCTTTATATCATTACCTCAAAATCTCACTCTATTTAAAGGGAAATCCTTCCTTTTAGAGGGAAATGCTACATGGATAGATTCTCCTAATACTTGATTAGCTTTAGTGTCCTAATAAGTCAAGGACATCTCCATGATAATTTATAAACAACAACAATAACAAGCCTGAGTTAGTCCCAACTGTTTGGAGTCAACTACATTGATCTCATCCTGCAATTGAACAATGACAGGATATATAACTAGTGATTTCATGATCCTTTAAACCACATTTTAATCATGACCAGTACAAATTTTTTGCTGCTTCTTATCCATCTCACAACTTCAACTTCAACTTCAACGTCAATTGATTCAACTTGTCCGACTATATAATCCTTTGATTGTCATTGAACATATCTTTATAAAGGTAGATGTGAAGAGATAACTTATGGAGTTACAATAAGATTTGAAAGCAGATCACAACTGTTGAATATGTGTATAGTATCTCCCTAAAGATTATCTGATATTTCCCTCTTCAATCTCTTAATAATTATTCATCAATTGTTTGTATTTAGCCTAGCAAGATAGAAGCTCCATTCTTGGATCATGCCTCAGTTGTTTGCGAGCCTAAAGCTATGCCTTGATCCATCCAATATCACTGCAGAGAATGGCTCCCCACCAAGAATCGAGCCTAAAGCTCCATTCTTGGACCATGCCTCATTCTTGTTGCTCTGTGTTCTTATATTAAATATCTCATTTTCAGCACTGTTGCTTTTGTTCCCTGCACATATCGATACTTGTGAATTGAGATTATATGCATATCCATCTTGTTGAGTAAAATCTGAAATAATGCATCAAAAACTGAGAATTTGTTGATAGATTATGCACTACTGGTTTTTTTTTAAATTCTATTACTTTCACGTTAAATACATCCCAAACATGAATTATAACATCTTTTACATTATTTTTGTCATAATGATCTAATGTTTCTTAACAGGATTATTTGAACTTTCCAAGTATCCCTCCAGTTAGAACACCATGATGGTTCCAGCGGAATAAAACTTTTTTTTCTATTAGCATCCAATGTGACTTGGAGTTGCTGCAACGTATATCAATATCAACTTTTATATGAGTTAGGTTTGCACTTATCTAGATAGGTTGAAGGAGCATATAAACAAAACTCAATGGGATCCAGATTCCCATCACATCAACTCAGCAATGGCTTGTATGTATCAGGCCGCCCTGGGCAGCCGAAAGAGAAGCCTCCAACTATGAGTTCTGTGGCTATGCCATACACTGGCGGAGATGTTAAGAAGTCTGGAGAACTTGGAAAGATGTTTGACATACCAACAGACAACTCCAGATCAAGAAAGTCTGGCTCGGTGACAAATGCTCCTAGCAAGACAAGTTCATTTGGGGGTGCTGCCTCTTATTCCGGACCTGTTAATCCCAACTCTGGCAACCGGGCTAGCCAATCACCTGGTCGAATTGCGGTACCAGGGACTGGAAGCTCGAATAGGCAAAAGTCCAATTCTGGACCTCTAAACAAACAGAGTGATTCTATGAAGAAGATATCTGGTCAGCAATCTGGAGGAACCAACCTGACAGCCTCCCATAATTCTGGTCCCCTTAATCTCCCTACAACAGGACTCATAACATCTGGTCCTGTTTCTTCAGTTCCTCTAAGTTCATCTGCAGCCCCTCGTAAAGCTTCTGGTCCAATGGAATCCAGTGGTTCAGCAAAGATACATAGCACTTCAACTGTATATAAACAGGCTGTTACTACTCTAAACAAAGAAGAAAAATTTTCTTCTGAGGGTGGGTAATAAACTCTGGATTTTGATTCGAGCATCTTAATTCTCCTGCATCTGTTTGGACTCCTCGATTTATTCTTGGTGCTGTTGATAACACTCTTCTTATTAATATTGTCTCTCCGTGCTGTTGTAGCAGGATTTTCTATTCGAAACCTCTGTTGGGGAAGAAGAGCTTTGACTCATTTCATTGCAAGCTACCCTGATGCTGAGCTAAGAACTGCTAAAGATGGTCAATACATCAAGGTCTCTGGGGTAGGTATCTTCCAGCTAAGACCAACACCTTGATGATGCTTAAGCCACATGAATTAGCTTTTCCTTCATTTTAGGAATATGAGTTGGATCAATGTTTTCTTTTTGATCTGTTGGATCAATTTTTCTCTGCCTAATATTGTGTAGCCCAATCGCTCCCCTTTTCTACTCAGTATGCTGGTTGGTTATCCTTTGCTAAGATACTATTTCATTAGCCATTTCTCCTGACTACAAGATAGTGAATTGCTTCAGCTGAACTCAGAGTATGCATGAGTGTCATGATTGCTGTCATTGCTGATTCCTTTGTGAGATATATGGAGTCATACATTGTTTGAATAGTCATTGTCTTCTTCAGAAGTTTTATGGTAATAGTATTTGGAGAAGCTATTCATCAGTGCAGAACAGCAGGTCCAAATACCATCCAGGCAAATAACATAAGCTTCACTTATGACCCACCCTTGTAACATTATATATAGAGAGATCATGTATACATAAGTTTTATGGTTTGATTCTTGATTGTCATTCTTGTCATTCCATATATTTATCTTTATCCATAATCCTCATTCTCCAAATAATTTGCAGATCGTTACCTGTGGAAGCGTTCCCTTGGAATCAACTTTCACAAGAGTACCTAGATGTGTGTACACATCTACAAGTTTATATGAGTACAGGGGTTGGAACTCTAAGCCGGCCAATCCGCAGCATCGCCGTTTTACTTGGGGTCTTAGGGCAACAGAGGTAAGCAATGCATTCTTTTTTTTTTTTCCTTTGTCATAAATCCTTTGATCTGATAAATCCTTGATCAATGAAGTGGAATATATGGTTGAAATAAATCTCTCTTAACTACAGAGACACTGGAAACAGCTTCTACTATTCTTTGGTTCTCTGGACTGTGTTGAATTTGATGTTTTACTTTTGGCAGAGGCATGTTGTTGATTTCTACATATCAGATTTCCAATCTGGATTAAGAGCATTGGTAAAGACTGGCTATGGTGCAAAGGTAACTACAAATATCAACGAGTCTTCTGTTTTGAACATCGACCCGAGCAAGAAAGAGTCCTCACCTGAGTTTCTTCAATGGCTGGCTCAGAGGAATCTTTCAAGTGATGATCGCGTAATGCGTGTGAAAGAAGGGTAATTTATTTATTTATTTCAATGACTATAAATTGTCTGTTCTAGCTGTTATTTCAATCATTTACCGTCTTACTGAGATGATAGACTCTCTTCGCTAATCACTAACATATATTTGTAGGTATATCAAGGAAGGCAGTACTGTAAGTGTGATGGGAGTTGTTCGAAGGAATGCAAATGTGCTCATGATTGTTCCTCCCCATGAACCAGTCTCGACTGGATGCCAATGGACCGGTTGCATCATCCCAGCCAGTATTGATGGGATAGTATTGAGTTGCGAAGACACTTCGAATGACGTCATACCGGTTTAAGTGACGTGTCAATTTGTCGATGCGGAGGAGGCTGGTGTATACCAAATGCAGCGTTTGGCATAGTTCTAGCTGGGTGTTCATCGGCGATTTGTTCCATCACTTGGTGTATAGTTCTGTGTTCTTCCCTTCCCTCTCCTTTTTGTTCAAATCCCTGGAAGCTTTGCAAGTCACGACGAGGGTGGCCTTGCCATCTTTTGATGTTTCTTGGAAGGTAAGAGGTATCTTTTATTTAGATATGTTTGCACCTTGTAATTTGTGTTTAGAGCTTGTAACTCGATGAGATCTCACGGACATTGTCAAGTTGGTACTCGGGTGACAGGAGTTCGTTCAGTGTTGTGATTTACTTTCCCTCATCTCGTTGTGGAGCCGACGATGAGGGATGCTTGTGGTGAGTGAAATCACCTTTTGCTTCGTCGTGACTAGATGAGATTGTGTCGCGTGTTTTTGTTAACCCTAACATTTGTACAACACAGGGAGCTTCCCTGGAAGAACAGACCCTAAGAACCCAAACTCCTCTACATTTCCCAATTTGCCCTCCGCACACAGCCTCACATTCCCGCCCCCGCCATTTTTAACTGTCTCCGAACAAGCTTCCAACAGCACGCTTCGCGCCCACCTCTCAAAACACCCCTCCGAGAAGAAACCAGCCGCCTCCGTCAGCTCCTCCGCCGCCGACTCATCCACCACCAGCCGCCCAATTCCCTCACCGACCGCTTCGGCAAATGCCCGCTGGAGCTTCGACACAATCCTCTTCGATGCAAGCTTGGATCTTTCCTCCAACGTGAATCGAACAGTGACCAGCTGGAGCAGCTCCGGTGGAAGGTTGGGAGTTACATAGCCGGTCTCGTCTGTTAGATCGCTCGGAGCAGCTTCTTCGTCGTCGTCCAGCTTTCTCCCTTCCTCCTCTGGCGGCAAGTTCAGATCAAGATCGAAACTAGTTCTCTTCGGTGTGTTCTGCAATGTGGTATCTGGCTTCCGCTTGCGATCTTTATCCATCGGCTCGATCCCTTCGACCTGCAACTTCATCTTGATCACATTGTTACTGCTGTCCTCGTCTCCATTGTTAGACGTGGCCATGATGACGATTGCTCTGCTTCCCGCCTTCGACACGTCCATGAGATAGCTCGTGAAGCCTGAATCTGCTCGGTCAATTGCCTCAACCAGGATCACAACCTTGGAGTCCTTTTCCATGGCTTCTTCTAGAGTCTCTCTATAGAAGCTGGCTTTATTTGCCCATTTCCTCATGTTAATGTGCACTTTGGATCCCCCGAAATGCTCCGACATTACTCGAGCCAATCTCCTCTTAGAAATGTGATCGCCGCCTTCTAACAGTATGCAGAGGCCCTTGTTTTCGCATGGCGCAGTATCAGCGAGTAGTTCCACGATTGAAGGAATGGTTTCTGATTGCCAAGGTATGTTTTCTTGCAGTTTCAGGCTTAGATCTTCTTGGCTCACCAGCACATCCTTATCCTTGCTGGATGTTGCAGAATTTGAGGGTAGAGCACCATGGACCAGCGAAAGAGTTACACTTGCATCTTCGTTTCGGGGATTTCTAAGTGAATTCAAGCTGACTTGAGAAACCCTGCCGTCCAATTTTGAACTAGTCTTCGAGGAGGAGGACAAGCAATGTGGTTGCATCAAGGTTTTGCACCATGAATATGATGAACAGAAGGTGTTGCTATTTTGGCCGAGTGTGATGGAGACTTTGGCACAGGTTGTTCCATTTCCTTCTCAATTCCAACAATGAATCCTGAAGCAATCATGAAGTTTCAGTTTCAATCTTTTAGACACAAGTAACTGTTTTCATTGTTCATGAATCTACCTTGCGGTGATTGTCTGGTCTGTGTTTTTGCAGCCAGCAAGGTAACTGTGTTGCGCCGAAGTCGAGCTCGTTCTTCTCGGATTTAAAGATTGAAGCTTCCTTTTCAAAATTGGAAGTGCACTCAGAACAGCAGCTGAGCTTTTCGTCATCCTTGGAGCTGTAGTTCTTCGAACCAAGCAGTAGAAGTGGATGCTCAAAGAGTTTTGCCAGTCGAGATTCCAGGCCTCCACTGCTGAACAAGAAGGAAGACGCAAGTCAGAAATGGCATGGAGAAAATGGTTAGACGCTAGAAGGAAGGCGATGGTGATCTCACTCGCCTGGTCGCTAATTGCAGGCTCAATGCGAGGCCGCCGGAAGGCACCGCCACGGCTTCAAGACCCCAGAGGGCCTCCAGAGATGGCTGCCTCATCTGGCACCTCACGTAGGTCTGGTAGCTTGCAGTGGCCAGCAGCCACACCTTGCTGCACTTGCCATTGCTGCTCCGGAGCTGAGACAGCAACCTCCCTAGCTCCTCGACCATGTGGTCCACTGGCTTGAATTCGCACCCATCTCTGGCCTCCTCGTCCACTGCCCACCGCAAGTCACCTGCATGGATGATGACGCCGCGCCCTTCTCTCTCGGCTTCCGACGCAACGATCTTTTTCCTGAGGTCGGAAACCTTCGAGTCCACATCACTCCTGCTCATGAACGGAAGGTGAATGGGGGAGAGGTGAAGCTTGACGAAATGAGCGTTCTTGATCTCGCCGGGGACGTCGCCCTTCTCGACCTTCGCCGTGAGGTCAGCCACGATGCCGTCTGCGATGGCAACGGAGTCCCCCACCACCACGGCGTTATTACGCCTGCCTTGCTTTCTCAGCATCACCTCCATGACCGCGCTCAGGTCCTCTGTTTGGGAGGGAGGAGGAGGAGGAAGGCGAGGTGGGGTGTGCCGAGAAGACAACTTGAAGAAGGGGTTGATGATGTCTTTGTGGGCGAGAGAGGAGCCATTGGCAGAGGTTTCCTCTTCAAGGTTGTTCTTGACGCAGGTGCTGGAGAAGCCGGCTTCGCGCATCACCCGGCTGACGCTGGGGTCGTCCAGGATGGAGATGATGAGCTGCTCGAGCTCGACCTTGATGGCCAAAAGCGGCGAAAGCTGTTGGTGCTGAAGCTCCGCGCAGCCGCGGCGCTGATGGGCCTGGGCGCGCTTGAGGGCGGCGATCAAAGCGTTGGATAGCGACGGGTTGAGGAGGGCGGAGGAAGGGGAGGTGGGGAGGCGGTTGAGGGCGACGTTGAAGCAGAGGTCCAGAGCGCGGCATTGGAGCGGGTGGGAGGCCGGGTGGCGCGGCTGGGACTTGAGGCAGGCTAGGCGGAGGAGGGAGGAGGATGCGTTGGAGGCGGAGAAGAGGGTGGTGGCGACGTGCAGAGGGGTGACCTGGGCATGGCCTCGCCGGCGGGCCAAGGCCTGGGAGAGCTTCAGGACGGTAGAGGCCTCGCCGGTGAGCGCCTGCTGTAGTGTGAAAGCGCCTGTTCGCATTACTTGAACCCCAACACCAACCCCCCACACTCACCTTCTTCTTCTTCCTTCTTCTTCTTCCTCCTTCTTCTCCTCCTTCTTCTTCTACAAATTCAAGCTCGATTTCTTCTTCACTTGCTTATTTCTGGCCTCTTTTAATCTCTGTTCTGCTCTACCTTTTAGTGCAGTGAATGTTGCTTGCTAGCCCCGGAGGCATAGCGTTACGACGCAGTAGATTTGTAGAAAAGGGCAAGGGTTCGAATCCTGACGAAGTCAAGCAATACCCTTCTGTGTTGTGACCAACTACAGTTTTCGATTTACCTCTTCACATATGATCGTGGAGCCGACCGTGTAGGATCGCTAAAATGACGGATTCCATCTTTTACATAAGAGTGTTGCTTGCTACCTTTCACTTTGGCCACCTTTCCTGAGCTCATATTATTAATATCAACACTACTGAAACCTTTTGCTTTGTTTGAATATGTTTGAATCATAAAGAGTGTGATGGATAGGGACTAAACAAAATGATTGCTTCATGCAACTCATCCAACAACTACATCGTACTTAAAAAAATTGCACTCTTTATTTGCTCTAATTAATTTGCAGACGTTTCCCCCTCAATCAATCACAAGATTCAACATGCTGCTAAACAAAATCTCAGTGTTGGACGCATGATCTCATGCACGCTTTCAGAAAGACTGGCACAGTATTTGAACAGCCCAGCCAAGAGAAACTTCAAAAGAGTAAAACAGGTTGAAAGGGAGAATGGAAGGTGTGATTAAAGCATCACTGCACATTTAACTTTGTTTGCATCACTTTTTTCTTTTGCTTTAGTACAGCCACAGTGTGATGCACCTACTTATCTCAAAAGAAAAGAAAAGAAAAGAAAAGAGAAAAGAGAGAGATGATTCTTTCCTTCACCAATCCTGATGAGTGTTAATATTCCTTTGCTCTCAAGTACATAAAAAAGCAAGTTCATGTCTGCACTCCTCTTGCATGGCATTATTAGCGTAAGTTCCACCTTTAATAATATGTTCAGTAATCAACACACTGATGGAATGGATTATGTTCTTTAATTTCCTCATTCTCATGGCAAAACTTTTTGAAATTTGACCGGTCTCTTTTGTAGATCATGGATCTGTGTTGGAACCTGTGAAAGAGTCACTTCCTCATCTCAGACTCTTTTTGTTCTCAACATCCCGTTGCTTTCCTTTTATTCAAGTGTAATAATACAGATTTGATAAGAGAAGTTATTCTTTAACTTAGAGAATTATTATATGTGTTTGACAAGAGTTTGAGTTAAGTTCATCAAGTGTTTCTAATGTGTGCTATCAATTATGCAGGGATTTAACTAAGTGTATATGGAGCTCATGGAATTCTTTTAGAGAAGGATGGTACGGAATATCTAAAAGAAATCCTATGATCTTGTTGTAATACAGTTGAATGCAATGCATAGCTTCTACCTAAAAGAAATCTTCTTTTAGATCTCTGACTGAAGAATTCTGTGTGAATCCATGAAGCTTTGGGAAGCATGCAACTTTTGTGGCATGTTGAGAAAGAAATCAGATTGAAGGAAAAGCTTTGAGGCACTGCAAAAGAAAAGCAAGCATGCAAAGCTTAAAGTTGTAACTTACTGATTCCAAAACATATAAATCCAAGCTCCAAATATCTTATGGCTGCTTGTAGAAAAAAAAAGAAATAAAAGTAGAAGAGCCAGTTGCTTTCTTTACTCGGTCTCATTGTCATCAGAAAACAATTGCTCTTCAGTATGTGCCCTCAGAACTACAAGTGGCAGATTTTTTCACTAAAGCACAAACTCGAGAGCAACATCGGCTTCATTTACTCAAACTCAATGTTTCAGAACCTCCACTTCCACCTTGAGTTTGAAGGGGGGTGTTAAAGCCCATATACATATTAGGGTTAAGGCCCATATTAATCCCAGTTATCTATATATAGTTGTATGTAACTATTGGATGGGTATTCTAAATCCTATTTCGTCACATTAATAACTTTATGAATGCTTGTAGAAGCTTTTGCAATTAGTGGATTTTTTTTTATGGCTTTCCCATGGTAATATTTTGTCTCATTGGTGGAAGAGAAATTTAATAACTTAGATAGGAAATTTATGTCCTATTTGTTTATTTGAGAGGATGGATTCAAAAGTTGAAAAAAAAATTCACTTTTCACTATTTATTTTATGAAAAAGAATGAATTATTTATGTTTTTCATCGTTCATTTATTATAAAATAATGGATAAAAGTTAAAAGAGTGCCATATATTTTTGGAATGATCAAGATGATGCTTTAATCAAAGATGTGGTGTAGCAATTATGAATCCGTAATTGCTATAATTGATTGTTATAACAGTTGCAATTAGGATTTTATAATTATTATAGCATGAATGATTATTTTTTTCGTAATTACTATAACACGACCTTGCTCATTTAATACTCATATTGTAGCAATTACAGTTTCGTAACTGTTACAACGCGTTCGACTAATTCGAGATTTAGATAAGAGATATACGTGGGATAGTAATGAGAATAACATCAGAGAATATTTGTGTCATTTGCAGGGTAGAATGTCCTTTTGATAAAAAAAATAAAAAAATGATGCTCCTTTGATGATTCAAAAAAAGAAAGACACTTGTTCCAGCCGGATGCCATGGATGATCAAGTCATCAGTCAATGAACAATCCGATATGTGTGATTTTCTAGCGGAGCTCGAGAGAGGGATGATGAGGACCTGAGATGCATTTCAACAAAAGGTGAGAATGGTGTTGGAGAGTCCTGACAGGCCACTTCGACGCTTAAGTTAGTATTCTGTGCAAGGAAAAAATGAAAATGCTAAAGAAGAAGAAAAAGAGTTCAGAAAGTCGAACTAGCCAACGAAGAAAAAGAAGAAGAGTTCTCTCCCTTGAGAAAACTTTGTTTGGGATTTATATAGTCGTTGAGAGGGCCTCCACATTTGCTAGAGCGGTATCATTATGTAAGTGTATGAGGAGACCAAATCTGACAGGTGTTGATCATTTCTGTTTTTTTTTCTGCATTATGTGTAGAAGAAAAGGGGATCCTAGGGGATAAGGTCTGACAACCCTGTAATCGCCCTGGTTATTCTGCGACAATCACTGAATATCCCTGCTTCCATTTGACGTTGAGAGACTTGGATGAGGGGTTGAATGACTGTGAGACTTGGATGAGTGACTGAATGGCCGAAAGGCTGAATGACAGAGCTGTTGAGCGGCAGAGTGGCCAAGCTGCCGAGCTGACAGAGCTGCTGAGCTGGCCGAGCTGTCGAGCTGTCGAGCTGCCAGCTGCCGAGCTGCTGAGTAGCCAAGCTGCCAACTGACAGAGCTGCTGAGCTGCTGAGTGGTAGAGTGAGTGAGATGCCGAGTGATAGAGATGTCGAGTTGGTCGAGCTGCTGAGTAGCCTAGCTGCTGAGTGACAGAGTTGCTGAGCTGGTCGAGTTACCGAGCTATTGAGTGGCAGAGTGATCGATCTACTAAGTGGCAGAGTGGCTGAGCTAACTGAGGTATGTACATATAGGTCTTCGAATAAGTTTTATTTTCTCTTGATTTTTAATTCAATAGATTAATTTAATTTTTAACTATATATATCACGTAGAAATAATAGGATTCCACTGCATCAACACTCTTTTGATTTTTATCTTAAAATAATAGACGGATGAATTTATGAATCTATTCAATATTTTTTTATCTGCTCAAAATTGAACAGAACGATTTTCCTTTCCGATCATGTCTCTTGTCTCTGTCCTCAATCACGTGAGCCACGATCAACCCTGCACAGTCGGCCCAAGGCCACGACGCTCTACACGACCGCCTCGCTTTAGATCCGACCACGGGCCGGGTCCAGGCTGGACCCGGCCCGGGTCAACGGGCCGGGTGGCCCATTGACCCAATTAGTCGGGCCGAACCGGAACCGGCCCGGCAGGTCGGACTGGTTCCGGTTCAATAAGTGTGAAATCGGCGGCCCGCCGGTTAACCGATGGATTGAACTGCCGATTAATCGGCGGATTGAACCGCCGATTCAAAAATTTAATTCCAGTCGACTGGATACGCCTCATCAGTCGACTGGATTTAACTCCAGTCGACTGATGAGAAAAGTCAGCCGGTTGGATTTTGAATTCTGATAAAAATCAGGTGTAATTTCAGCAATCAGTAGCTGTTTTCTTGGTTTGACTATATCAGTCGACTGGGATGGTAAATTCTCCGAAGTGCACTTTTTTTAATAAATTTTAAATTTTAAATTTTTTAATATAATAATCTCGAACCGTCGCAAACCGTGAACCGATGATTCTGAACCATGAACCGTAATTATTTTGGACGGTTAAGGTTAAGGGTCGACTTGCCATGAACCGTTGAATCGACGATTCCGAACTGTCAAACCGTCGGTTATGAACCATGATCGGATCTACCTCGCTTGACTGTGAGTAGTCCTGCACGGCCACCTCGAGCTAGTCACAAGCAACAGGCGACTTTGCAATGGCCTCACATGACTGCTGCCCATGCGATCGTCGTTGGACTTTGTCTGTTTTTTTCATCTTTCCTTCTCGTGTTTCTCTCTCTTTAGATTCTTTTCTCTTCCCTTTCTGTACAGAATTTTTTTCTTCTTTAATTTCTTTCCTTCCTCTATCCAGGCCTCAAAGTAAACACAACATTTTTTTTAATTTAAAACTCAAAATAACATCTTCATTTTAATTTAAGATTGAAAGAAAGTTTCACTCATGTTTTTTTTTCTTCAAATTTTGTACCATTCAACATGTCTAAATTTTAGAAAATTAAAATAGTAGTTTTTTAATCCATATCATTAAATGAGCACTTATTTTTTAAAATTATCAAAACAAGACTTCCCTCATTATTTTTTCTCTAAAATACCCCTATACAATTTACTTTGAAGTCAAAGTACTCCATCTGATTTTCTGTTTTTTAATATGCTAATTAGAAAAAAAAAAGTAAAATAAAAAAGGAAAAGAAAAGAAAGAATAGAAAATAGAATAGAAAATCTTAATAAAAATAAAGAATTTAATTGTTTTTTATTTTTTATTTTAATAGCTAATTATAAAAAAATAGGTAAAAAAGAAATCAGGACTAAGTATTCGATTAAAATATAATTAAACCAAACTAAATTAATCAAAAATTGAATAAATTAATTTTTTTTAAATCAACCGAACCGATCAAATTTTTCAATAAATTCTGAATAAATCGAATCGATATTTTATCGATTAATTCAGATTTCGACCGAATTAACAAATTTTTTTAAATATTAATAAAAATTTTACTAATTAATTAGAGATTTATAAATTTATTTACTTAAATTTTATAAATTATTTTTTAAATTTAATTAATTCAGTTTATTCAGTTGAATCGAATAAAAAATTTTAAAATCAAAATCAAATTGAATTAACTGAATCAACTAATTAAAAAAAAAATAATTAAAATTTTAAAATAACTAAATTAAATTTTTTAATTTGATGGATACAGTCGATTTATTTAATTTAATTGAATTTTTATTCGGCCCTAACGATAGGTGGGGTTCTTCTTCTTGTCGGATTTCAATTACGGATCCAGTGGATCCAAACAAACACGACGACTTCGACGCCATTAATTGTCACTGCAAGAGGACTCTTCTTCTTCTAGTCCAGGAGCAGTCGTGCGCGGGCAAGAGCGAAACCCTCGGCGGCGAGTGAGGATGGCGGCGCCCAATCTGAAGGCGGAAACGATTTCTCTCATGGACATGAGAGCGTCCATGGAGGCCGAGATGGACGCCCTCATCGAGACCCTCTGCGGCCCCTCCGGCCCTGGTCTATCCGGCAAACTCGTTGACTCCGAGGTCACCAACCCAATCCATAACATAACGCTTGCTGCCATCTTTGGCGTTTCCAAATTGTTATTTCTTTTTTCTGCTTGAAGAATCTCTTTAACCTTCTTAATGCAATCTGATTATCTCTCTCTCTTAACGTTGCTGTAGGGATTTCCGAGGACAGACATCGACGTTTCCGTTGTACGATCGCAACGCCGCCGGGTGGCTGGTATGCTGAAAATGGAAAATTAACAAATCTAGAATTAATAAATGGTTCACGGGGAATTAGTTCTCGAAATGTTTGTGTTCTGATTTATACTCCACCGAAGCTTAACTAGAAGCGTTGCGTTTGTGTTCTTAGCAAAACGTGGGGGTTATTTGTTTATCTATTCTCATCCTTAATGGATATATTTACTGATGCTCTTTCATTATGTGGCACATTCACCAGCTAAAGAAGATAGTAGTATATTGGAAAGTATTATTAGTTAAATATAATGCTTCTATACTTGAAACTGAGCCCTGGCATGTTGTAAGTCATTTGATTGTTTGAGTTTGTGTATTTTGGAGTTCTTGCAGCCAAATAAATCGTGAATTTTGCTACTTATCAGTGTGTGTGTGTGTGTGTATTCTCATCGATTATTTCTTTGGCTGAGTTAACAGGCTAGTTTTAAGGTTCCATAGCTCTTTAGTTGGATCTCCTTCTATCTTTATGTTAAATCTGCTTTTCTTTTGGGGTTTTCAGAGCTTCAAAATGATCACAAGGATATCTCAGGACAAATTGAGAAAAACCTGCAGGTGCTGCACTCACTAAAGTTAAATAAAGTCACTCCACTGCCACCAGAGAGTTCAGGTATGGTGATTAAATAAAATACATTTATTATGTAGTTGATAGGAGACATTAATTTTAGCACATGCTCTAATAGTAGCCTATATTCGCTGTACCGTTGTCGCATAATGATATTCACATGTATAGTTTTGTTATCTTTGTTTTCAGGCTTATTTGAAACCTTCATAGAAGTTATAACCACATATAGTTGGTATGCTTTTGAGTTGCTAAAAATGCTTGTGACACAATTGTACACTGTAGTCACAAAAATACAAGAGCATAAAATCAACAATAAATAACAATTTAACTTGAACAAATAGCCAAATAAATGTTATCCATATTTACAAAGTTTCACATTAATAAAGCAGTTCATGGCAAACATCAAAAACATAAAATGAAGTGTGTAGAAACCTAAATAACTAAAAAAGGAAAGTCCATAAATTGCAAGAATTTTGAACCAAGTGGTATCAAGTTTCAAAACACCATGAACATGTCTAATGAGTTAACACTTCTAGTACTCTCTGATTGATATGAAGATAATAATAGACTTGTCAATAGAAGCCAGTAGGAGAGGCCAAAAATAATAGAAGTAAGATAATGTAAGAGAAAAGCAATGTTAATGTTTGAATCTCTATCATGGAAATAATTGGAATCTTAATCATAATCACATTGTTAAGAGAGAGACTTTTAGGCCTTATGGCCTAGGCGACCCTCTTGGGTTGAGAGATTGGGGTTGAGAGATAGATATAGGTATGTCCATGAGATTATAGCATTTGAGTTTTTTTTCTCTTATATTATCTTCTCTAAATTTTTGCCTCTCAGAAACCTCTTTTATCAGTTTTTACTTATAAGCCTATTTTACATTTATCTTTAAATCAGTCTGCAGATGCTAAGTCAGTTTATTAGACATGCTATTCATATTTTTAGATGTTGTTACAACTCAGTTCGAAGTTCATACAATCTTTGCAATTTTCTTTTCTAGTTGTCTATATTTCTACACTCCTCATTTTATGTTTTCGATATTTGTCATGTTCTGCTTTATTTACTTGAAACTTTGTAAATATGGATAACATTTGTTTGGTTATTTTTTTGAGTTAAATTGTTATTATTTGTTTGTATGATGTTCTTGTATTATAGTGTACGGTTGTAGTTTGAGTATTGCCTACTGACTTAGAGGCATAACATTTGACCAACTCGAGGGATGTGTCAATGAAATTGTCCCTCATTGGGGCTATTCCTAACCATGGGAACGAGCACAATGGGGGCATGATAATTCTATTAGTATCAGAGAGATACACCATTTGACAAGGAAAAGACTTGACATCATCCTGCGAAAAGTGGAGCACACTTTTCTCATTGATACTACATTATTTCAAAAGTTTGCATGATTTGTGACTAAAATCAAATATCTCTGGAGTAATTTGGACACAATTCGCTAACCATATCTTTGGTTTTAATGCAGACCAAACTTCTTATGGAAATTTACCTCAAGGATCTCCTATGATAGAGGATCCTGTACTCCGGATACCTTTTGCTATTATTGATGAAATTGCGGATGACTCACCAGCTGCAGAAGATGGCTTACAACTTGGTGATGAGATTGTGAAATTTGGGAATGTCCAGATGGGTGATGAATTGCAATCAAGACTTTTGGTAGAAGCACAATCAAATCATGGCAATCCAATACATATGGACATAGTCAGGCAGGGTGTACTGATGCATGCTACTGTGACACCTAGAACATGGCGAGGTCATGGACTTCTGGGGTAGGCTTCTTTATCTTCTATTTCTTCATCTTAATACTTGAATGTTGGAATTTTTTTGCTCCTCGCCCCTCCTAACACTTGATGCTTACGATGATGGTAGTGCTAGCGAGGGTATACCTCAAAGTTTGGGCAAGTGTGTATCTAAAAGTTTGCTAATTGTACATTCCGAAGTTCTTAAGTTATGCATCTTCCAGTCCATCAAATGTGGAGAGTCTAGCATTCTTCAAGCATTTGTTTTCTTGAACCTCTAAACTTGATTATTACTTGGTTTAGGAACTCAATGTCAAGTAACCAGCAGGTCACATGTTTTTTTTTCATTGTTATAAGTTGCTTTAAGATGGTTGCCATGCATCTATATTTTCACTACTTAAGCTGGGCATATTAACTTGTTTCTTCTCTCAGTTATATTCTGAGTAACATACTCTTGGCAATCATTTATTGTTTCTGATTTATGTTTCTGTTTCCACATTCTTTAGTGATTGAACAGAAAATTAAAATTTCCAAGTTTATTTAGTCACATAAACTTGTGGAGTTAAGCATCTAGGAAGAAATTTTCACTGTAGCAGTTGGCGGCCATCGAGTGAGAACATGATCCTGTTTGTTCTATTTTTAACATGAAAATTGTTAAAATGAATGACTGGAATAATTCTCCAATATGTAAATTAGTTTCTAGAACAAAATGCATGATTGGTAACCTGAGTTAAACTAGATGCGGTTAGATCAACTTATAGCTAATAGTCTTGGATGTAGGTAAAGTCATCGACTAGTTCTAGGAGCAATGAGTGTCATATGCGCACTGTGAAAATTATCTGTGTACTGCAAATAGGAACTGATCCAAGTGCTCCAAGCTACCAATGGGAAGCCGACATATGCCTGATTGACCTGAGCAACAGAGTTGCAGAGATAGGCTAGATCCATTTGGGCTAGGCTCCTTGGTCATGGTACCCCATTATTAAGAATGTGCTCACTTTGAGGCCTATAAAAGAGGACTAGGGCAAAAAAGAATTTTTTTTCTCATTGCATAGGCTAGTCTATGTTTAGAATTGGCCTGATAAGTTTATGTTTAATTGACCTGATAAGTTTATGTTTAGAATTTGCCTAATAAATAGTAAGAACATGTCAGATTCCTATTAACTTTATTTTCTTGGCAGATTTTCCAAGATGGGTTTCAATATTTTCTGTAGTTCACCTTTCACATTAGTTTTGACCAAAGAGCACACCTTCTCTCACCTTCATATTTTAATTCCCGAAATACCCTTATTAAGTAGTTTTTGCTCTATTAACCATCATTGAATAATCTTAGTTTAAAAATTATTTGGAAGACAAGTCAACTTTAAATAAAAAACGACTTGCTATGTGTTTCTGAGAGCACAAGGAGTGTAAATTTGACCTTAAGTTTTTTTTCGCAAAGTTTTTAGTTTATGTTTTGACCAACATTGTTTGATGATCAAAATTGCTCCAATAACAAAATCAAAGATTAAAGACAGATTTGAATTCTTTGGGAGTTCATTTGGTCTGGTAAAACTAATTTTGAATCAATATAACTGGATAAGAACATTTTTGGGAGAAAAAAAGAGGAACTAAGAGAAGGTGAGGTGTGTTCTTTGGTAAAAGAAAATATGAAACACTTATAGAAAGAACTGGAACAGGAACACCTTTAAAAAATCTACCATTTATCTTTGTTCTTTTCCTTTTGCTTTTCGACTATGGAAAAGGTGTACATTTTGAATTTCATTGTCCAAACTGCATTTCCCTGATCATATATGTATTGGAGCAGTTAAACTTTGTATTTTCTTTTTTCAGTAGCGAGCAAAGAATAGCCGCTGTAGTTTATTTGATAGTCTAATTCATCATTTTCCCATTGTTAATGAATTTAAAGTATGTGACAGTGTTGCATTTTTGAATTGAGAAAGTCATGTTTCTTTTTGCAGTTGCCATTTTCGCCTCCTGTGATGCTGACGCCAGCATATCTGATGTATCGCAACATATGAGAAATTTCAGATCCGCTGTCACTTGCTTACTGTTGTCAACTTGAATACCTTCTGTAGTTGAAGTATCATAGATACTTATCTTCGAGTTCTCAGTTTGTCACTTTCTCAAATTCGACAAGATTGCTCAAGTCCCCTTTGTATCAGATCTTCTTGCTTCAATTTTTTGCAATAATCGTTTGTTCAGCTTTATATAATTGAGTACTTTATTATGCAATTGAGCTTGCTGGGAGACGTAATACTTCAGTTATCTTTTGGTCTCTATGTGATAATATATTTTGCTCAACATTTTTTCTTCACAGTTACCAACAACAGGATTTACAGCCGTGGAATGTGCTTAAACCTCTTTTATTTAATTACGAATAACAATGACGCTTATGTCTAATTTAAATTTGTCCAATTGTCAGCGTTTCAACAAGGATGCTCGCCTAAACAATGAAGCAATATATGTAAATGAGCTAAATCAAGTTAAACTTCATGGTGTTCAAGTTTGTTTGATAAGGTAATTGAGTCAAATTTAAAATAGATCAAGTCATTGAAATGGTTGTTCAAGTATGACTTAGTTTCTTTTTTGAGTTTGAATTTGGTTCAAGTTTGATTTGTGTAGATGTTATTGTTCAAACTTATTTGATTATTTAAAAATTTTATAGTTTTAAGCTTATTTAATTGATTATTAAGCTTGATAATATGAGTTTATTTGTTCATTTTGAAAGTTTCTTTATTGTTTACCTTGTTGATGAGAGTTTTATTGATAAATATGGTTCATAAGATTTGTTTGTGAACATTGTTCATCAATTTTATTTGTGAATTTTATGAACAATTCACAATCCTTGTTCATGAACATTAACGAATTAAGTACATGTATTCAAGCTTGTTCATTTAATTTAATAAGTTGTTAAACTTATTCATTTAGTTGACTTTATATGTATCGATCGAACACCAAATTTGTTCGTGAACGTTTGATTCATTAAATATATTGCAGAATAAAATTTCTTCCTCTACACATCAGTACATTGTGGTTGTGGTACTAAATCAGCAAGCCCCAACCATATTGGCCAACTGCAAAAATGTTATTGTCAACGAATTATATGTATAAATTTCTGCATATTATCTCACCAATTTTGATCTGGATCATTGCAGGAACTGTTAAATGGAAACAAGGAGAACTGATGGCCATTAGGTAGACTGTTTTGTTTTACTCCCTGATAAATTTAACAGTCAGTTATTTTCAATATAGGTATCAGATACAACTTTCTGAATTCAGCACCAAAGAATGATATCAGACTTGTTGCATGGTTGCATCATCAATCAAGGCGCCGGAGAAGATATTCCACTTCCACGAGCTTGGTCAAAGGTATGACCCAATTTCCATAAAGATGATAAACTACATTCGGATCGACCTTGTACTCGGGACGACTGCTCTCGTTTCTGCTTGTTACATTAGCTACAGTCACATCTTGCCCAAACACCTTGGCCTTCTCCTCCACCCTCCTCTTCACTGTTTCTTCTTGAATCTCAGATGTTAGCAATCTCATCAAAGCATCCCTATCCTGCACAAATATGGACGTCTCTGAATTTTTACTTTTTGCAAGAGGGAAAGAAGAAAAATGGAGAGAAATTGAGATGCTACTTTAGCTCTGATCGCACTGCTGTAATCATTTGGGGCATCTCTGAACTTGGCTTCTGCCACAAATCTTCCATAGTGGATCCTCCTTGAAAGTGCCTTCAAACATGCAGATAACTGAATGATTTCTTCTTTTCTGAAAATGACAAGCATTCATATAAAGCTATTTACCTGCAAGCACACAAGATCTGCAGCTGCTGTGAGAGCATATCTGCCATCATTTCCGTTTGAAGTGAATTGTGGAAGAAGTTGATTGAAATACATCTGCCATATGGCG
Source organism: Curcuma longa (assembly GCF_044706935.1). Taxonomy (NCBI): domain Eukaryota; kingdom Viridiplantae; phylum Streptophyta; class Magnoliopsida; order Zingiberales; family Zingiberaceae; genus Curcuma; species Curcuma longa. Next base: position 8,564,945 of record NC_133867.1, on the reverse strand, counting down.
TTGCTAACATTCACAGATGCAGCAGCAGGATACAACACCTGTGAGTGCATAATATGTGACTAAATTCTTCTTCTATATTTCTTAATTTCTTCGTATTTAGAAGGAAAAAATTGATGTTACCTTTGGATATTTGTAAGGAGGGACTAATGGCTGCACCAGATTGTTTGGGAAGAAGGGAATCTCCTCTGGGTTTTGGTATCTTCCTGCCTAAAATACGTTGAAATTTGAGGAAAATGGAGACAAAGTTACCTTAATCTATAATCCAAAGGAATAATGCAAGTCAACTCCTTACCCTGGCCTGTACTGCCTCTGTCTCCCTGACGAATAGGTCGACCAGGGAATGGTTGTGGAAGGGGAAGGCTGCTCCGGCCAAGTAAGAAGGATCATAAGCAGGAAAGTTGGAGGGGTATTTGGCCCTCTCTATGAGGCTGAACACAATGCTGTCTTCCTCCCTTGTCAAGAACTGTCTCACTGATGCGAGATCGAACTGGTTGTCCTTCTCCTCGAGTCGTCTACAGCTGCAGATGGAGGACAAGGCGAGGAAGGAGAAGACGTAGAGGAGAGGAAGAGAAGCCATGGACGTGAAGCTTGATTGCCAGGTAGAGGTTCTCAACTTCCCTCTCTCTTGTGTTGTTTATATACCTTTAACTTGCTTCCTTCTTTTTGTTTATATTTATATATCTTTAGCCTTTCATATTTTTAGCATTTCTTCCCATGAAATAGATTTTTTTTTTGGGTTGGAAATAACTAATTGCCAAACAAGATTGTCCTTTTTAAATTATTTCCTTTTTTCCCTTTTTTAGAAATTTTAAATTATTTTATTCTATTTTCCATCAAATTAAACTAATGTGGATTCCCATCTATATCATAACATTAATTGTCTTCCATGTTGATTCAGAGCAGATGAATTTGGGAGGATATTTCTAAGATATTGGTGAGAAAAATATAAATAAACAATGTAAATTTAATGATTTCAAAGGTTTGGTTTGGTTGGGAAAGAAAGAAATAGGAGGCGAGTCTTGATTCTCTTGGATTGTTCAGCAGATTCATAACCGTGTTTTTCTTTGACTTTGGGGCACTGTTGACTTTTGAATGTTAACAATTCCGCTAAGAGAATTATTTTCACAATTATGTATCTGAGAAATAGCACAGTTGACTTTTGGATTTATGATTTGCCCTTTTTTATATGGCCGAGCATTCATGGAATGATTGTTATCCTCTTCAAACTCTTTGACTCTTGACCGCATTACCCTCGCTACCTCCCTCCCCGTTTATTGCATGCCACTTGAGGGTGACTTTTCTATTTTGCAAGTCTCGTCCATTGTATCGTAATTGAAATTCGAATCGTGAATATTTGATCGCAATCTGTGTGAACATCTTACTTCGCTGCTGCTGCATCGATCACCTCAGGGGATAGTCCGAGGCTAATTGAGATTTAGTATTATTTTTTCTCTTTTGCAAGTAAGTGGCATTGTATCATACTTGGAACTCCACCATGAATATGGTTATCTCATCCTGTCTCATCGCAAGTCGTTTGTGAGCTGTTATCTGTGGGGGAAAAGTCAAAACCAAAAAGTAAACGATAAATTGTCAACTCAATTCATATCTTTGACTAAGGCATTTGTGAGTGGGATACGAATTCAACAAACCACAGGCCATTCACATGTTTCACAAGTTTGATTTCTCTGAACCGGGTGGCTCATTTTAAGTTGTGTTGTGGGGTTGCTTTCCAATAAAATACCGGACAAAAAAATATATATAGAGTAATGATAGACCAGTATAAAATTTCAACATGACACACACCTTGTGTGTACAAGTATATATATACCTTGTACACTCCTCATGTGTGATAGTTATGAGTGATTAAGTGCGCATCGAGTGCATCCAAATTCACTTCAGACATTCAAAAGTAAATTCGGACGTTTGGATGCGCACTTATTGTCGCATACGGAGATGTATATATATGTTAGTTGTACTAAGGATTTGTGTATGATGAGTAATTTTGACAAACAAGTCAAATTTGGTAAGTGAATCAAATATTTATAAATTTGATGTTCCAATAGATGAAACTTTGATATGCTTGTTTAATATGCAAAAGGTCAATTAAATTATTTTTTTAAAAAATATTAAATTAAATAAATACAATTATAAAATATTTGTACGCGCCCGACTCCTTCTCAATCGCGACATTTTCTCCTCCGAAACCTAGCCACGAACCTTCTCCCCTCTCCGCCGCCGCTAGTCCTGCCACTGCACAGCCCGCCGCCGCCCTCTGCTCGAAGCCGCCGCCGCTTGTCCTGCCGCTGCACAGCCGCCGTCGCTCTGCCCCTCCTCTGCCCGACGCTGCCGCCTACTTTTGCCGTGACGCCTCTGCTGTGCAGCTACGCCGCAGCCGACGCTGGGACGTTGCCATTTTCTTCCACGACGCCATTCCTTGTTTTCTCGTGAAAGCACAGAACACTGCCTGCCTTCACCCCGATTTCACACCTGTTAGTTTTCCTGATCCCTGCCCTTTTCGTGGTTTTGATAGGTTAGGGTTTTATTTGGTATGGGTGAGTTAGGAAATAGTAACATCTTCCTTCCTTATCTTGATCTGTGGAATCTGGGATTTTAATTTTGGGTTGTTTAACCGTCCTAGCCTTAGAAAATAAAATTTGTAGGATGGTTATAGAGATGGGTAATTGGATAAAAAGTAGCAAGGAAGGGAATAAAGGGTTGTTTGTTAGTGGTGTGAATTAAGTTTTATAGCTACGTTATGTAGAAAGAATAATAATAATATGCTGCTATAACTTAGTGGTAAAACATTAAAATAGGGAAATAAGTTTATTAAAAAGTAAACCATTGGAGGGTTAAATAACTTCGTTTCATGTGATATATATGTGGGTGATTAAAAAGGATTATTAGTAATTTAGTAATATGAGTAAGTGTGGAATAGGGTTAATTTGAGGGGTTAAATTAACTTTAGAAGTTAATTAGAGTTTAATTGAATTAGATTAACTTTAGAATCAATTAGGATTTTCCTTGATGGAAATTAATATAATTTAGTAGTGTTGTATTTCACACTTGATTGGTACGGAGAGTTTTATTGCGACTATTCATCAATCAAGTAGGGTACCTTCTATCCTTGGACTCTTAATCTTCCCTGTGCATGAATAAATAAATATTAAATTGATATATGTATATTTATATGTGTATAATTGTTTTAAAAAAAGGGATTAAAATGATCTTTAAAATATTGAAATAGGGTTAAAATAATTAAATTATTAAAGGGTAAATAATTTTTATTTTCTGTTCGCACATGGGTTCATCTGGGGGATTTAAAATGGGAAAAGGTGTATTTTCAAAATTCAAATAGATATTCTCATTTACTCTGCTATTGATACCTGTCTTTTTATACTGCTTGACCTTTTATTTCTTATGTTGTTGATATTACATCTGGTTGATACTTATCCTTACCTGCAAACTTGATTGTGATACCTAAATAAATGAATAATATTTAATTTGGTTGAGTTGGTCGTTTAGACCAAATCATGAAGATACATATTGAGAATGTAACAATGATGATAATTAATGAAAAAGATATAACATGAAATGAGATAAAGAAATTGATAAATATTGAAAGGTGTTAACTATGAGCCTAGTTTTTATACCAGAGTTATATACCAGAGTACTGGACCGTACACCAAGGAGTGGTGCGAGACGTAGTCCTCGGTCCAGAGCACTTGACCGCCCACATATCGTTGTGGTAGTGCGGAGGCCGCGGTCAAGTGTTTATTCTGTCTTCCACCGATGAGGGCTAGAGAGAAAGCCCGTACGTTAGATAACGTATGCGACGATATATTCTGAAGAGGCGATGTTAGCCTAGATTATGAGATTTTATTGTTTTTCTACTCTGATGATATTGGCTCCTGTTATATTGCTTATACACCTGTTGACACTGATTATAGAAACTAATTATTCATGATGAGATTATACTGATGATAATGAGATATGACATGATTAAACAATCAAGATTGAGAAGCTATCATAAGTCATGATAATTAAGTTGAGATATGAAATTAACATATGAACTGTTACTTGATTTTAAATCCAGTGATAATTGAAGATAGTGATACAGATATATAGATATATACACCTATTATGTATAAATGGAGAACTTTAAGAAGATCTTAAAATGACATTGAGAATTGTGATCTACTCTATCTCCTTGGCTTCGTAAATAAGATTAAATTCATGCACATCTTTTCTGATTACCCACTTAGCCTTTGGCTAACTCTCTACATTCTTTGATTTTTAGTTGCAGGCACAGGTTAGTAGATAAGGACATCGGAGCTTGGAGTTCTGCCGGACTGCTCCCATCTCACCGCAAGGCGAAATCGGTTTTCTTTCGTATGTTTTGATTTGGATTTTAATTGGTTGTGTGGTTTATGGAATTATCTATGGATTTTATGATAAATTTTATTGTAGTGTTTTGGTATTGTCGTTGATGCATATGTTGGTAGTACTAGGCGTGTGGGCCATCTTGGCTTTTGTTCATTTGTGTAAATCTATATTTTGTTGTATGGATAGGTCCCCGGGGTCTTATATTCATGTTCGTATTCAGGGAATTGTCATGGATACTGGGGAGGTGCTGTCGAAATTTTTTGGACGGCCTCCCGGGTCGTGACATATATAATATCCATTAATAAAATTTGTAAAGTAGATTATGTTTACTTATAAAGTTACTTGTCAAATTTATAAATAGCTAAATAAAATTTTAAAATAAATAAATTTACAATATTAAATTTATTGATCAATCAAATAAATATAAAAATAATTAAATAATAAAATAAATTTAAGAATTCAATAAAATTTAAAAAAATCAAACTCAAATTTAAATTAAAAAAGTAAATTAAATTTAAATAAATTTTTAAAAAGTGCAGGATAACAATTCCATATATCTTATGAGTGATTAATTTTTTATATTTTAAAAATTTTTGTATGCTTAATGTTATCATTCAATTCTTAAATTTTAAAAAATATATATTAATTTTTATGACGGAATAAATTAAATCAAATGGATAAATTTAGTTTGGGTTTGGTTAAAATTATTTGATTTGTTTGGACCGGGTTAATTTATTCAAATAGAATTAGGGAAGTAATTGAGGAATTAAGGAACCCTTTTCCTCTTCTTCCGCTTTCCTCTTCCTCCCTGGGCAAACGGGCCGCGGCTGACTCTTCCTCCGCTCGCTCATCATCGCCGGTCCGACGCCTTTCTTCTTCCTCTGTGCGACGCCGGCCATCCCAAACGGGCAGCCTCCTCCACCAGCCGCCCTACCTCCTGAAGGCAGCCCTCTCCTCTTCTCTTTTTGCCGACCAGTGCTCACCGTGCTGTCGCCGTCGCTTCTCGAGATAGGAGGACAGGGGCTACTGACTTCCCCTTCGCTCTCCCTCCCGATCTCCTCTTCCATTCACGTCACCGCACCTTCTCCTCTTTTCTTCTTCGTAATCAGTATATTGAGGGTTTCCTTCACTCCGTGGCAGCAGCACATCTTCGCCCCTTCGTGCACGGTGAGTGTTGCAGTGGTAACTCACTTGCTCTCTTTGCTTTGATTATGCATAATGAGTTGCTGCCTCTTTTGACTAAGATCTAGTTGCTTTGGTCGCGAACAAACATTGAGCCTTACTTTTTTTTTTCCCTTCCCTCACAATGGGCTTATGGAGATATACATTCTATACTGCTGCAATTTTTTGGGATATTGTACGTTCCATATTGAGATAAGAATTTTCTTTTCCAGCTGGCAAGATCTTGACAGATTCAGTTATTGGAAAACTCCGATTTTACAGTTATGTATTGAATCAACATGACCGAGATCTTTGAGTGCACTGCTCACAGTATTACGTTCACCAACCTGGTTATAAATTAGTTCAGGCCTTAGCAGTAACGATAGGCAATGTGGAATTTAACTCGACAATGTGTCTATTATTATTATTAAAGCAATAGGCATGAATCTCCTTTTATTCAACTTTTTATGCTTTCTGTATTCATTTATGCAAGGTCCGTTTGGATTTGATGCAATGACATTCGATGGCTCAGAGGTTCATACCAGGTTTCAGCATCTCCTTGTGCAACTCCAAATTGAGGCTGGAGTCCTTGATCGAATTGTCCACAGAAACAAGAACCAACATCGACATGGCTCTTACTTTCAATATCTCTTAAAGGTCCTAGTGGTTTTTTTGTCTCCATTTATTTCGTGTTTTATTTTGTTCTCTTTTTTTATTTCTGACTGATACTTCTTGCTAATAGGTGAGAAGAGACCTGAATCTTCTTCATTCTACAGAGTTAGGGCGAATACTGAAAATGCTCTTTCCCATTATTGATGGGAAAAAACCTGCTCGAACGGCGATTGTCCCCGCACGGTATCTGTGCTTTTTAATATATATTTTTTCTTGGTGACATTGTGAACTTTTTAATTTTGAAACGTATAGTTGCTATTGGTTTTTATCCCTTGGAGTGTATATGAGCAAGCCATTGAAGGAGCCAGCTATTATTATAATGTAATCTACAACAGCCATTTTTTAACCAAAATGTGTCTTTTTTGTGATATGCCAAAATATTTCCTTAAAATTTTTCAGCAATTTGTACTCTTGTGGTAGATGCTTTTAGAAACTTAACGAATGACATCAAGATATACAATCGGCTTATGGTAGCTGAGGCATTAAAATAAGATCTTTATATGGAATCTTTGCACACTGATGGAAAAAAGAAACCACATCTTCCTGTTATTTGGTCTTTTTACCATTTCGATCATATGATCTTCTCTTTTATTACATCTAATTATCTTAGACTGGTAATGACTTGGACAATTGAGTATGAAATTGAGCGAGAGGAATTTTGCAGAGTTACATCTAGATGATGTAGGTGCATTTATTGTTTGTTATCCTTCCTTATTCATTTAAGACCTTGGTAAAGGTAGAACAATTATTATTTTGAGATGTTAACCAGTAAGACTTAGCAACATCATTATTTTTTCAGCAAATTATATTACATGTGTAAAAGGAAAATTGTCAGAACCATTATTTCTCCTTATCATAAGAAAAAACTTTTCAAATTTCTGTCATATATCATTCCTGATGGAAAAAATAGTATCACTTTTAAACAAGCATTAACAAGAAAGTGAAAGGTATACCTTTGGCACAAACTTTTGATACTTGGTTTTGCATGCCCTAGTTTTTTAGTTATGTTGCAATACATTTTGGAAATTGACAATTGTCACAATAAGAAATTATTAAGAATGCACATGTTGACAACAATTGTATGATTTATGACACAATTCATATATTGTTTATGTTCAAATACATGCATGCCTCCATCTTTAAGAATAAAGATACTGCAGCTAAATATGTTATGATTTTTTTTCTTTTCAGTTTAAAGTCAAACAGCATTGGCCCAAATCACAATTTGAAAAATCGTCTATTAGGTTGTGCACGTTTATTATCTCAGGCATGTGCACACTTTGTTCTCTATCTTAATTTTTGTCTTACTATATTCATATGTTATTCTGCTTCTGCAAACTTATGCATCATTGCGCTTTGTTAACTAGATAGTGGCATTTGATAAACAATTTATATATCCCGCAAATTTGTAATACATAGCCTCTCGTAGTTTTGTATTCCGAAATTTGTATATATTGAGCCTTCTTGATTTTGTTGTGTTTGTTGACTCTTGAGTATCTTATCAATTTCACTTATTTACTTTTATGTAAATCTTAATTGGAAACAATATAAGATATACTCTTTAGCTAAGTTCACATAGACAAAGGGACTTGGATTTATATCTTTTTTCTGTGTATTATGTATACATGAATAGTTATCTTGATTTCTGTTAGACATGGTGTGCAAAGTGTCCTGCTTCCAGCCAGTTACTGTGCTTACACATTTTATGTGCAAGCATGTTAAAAATGTTCTCATAGTTGAGATACAATTTGTAAATTTTACATATTTAGTGTCTTTATCTGTTAATCTGACTTGTTTTGTTTATATCTTCTACAGATGACAGAACCAATACTCAAGGCAGCAATGTATCCTCAATTTTGTATTTTTATTTATTTATTTGAAGAACTCAATGCACCTCAACTGTTTTTTTTTGTTGGTTTGTATAGTGAACAGACACACTCTCTTTTTATGTTTGTATAATAAAGATTTGTTTCATCTGATTGGCCTCTCACTACATCAGTTTTCTCTGTTGTCATGGTTCCTGATTCTATCACATTGCTGACAAATAGTCATATTCAATATGTCTAGTTAGTGGTTTGCTAGCTTTATCTCCATATTTACGAGTAACAATTTCTAAAGTTCCACTATCTTGTTTGCCCTCCAAACCTTTTGTGATCCTTGATTCTTTATATCTTATAGATATTTCTTGCTCGTTCCTATCAAATCATATTTTTCCAATATTGTCCTTGTTTAATAGCATATAAAGACTTTTGCAGTAGTGTAAAGCTTACTTAAATAATGAAACAAATATGTAATATTTGATGAAACTAATCATCTCCACTCAGTAATATTTGATGATCCAGATGAACAATATTAGATATTCCTTTACTTTTTATGCAGTCAGATATCCTTATTGCTTGCTAAATCATTTTTCTCGGGATTTTGTATCACTGTAATGGCTTTGCTTGCGCGTCTCAGGGTTCTTGTTCAGCAGGTATTACTCGTCAAACAAATTATCATTTTAGTTTTTTGTGAAATTATGATCTCTCTTCTTAGAAATTGAATGATATGAGCAGATGAATTGTGCCAAATGTTATCTGCAGATAAAAAAGGCATTCAGCTTTTTTTTTTTCTTTCATGTATATATACACATATAAAGGGGAGCCTTGGTGCAATGGCAAAGTTGTTGTTGTGTGACTTGTAGGTCGCGGGTTCGAGTCTCAGAAATAGTCTTTTGTAAACTATGTACAATAAACCCTTTTTCGGGATCCTGCATTGATGGGAACTTTGTGCACCGGACTGCCCTTTATGTATGTACACACATATTTATATATATACACCACACATGAGCTATGCAGCAGGTTGAGTACATATTGCTTGAAAAGAGTTAAGCATTAGACTAGCAAGGCTTATGCTTATATTGTGAGGCATTGGGAAAAAAATAATATTTCAAAAAGTGTATGCAGGCAATATGTAGTCACTTCATAGCAAATATATAGAAACCCAGAGACAAATGGAAGGGCATATGTGGTCAATATTCATAATTATTAAGTATATTTGTTGAAAAAAATGACTCACATATGCTCAATAAAATATATTAATAATAATCATCAAGCTATATATGTCCTAACTAAGCTAATGTTGGGTACGTGGATCTTATTTCTACATTGAGTTATATTTAAGGTTGTATCACTGGTAATATTATAATCAATTATGTTTTTTTTACATTGACTAAGCTTTGGTCTTTCTATGTTTTACACCTTCCATTCTAATTAGCTCTCTTAAATATAAAATCTATTGGTTCTCTTTGAACATTTTCACACCATCTCAATTATTACTTCGCATTTTATTACCTATTGATCTAATTGTTCTTAGATATTAGTGTATTTTATCATTTTATCCTTTCTATCAACTCCACACATCCATCTATGTATTGTCATCTCTGTTTTATTTTATACATTCTGCTTTCTAACAATCCTACTCATACACTATGATATATAAAGTATAATCAACCAATTCATAGACTTATGACACTTTCCTTTTAGCCTGAGAGGCTGGCAGATGATTGATGGTAACACAAGATTCTTAAAGTGCCCCATTATTCAACCCTCCATTGTTTTATCTTATTCATGATTGGTTCATCAGTATCATGTTGAATAATAGATCTAAGATGTTTTAAATTCTACCTTTCAGGAATTTCAGAAAAACAATATTAATCTACAAAAAATCAATATTAACTTGATCGTGACTGGGTTAATGATCCTTATCCTGCTTAATTCTTATGTGCCAAAAGTGGACGCTATATTGTTTGTAACCACATAAACTTATGGCATTATAAATGGTTTTTGAGTTGATTTTTCAGAAGAATGACTGCAAAAAATGATTTAGTAACTGGCTGGACATTTGCATTTCTTATAATGTTACTATTTCTCATAGCCTATTCTTGTGCCCTTTTGACAGATGCTACAAGACGTGGTTATGGTTTTCAACAAGGTTTCACTTCTCACTACTGAAAAACAATCTATAAAACTATCTCAAGATGGTGTAGAGGTCTGTTTCTTGTCTCATTAAGTTTTGACTAATTCATGGCTGATCAGTGTATCTGTCTATATTTTGTTTCTTGCTATGATTTTAGCAATTCTCAAAATGAAGAGTTATTATCGTGTGAACGTCGTTGGGCAAGGAACAATGGCTTAAGTTCTTGCCATTTCAAGCTAATGCAGGTTTACAGGGAATTCCACCGTACGGAACATAAAAGGCTTGTTTTGGAATGTGTTTGGAAAGGAGATAAATACCTCTTGCTTGAGAGGACAGAAAGTAAGGAGGATGAAACCGGAGATGATATACAAGCTACTCCATCCTCCACTACAACTATTCAGTACAAAACATTAGAACTTTTTGATGAAGGTACCTTCTTTGCTCTGAAGTACAAAACATTAGGACATTTTACCGAAAAAACGTCCTTCATAATTAGTATTCATTAAAATGTACCAAAAGATGCCCTAGGTTTAGCTGTGATTTTTTTCTTCCAAAAATGGTGTAAGCTTGCTTTGTGAAATCACAGATTTATCCTATGTCTAACTTTGAGATATGTCAAGTTGAACATTTTAGAATTTTTAGGGATCAAAAAAAAAGAATTTTTTGATCTCAAATCTTGCTGCAAGATAATTTATAAGCTTATTTACAAATCAATTTGTACTAAATTTAGTTTTGAAACACCCTAAGTTAAACATTTGAAGTCCCTAAATGCCTAAGAGTGTTGTATTGTATTGTCTTCTTTTCATAAATTGATCTACTTTCATTCTTTCATTACTCGCAATGGTACCGTGTTATGTCAGTCTTCTTCGATAACTGCTTCACCATGAATTTGTTGTGAATTTTCAGAAGAAGAAGAAACCTCGTGTCCACCGACAGAAGCAACTAATTCATCCAGAGCCCAAGTGGAAGACGGTGAAGTCCCAGGAGAGAAAAAGTTTAGTGCAACTACTGAGGCAGCAGTAGGGAATGTGCCTGTGGAACCCCAAACTCGATCGAGAAGGAAGGTGGCCTTTGTTTCAGTGAAAAGGCCTGCTGCTGCTTCTAACACAAACGAACCTGTCAAAATTCCAAAACTTGACTTGGTTTCAAACAATTCCCTGCAAACTGACGATCCATTTTTAGATCTACTCTTTTCTGGAATAAACAGCTCTTGTGCTGCTACAAACAAGTGATCGTATAAACCTACCGACTGAGTTTATACCTTTGGTTGGGCTACAATTTGGGGCATAATGAAAGAGGGAAAGATCGATCTCGCTAGAATTTCTAGCGCTGGCATCGACTGTCATGTCCTGACTTAAGGATTTAAATTGGATTTTCTTTCAAAGCTCGCCGCTCTTCCATGAGCTTCTTACACACTTGGATTGCCAAGTGTCTTAGAATCTTGCCTTTCTTCTGTTGGTGTTGAAAATGTTATATGGAATTTATATTTTGATATATGATTAAGTTTAAAATAAAATTTATTTATGATCTTAACAACAAGGTTATTAAGTTTATAGGTGTAGATATAAATATAAAGATCTAATTGGAAATTAAGTAATATTAAATCCTAATGGGGTTAAGCAGCGATGGAAGATATGATTGAAAACCAAACGATCGAAGAAAAAGAAAGTCAATTAGGAGCTAAGATCTTAACAATAGAAGTCTAAGTAATCAATTGAGAACTGAACATATAGCAAATGTTAAAATCTTGAGGTACTAGGTAAAGTTCTCAGCTACTTAGATAAGAGCGGCAGTGGAAGTCCAAGTGGATCAACGGATGGACAAAAATAGTTGATGAACTTAGATCTATGTTCTTATATGTTCAGGAAGTACATGTTCTTAAATAACAATTCGATTTACCACATTGAGAGCAATAAAATTTTAATCATAAAAGACTTTTTAATCTATTTAAAAAAATTAAAAAAATAATCTATTGTTATAATAACAATCAATTAAAATTATGGTATGATCACAATAATAAATTCAATCGATTATAGCAATCGATTAAAATTATTTTTATGGAGAGAAAATCGAAATAGGATATGTGATTTTTTATTTTTACGGAAGATTAAAATAGTAGCTTACGTTTTAAGCATTTCTTTCGGTAAATGGCCGAAGAATAAAACATTATATACAAAACTGCATCTGTCATCGTAATAATTGCAAGAATAAAAAAAATTACTTTTTTTATTTTTATTTTTATCTTCGTTGCCTAACCGTCTCTCTCCGCTGCACAACTAGAGTTTTCTCCGTGACAAAATCCTTAATTCGCCCTCTCGCCTTTCGCTCTTGCCACCTTCCGCCGGACACCCTCTCACCTGTCGCCCTCGCCGTCAGACGCCATCTCGCCCTCTCGGCCATCTCATCTTCAGATTTCCATCCACCGCCAGCCGTTAAATCTTCTATTAAGAAATGCTCCATATATAGTATTATCATTGCTTTGGTTGTGGCTCAGCTGGTTTTTCTGATAGTTCTGTTTACTCTCTGTCGGTGCGCATTTGGAGGAAGAAGAAACAGAATATCATGTACAAAGGTAATGGATTTATATTATATTAAATCCGACTAATTATATGATGTTTGTGGTCATGCATATATACTTGTTTTACAGTATTACTATGTTCATGAGCTTGAAATCGATCGCCATTATATTCATTGCATATGTATATAGTTCGTTGATGTACAAAGAAGATACAAAAAGGTATTTTGTGGTATTATTATAAAGATGGACTAAATAATTAGTAGTTAAATTTCAGTCGTCCTAATCACTTTATTCTTTACATGTTATAGGTGAATTATTCATATATTAAACAACTAATGGAGAAAATGTTGAGATAAGGATTTGCACATGATCTTTTATTTGTCTTTGAAAGAGCTTGATAGTATTCTACACAATTATGTTGATGAGGTTTTAGCTAGCTAGTATGCAGCAAATTACTAGTACTATATTAATTTCTTTTTTTATTCTTCATCACTCGACCTAGAAATCATCTTTATCGGCAGGAATTTTTTTAGGGAGAAATATTTTTATTCGCCTCATAAATTATTAACAACTTTATCACTGCTGTTTGCTTCTGATCCTCTCCCAGCCACCAAGAAGCTCCGTGGAGGTACTAGGCCAGGGTTGATTGGCTGGGGTACGTACGTAATTGTGCAGCAGTACAAGAAAACCCTAAAGTACGTACTGTACATGCCTGCCTTCCGTTCTCCCTTTCGTCGGTCGGCTCGCCCATAGGGAAGAAATTCTCGTTACTCCTCTAGTGTTCTTCTCCCTTGCACGTACGCCCTCCTTTCCCCATTACTGTACGGCCATCGTTCTCATATTGACATAAGATTTTCCTTGTTTCTTTTCAATCTGGCAAGATCTTGGCCGATTCAGTGATTAGAAACACTCCTATTTTTACAGTTACATATCGAATCAACATGAGCGAGATCTTTGAGTCTACTGCTCACAGTATGACATTCACCAACCTGAAGATTATAAATATATCAGTTCAGACCTTAGAAGTAACCAATTAATAGGCATGAATCTACTTTTATTCAACTTATAGTTAGGAGGTGTAATCGAATCGAGCTGAGCCGAACAATAAAAGGCTCGAGCTCGAGCTCAATTCGTTTTCCCTAAGTTCGAATTTGGCTCGAGTTTGATTATATTCGAGCTTTAATTTTTAAGCTCAAGCTCGGTTAATTTGTAATGAAATTAAATAGTTCGCAAACAGCTCGAGCTCGGTTCAAAAATGACATGTTTTAAAGTTAAATGAGTTTAGTTCAAGTTCAATTCGAAAATAGCTCGTTTAAAAGTTAAATGAGCTTAGTTCAAATTTGACTCGTTAATATATAATATTTATAATTCATGTAATATATATACATACACGTTCGCAAGCCTCTTAATGAACACGTTCGTGAGCTTTTAAACAAACATATTCGCGAGCTCACGAACCAAATACTATTAAGCTCGAGATCAGCTCGATAATATTTTTGAGTTTAAATCAGACTCGAGCTCAGCTCGTTAACTTAATCAAACAAATTTTTTTTTCGAACCGAGACTCGAATAACTCGCAAGCAGTTTGGCTCGTTTACACCCCTACTTATAGTGTTTTCTATATCCATTTTAGTTTACTTTATAAAATTGAAAAAAATAATTTGGTAAATTTCATTAAACTAAATTAAAATTACATTAATTACTTTATAAAATAATTAATTATAATTTAATTGTCGCGCTATTAAGATTCTTATTTTAAATCCAAGCTTGGCCATTAATGGTGTACCTGAGAGACACTTCCGGTGCTTTGGCAGCCGCTCTACCGCACCAGACCAAGCTTGCTTCAACCGAGGTAAGAGCAGGCCATGGAATGGGAACTTCTACAAGTGAAAAATAGACAATATTAAACTTTAAGTTGCATTTTAGATGCTATTAAGTTGTAATTAATTAAATACAAATAAATATAACAACTGTAATCTTAATTAAACAAACAAACTTAATGAACTTACAATCACAAGTAATAAATCATGATGGATAAATAAACATTGAACATCACAAGTAATAAATCAATAAAATATATTAAAATTTCACATTGAACAAAGAGGGGAGGCACCATAATTAGGTGGGTCAGTCCACTGTCTAGATTAATATAAAAAAATAAACAAAAGAGCTATAATCAATTAAATAAATTTACAATCACAAGTAAAAAATTTGATCTTATTAATAATGATTGACAAGAAAAACATTATATTTCACATTACGAGAATGACAAAGAATATCACAAAAATTCTAAAATTTAAAATCAACAGGTACACATTGGAAGAGACCACATAGCAAGACAACCAGACAACACAGCAACAAAAATATATCATTTGGGCATTGATGCATATTTATATATTGTGACTTTCAGAAATTGAGACAATAGGACGCTTATCTTTTGACTGCCAAACATTGGAAGTATTTATCTATTGTGTTCTTAAGGGTGTTCAAATGCTGTCCAATCCTGCAAACAAATGCTTGTATCAGGGTGGAAACCCCAGCTAGTTGGGATATGTTGAAATGTGTGTTAATGTAGTCTGTAGAACATATGATAAGCAGATGATATTTTGCTGATGTTAAAACTTGTGCGTGCTATGTATAGTTTCGACTATTTAGATTTATTTTAATATTGGCGGGCATTGTACCTGCCATTTACCCTTCCATTGCAAACTTGTGCGTGCCATTGTACCTGCCTTTTTAATATTGGCGGGCATTGTACCCTGCCATTTACCCTTCCATTGTACCTGCCATTTACTCTTCCATTGTACCTGCCTACAATGCCTAATTCCATTGCAATAATCTAATTCCCATGCTTCTTAGGGATATTTGGTCCCTTCTTAACTAAAATAAATTTGGCAAAAATATTCTCCAACTTCAAAGAATAGACCTCATAGAATACAGTAGCAATCTCAACGAAAAAATTAAGAGATAATTTACAATTAAGATAGGATCAACACAAAAAAAAATCTCAACGAAAAAAATTAAGAAATAATTTACTTAATTAAGGATATGATCAACAAATTATCAAGAGATGTTGATGACATGTACTTCATTGTTAATTTTTTATCTTGATTAATCTTAAGAAGGTTATAGAAGAAGGTCTATCTTGATTAATCTTGGAATAACATAAAGTCATGAAGATAAATATATCTGTAGATCTTTTTAAAATGTAGGTAGGCAATATTATTGCTCTAAATATTCCTTTTATGACAGGGAAACAAGGATATTCACAAGATAAATTCAGGAAAGGATATCATAATAAACAATTTGTTGCACTAACCTAATTAACCATAAGTTCAATGAACCATCTGAGCAATGTAGGTAATAAAATATACCGAGCTAAAATCTGTCAATCAAATTAAATTAAACTAAAAGCACAAGCATGGCACAATCTAATTAAGCTTTTTTTCCAGCCCAAACATGGCATGCCACCAAATGGATATATAAAAGCAAAGAACTAGAATACAATATTAATAAAACTAAAGTGATATACCAACATGTCTCTGACTCAATATAATAATAACAACCAATTTCCTTATTTAGCAATTTGTCTATAATTATTTTTTAAAGAAAATTTCTAGTAATTAACCATATATATCTTGAGACGCAATAAGACAAAACAAGAGTTGATGAAGAACAAGACTTACATCTGACACCCTTGTTTTGTCAGTATAGGTTCCTTTCAAGAGATGCCTCCACATAAGTTATGTTCTGTTCATGTCCAAGTTACTGTAGGTTTGGATGATTTGATTGTATATCCTGGCGAGATGATGCACAATTTTAAAGAATTAAAAGGAGCAGGTATAGTATATCATTATTTAAAAGAGTAATCATATCATTTTGCAGATTTTATGCCAGCATGCAAATGGCATATAGTATTATTTTATTCTCTCAATTAATTAATCTGAAACTTTCCATTGGATTAAAGGACCACAAAAGTACTGACTCTATAGAGAAAGCATATGAACTATAAACATACCAAATAAAGAAGCAACAAGAAGCCTTCTTCTTACCTCAAAGTGAGAGATGTTCCTTAACTTTCTTCACTATACATAATGGTAGTATAAACTTTTGACATCTTTTTCGTAAGAACAAGAGGATCTGTGAGAAATATTATACGTATTGTTGTAAGCATGACGAAATTAATAAAGAAAAAAATTAACAATAAGCTCTTTCCTTACCTCCATAGATGGAAGCTGTTCTCCGAGCGTATTCCATTAATAATGGATGTAACTCTAACGTCGACCAGATGAAAGAAACAAAGCCACCCTCAACAAGG
The DNA here is from genome assembly GCF_044706935.1 of Curcuma longa. Classification (NCBI taxonomy): domain Eukaryota; kingdom Viridiplantae; phylum Streptophyta; class Magnoliopsida; order Zingiberales; family Zingiberaceae; genus Curcuma; species Curcuma longa. Next base: position 8,547,936 of record NC_133867.1, on the reverse strand, counting down.
CCTCTTGGAGCTTCGTCGTCGAAGAACACACTTTCCCAACAGAAAAGCAAACTGACTAACGGCTAAATAAATGTTTCCGAGAAACAATTTGAAGTCTGACTCATGCAGGATCTCTGCTAACCATATCTGTCAAGAAGATGCTGACAAATGGAACTAAAGGCGAGTGTCCTTTTGAATCACAAAATGAAGATATCAACAAAGAAAGTGATCGACTACCGACTTGGAACAAATAAGAGTGCAGAGATAGAGATAGGAGAGCTCTAGAAATCAGTACTCCATCGGAAACGAAGCAAGTAAAAGGAATTGTTTTTTTTTTAATGAATAGAAATAGAAATAGAAACACAAGAAGAACCGTGATTTCCGTTAAATTATAACAGATTGCAGAAGCAGGTGGTACACGTATGTATTCATCGATGCAAAGACCTCGCCTGGGATTCGACCAAAAAAAAACTCATCTCGGAAGTCACGCTTCCAGGCTTGAATCAATCGGAAGATATTTTTTTCCATTTTTATTCAGGTTCTTGTTCCAAAGTCTTCAAATCTGGTCTAAATCGAGTAAAACAAAACCAAAATGAGGAAGCGTTCGAGACGAGAAACAAGTACACCCAGTAATCACATGCTGTTGCCTCCTCGGAATCCCACTCGGACAAGACTACAGCCGACGGGACAGAGTGGGGAAGATAAAGCTAACCGACATCAGATAAGATGAATGGTACTCTGCATCCCAAAGCTCGAGGACGAAGGCACGGCCGAAAAGATAGGATAAAGTAAAGCTGATCTCACGCGTGTCAATCGAGCCAACAAGCTTATCACTCTCGACCCATTTCTCCATGGAAGCAAGAAACAGGACGCAGATCTGGGCGGCTGGTGACTGTGCGGCGCCGGTGGCGCAGAGATCATCGGGATGACAGACAGACAGTGAGCACGCAACAGCAACGTCACCGCAGCTGATGCCCTCCCCGATGCGTGCTCACTCTCTTCTGTCAACCCAAATCACCTCCCAAAAACTTCAAAATAAAGAAGAAAAGAAGAAGATCGATCGATCGACCAGAACCAAATCCGAAGAACATACAAATCTCGCAAAAAAGGGAAAAATAGCAAACGAACAAATAGCAGTAGAGCATCTCCCCTACGCCTCCGCTCGATCTCCTCATCGCTTCCTCTCTCTCTCTCTCTCACTCTCCCACCCAGTTCTAGGGTTCACACCTCATTTATCGCCGGCCTGCACGTGCGGCTTCAACGTCGTACGAAATTTGAATTAAAACATTTTTGAGGACTAAAAAATAAATTGGACGCGGGATGCCTGGACGCCGTACACGCACAGTGGGAGTGGACGATCGATCGCATAATTCGCATGAACGGAGAGAGGGAAGCGTTTTATGGGATGTCCCGAGGCTACTGTCCGCATAAGACGTCCGCTTCTTGGCTGCGCGAATCTCGATGAGGTTCAGGGTCAAACTTTTTTTACCTCTTCCATTACTGTAGATTTGAGGGGGGAAATAAGTCTCAAGGACTCAATCCTTAAGGGTCAGGTAAGATCTTCTTGACATCGTGATCGATCAACTGTAATTTCTTGATTTACTTTTTCATAAACGGTCGTGGATCAATCGTACACCTCTATTACTATAGATTTGAGAGGGGGCAGAAGGGAAACAATCCTTTTAATAGACGCTTTTAAATTTAATAAAATTGGCTAGCACGTCTGCTTAAATCATCATGGCGCAGCCTTGAGTTGATTATGATGAAATAGAATTATTAAAATGGATAAGCATCGAATTTTGATGAAGTCGAGGTAATATTCTTCATTGTCTTGATCAACTGTAACTTTTCGATTTACCTCCTCACAAATGATCATGAAATCAACTATGTGAAATCGTTGAGTGGCAGATTTCATCTTTTACTGAAATGATGTAGTGATTTTAATCAAAATTATAAATAAAAGAATAGGATAAAAATTAAAAAGGCCTTTCCTTTTTATAAAAAACCTACTAAATCATTAACTATGTTTTTTATAAATACAAATGTAAATATATAAATACATTTAAGATATAAATAAACTTGGATAAAAGTTAAAAGGGAGTCCCTTTATTTCTAAATCATCACAAGGATATCTCATTTTACTATTTAATCATGTATAATTATTTAAATATCATTTAATACTATTTTATATGGTTCAGTAGCTAGCTCCCATATAAATTTTGAATCAGTCAAGTGCATTATAGTAGTTACGATTTTATAACTATTATAACATGAATCATTATATCAACTATAAAACAATATAAATTTTTATTCACGTACAATTTTGTAATTGCTATAACGTGAATTTCTAATTCATATTATAACAACTTGCATACAATATGAATTACTACCAATCTTATTCATGTTATAATAATTATAATTTCGTAATTGTACAACGCACTTAATTGCTTTAGAAATTAGACTGAAAATAATAATACTGAACAATATTAAAGAGCAATTGAATAATTATACATGAGTGAATAATAAAATAGGTCTTTTGATAAAAAAAATTAAAATACAACATTCTTTAATGATTTAAAAAATATATATTTTCTTGATTTTTGCCCAATAAACTTTAACTATGCTTTGAAGATCAATGCACGATAATAATTCATTGAATATTTTAGGATTTATAACATGGGGGCGCTTATAAAACATACAAATGCCCCATCAAATTATTCTTTCAGGATCTATAGAAACGCCCTTACAGATTGTTTGGGCCAGCTATTGGTTATCCTACTCCTTAAGGACAAATTATCCTACTCTTTAAGTACAAAAAGTTTATGCACAGTATAAACATTCTTCGAAAACATGAAATCAATCAATAATTGATTGCCTTCTTCTTACAACATATCTACACCTTCCATCTTGCTGAATCAATAGCTTCCTGACGATCGAGTTGTAGGATTCCTTTTCTTTTTTCTTCTAAATAATATGCTGCTGCATAATGTAAGTCTCGAGTCGATAAGCATTACTCGAACTGACGAGTGTAGATCTTGTCATCAATCTGAGATATTAGAGAAATAGTGTTATGATGACCCTCCAGGGATATATAAACTTCTTCAACAGTTAAGAGTTCAGCTATTCACAAGTATAGTAGTTGGTGGGGCAATGTCTATTTGGTGTCCGAAGTCTTTTTATCTTTCTTGTGCATGGCAAGCTTCATCTTTTCTTGCTCTGCTTCTCTCTGGGCTCTTTTCCTTTCTAGCTCTTGTTGTTTGGAGTTCTCCTCGTGTGCACGCTCAAACATTCTTGCGAAGTCGAAAAGTGTAAATCCAAGTTCAGGGTTAAAGAAGGTCAACCTTGCTCAAACGAACAACGTGCGGGATCTTCGCCAAAATATTGAACCATTGCGTCTGCATTTCTATTCTGTAAAGAAAATAAAGATTTTCCAGAGCTAATATAAGTGACATGTAAATACAAAGAACTATTATGTAACATTGAAGACTTACAACTATAGTATAAAGTGAAGTTAGGGATCTGACTTCAGCTTCAGCAACAACGAGAAACCTCTTCAAATTCTATATAGTTTGATAGGTTAGCAAAAACCATTCAAGAAAACAGGTAGGTCTTCAACATGACAAAAGATACTTGAAAGACTTCTATATATCATGCAACCAAATGGAAAGCGAAAGTGCCAACTGCTAGCGTTCACTTGATTAGACAACAAGCTCAAATGTCTGGTTCTGATCAAAGGAAAGAGCAATTTTAATTCTGAGTCACAGACCTAAAGCAATGAGGTTGTAATCTTCCTGATAAGGAAGCAAGGTGCACAAGAAAGGATTTGTCATTTGGTCAATTGATTGTTTCAAAGGAGGAATATATTGTAGTTTAAAAGCTTGGTTGCATGAGCCCATGCAAGCAGGAAATAGTCACATGAAATACCAAGGAATTCGATATATGAAACCTGCATGATATGCCAATAAACATTGATGGAAATGTGCATATTCTAAAATCAAGATGAAAGTTGCATAATATAAAAGAACAGAGATCCCAAATCTATAAATAAAGCTATGTGCAGCATTTAAGCAGAAAGCACTCATAGAGATTAAAATTGTATTAACAACTGAGATTGATCAAAGAAGTGAGTGGTCAGGACTCAGGATCTCTTTTTTAGACCCAACAATAATTTAGTCTCTTAAAATAGGCTACAATTCTTAAGTACAACTAAATACTAGACCATTATCTGATTTATTTTGTGGACTAATTTATTTCTAAAATGAGCCATTATCATTTGTATCATTCTCCTCAACCAAGGACAATAGGATCCATTATTATTTATTTCTAAAGAAGAAATATTCCAAATTATATATAAAGCTATGTACTCTGAGTAGGAATGACAATGAGACCGGGTGAGGTAGAATTTCCATTTCCATCCTTATCCCATATAAGCAGTGGGGTAGCTTGGGAAAAAGAATGTTTTATATCACAAAACCTTAACTGAAAAGATCCATAACATCCAACACATTCACCATTGGATCAGCTCTAAAACATCCAAACCAAGCCCAATCCAAGCTCGGCTTCAACCCAACACAAACCAAAGACGAGCTACACCTAATCTAACCATTAATTAGCCAATCTAATACCAACCAAATTGAACTAGATTATCACAAGGTCACAGTTTCTAAATATCCCGATTCAGTCCTTAGTATATCCCAAATATGTATAATTATCCCTATTTCCTCTCAATTAAACCTTGAAATGTAACAAAATGTTATCCTTGTTCATAGGTTATCTTATTAATTGTGTTCACTGAATGGTAAAATGTATTCTTCTGACTTAATCCTTACATAATTATTTTTCTCAATGACTGAGAGAGTTTATGATTGTCTGCTTTGTTCTTGAACTTGGACTTAGATATGACAAAACTAATCCTAGATTCACATAGTTCTATGCATCTTACTGCCCAATTTATTTTCTTAACTAATTTTAGCCTTACTTTTCATGAAATTATCTTGACTTTGTCAACTTTATCCTCTTCTAACAAACCTTTATCTCCTCTAAAAGTGATAATCAAGTGTCCATATATGTTTCAAGTAATCCGGTGTTCATGACTACACTAAAGAAATTGAAATTGATTGCTATTTGTACAAGATGTTGTTATGTCCAAGAAGATCAACACTATCTACTTTTCTCAAAGCATATTATATTTTTTACCAAGTCATTTAATGAGAATTGTTTTTTTGTGTGTGTATAACATGCTGAACATGGTACATGACTATGCACTAAATTGTATTCTCATCATGATGTATGACAAACAAAAGGAAAACATTCATAACTAGGCAAATATTTCACATTCCACTAGGCTTCAATCAACTGCATTTTCTTGTAGTTATAGTGTTTCTTTCTAGTGAACACATTGCATATATGAACAGATTGTGTGAGCAAGTTCATTCTTGCCTTTTAGTTTCTTCGTACTCAAAGAAAAATCAATTTTAACAGACTAATGGTTGATTGAAAAAAAAATCAAGAAAACGTTGGATACAGGATAATGAGACTATCGAAACCATTATGCAAATAAATACCTCACAAAATGTTTCTGATATAGGGCCATCACTGTCAGAGGATATTAATTCTTGTTCAACATTCTTCACTCCTTTACTTATGGCTTGCATTTCTTCAGCCAAAATCTTGAACTCTAACTATATATGGTCATATTGTTCATTGTTAAAATTAAATGAAATCTAATGTGATCATACAAAGAAAGTGAATTGAGAACCTTTGATGCAGCTTCTAAGAAAACAAGATTTTTGTGAAAATCAAGAACTTCTGGAAGCTTCTCTGCAAGAACCTGTATAAAAAAATAACAGGTGAAGATCTAATTTGACTGCACTTTACAAGTAGCCTAATACCATTTTATGCATGATTGGCATGGCTATTGCGACTAATCGCGGGCTCTCCACAAGGTGATAGCGGCCTCGCGGAGGCCTTGCAACCTTGCGACCATGCAAAGTCTGCGGTAGCCTTGCCTAGCTACGAGGCCGCTGCTACCTCGCAGCTTCACCGAGTGCTTGTGCCGAATGGTTTCGATGTCGGTCGATGGGCAAAATGAAAATTCCACCTATGTTGACCAACACAACTCAACATCTTATTCCATAGTTATTTGTATTTTTGAAAAAGACAAATTAATTAACACTTGAATTAATATATTATTATAATTTTAAAAATACAATATCACTTGTAATGGCAAATATTTCTTCTCACATCAAAAATCACTCTCTTTAATGCCCTAACCATTCAAGATCACTTGAAAAGACAGTCCAACAATTCTATAGAACTCCATTGTCAAAATACGAGATCAGTGTCTTGACAAGCAGCCAACAACTTTACTAGTTAATAAATAGTTATAGTTTAAGTCACCAAAAAAATAGTTATAGTTTAAGTTAGTAAAGAAAGATAAAATGGAATCAAACAAATCAAAAAACTCTTCTAAATTGGCATGACTTGGCGAGTAAGAACCAAATACTCATTCTATGGATTAATTTACATTATTTTGATTACATTTGAAGCTAAAAGTCATCCTAACTAAGGCAAAAATACTTTTTAAAATATATTTTATAATTTTAGCTAAACTTTATGATTGGCAATTTCAGTTAGATTCACACTTCGGTTTAGGACCAAAACAATCTAGAATATGAACCTCAATTTGACAACCTTGGTCAACATACTTGAACCCTTAGGGAAAATCTATAATGATTGTTTCATTTCTTTCATTGTGCTTTTAATTCTTCATTTTTTTCCTTCTAAAGTTTTTTAAATAGTAAAAGATAATAAATGTTAATTTCACATGCTTCTTGGGATGAAACATTTTGTTCCTTAATGACACACAATTGAATACCATATGATTTTACTTTAGCCTTTGCTTTCGGAAGTGACTTAGTTAGATGACTAATCATCACTAATTATTTATCATTGTCTCGTGCCCCTTCATCTTTCATCGCTTGATGCTTCTGGATCGTTAACTCTACTTTGTTCATCAGTTATGGCCACTAGTGCTTTATGTTTCAAAATTTTGGTGAAGCCTCTTCTTTGAATGAATTAAGACTCAGAACATCACATGGGTCATGAAAGCCTTCTTCTTCTTTTTCTTACCATTTTCTTCTACCTTAAAATTTGACCACTCATTCTTATAATGGCCATTCTTTTTGCACCCAAAATATGTGACATTTAATTTTGATTTCTCTTCATTATCCTTCTTTTCTTTTCTATAGCTCTGGTCCTTCTCCTTCCCACATCTTAAATTTTGGAACTTTACTTTATCTCTCCCTTGTGCGTGTGTATATTCTTCTTCATTATCTTTCCAATCATGTCGGCCATTTCACTTGCTTTATCATCATTTCTATCATCAATTCTATCATCAATTCAGTAATGCTCCTTCTAAGTCAGTGAAGCTACATTATGATAAACAAGCGCTTTTAAATCAGCATTCACAAAAAGACTAAACATATACATACACTGATTGTTACTTTATTAAGAGAAAGCATGGCTGAATTAAATTATTTCCTCTTTCCTAGTTCTAATGATAACTTACAGATTTGCTAGAAATTTTCAGGAGATCCTAGAATGAATTGAGTATACTCAGAGTCCAGAATTGAGCATAGTCAAAGCAAACTAGGATTTTATACTATTTTCAAACCATCTTCAAAAAAAATATCGAGCATCAAATTTAAGGACACAAATGTAAAATGACAATGAGTTAATACATAAAAAATAGAGGGGACTATCTTATGGAATAATCCTAATAACTTTCCCCTCTTTAATAGTTTTAAACAAACAACAAGATTAGATTAAGAATTACTTACATTACATATAGATAACAGAGATTTGTTGAAGTGTTTATAAATACAGTTTTGACTTCTAGTTGCATTTGCAAAGAGTATTGTTGTCAACCATAAAAGGCACATTTTTCTCAACTTTATACTTGATCCAATATCATGATTAGGGTTTTATTTTAAATCTACCCCTCCTTACGTGGATTAAGGTACATTGCTTAACACTTTTTGTATGAAAATACCAGAAAACAAAATGTTTTATACTCATGTCTGACTTGTTATCATTGGCAAACAGCCACATAAAACAAGATCACTAATCAAAGAAATAAATTCACTGACCTGCTCACATTTCCCAAGGCTTTCTTTATCTACTTTGTAGCCCTGAAATTGGTTGATATTTTACATCAGAAAATGGCAATAGAGAAGTGAAGAATTTGGACCAAAAAAAGAGAAAAGTAAAGAATTAAGGCTGATTGCAGTATCAATGTCAATGACATTAATACACCTGCAATGGATCCATTTCTTCTTTTGTTGGACAGAACTTTAACAGATTGTCGACCTGATCCACATCTAAACTAGACTCATCAAGTGCAAGCATCAAAGTCTGTAATGTAACAAGAAGAAGCAAAACTTAATCAAGGAACAAACATTTTTAAGATAACATATAAGAATTCTAGAGCACTATGTATGTTCATGTTAATTTAGAGAGATAAAATCAGTCCCAAATTATGAAACCTAGGCATAGAAAAAGAGCCACAATCTAGTTTCATGTTTTAGAAGCAAAGAAGAAATCCTATTACAAGTTTATAACAAAAGTACATAAAAATAATGCAGAACCTGTTTAATTTCATATTTCTGTACTTTAGTAAACAGTGTTATAGAAGGGCACTGCCTCAAACTTGAAAATCAATATTTAAGAACTTACCATTAAATCATGTATTGGAACATTGACTTTTGTAAGCATTATTTCGCAATTATTTGCTCGCCCAAGATCAATCTGCAATAAGTTAAATATAAGTCAATAGCACCACTGGAATCATGTGAATTACTAAAATTTTACATTGGTAAGACTTGTAAATCTCAAATTTGTGCATTGGAGAAGATTCAGGCATGATATTCGGAGTTTGACTACAATCTCTACCTTTGACTATCTTCTTTGAATATTGATTACCAAGACGGTGGATTAACATTAACCTTTGCCTCATTATATGATATTTAATGCATCCAGAGTAAATCATCTATTTAAGGTTGAACTGTCTTCAAAGTATCAATGCATCAACTAGCACATTACAGAGATTAGCACCAAAGACAAGTAAAGGGCATTTTTAATGAACTTGTGATGTAAAACCATCAAAGTAGAACTTTTAAATGATTTAATAAATGTGAATTTTTTTAATACAGGGTTAAACTTGCACAATTGGTGCTTCCCGAAACACATACTAACAGCATTTGTGCAATAATCTGCTCTTCATTCTGTACTTAATGAAACCTTCATTTTTAAAGACAAACTACCTTAATGAGCTAATATTAATACATAGTAGTCTCAAGTTTCAAATATGGTAGCTTTTCTAATTACCAAGTCAATAACAATACCATCTTTCCTTATAGTGTGATGAAAATTAAAAGGAAAAGATTCAAGAATATATTCTGAGCAGACTAAGTTAATTTAGTGCGAGTTGATAAAGGAAAACAAAGTAACATACAGACAAGTAAATTGCAACTAAAATACATGTCAGAAAATCCTTATCTTGTAGTGAGAATAATTACTTTTCTACCCCACATTATACATAATAAGAAGCATACTAGATAGGTTTTGTCAGATTTTCCACCAATTGAGGCACGAGGTTTTGAGTTTGGCACTGCTGCAGGGAACAAACTCTCAAGTTCAGACATGTCAATCTCTAGAATCCTAAAACAAATAAATAGGAAAAATAAAAAAGTAATAGAATCACAATGTTATTTTCACTTGATCATCAAATAGTACTTAGAGAGCTCATCTGATTTTTGTGTCTCAGCCCATAAGCTTCCAGACATTACTCTTGTTACTTTAATCCAGTGCAATGGCTTAAGAGATGTCTTTCTTGATGATGATTGGGCTGAGTAAACACTATTGGAACTTTTGACGCGTGTCAAAGTTTTCTTGGTTCCTAATGATAAGCTAGTAAGTGAGCTAGAAGAAGAGTTAGGTGGTGGTGGTACAAACTGAGTGTTATTAGACTGAGAAGCTACCATGAAACAGGAAGAAGTAGCAGGAGGTGCATGTGAAAAAGGTTTTGATGTCAAGGAAGAAGATTCATCACATTGCTTTGATTTGAGAAGAAGTAATGGTGGTGGAGGTGGTGGCATGATGCTTGTCATTTTAGTTTTCCTCATAGGTGATGGAGGATGAGAAGTTGTTGGGGGTGGATGAAAGACCAATATGATGGTTGTCGTCTGAGGAGCTGAGGGCATAGCTGATGGTGGAGGTGAGGGGATGGTTGAATATGGAAGAGGTGATAAGACAACTAGCTGAGGAGGTGAGGAGACAGCTAAACATGGCGGAGGTGGAGGTGGTGGTGGTGGTGGTGTTGGAATAACCGGTGGTGGAGGAAGTGAGGTGATAGCTAAATGGGGATTAGGTGGAGACGATGGTAGGACATCTAAAGGTGAGGAGATAGCTAGATAAGGAGGAGGAGGAGGTGTTGAAATCTGTGGTGGAGGAGGTGAGGAGACAACTAAACATGGAGGTGGAGAGGAGGGGATAAATTGTAGTGGAGGGGAGGGGATAAATCGTAGTGGAGTTTAAGGGACAACGGAATATCGAGGAGGCAAAGGTGGAGGTGAGGAGATATCTAAACGTGAAGGCAGAAGAGGTGGAGGAGATGAAAGGATAGTTGAGTGAGGACGAGGAAGAGTGGATGAAGACTTGTTTAAATGGTTTCCTAAAGGTTGCAAATGGTTCTTGGATAGATTATTAAGGTTATCATATATGTTGGGTGATAGGTTTGAACTAGGGGAAGGAAGAGATACATCAACAGAAGTTGATGACTCAGTAGCTGATAATTCTTGAGGTTGCAGTGATAATAGCGAAAGGGATTTTGACATTGTTGACGAGGGAATTGGAGATTTTCTATGTGGTTCCAATTTTGATGGGGGTTGTGATGGGAGTGGTATTGGAGATAATGTAAGTGAAACATTGTTAATAGCATGAAGAGATTGTATTGATGGTGATGGTGGTACATGAGGAATTGTTGATTTCTTTTGCTTAGAGATAGCAAAAACCGGTAGCTCCAAAGGTGGTGGCAGTGGTGTGGGTGATGGCGGTTGCAGCGTGCTGAGTGCATAATTTTTTCAACAGTTTCAGATGATGGTGGTTGAGACATTGATGTTTCAGAAGATTCTGATTGTCCAGAAACAGAAGTAGAATGTTGTGACAAAGGAAAGGTCAACTTCACTCTAGCAGTTTCGCTTTCAGATACATCACCTTCGTTCTTGAGATTAGACTGAAGCTTCTCTGAAAGAATTTTAGTGTTAGAAGACTGTGGTGGACTATGGGATTCCACTTTTTCTCAGGTAACTTTATCTGATTTCTCTTCTGAGTTTGGTGATATCATCTGTCGGAGAATCTGAAGTGCTGCATCTTCCTTCCCTTCTAGCCAATCCAAGTGGCTGAAGATCTCATGCACTTTAGAAAATGCTTCCACAGGAAGTCCTTTATCCTCAATATCTGCCAATTCTGTAATTGTAAGTGATGAAATTACATCCATATCAGAAAGAAGAACCTGGAAGCAAGAAAGTTCTTGATCAAAATAGAACTAATGGGTAAAATATGATATCAGCTTTACTACACAAAAGACACCTCAGCTCTGAAACTTATGAGAAACGGTCTTTTGCACCCCACAAGATATCAATTTGATCACGATTTAACATTAAGATATTTGACCTGATGAAAGCTGTGTTGAGTACAACTGTAAACATCATGTCTTCTCGTTCCATATCTTTGTCCAAGCTAATGCACTCGATTACAATATCTCCTTGAATGTGGCAACCTATGTCAATTTTTACTAGTTCACACTCTGCCTGCAAACCTTAAATACATTAGTACTTAATACACACCATTATATGTATAGGTAGCTTACAGTTTAATTGACATGATAAAAAAACTAACATGAAAATGTGATGTAGAACTTATAAGAATCCTGTTTATGCTCCATGGAATTAAGAAATCAAACTAGGACTTATAAGATACTAGAAACCGATGCAAATACACAGTTACATGCTCTAGTTCTCAACCAAAATTACACATGACTAATATGCAAATTTGCAGTAACCTGTTTGTAATGTCGGACCAGTTTGCTCTTCTTTGGAGTTGAAAACAGAACTTTCGTTCTCTTTTCAGAAAGGAAAAGTGGATCTTGTCCATAAATTCGAAATATAGGTCTGCAACCACCTTCTGAATCAAAAGTTGGGATCATTCTGAGAATAATACAGTCCAAGGTAAGTGCTCTATCAAGTGGAGGCCACTGTGAGGCAACACTCCTTGAAACATACTGTAAGTATCTTAGCTGAGAAGGGACAGGATTCAGGGGTGAAAGAAACTGCAGAAGCTCATGAGGGGACTGCTTGTAGACCATGTCCAATGTTCTCTGTTCCTCTGTATACTGCTTTAGGTATATCAAAAGTGCAGCTAGCATGAAAGCCAGAACTGGCCATCCTCCTCGCTCGCAGTGCATCAGTAAGAGGTTCTGCTGACCTAAACAGAGCCAACTCTCACATGACCTCAAGAAATGGTGGACCATCTCCATCTTAAGCAATGGACATCCTTCATAATGTCGAGGGTAATCCATCACATTCATATCAAACTCAGACAGGATGCTGGCTATTTAGCTTTCAGTCTCTCCATCCCAGAAATTGAAAACCATAAATGAGCCATCTGGAAAATGACTACGGCATTGCATCGCGATAGCTTCTACGTATTCTTTATATTCATCTTCCCCAACGACATCAGTTGAGAAGCTGTGATCAAACACTGCAAGAAGAAATTTCTGATTAATATGGGAAAAAGTGCTTGTGCTCTAGTCATGCATCAGCTAGAAAATGCTGCCAAAAGAAATTGCAAAGTTTGCTTCAAAATAGCATCAATAGTGAGAAATTTCCAACTACCTGCTTCTATGTGCACCAATAACTTCTAGATGAACCTTTTATAGAAAGAAGTATATATTATGAAATATATGCATATCTCGTAGGAACTAAATCAGTCTTTGAACTTAACTGACATAGGTTTTCAAGGTGGAATTTCACCTTAGCTGGACTAGTTAACTTATTCCCAGCTCCAATTCTCTCAGTATTCCCCCAATTATAACTGAATAATACTCTCGTTTGATATTTTATGTGAAGTGGAAAAAACTTGAATATTCATTAACCCCGTTCTTGTGACCATGCAGTAGCATCAGCGTTGCTTGTTTGGGAGTCAAAAATACACAAGCATACGGCGTCGTCAATTTCTTACCGTAGACCCTCTCGGAGATCTCAAGCAGCCCGTCGGGCGGCTTCCTGAAGAAGAACCTCTTGAATAGCGCCATGTCTGGAAACCAACCAAACCAAACCCTAGAAGCCGAGCTGAGACAGTTCTCGTTTGTTAAATGCCCTCCGGCGTCGCAAGCTGGCGAGATGTTTGCCACGACAGAGGGCCTCGTTGTTGGTGTTTCGTGCAGGGGTAGTCGTGTCATTTTGGTAAATAAAAAGAAAATAAAGCCGAATTTTAGTATTCGTTCAAAATTATATGAACTGCTGTAGCATGGTTCCGATACTGAAACTGAAAAAAAAAAAAACCAAGAAATAATCAGATTAAAAAGCCATCTTCATAAGACACAACTCCTCGGAGTAATGTGATTGCCTGAACCGAGTTCAGTAGCCAACGGGATTACAAACTTAATTTGAAATCTTAACTCTTTTTAAAGTGTCGCCTTCCACATCTCCAAATCTTTAGTTCTCTGACTTCTCTCGTTTGGGATCTAAACTTGTCTTTGGTTGAATACCACTTGCATTCGGGGAAGGTATATCCTTTGGCTTTTGGTCCAGTTTCGATAACTCTTCATCCGGTTTACTTCTCAGTGTATCTTTATCATCAACAGTGCTTTTGCTTTTGGGTTCATGTGTGCCATCGAACAAAGGCTTCTTTTCAACCTTGGGAGAAAAATCTTCCTTTGGCTTAGATTGGCCAGGGCTTACAACTTTAGGCGGTCGGCCTTTTCGCTTCGGCAGTTCAGAACTTGCAGGACTGAAATTTGAGCCGATAGCTACTTATGAGAGTGATTCAGAAATTGCATCATCAGAGAGGCAATGCGTTTAAAGAAAATTAATCAACCTTTTTACTGCTGTCTGCACATATGTTTCTCCCGCTGTAGAATTTGATTTTATCTTTGCCGCTTTGCTGGGATGCCAAAGATCCAACGAGAATGTATCGGTAAAAACAAGTAGGTCGTAAGCAATTAACATATTAGATAATAGCAACAGCTAGACAATCAAAACATAGATGTATGCTGTGTGTGTCCTTAAAATGTAAACTAATGCAACAAATAATTCAAAGTAGCACATACTCGTCCAGAGAAGCATCATTAGCATCTTTTGCATGTTCCTGAAGAAAATACATCTGCTGAATTAGATGTTGGCAAATCACACAACTAAAATGATATTGGACAAACCAACTTACAGCAAGATCAGACGTCGGGGATGTTCTTGTTTCACTGGCAAACATCCATCGCTCTTCCTTGAGCAAAAGTGTCTCCACATCCCCATCATCATATAAGATCTGAAAGTGTAACAAAAATTATTAACAAACAAAACAGAAGAGCAAACCCATTTAGGATTCCTCGATTCAAAGTGCTCAACACCTTATGTTTTTTAGTGAGATGATTGTACTGGATAACCTTGCCTGTGTAGAACCTGAGTCAAACTCAGAGAAATTAAAATTTTAACAATTTCTAACTGAAAAACATACATATATAGGAAAACTCACTGCTGGTCCTCTGGCCACCATACTTGAACTCTATCACCAACTAATCTCTCATCTAGATTTTGCATCTGAGCCAGTCAGGAAACTGGGTCATCATTATTATATTCAGAAGGAAAATGTAACAAAAAAATTATCATAACATTGATAAGGTACAGAGATACAAACTGTAGGATAAATTTGGAGATAAGGGTAAGCAACAATGAAAATTTACTGCACAAATACCTTCTGCCTCATCTCTCCTGCAACATCTTTCTCAAAATTCTGTTTTGCAGATGAAACTTCCTCAACAATCTTACGCTTGGCACCTGCCAGCATTTTTAATTTTGTTCCTGAATTATTTGAACCACGTGGACGACCTACTCTTGATCTAGGTTTATCAGAACTCTCTGTGGGGTTTAGATTTGGGGATGTAATGTTAACAGTCTCACCATCTGAATCTTCTCGCTTTGTATTTGCCAGTTCCTAAACCATAAAATGCAGATTGTCATTTAAACAGCCAACAAAAGGGTTCACATAAACTAGTAGAGTGCAATGTATTGATTTAAATTTAAATGCAATGTCCTGGCAATCACACAAGTCATCAACATTTAAAAAACCCTATTCCTTGTGTGGAAATGTTCACTTTAAATTTCAAACAGTGGCTTAGGATGCTGCAAATAGCAGCTATAAACATAAATGACAGCTTCATTCAATAAGAAAGATCTCAACTATATCTAGATAAAAGATTGTCACACCTTAACATTGGCAGAATTTATGTCTTGTTGCCTTCTAAAACCAGATTTGCCTTCGATTATGGAAGCAACAACTTTGCTATACTTTCTTAAGAAAGCATTCCTTGGCTTAGCTAATTTCCTCAAGTGTGGTTCTAGTTTTGGGGCACAATCGGTGATTACTCTTTCTGCAAGCATGCGAGCAATTGGTAATGTGTCCTGAGCAGAAAAGCAAAAACATAAGAAACTAGGAAAGTCAATAGATAAAAATAGGAATTTGGAGCAATATTTTACTTTATTATCAATTTTAACAGCATCCAGAAGACAGAAGAGAAGCCCTTGGGAGATGTAATCACTTTCCTCCAATAAAACAGTCATAATGGTCTGCATGGAGGAGAAGATGCTCTCGCTATGATTTGGCCTGAAAGTTCAAGGAAGAATATAGAATTATACAGCAAGAGAAAACAGACATGACATAAGCAATGATCATATAACAGGTAAAATGAAGTAAAAAAGAATATGAAGCAGCTAGGAATGACATTGAAATAGAGCTATTGAACATGCGATCAAATGAATGTAGTGCTCATATATGAGAACAGGAGGAATATTGCTACTTGTAATCCTTGTTACCTAATTTGGAAATCCCATGCCCTATAAGTTAAGAAACCCCTCACCAATTGTCATCAATTGTCACTCTATTGATGGCAGAACAACTCCTAGATCACCGACTTGGGGCAAGATTTTCTTATTGTGGCCCTTTGAGTGATCCATGCTGTAGGATGGCCATGAAACTCCCTAATAATAATCCCAGAGATGGCCCTTTAAGCGAATGCTGCACTCTTGTGCGCTCATTTCAAGCCAATGGCAAGTGCAAGACGCTAAGTAATAATTGAGCAATGTAGATGGAAGAACATAAAAGTAAAAAATGTGTGAGAAAAAAACTTATTGTGTTGAATGTTATTAACGCTCATGATTGAAACAAATAATTGTTGCACTCAAATCATTGTCTACAAGCAATGTAGTTTAATGTTTTGCATTAAAACAACTTTCTTTGACAGAATTTATAGTTCATTATTAAGTATAACCTTGCATTCTTTTAAAGCATCAAATAAGCATTCATAGTATCTCCCAGTCAAGAATTTCTTTTTCATTCAATTGATTTTTGAACTTTCAACAAAATAAATAAACTAGAATGAACCTTCTTCATGAATAGCTACTAAAAAGAAAGGTGGGCAGACCTAATAAACTAAGTTGGTTGAATGAGCTAATTGAAAAATAAAGCATACATGAAGGAATTATTATCAAGATTCACTAGACAAAGAAATATAAATTTAGTCATACCAACAGATATGATTGAAATTGGAAAAAGGTAATTTAAATAAAAATAAGGGGAACAAGAAAAAAAATAATTATTTATTTCATAAGATTTAAATAATTTAAATATACAATTAGATTCAAGGTTTCTAAAAATCAGGCACAAGTCATCAACATACTATATAGTGAATATGTGATATGTAAGAGAATATTATTAAAATCTTGAATATTAATGCTAACAAAAAAAAATATATATATATATATATATAATAAAGTATATTAATCAACACATTTAATTCTTGGCAAAGAGAAATATACATCAATCATACAAAGCAAACAAGTGAATTATAATAATCATTATTAATCAACAATGTAAAATAAATTCTATATGTAAATGTAAGTAATATGTATATAATAAATATCTAAAATGTTTACCACTTACAAAACAAGTGTTTAAGTTAAAACTTACATGTTACAAGCTGCCAAAAGTACAATAGTTTAGGGGTTCAAGTTAATTTGGTTCTGTCTAAATCAGTTTAGACAAATTAAGGGACCATAGGCCCAATGTGCTATATAATTAATTCCCTTCTAAATCCGTCTTCGTGGTTGCATATGCAACCCTAAGCAGCCGCTTCTTTAAACCATGATGGGAAATAATAATGAATATTTTAGTTACACTAAAATCACAAATAATTTATAGTATGTTGTATTAAATTATTTAAGCATTACTAATATAAAACTAATATATTCTTAGATATTACAATTATGAACAAAAAATGCCAGATTGTTAATAGTATATATTACTAATAACAATAAGTGCTAATGCTACCAGATTTCCAAAATATCCTTGCTGAATAGTTAGTACACAATCATTACTTATTAATAAAAATATCATGTTATTCATATATGATAATTAACAAGATTATATCAGATTATTAATACTTTCATTTCATATTGAACCATTATCACATATACTCGTTAATAAATAATTTTTTTTGCTTTAATAAATAAATTTTTGTTTATTAACAATATCTTATTCATAGATGTAGGCCAAGTCAGTTAAAATCACATAAGTTAAGAACCTTCAGGAATCGAACCTTTAGAGAAAACCAACCCCCACCCACAATGTTTGTGTCGACTAGCAAGCTCTGTACTTGCCTCCATGCTATGCCACTTGCCTCAATCATTCACCTCATACTAAGCCTCCACAAACATCAAATTTTAGTGCGAACCTAGCGTCCAAAGCTTTGTTGCTTGCCTCTGCCAAAGGCAACATCAAGCACATGCTTCACCCCATTTTGACTTTACCTTATGTGCACCTTCTCCCCCTTTCCCCTTTCTTTTTTCTCTGCCTTTCCCTTTTCAGCCCGATTCTAGTCTAATTTTGTTCGCTTAGGCAAGTTAATTCTGTCAATGGGTGTATTTCATTGTCTCTTGATATCTCAGTAAAGCTTTGTGAGTTGTGCAAATTTTAGAGAATGAATGGACCAGCTGTTATCCAACTTCACCAATCTGAAGTGGGATTAATTAACTATCATTTCAAACTAGGAATGCAGAACTATGGAATCACATATTCAATGTGACATTGCATATGCAAATATATAGCCGACCCCACCTAGTGGGATAAAGCTTGGTTGTTGTTGTATTGCATATGCAAATATAGCCACCATAAAGTACAAATATATTTTGGAAACAAGTAAATTTTCTTAATTATACAATGGCAACTCTAGTAATTATGGATTAAATTTCCCTTCTTGAGAAGGTGATGTAGATTTTTAACTAAAATGCAGTACAAAGTACACAACGTACTTTCGATCGTGTGCTCTCTAGGCTCGACTAAAGCCCCTACTTTTGCAAAGTCTAAGGTATTTGGGTGACAGCTCTCCTAGTTGCAGTGGGAGGCACTAGTTCAAAGTTTAGAAAGCCTCACAATAAACCTAGTGAGAAGAATAATACGAGGGATGCATAATTTGAATAAATTTGATTAAGACTCGGAACAACCAACAAGCACTAAATTAGTCAATTTGTGTCACAAGCCTCTCGACCACAACTCTCCTGGCCCACTAGCCATGCTCGATCTAGAACAAGATCAGGTCGTTTCGAGCATGGCATGGGGCTGGTTCAGGCACAGTTAATGGGCATATCACAGCCCATAAACAATATTTTAATTTATATATATATAATTTTACATATTAACTTTTCTCCCCAAAAAAATTATAAAAGTTAAAATATTATCAAATTATTTTAAATATGTTTAAGTAATATTGATAAATTATTATTATAATATTTGAGTTTTCTTTTATTGCTCAATTCATGAGTTAGTCCAAGTACAACCCAGACCAATTATGCCCAGACTCAGGTTGGGTTTAGGTTGATTCCACTGTGGATCATGCTTGGCACAGCCTTATCCAACGGACTGACTCAACCTAGACATGGTTCATTGACACTCCTAATTGTCATACATGAATAAAAAAACATTATTAAAATACCAAAGAAAAAATTGATAAATGCAACATTAATCTTCAACAATAATGGAAGGATACAATATCAATGAAGCAACTAAATATGATGATATATCTCACTTTACTAGTATCACAAACAACTAAAAAAATAATATTGTTAAAATAAATCTACAAACCCTCACCGAATTGTTCTAAGGAAAATGTGGAACATATTCAAAACCAGAACATCACATTCAAGATCCAACATCACAACACATGATCGAACTTTGGCAAAGGTGTCAAGAATAGAAACCCTCCTG
Organism: Curcuma longa; assembly: GCF_044706935.1. Lineage (NCBI taxonomy): Eukaryota > Viridiplantae > Streptophyta > Magnoliopsida > Zingiberales > Zingiberaceae > Curcuma > Curcuma longa. The sequence continues at coordinate 8,528,367 of NC_133867.1, read as the reverse complement.
CAGAATGAGTCACTGGATATGTCATCCAATTTGTCAAGTGTGTCAACGATGTTCCGGAACACCTCCTGCATGATGGAAGAAAGAAAAAGTCACAGATAACTACTTTAAGAAAAAAGAAGTTAAATTTATGCTACTGTAAAATATGTTCATGAGATAACTGGACTCCACATATAGACCTTCATTAAATCATCATTATATGGAGCTTCAGGGGCAGTGATTCTCGTAATCTCATTGGTACATGAAGCAACTATTGCTTTCACATCTTCATCAAAATGACTCAAAAGCCTCTTGTCAACCAACATCTTCATGGCAGGACTAAGAGCATCTAGAATTGACTGACTTGGTGATTGATGGACTCTTGATAAGAGTCTCTCAGTTTGCTGAAATCAGAAGGCAATATCTAAGCAAGACCATGTGCCAAAGATAAATAATACTATAAAGAATGTTCCAGGGGGAAAAAAAATCAGATACTATTAACTCAAGTGTGTGAGACAGTTTGCAAAGAACACTAAACACCATTCCTAGTTTGACACAGCACACTCAACAAATTAACAGATTTACTATTGAGCAGAAGTGGAATGTATTAAAAAGTAAAAAAGCATCTACTTTTGATTGATGTAATAACTGACACACTTTCACATTAATTTAGTGTAGGAAGATTTAAAGTAGTATCATGAGCTTAACAATCAATTTTCATACTAACATTTAGATATCAATCATCTCTAAACTGGCACAACAATCCATTTTCAACTAAGTGACATTAGTCTAGGTATATTTCACATATCTAAATTATTATTGGATTGTCGAAAGTTTCACACTGATATTTAAATCTCAAACAAGTCCATGTCACCTGTGAAAAACTTCCCATCACAGATTCTGTATTTTCTTACAGAATGACAGAAACATAGATGTTAACTTCATCAATAAATCCAAATCCAATAATGGATTGTTCTATGAAATTTTCCTTAGATGTCAAACAACAATAATATAAAGAAGAAAAAAAAAAGAAAGAAAACGCTATGCTAAAAACGAGTCAATATAGAAGGAAATAGAAATTAGTAATTAGATATAACATAAATGCAAGTGCAATGTTACCATCATCCAAGAAAAGAGAAGCAATATAGTCATATTAGATTCAAAAATATTATCAAGTGAAAACGGTGGAGAAAACTCACAACCAAGCACTCTATTTGGAACGGATAAAAAGGGAGGATCGATCTCAAGGAGGTCTTACGCCGAGGAGGGAGAGGAGATCGTAGACGTCGGTGGGAGGAGACTCAAGCTGCTTCCCGACTTCTCGAAGACCGTCCACCAATTCCTTCTCGGAGGTCATTGATCCGGCTTTCTGAACTCAAAAACTCAAGCTCAAATCAAACCCTGGAAAAAGAAGAAGAAGAAGACGACGATGATGAGGTGGGGGAAGGGGGCAAAGGGCGGAAAGAGGTCGAGGGCGAGGGTTTCGTTACCTACGATGGAGAGAATCAGGTGGATTTCCGATCTCCGCCTCTTCGCCACCAGTCGCGCTTCTTCCTGTCGCTGGCACAACCGTTTCAGGTTACGGAGTGCGGGTCGGCCAGTGAAATGGAGACTGGCGACGACACCTTTTTATTCTCCCCTTGCGCAACGGCGAGCAGCGGGTTTTAAGATTTTGTCAAATATCCCTTTTTATTGTTTTATTATTAAAATAAAATGAATATAGAAATATTCCATTTTATTTATTGTTTTATTTTCATTGTTCCAATTATTAAAAAAAAACTCATAATTATTTATAATTAAAGAGAGTTCTTTGTGAAGATCCCCTTCCCCATCGTTAAAGGGCCAATAGTAGCTTGCCACGTCATCCTACCTCGCAAGCATAATGAGTGCCGGCGGTGCACCGGAAACGAGTGGCTCACCGTTACGTCCCTCTCGTCCGACCTCATCCCCTTCCCCATCTCCCCCCTTCGTCCGCCTCCTCTCTGGCTCCCTCATCCATCCTCCCATGGCCGAACCCTTTGCGGACCGCCGCCCGCGGTGTTCTTAGCCGCTAGATTTCGAATCCTCCCCTTTCCGCTCTCTCCTCGCTCCGCTTCGACCTCAACTCCCTCCGCTAGGGTTCTTGGCCTCGGTTGGTACTGCTGCGATGTCGTCAATCCTGCCAAGGAACGAGACGGTCCAGATCCGCGAGGTGTGGGCCGAAAACCTCGAGGCAGAGTTCTCCCTGATCCGCGAGATCGTCGACGACTTTCCCTACGTCGCCATGGACACTGAGTTCCCTGGCGTCGTCTGCCGCCCCCTCGGGAACTTCCACTCCAACTCTGATTTTAACTATGCCACACTTAAGGCCAACGTGGACATGCTGAAGCTCATCCAGCTCGGTCTCACCTTCTCCGACGACCTCGGCAATCTCCCCGCCTGCGGCACCGACCGAGGCTGTATCTGGCAGTTTAACTTTCGCGAGTTCGATGTTCAGCGTGATATCTCCGCCTCCGATTCCATCGATCTCCTTTGTCAGAGCGGCATTGACTTCCAGAAGAACGTCGAGAAGGGCATAGACGCGCAGAGGTTCGCTGAACTGCTGATGTCGTCGGGCATCGTGCTGAATGACTCCGTGCACTGGGTGACCTTCCACAGCGGATACGACTTTGGATACCTTCTCAAGCTGCTCACCTGCCAGAACCTACCTGACACCCAGGTTGGGTTCTTCAAGCTCATCAAGATCTACTTCCCGACTGTGTATGACATCAAGCACCTCATGAAATTCTGCAACAGTCTCCATGGTGGACTTAACAAGCTTGCTGAATTGCTGGAGGTTGAGAGGGTTGGAATATGCCACCAAGCTGGCTCAGACAGCTTGCTCACCTCCTGTGCCTTTAGGAAGCTGAAAGAGTCTTTCTTTAATGGTTCCACTGAGAAATATGCAGGGGTATTGTATGGGCTGGGTGTTGAGAATGGACATATGGCTCATTGAGTCAGGAAGTAATAAAAATAATAATTAAATTATTATGGATTGCCTTCTCCGTGTGCTGGCCAAACTGATTTTCTTATCCCTATAAATGTTTGATATTGGTAAACAACTATCTTAGTTTAACATATGGCTAATCAAGCCTTTCCATTTGGGTTCATAGTGATCACAGTCATTGTTTTACTCTCTTTTTGGAATCATGCAAATTCGAATAATCTTAATTAGCATTGCAGGTGCTTAGAGGTTGTATTCTTTGTACTCTACTATGAGGTGATCCAGCTTCATCTGAGTCAAATTGTTTAAGGTATGCATCTATTTCTTCTCAAATTTGTACAATGTAATTTAGGGATTTGAATAAGAAGATCATCTGTTTTTGCTCAAATTAATATATTGCAGTTTAAAGCTTTGATCATTCAAGTTAAAATTTGCATTTTCTTTGAGCATAGCTTCTCCCATGAAATTTCTATAGATGGCCACGTTTTGCACTGAGCACGGAGAACTAACTCTTAGGCCACATTTAAGTGATTTTAATGTATAGCTCATCAATGATACTATGTGATAGGATTGATTGTGATTCATTAGAGATTATGATACTCCATTGTTTCAATTCATGAATCTAAATACAGGTTTTGCTTGAGGACAAACAAAGGTTTAAGTCTGGGGGTGTGATGAGCGTAGATCATATTGGACTTTTAGCCTTGTTTTAACGCTCATCTACTTGTGATTCATTGCATATGCTACACTTTGTCACATCTTATTCTTTTATTTTTCATATTTCTACTCTTTTGCTCGGAGATCTGTTCTTTGTATATTTGGCTTGACAGGATGCGATTTAGAGCCAAAACGATGCATTATTGATGGTGGAGAAAAACATGAAGAAATGGAGGAGGAGTAATAAAGAAGAACACGGCCGTGTCTCACAAGCACGGTCGTGCCTCTACCTGTGCCCACTTCCAGAGCAGGACCATGTTGGGGTCGTGCCTATTAGGCACGGTCATACCCCAGTTTTTCCTGATCCAGCTTGGAGCCGTGCCTATTTCCAGAGGCACGACTGTGCCAAGCCGTGTCTCAAAGGCACGGCCGTGCCTATTTCCAAAGGCGCGACTGTGCCAAGCCGTGCCCACTAGGCATGACCGTGTGACGGAGAACGCACGGGCGTGTCTCCCTTCTGGACAGTTCTGCGGACTTAAAGTAAAATAGGCATAACTTTCAGCTCAGATGGAACCACAGGTCGTGCTACATACCGAAATGTAGAGAACTTCAAGATCTATAACTTTGCTTCAAAATGTACAGAAAGATGACTTCTCTAGGCTGTGCTAAATGGCACGGCCGTGCCTCCTGACCGCCGTCGCGCTGGGTACTCTGCCCAAACTGCAAACTAAACTTCGAACCAACATAACTTTCGGCTCAGAACGAGTTATGGGTCGGTCCACCCATCAAATTGAAGATAATTTAAAGCTCTACAAATTGGTTTAGGGTCCAATCGAAGTAAACCGGGTTTACTAGGTGAAAAACCCATTGGGCAGAGCCTTGTGAACCAGAAAAATCTAGGCATATTTGGGAGAGTCTATAAGTGGAAAATAAACCCAATCTTGGGTTATCTTGGTTCATTCTCCAGAACCCTAGGTCTTGGCTAGGGAGAAGGTGCCTCCCCACTCTTGGGGAGGCTCTACCCTTCATCTCCACCGATCCATCCTACACCGGAGCAAGAAGATCTTCAAGGGATGCTCACGCTTCGAAGATAAGTCTTCCCCTTTCTTTGGTGGATGATGTTTTCTTTGCATACTTCTTGTAAACTTCTTGTAATGGAGTATATCACTGAGTTTAGGATGTAGGATGAACATTTATGTGATGATGGTGATGTATGAACTAGTTTATGTCATTTTTCCTATTCAATGAAATGTTTACCTTTGTTTCATGTGTATTGTACCTTGAACGTGTTTGATGAAATGTTTGTGTGAGCAAATATACATGATTATGAGGGGTAGATTACTTAGTAGAGAGATCCTAGGCCGTACACCGGGGCGCTTCGTGACAGGAAGAAAGCCTTGAACCGGGCGAGTCCGAAGTGATTCCTACATAGTGGTATACCCCCATAAGGGATAGCTAGCGGTCATTCATTGTTAGAGCGAGGTCCGTCAAAAGATACCCTGTGACAGAGGGTAGGAATCTAGTAGCATTCCGGGGTGCCTGAGTGACAGTGGGAATGCCTTGAACCGGACTATCTAGAATCATCTCAATCTAACAATAGTGACGTAGAACGCCAATGATTTATTCCGAGGAAGCCTGACGAGGTTAATTGGATAATTTGGTTAGACTCCCTACAAGGTGGTAAACATTGAGAGTTAGGGAATGAACATGAATTAGGGATTTCACCTAGCATGGATGTGAAACCGAAATCCTAGACTCATCCATCTCATCTATAAACCCCAAGCCAATCTCTCTCTACCTCTGTCACACACACAACCACAATCCTCAACTCAACTTTTCCGCTTCCTTAGGAGTCTAGACAACTATCTTAGTGACATCACTATAGCTAATACACAGTCCCTGTGGATCGATATCTTTTTATTACTTGACGACACCCGTATACTTGCGGGAGCCTATCACTATTCAGTCGACTGGCCTCAAACAGAAAGTTTTCCAGTAGAGTCCAGTCGACTATTCAGTCGACTGGCCTCAAACAGAAAGTTTTTCAGTCGAGTCCAGTCGACTGGCCTCAAACAGAATGTTTTCCAATCGAGTCCATCGACTATTCAGTCGACTGGATCGAACGGAGGTTATGGGATAACGACGACAAGTGTGCCAGTCGACTAGGATCAGTGTGCCAATCGACTGGGATCAGTAAAATCATAATTTTTACTCCCTTTTCCATGCTTTTCGGTTGCAATGATTGTTTGGGCCATTATGTGCCATTATGTTTAGACTTCATGTTACTTGTTTTAGAGCATATGTTCATTCAATTATCACATAGCAAGAAATTTTAAATTAATAGTAGATTTTAACAAGTATAAGTAACGGATCGCCTTAAGGGTAAGAAAGGCGGGCGTTACAGGCGTAAGCCTAGTTTGAAACATATTCAGATTTGGGGTAGTCCAGCACATGTGCTAAAGGGAGATGCTGATAAGTTAGAATCACGTACAGAAGTTCGCTTATTTGTGGGCTATCCTAGAGGAACGAAGGATGATTTGTTTTATAGTCCTAAAGATCAGAAGGTCATTGTTAACACAAATGTTCAATTTTTAGAAGAGGACAATGTAATGAACCGCAAGTCTATGAGTAAGATTGTTTTAGAGGAAATAAGAGGGGACACTTCTACTTTAGAACCAACGGTACAAGATATGATACCACAAGTAACTGCATCACGTGTTACAAATGATGCACAATTATAGGTAGTGTCTCGTCGTAGTAGGAGGGTTGTTAGACAACCTGATAGATTCATATTTTTGGGAGAGTCTACGGACTTAATCTCTTGTGAACATGAAGCTGATCCCTGGACATATGATGAAGTACTCCAAGATAAAGATACAGCATCTTGGCAGAATGCAATGAACTCTGAAATAGAATCTATGGATTCTAATCAAGTCTGGGAGCTTGTAAAACAACCAAATGGTGTGAAAGTCATTGGATGTAAATGGGTCTACAAAAGGAAAAGAGGAACAGACGGAAAGGTGGAAACCTTTAAAGCAAGGCTTGTTGCGAAAGGGTATACTCAGAAAGAAGGAGTCGATTATGAGGAGACCTTTTCGCCGGTAGTCATGCTTAAGTCTATCCGAATTCTTTTATCTATTGCTTCTCATATGAATTATGAGGTTTGGCAAATGGATGTCAAGACAGCTTTCCTTAATGGAAGTCTTGAAGAAAATATCTATATAAAACAACTAGAGGGATTCATCGTAGAGGGCAAAGAGCATCTTGTGTGTAAGCTTAATCGGTCCATTTATGGATTGAAACAAGCTTTGAGATCTTGAAACATCCGGTTTAATAAAGTAATCCAGTCTTATGGATTCATTCAATGTCCGGATGAGTCTTGTATATACAAGAAAAGTGATAAAAACATAGTGGTATTTCTTGTATTATACGTAGATGATATTTTGCTCATTGGCAACAATATCAAAGTGTTGTCAGACGTAAGGGTATGGTTGTTCAAGCAATTCGATATGAAGGACTTGAGAGAATATGGACATATTCTTGGGATCAAAGTAATAAGGGATCGCAAGAAAAGGATGTTGTGCTTATCTCAAGCTTTGTACATTGATACTATCCTAGCTCATTTTAGCATGCAAAACTTCCAAGAAAGGTTTTCTACCTTTTCGGCATAGAGTACCTTTATCTAAAGAGATGTGTCCTAAGACGTCAAAGGAGATAGAGGAAATGAAGGCAGTTCCTTATGCTTCGGCTGTAGGAAGCCTAATGTATGCAATGCTATGTACGAGACCAGATATCTATTTTGTCGTGGGCATGGTTAGTAGATATCAAAGTAACCCAGGACAGGGACATTGGACTGCGGTAAAGCATATATTAAAGTACCTGAGAAGGACTAGAGATTATATGCTGGTTTACCAAGTAGATGATTTGCTTCCTGTGGGTTACACAGATTCTGATTTCCAATCAGATAGGGATAATAGACCCATAAGGCAAGTAAATACATCGAGCGCAAGTACCACCTGATACGAGACATCATAAAACGAGGGGAAGTTATTGTCATCAAGATTACATCAGCAGATAACCTGGCAGATCCTTTCACTAAGGCTCTTCCGGTGAGATCTTTTGATAGGCATGTTGAGGGGGTGAGAATCAGATATATGGCAGCATTTATGGTAGCATAGTCTTTTAGTATAAGTGGAAAATTATTAAGATGTATACTATAAGCCTATCTTTTGTATAAACATCTATTTTAAAATAAGAATCACTTTGATCAAATGTTTACATTTTATATTCTTTATATATGTTAATGCGGTTGTCCACTTAATTTATATTGTAGATAAGATGGTGTGTGGTGCCACATAGAAAATCATGTTATCAGTTCCTTATAAGTAGCTCATAACCAAGATGGATTGGGACAAGCCATTAAAACGGTTGTAGTGTAATTGGTATTACTTTATCTTGACTATAAAATTACACTAGTATACTATATGTGTATTGAGCAAGATCATTTGAAGTTGTTCGATTTATACTGACTATATAAAAGAACTAGACCCCTATTATTATGGATGTGTGTTCTCT